>NC_039366.1:178738226-179467389 GCF_003573695.1 Papaver somniferum
TTTTTGTATCCCAACATAGTAAGGTCAACAATCTTGTAGCCAAGAGCATCTCTTTTGACCCCACGTTTATTATCAACCCAATTGCACTTGAACAGATGAACTTTTCTTTCACAGTAATCTAACTCCCATATCTCTTGCAAGACACCATAATAAGAGGCTTTACCATATGTAACATCATCATCTCTAGATATGTGCATGTCATTTGCTGCAACGCTAACCCCACTATTCTGGTGAATTCTACCATCACGGGATCTTGTGCGGAATAGATATCCATTGATGCGATATACAGTGTATTTCGTTACCTCGTAGTGCGGGCCGTGTGATATCCATCTTAAGTTCTCTGAGATACTTTCTCTGTCGTCTGCCAACTCTTTTTCAACCTGAAATTCATTATTAGGATGAACCTTGAGTTTAAAGGAATATAACACATCAAACAAGACACTTTTTATATGACCTATTACCTCATTTTTTAACCAAGCGCCAAAAGTGTTAGAGTGCTCTTTCTCTAGCCATGCTCGCTTTTTAGTAGAATAGTTAGTTTCCAAATATAGCTTGTGTCGGCTGGTATGTACAATAACCAAATGTTATTATACTTTGTACAAAAAAAAAACAGGAAAAAAAACAGGAAAAAAAAACAAATTAATACTTACTCTATGTAAGGCTCAATTTCAGGCGTGTTCTGCATTACATAGAAATGTGCTTGTCTCAACTGTTCAGGGGTAACTATACACGGCTCTTCAGCTGATAACGGTTCTCCCTCCTGAGATGTATTATGCCTATCTAGTGGAATACCAATTGTCCTGATGCTTTTATGGTACTCACAATATATCTCAATCGTCTCTTCTGCAACATTCTCTTCGGCAATGCATCCACAAGGTTGTTTCTTGTTTCGCACATGCCCCTTTATAACCTTCATACACCTTTCGAAAGGATACATCCATCGAAAGCAAACCGGACCGCATAACTTCACTTCCCTGGTAAGATGTACAGTTAAATGAATCATGATGTCAAAGAAGGATGGAAGAAAATACTTCTCTAGTAAGCATAACGTCACACAGAGATCCTCTTGCAATTTATCTAGCTCTTCCACCATGATTTCTTTGGCAGATATTGATCTGAAAAAGAAACAAAACCTGATAATAGCATATCTCACAGGTGTAGGCATAATTGATCGAATAGCGACGGGCAAAAATTGTTGCATAAGCATATGGTAATCATGTGATTTGAGTCCGATCAGCTTACGCTCTTTTAGGTTCACAAGGGTGGAAAAATCCGAACAATACCCTTCTGGAACTCTTAACTCGGATAGTGTCTCTAAGAATATGTCTTTTTCTTCCGTAGTTAATGTATAACATGCTGCGGGAAGTATCGTTCCTTTGTCATCTGTCTTAGGGTGTAACTCCGATTTTAACCCCAAACGCACCAAATCCTTTCTGGCGTTTAATCCATCTTTTGTATTCCCGTTGTGCAGCAACGTTCCAACAAGACTTTGTCCCACATTCTTTTCGACATGCATGAAATCAATACAATGTTGGACATCATTATAGCGCCAATATCTAAGTAGTCGCTGCCATATGTTGTACTTGCTCCAGTAAGTGGTTTCCCTGCCTTCCTCTTCCTCACCTGACCTATCGACTTCTTTTGATATTTTTCTGATGCGCTCAATTTTCGTTTTTCCGATGCGCTTCATATTTCCACCTTTTCCAGGTGTAGCCTGCACGTCTTCCCCTTGAGTATTCGTCCCCTTCTTTCCCCATGAATTCTTTATACATTTTACCTCCTCATATATTTCTTCCCCGGTCATTGGTTCTGGAGCAGTCTCCCACTCTTGTTTTCCGCCAAATGCCCCCTTCTGCCTTCTGAACGGATGCTCATAGGGTAAAAATCTTCTATAACCAACATAAACATTCTTGTTTGAGTCATGAAGCCTAATACTGTGCGTTTTTTTACGACACACCACACAACCATGATATCCAGCGTAGCGACAACCACATAGTGTACCAAGAGCAGGATAATCGTTTATCGTCCACAAAACAACTGCACGTAGAGTAAACATTTCTTGGGCATATGCATCCCATGTTCTCTTTCCCTTCTCAAATAAGAATTGAAAATCTTTAACAAGAGGTTCTAAAAAGACATCGATGTTGTTTCCTGGCGCACCATCTATAAGTAACGACAACATGATGAACTTTCTCTTCATACACAGCCCCGGTGGAAGGTTGTAAATCACAACCAAAACTGGCCATACACTGTGATGTTTGGTGCCTGTGTTTACATCAACTCCATCAGCCGAAACAGCTAACCGCAAATTTCTTGGATCACCTTTAATTTCTGGGAAATTGTTATCTATCTCTCTCCAAGCATGTGAGTCTGCCGGATGACGTAAAACACCGTCTTTGTTTCTAGTGGTATCGTGCCATATCAAATCTTTTGCTGTGTGCTTCGATTGAAACAGCCGCTGAAATCTTGGGATGATGTCGAAGTACCACAATACCTTTGCTGGAACATTCTCGTAAACTTTACCATCCCTGTCAACTTTCCATCTGGGTGCTTTACAAGTAGGACACACTTTTTCATCCTTGTACTCATTCCAATAAAGAATGCAGTTGTTGATACATGCATGTATCTTTGTGTACCCTGAACCCATTGATTTCAATATTTTTTTTGCCTGATATGTACTCCTCGCCATTAAATTACCTTCTTTGGGAAGCATGTCCTTTAACAAGGGTAACAATTCATTAAAAAACATGTCTGATGCACCGTGCTTACTCTTCAACTTAAACAATTGCACAATTGCAGACAACTTTGTGAAGTTGGGACATCCTTCGTATAAGGGATTTTCAGCATTTTCAAGTAACTTTTTAAACTTTATAGGGTCATCTGCGAACTCTTCTGCAGCCTGCATCATATCTATAGTGTCTGGAGCATCAGTGGGAGTTCCCATTCCAAAATCTTCGTCTGGAGCATCAGTGGGAGTTCCCAAATCAAATTCAGCGTGCATACCATTGTTGACGTTAACTGGCTTACTACTAGTTATTGCCTCATCCTTTTCCCCATGCTTATTCCAAATAGTATACGTTTGATCGATTCCATTTACGAATAAATGATCTTCTACGTCGCCAACGGAGCATGCACAGAGATTTAAACAATTTGTACACGGACACAACATAAGAAATTCATCATATGTCTCACCCTCCTCCTTGAGATGGTTGACAGCATACCGCAGAAACGCCGCAACTCCTTCTCTATAACGTTTCTTCGTTCTATCAGTACTCATCCAGGATTTATCCATTCTGAAACGCAAAGAGACCAGTAGATCCATCAGTTGCACTCCAATGAAAGCAAAAACTGATAAATCAATTCAGAAATACAAGCTTAGCATTAACTAATAAATATGTTTCATTTCAAAATAATAGTTATCCCCTAACTTGACAATTTAGACATACAAGTCTTGAAATTACCAATAAATTCAGCACCATTTGAAACATAAAAAATTTATATGTACAAACATGGTAATAACAGATGAAACAGGCAATATGCAATTTCCCTCATACAAACCGATAATCATGCCACACAAACCCATAATCAGACATCCAGTATTAACTCAGGAAAATTGGTTCAGTACTTTCAGTATATGGAGTCATTTCAAGTTTTGGAATAACACATACTGAAGGGTCTGTATGTCAGCCGCAGTTGGGAGATTTCGCGAGAATGAATTGCAGCAGCTCTAGGGTCAGTGTGTTTGTTAAATTAGAGTAAACACTGATCTGTGCTCTAATTGATTAACTTAGAAATCAAAATGTCATTTCAAATAAGTACTCTAATTGATTAACTTAGAAATATCAGATCATAAGTAGTATGTCCCTAGTTCTATAATTGACATAGTTGGCAACTTTTATATCTCTGGGAGCTCAAATCTTCTTCTTTAGACAGATGTGAAGTCACATCTGTCGAGAAAGAGCTCTAATGTTCATGAAGAATGATTGCACAATGACAGTGAGAAAAAAAATACGAAGTACTTAACACTGGTGCATAGTACATCAAGTCTTGAAAAACATACCTATAAGTAACTTTGAGTCAGTTTTAGTGATTCTTTAAAAAAATGCCTTCCTTTTCTGGCTTTTCTCTCCTCGTCTCAAAGTGCTGATTTAGTAGAAATTAGATCCAGAAACAACAAATCCCAGGCAATTGTTGCAAAAGTTAAGAATTTTATCATTGCAAATTTTCAAATTCTTCCAAAGGTCTTAACTGAAAATGCTCGAAACTGCACGATAGTATTATACATAAAGCAAATCACTAAATCTGTCTCTCCTGGAACTGGAAACTCAATGCTTTCACTGAAGAATAATGACACCCCTGAAACAGATTGAAAACAAATACATGTACCTACAATACATCACCCATTTAGCTACAGATTCAAAAACAAATAGGATAACATCAACCATTTAGTTTTATGAAACATCACCAGATTGAATGAAACATCACTCATTCAGCTACAATACATCACCCATTTAGCTACCCATTTTACTAGTCCCTCAAATAGGATAACATCACCAGATAAGTTCTATGAAACATGCTCACAGATTCAACATGATGTACTGAACAACAAAGCAGTAGTGAGCACAGATTCTATATGTTGCAGGAAAAAGAATAGACACAAACTTTAGTGCAGCGAAAAAGAATTTTAGTGCACAAACTTCAGACACAAACTTTACTCAACAGATTCTATATGTTGCAGGAGTTAACAACATTTCAGGCAAACATGGGGTATATCATTCAAGACATAGCATGAAAAGTTCAGAGGTTTAACTAAATTACAATGAGGTTACAGTTCAACAAGCTATCATGATAATTATCAGAGATAATAACTTTAAGGTTTGAGAATGATACCTCCAGTATAAACTGGGTTTAGGCACTACCACAGATTGTGATGCTCCTTCTTACCCCCTCCTTGGTTTGTATTTCAGCCTCACAAGTACCTGGTTGCTCAAAAGAGATTGTCAGGACTAACAAATTCAGAGAGCATCAATGGTGACTAACATCAAGGGAACCAGATGAAGCTAACACAGAGTGCAATGGGTTACAACAAAATTCAAAAAGCTAACATAGTAACACTTATTACTACGCAAAAATCATCTAGTATAATGAGAATTTCAGCAATCTAAGAATGAATGCTACAACATACCTAAGATGGGAGTAAATCAGACTGATTTTAGGGTTGAATCTATAGATATTCTAAAACATCAAGGGGCAATAATCCCGCCCAAAAGTTATTTCTTTTGATTTCAACCCCAAAATAAAAAGGTTAGGGTTCAAATAAAAAAATAATTGACTGGGATTATTACCGCTAGATGTTCTCAATATTCTTGATTTCATCAGATTTTCATCCTATGGAGGTGCAGAAATATTTCCAAAATTGAAGACTAAATCTTCCCTGAAAATCCCCTTATTTTCTGCCAGAATATCAGTTGGAGAATTTTTTTCCTTAAGATAGAGAGATATGGATGAAGTGATTTAGAGATTTTAGGGATGAACTGATAGGCGTACATGCCTGTTTGAGAAGATACCCATTTTACATTGTTAACATCAAAACCGAGCATGTGTTTGTCTTTTTTTTTTAATAGGGTTTACCAACACAAGTAAAGAAAATGCAAAAAAAAATTTATTAAATTAGTTTGTGAATATAGTTAATTTATCAAAAAAAAAGTAAAGTTAAATTATTTCCCCACACAAATTTAATTAAAATTAAATTATAGTTAATTATAAATTATTCGATTAAAATTAAATTATAAATTATTCGATTAAAATTAAATTAGTACTCGAACTCGTTCCGAATCGATCAATATTTCAGGTGAAGTATCGAGTCTTGATTATGTAATAACTAAATTATGATTATGTAATAACTAAATTTTGACGTGTCTCGATTCCAAAGGAAGAAGTTCCGTTTTCATCAGTTTTACTCGAACTCGTTTCGAATCGATCAATATTTCAGGTGAAGTGTCGAGTCTTGATTATGTAACTAAATTTTGATCATGTAATAACTAAATTTTGATTATGTAATAACTAAATTATGATTATGTAATAACTAAATTTTTCAGTGTCTCGATTCCAAAGGACGAAGTTCCATTTTCATCAGTTTTACTCGAACTCGTTCCGAATCGATCAATATTTCAGGTGAAGTGTCGAGTCTTGATTATGTAACTAAATTTTGATCATGTTATAACTAAATTTTGATTATGTAATAACTAAATTATGATTATGTAATAACTAAATTTTGTCGTGTCTCGATTCCAAAGGACGAAGTTCCATTTTCATCAGTTTTACTCGAACTCGTTCCGAATCGATCAATATTTCAGGTGAAGTGTCGAGTCTTGATTATGTAACTAAATTTTGATCATGTAATAAATAAATTTTGATTATGTAACAACTAAGTTATGATTATGTAATAACTAAATTTTTCCGTGTCTCGATTCCAAAGGACGAAGTTCCATTTTCATCAGTTTTACTCGAACTCGTTCCGAATCGATCAATATTTCAGGTGAAGTGTCGAGTCTTGATTATGTAACTAAATTTTGATCATGTAATAAATAAATTTTGATTATGTAATAACTAAATTATGATTATGTAATAACTAAATTTTGTCGTGTCTCGATTCCAAAGGACGAAGTTCCATTTTCATCAGTTTTACTCGAACTCGTTCCGAATCGATCAATATTTCAGGTGAAGTGTCGAATCTTGATTATGAAACTAAATTTTGATCATGTAATAACTAAATTATGATTATGTAATAACTAAATTATGATTATGTAATAACTAAATTTTTCCGTGTCTCGATTCCAAAGGACGAAGTTCCATTTTCATCAGTTTTACTCGAACTCGTTCTGAATCGATCAATATTTCAGGTGAAGTATCGAGTCTTGATTATGTAACTAAATTTTGATTATGTAATAACTAAATTATGATTATGTAATAACTAATTTTTTCCGTGTCTCGATTCCAAAGGACGAAGTTCCATTTTCATCAGTTTTACTCGAACTCGTTCCGAATCGATCAATATTTCAGGTGAAGTGTCGAGTCTTGATTATGTAACTAAATTTTGATCATGTAATAAATAAATTTTGATTATGTAATAACTAAATTATGATTATGTAATAACTAAATTTTTCCGTGTCTCGATTCCAAAGGGCGAAGTTCCATTTTCATCAGTTTTACTCGAACTCGTTCTGAATCGATCAATATTTCAGGTGAAGTGTCGAGTCTTGATTATGTAACTAAATTTTGATCATGTAATAAATAAATTTTTATTATGTAATAACTAAATTATGATTATGTAATAACTAAATTTTTCCGTGTCTCGATTCCAAAGGACGAAGTTCCATTTTCATCAGTTTTACTCGAACTCGTTCCGAATCGATCAATATTTCAGGTGAAGTGTCGATTCTTGATTATGTAACTAAATTTTGATCATGTAATAACTAAATTTTGATTATGTAATAACTAAATTATGATTATGTAATAACTAAATTTTGTCGTGTCTCGATTCCAAAGGACGAAGTTCCGTTTTCATCAGTTTTACTCGAACTCGTTCTGAATCGATCAATATTTCAGGTGAAGTGTCGAGTCTTGATTATGTAACTAAATTTTGATCATGTAATAACTAAATTTTTATTATGTAATAACTAAATTTTGATTATGTAATAACTAAATTTTTACGTGTCTCGATTCCAAAGGACGAAGTTCCGTTTTCATCAGTTTTACTCGAACTCGTTCCGAATCGATCAATATTTCAGGTGAAGTGTCGAGTCTTGATTATGTAACTAAATTTTGATCATGTAATAACTAAATTTTTATTATGTAATAAATAAATTTTGATTATGTAATAACTAAATTTTTCCGTGTCTCGATTCCAAAGGACGAAGTTCCGTTTTCATCAGTTTTACTCGAACTCGTTTCGAATCGATCAATATTTCAGGTGAAGTGTCGAGTCTTGATTATGTAACTAAATTTTGATCATGTAATAACTAAATTTTGATTATGTAATAACTAAATTATGATTATGTAATAACTAAATTTTGTCGTGTCTCGATTCCAAAGGACGAAGTTCCGTTTTCTTCAGTTTTACTCGAACTCGTTTCGAATCGATCAATATTTCAGGTGAAGTGTCGAGTCTTGATTATGTAACTAAATTTTGATCATGTAATAACTAAATTTTTATTATGTAATAACTAAATTTTGATTATGTAATAACTAAATTTTTCCGTGTCTCGATTCCAAAGGACGAAGTTCCATTTTCATCAGTTTTACTCGAACTCGTTCCGAATCGATCAATATTTCAGGTGAAGTGTCGAGTCTTGATTATGTAACTAAATTTTGATTATGTAATAAAAAAAAAGTAAAAAGAAAAAAAAGGAAAAAAATGAAAAAAAATTTAAGTAAAAAATGAAAAATAATGAAAAAATTTATGCCACATTTATGTCCAGCCCAGTCAATTACATGGTTTAAGCTAACACTCCAGCCCAGTCCATTACATGGTTTAAGCTAACACTCCAGCCCAGTCCATTACGATTTTACTTATGTTATTTCAAAATGCATCGAATAGGATGTCCATAGTAAATCTAACGGTGAATATATTTATCACAAGCCCAACCAATAGTTAGATTAATAGGGAAGAACCTCTTATCTTACGCTCTGTAACACCTCAAAATTCTGTTCGTTTTATCTTTCCTCCTAAACCAGAGTTACAGAGCGGAGAGAACTAGAGAAACCTAAGCAGAGTAAAAAGGGGATAAAGTTCTAGGCTTAAAATCAGGGAAACATTGAGATTTGTTAGAGTAAAAAGGGAAATCGGATTTCTAAAGTTTGGAAATATTTTTAGGTCTACCGTAGGATCAAAATCAAATGGTATTTTCTTAGGAGATTTTTCCGAAAAAAGGAAATCGTAGACCAAACTCAATCGATTTTTCAGTTCACCCTAAATAATTTTGAGCGGGATGAAAATGAAACGCAAAATATTTTCGGCGGGATTATTCAATCTGTGCGACTTTATAAAGGGCCGTATGATGTTGAGGAATTGCATGGCTAAATCTTATAAAGGTATATCCTGTTCTCAATCTTTCTTTCGTCTAAAAAGCTTAGTTATTCAAACCCTAATTGATTCAAACCTTAATTTTTGAATCAGACCCAATTGATTCAAAGGTTAAGTTTTGACTCAAACCCTAATTCTTAATTTTTGATTCATTGAAAGCAGGGTTTATGCACCTGTTTATTTCTTATTAAGAAGAACAATGGTGTGCATGCATTTTAAGCTTTTCCTATGTTATGCTTAGGATCTTTATGCAGATTGTATTCTAAGTTGCATAGTGGCTGGATAACAACTCAGTCTTCTATGGTTATGGAAATGCTATTCTTTTATGTTTTTTTCTTTCTTTTCCGATGAATCTGATTAATGTTTTTCACACTGCAAACAATAGTTTAAGCTTCTGCGGTTCTCCCTGAAACCACTCGACATCACATTCTTATCTCATTTAGCTGGCCACATTCTCTGTCGTGTATACTCCCGTGTCATTGACGTTTTGTATAATGGGATTATAATTATGTCAGAGCTAGGTCAATTGAATGTTATTCCTTGGTTTTTTTATCTGTCTATTCTGATGAATGTTTTTCACATTGCAAACCAATAGTTTAAACTTCTGTGGTTCTCCCTGAAACCACTAGAAATCACATTTTTATCTCATTTTCATCAACTTTAGCTGGTCAGTAAGCTTCCATCTGTCGTGTATACTCCCGAGTCATTGACATTTTGTATAATAGGATTATAATTATGTCGGAGATCGGCATCCGTCGTTTGTTTTTAGGGAACTTGGTAGGTTTACATAATTGTGTATGTTTGAAATGGAGTCTTGCTTGAGTTCTTTCAATGCTCTAGTAAAAACCTCAGCGATTAATAATTTTTTAATTGTTATATCTTTTAACAATTCTGAGACGGCATCCTGCTCTTGCATCTAATCATACTAATCAAGACCATGTTAGTACTGACATAATCAAGACCATGTTAATTGACTGTTATTTAATTTTTGCTTGTGTCTAGCTTAATAACTTTTGATTGAAAAGAATTCAGACCTTATTTGATTGAATCATATACATGTATATGCAGTTTCCTATATGACTACACAAGAGAATTCGAGTTGGGAGCCAGAGTATGATGATGATGAGTATGCTGAAAATGAGACTGCAGCCCTGGAGGCTCAAGCCTTGCAGAATTTAGGAGAGTCAGAGGATGAAGACGAAGATTCCTATGGTAGTCGCACCGGTTCCGATGGTGATAGCTCCAGTTCTGATGATGAATCGACTGAAAGTCCTGAACAGCCTGGTAATGCTATACTAGCTTGTCTGTTTTTGTTTGCTTTGGACTTAAAAAATATGAGTACACTCTTACACCATGTTTACTCTTATTTTGGGTTTTTGAACTATAAAAAGACACAGGAGCTCCAAACAATACAGTAGAGTCTAAGGAGAATAATGTTCGAGGTTTAACAAGATTGAAGAAGCTAAAGAAAAATTTTGACGGCGAGAAGCATGTGATAGAATTTGATAATTTTGGTCGATTTAAGGGGAAATATAAAGCTGAAATTGCTAGTTACATGGGTGTATTGGTACGTCGAGACGTTGGTCTAAGGCACTTGAAGTGGAAGGAAGTGAATTCAGTGATGAGGGATAAGTTATGGCACGAACTATTGGTATGTATATGCTGATCTATATTGATTTTTAATACTATATTTGTTATTAATTTGTTACCTGCCGTTAACATCTCCATATTTTGGCAGCGGTTTTATGAAATTGAGGAGACTATGAGAAGACAAATTATGAAATATTTTGGGGAACATTTGCGCAACTTCAGAAGAAAGTTGTATGTAAAGTTCATAGTACCCAATTTGGGTAAACCTGCTAAACTAAATATTGTTCCTAAACAATATCGTGTCATTGTGAACCAAGAACAATGGGACAAGTTCGTAAAGTGGAGGTTGTCTGATAAATGCAAGGTTGTATATTGCACGTTTTAGTTTGGAAATATTGATATTAATTTCATTAATTAGTCTAACTTTTTTATGAATGAAATTCTTTAAATCTGTATGCTCAGGAGTTGTCCATTAGGGGAGCTAAGGCGCGTAAGAACCACAAATATAACCACAGGACGGGAAGAGCAGGGTATGCAGGGCTGTTGGAAAAATTAGTAAGTCCAGTTTGTTATACAAAATTATTATTATTTCCAGTTTAAATTATAGTATTATCTATCTAATTTTTCTTCTTGTGTATTTTATAATTACTAGATTAATGAGAAAGAGATCCTTGAAGATGAAAATCCTTCACGGTCTTTACTATGGAGGAAGGCACATCAAAACAAAAATGGAGAATACGATGACGATGATGTTAGGGAAAAAGCAGCTCAACTTGTAAGACGACTGAAACTATCTAGCTATTTGTTTTGTGCTTGAGTAAATGTGAAAATAATTTTGATTTAATTGATTATCACTTCTAATCCCTTAATTCTTTTTTTGTGCAGGAGGATTTTGATAAGAAGCTGGAAGATGGAACTTTGAGAAAACAACCAGGCAATGATTCTATCACCCTTGTGTTTGGGGAAGAACATGTTGGGCGTGTAAGATGTATAGGCAAGGGAGTGACTCCAACAACGTACTGGCACCTTCCACGGAAAGGAGCATCCAAGGAGCACATTGAACTGAAGAAACAACTGGAAGATGAAAGACGCGCGAACCAAATGGAGAGAGATAGGAAGGATGCAGAAATGAAGGAAATGAAGGCAGCAATGAAGGCACAAGAAGAAATGATGAGCAGCTTAATGTCTCAGCTAAAATCTCAAGGCATATTGAAAAAGAAAATCAAAAGCAAAAAGGCACGGGTATGTTTAACATCATCCAAGTAATTTTGATTAAGTATGTATTTCCTAATAATTCTGCAGTATCTAATATGTCAACTGCACTATATAGAAATCTCCTATTAGAGAGAAGTCTCTTATGCTTGAATCCCCTGTTACAAGCATTTCTCCGACTGAAAGGAATGAATCTAATACAAATAGAAATGACCCTGAATCTGAAAATGTATCTCAGTCTACGGGATCGAAAGATAGTTCTGAACTCCAAATGGTATGTTTCTTTTGAAGGTATTTAAAATATATAGTGCTTTGAGAGTTCCATTTTTTGTTGATGTTAATATAGCGTATATTTTTGTAGTCTGGAAAATACAAACAAAAGTCTCCTGCATCTGAGCATCTACCCCTTAGTTCACCAGACAATTCTCAATCGAAAGACAAAACTGAACTTTCAACGGTATGTCCTTTTCACAGGCATTTAAGCATTTTGAGATTTGAATCTGTTGATGTCAATATAACATTTATGTTTTGCAGATTGGTAAATGCAAACTGGCTCATGCTTCACTGAGAAATATCATTGCATGGGGTTCGGTTCTTCCATCAGTGCCAGGTCAGAAGGTTCATGGAGATCCACTCCGGGATGATTGTGTCAGAGTGACGGTTGAAAAGTCGATATTAAAGAATCATTGTTTGCCAGTCCCATCTACTCATCTCAAAACAGTAGAGGATGCTGAAAAATCTATAGTAGCTTGGCCTAAAGAGTTTGTGATCTCTTGATCTAGTGTAAGTTGCTTTATTATACATGTTTATTACCTTCTGCATCCTGACCATATAACTGTTAACATGGTTTTTTCCCTTAATTATACATCCACTGGCTTGCTGCAGGGCCATCCACTTTCAGACCCCGGTGAACATGATTCTGACCCAAACGATGAATATGATTCTGACCCAAACACTAAGAAGACAAAGAAGAAGAAACCTTCATATATGAAGAGCGGGGAACTAAAGTCTCGGAGATCCAGCAAGAGACTCAAGACTGCAGCCTAATTATTAATAGAAATAGTCGTGGACTATAGGATTTGGATGTTTAAACTTTTAAGTCTCTCTTTGAAAGTTTGTTTTCTCAAGGTTACTGCACAATTATCAGATTGAGATGTTTATTATATTGTGAAATGAAATTATTTTGGTACAATTCTAATTGTAGTCTTCATTAATTTTTTATGGATGGTTATTTAGGTGATTTTTGAATAGCTACATTGAAAACACTTGATGTGTCCAAAAGGTGAACAATAGCTACATTCAAAACACTTGATGTGTCCAAAAGGTGAACAAAAGCTACATTCAGAAAACTTGATGTGTCCAAAAGGTGAACAATAGCTACATTGAAAACACTTGATGTGTCTAAAAGTTGAACAATAGCTACATTCAAAAAACTTGATGTGTCCAAAAGGTGAACAATAGCTACATTGAAAACACTTGATGTATCCAAAAGGTGAACAATAGCTACATTCAACACACTTGATGTGTCTTTCGAAAAAATTTAGCCACGGTGCTACAAATTTTTAGTAGCCATAACTTATTAATTGGCCATGTAAAATGTTTATCATGTGTCCAAAAATATGGATGGCCATGGTACCATAGATTAAACGTGACTACAAATCATGTATTAGCCATGTTAAATTATTTTCCGTGTGTCCAAATGATAGAGATGGCCATGGTTGAGAAAAATTAGTGTGACCGCAACTCATGAATTGGCCATGATAAAATGAATTTTGCGTGTCCAATTGATGACAAAGGCCACGACTATAATAAAATTTACGTGACTTTAAGGTAAACTTTAGCCACATATAATTAAATTGTGTGTCTATAAGGATCCTATGGCCACGGTGATAGTGAAAATGCTTAACTACCAAAAAAATATTGAGTACCATATAGACACGGTTTTAGAGTTATGGCCATGGTTAATCATATTTTATAGCCACTCAAAGTTTATGCAGCCATAGGGATACCTTTTTGTCTCGGCACCTGATGCCACATTTTTGGAGTGAAAAAAATCCATGACCAAAAGCCTATGGACACTGTGATTAAGTGTGGCCAATGTAAAGATTTGTACTAGTGAGTTTTGTCACTAAAATTGACAAAGGGGGAGATTTTTATAGCATAGCTCGGTCAACCTCGCATGCGTTGCTATATCAAGCATGTTTGTCAATGTTAGTGATCAAAATTATGAGTCTTGATTTCTAGTATACATAGCTAAGTCTCGGACTAGGATAGAAAAGTGTAGTTGAGCTCAAGGACTTCATGGCGATTCATCATACAACGACTAAGATCTACTCAAGGAACTGTGGAACTTCATCAACAAAAAGGTATGTGGAGACTTGAACTTATCTATCACTCAAAAGTCTATCTATTTTATCTCCTACTTCTTATGAGACAAAAAGTCGTATGCTATATAGACTGGATCATACACATTTGACATTTCGAGTTGAGTATTCACTACTTATCTTTTTTCGAAATCGTGTGTTGGTAAAGCGTTTCGCTTTGATCAAGTTTATCTTCACCTAGTGAAGAAAGTCATGAAAAGTTTTAATTACTTTGAGAATTGCTCTGACGTAAAACGGTCTGTGAATAACGGCTATATAACGTCCTCTGAGAATATCTCAATGATTGGAATGAGAGTTCAGATTACATAACCATTATTCCTTAATCCGAAGTTTCGAACTTTGTTGATTGAGAGAAACATGAGGAATTGGCTTTGTCAAGTCCGCAAACCCAGTCCGCGAACTGACGGAAGTTCTCTTACCAAGAATTTCTGATGGGATTTTCCAAAAACTCGTTTGCGTGTTTAGTCCGCGAACTGGCGGAAGTCTCTTTGCCGAGATTTTCTGTTGAGTTTGGAAAACTCTGCCGGTTGCCTTAAGTCCGCGAACTTGTTTGTGAGCTTAAGTGGTTATGATCTAAAGATGTGTTCTGAACATGAAACTTAAATTACTAAGGGATGATTTATGCAAACCATGGCTACAAAGTTCATGATCCGATTCATCGAATCGAATCATCTTTGTTTCAATTGTGTCTTGTGTAGTTACATAAGATCTCATAGCAATTGAAAAACTCTCTAACTAGTTCATTTGAATCAATTGAACTAGTTATGGTGAAGAAGAACTAGGTTAATATGAAATTCTCATATGGTTAACCTTTTGGGTTACTATGTTGAACCAACATACACGTACACGTTTGGGCACGGTTTTCACAAACCCAGTAAACGTCTACCCAAGTGTATGTGACAAGCTAAATTTTCGATCTAACGGTTGAGAAATATTAGCTTGAATCTAAATCAGGTTTTCATCTAATGGTGAATATTGAATGCTTTGTTACCAAGCTAACGTTGATTGCAAACCCTGATTTGAAAGACTATATAAGGGAGAACTCTAGCAATTGGGAAACCTAATCCCCACACCTTACGTGTGATACTAGTTGCATAGCTAGAGTCGATTCTCCTTTAACCTTTGGATTTCTTCTCTAAAACCAGGTTAACGACTTAAATACTTCATTGGGATTGTGAAGCCAGACCGATACTACTTTTATCGTAGTTGTGTGATCTGATCTTGCATCTCCTATCGTACGAGTACAATCTTTGATTGGCTTGAGATCGTGAGAGTTCTCCGATAGGCAAGATAAAGAAGTCACAAACATCTTCGTCTCACTGTTTGCGATTCCTCGACAAACCGCTTGTGTAGTCAAGAAGGATTGTTGAGAGGTGATTGGTTAATCTAGGTTGTTCTTTGGGAATATAAGACCGGATTATCAATTGGTTCATGTTCACCTTGATTTTATATCTTAATACGGAACAAAACGTAGGGTTTTTCTTTGGGTGACATATTTATCCTTTGATAGACTTTTTTGTGTGAGACAGATTTGTTTATTATCAAGTCTGCGATTTTGGGCTGCAGCAACTCTTAGTTGTGGGTGAGATCAGCTAAGGGAATCAAGTGCGCAGTATCCTGCTGGGATCAGAGGCGTAGGAGTACAACTGTACCTTGGATCGATGAGAGACTGATTGGGGTTCAACTATAGTCTAGTCCGAAGTTAGCTTGGAGTAGTCTAGTGTCTGTAGTGGCTTAATACAGTGTGTATTCAATCTGGACTAGGTCCCGGGGTTTTTCTGCATTTGTGGTTTCCTCGTTAAAAAATTTCTGGTGTCTGTGTTATTTCATTTTCCGCATTATATTGTTTAGCTTTATAATTGAAATAATACAGGTTGTGCATTTGTGATCATCAATTGGAAATCCGACCTTTGGATGTTGATTGATATTGATTGATCTTTGGACATTGGTCTTTGGTACCGTCCAAGTTATCTCTCTTTGATAAAGACTCGCAGATTTCCATTTGCTTGAGTAAAGATCAAATCGAGAGATTGAGATTTAAACTCTTTGATATAACTTTTTATTGATTGAGTCTAACTGTCTACTTAATTCTCATAAAAAGTATATTGGAGTTTGTCCATACATATTGCTAAGCGAAATATTGGGTGGTGTTGTTAGACCCCCTGCTTTTTCAGAGATGGAAAAGAGATTCTACTGGGCAGCTGCAAATGTTACACTGAGAACTAATATTATTGTTGTAACGAGATGTATTATCTTTCGTCTGCACTATATCCTTGAGACACTTCCAAATGAAAAGTTTTATTCTATGAGGGATCTTCATTTTCCAGAGAGCTTTCCAAACCTCTTTAGGGACAGTATTAAGTGCAACTTGTTGAAAAACAGTGTTTTCTACAAGCTTATTGTATGCACTTTTAACAGTGAACAACCATCCTTTGTAGGTCTCCATCGAATAATATCTTCTTCCTCCATATTGATTTGCATTCTTGTGATTTTGTTTGCAACTTCCGGAGAAAAGAGAACATGCAGTAAACTAACATTCTATGGAGAAGTAATTGGATTTATGATCTCAAAAACATACTGAAAAAGTAGGGGTACAACAACCACACCCAATATTTCGCTTAGCAATCTGTATGGACAAACTCCAATATACTTTCTAAAGAATCAACTAGACAGTCAGACTCAATCTAGATAAAAGTATATCAAAGAGTTTATATCTCAATCTCTCAATTTAATCTTTACTCAAGCAAATAGCAATCTGCGAGTCTTTATCAAAGAGAGATAACTTGGATGGTTGCAAAGACCAATATCCAAGTGCCAATCAATTTAAATCAACAACCAAAAGGTCGGATATTCTAATTGATTGAACAACGCACAACTTGTGATATTTCAATTATATAACAAAATATAATGCGGAAAAGAAATAACACAGACACCAGAATTTTGTTAACGAGGAAACCGCAAATGCAGAAAAACCCATGGACCTAGTCCAGATTGAACATACGTTGTATTAAGCCGCTACAGACACTAGCCTACTCCAAACTAACTTCGGTCTGGACTGTAGTTGAACCCCAACCAATCTCACACTGATCCAAGGAACGGTTATGCTCTTATGTCTCTGATCCCAGCAGGATGCTACGTACTTGATTCCCTTAGCTGATCTCACCCACAACTAAGAGTTGCTACGACCCAAAGTCGAAGACTTTAATAAACAAATTTATATCACACAGAAAAGTCTACGGTAATAGATAAATCCGTCTCCCACGAATATACCTACGATTTTTGTTCCGTCTTTTGATAAATCAAGGTGAACAGGAACCAATTGATAAACCGATCTTATTCCCGAAGAACAGCCTAGTATTATCAATCACCTCACAATAATCCTAATCGACGCATCGAAAAAAAATATTGTGGAATCACAAACGATGAGACGAAGTGTTTGTGATTACTTTTCTATCTTTCCTATCAGAGATATAAATCTCGAGCCAATTATTACAATCGTACTCGTAACGATAGAAGATGCAAGATCACACAACTACAAGAAAAGTAGTATCCGTATGGCTTCACAATCCCAATGAAGTCTTTAAGTCGTTAACCTGGTTTAGAAGAAGAAACCAAAGGTTAAAGGAGAATCGACTCTAGCTATGCAACTAGTATCACACGTAAGGTGTGGGGATTAGGTTTCCCAGTTGCTAGAGTTCTCCCTTATATAGTCTTTCAAATCAGGGTTTGCAATCAACGTTAGCTTGGTAACAAAGCATTCAATATTCACCGTTAGATGAAAACCTGATTAGATTCAAGCTAATATTTCTCAACCGTTGGATCGAAAACTTAGCTTGTTACACACAAATGAAATGTCCAATTTGGGGTTTATGTAGCCGTTCCCAAACATTAACATTTGTTGGTTCAACAATAGTTAACCAAATGGTTATCCGTATGATCACTTTCATATCCACCATATTCTTCTTCACCATAACTAGTTCAAATGACTCAAATAAACTAGTTAAAGAGTTGTTACATCGCTTAGATCTTATGTAAATACACAAGACACAATCGAAGTGAAAACGATTTGATTCACTCGAATCGGTTCATGAACTTTATAGCCACCGTTTGCAAAAGCATTCCTTAGTTTATATAAACATGAGTATAAGAACAACCGATTTTAGATATAACCTGCTCAAGTTCGCGGACTGGGTTCGTGGACTTAAGCTCACGGAAGGAGTTCACAAACTCCAGCAAAAATTCTCGGGTCGAGAACTTCCGCCAGTTCACGGACTGAGTTCGCGGACTTGGCTCACGCCACATTTCGTTTCTCTTAATCAACAAATTTCGCAAACTTTGGTTCAAGGAATAAGGATTTATACATATATGTGTTTCCACAACAATGATTATATCCTACCAATGGTTATGTAATCTAAACTCTCATTTCAATCATTGAAACATTCATAGAGGACGTTATATAGCCGTTATTCACAAACCATTTTTCGTCAGAGCAATTTCCAAGTGATTGAAACATAACATGACATTCGTCACTAGGTAAAGATGAATTTGGCTAAAGCAAAAGCTTACCAACACATATTTTGAGAAATAGATAGGCGAGTTACACTCGTCTCAAAATAGCAAATGTGTATAATGAAAGTCTATATATCAAAACGACTTTTGTCTCAAGAATAAGAGATAGAGTAGATAGACTTTTGACTGACAGATAAGTTCAAGTCTCCACATTCCTTTTAGTCGATGAAGATCCACCAGTTCCTTGAGTAGTCCTTCGTCTTGTATGATGATTTCCATGGAGTCTTGATCTCAACTACACTTTTTATCCTAGTCCGATACCTTTAGCTATATAGGCTAGAAATCAAGACTTATAATTTTGATCACTAACATTGACAAACATGCTTGAGATAACAACGCATGCGATTTCGACCGAGCAATGCTCTAACAATCTCCCCTTTTGTCAATTTTAGTGACAAAACTATTAATACATATGGAATACAAAAAACAAATAAATTAACTTTTGTAGCTCCTATTCCACATGCCTAATCTTCAACTACTCGAAATCTTCGTCACTTCCAAGTAATCCAATGATTCCAAAGGTTGTAAGTTTAGCATCATCGTTGTTGAAAATCTGTAGCTATAACAACGAGAAAACAATAGTTCTCAATCATTGTTATACAGTGTCATAGTATCATTACACAGCGTCAAAGTCTAATTGGATCACAACTTCAACAACAATACTATGGTGATACGTATCACTCCCCCTTAGTCAATACTCCATCTCACATGGAAACCACTCCTCCTAACATAATGATCCGAAAACCATATGTATTTGTAGTGTGAACTACATATTAATTCTCCCCCTTTTTGTCAATAAAATTGGCAAAGGTACAAGAACGGGATCCTAATGAAATTTCCGAAAGAGACATTTTTTGACCAAAAGAAAGCAAAGGTATATCATCTTTTTAGATGCAATCATAAAGCCGAATCTAAATGCATTCATCAAGGAGTTTGTAAAGATACAAGATAACCCCTAAAATATTCCACAGCCGCACTCCCCACAAAGATTTGGCAATTAAGCACAAGTTCAAAAGAACTCTCCCCCATAAAATGTCATTCCCGAAAGAACAACAAGAGTCACCTTAATTTTGAAAGAAAAGAAGAGTTTCTTTTGACACAACACACACAGAACTATGACAGAAAAATCAATCCTACGGAAACAAATACAGAATTGAAGTAAACACTTACTGGAGTTTCAAACTCAATTTCCCAAAAGATCGAGATAAGCACAGGGGCAAGAGTCATAGAAACACTTAATGAACCAAAACAACATCAATAGACTGTCGTAAGTGTTGAAAAGTAGCAGTGTCTAATGGTTTAGTGATAATATCAGCCAATTGTTGTTCAGAAGGCACAAATTCCATACTTATGATACCATTTTCATAGAGATCTCGAATAAAATGGTACCTTATATCAATGTGTTTTGTTCTTGAGTGCTCAACGGGATTCTCAGTGATTCGAATCGCACTAGAGTTATCACAAAAGATCTTCATTATTCCAGTATTAATTCCATAATCAGCTAGCATTTGTTTCATACAAAGAAGTTGAGTGCAACATGAGCCAGCTACAATATATTCTGCTTCACATGTAGACAGGGATTGTGAATTGTGTTTCTTGCTATGCCAAGCCACAAGATTCAGTCCTACATAGTAGAAACCCCCTGATGTACTTTTTTTGTCTTCTACACATCCTTCCCAATCAGCATCTGAATAATCAGAAAGGTCAGTGTTAGTATCAAAAGTGTAAGATAGACCATACCCGATAGTGTGATTGACATATCGTATGATCCTCTTTGCAGCTGCAAGATGAGATTCCTTTGGATTAGACTGAAATCTAACACAACAACCAACACTAAAAGAAATACCAGGTCTAGTGGATGTAAGATATAAAAGGCTACCAATAATAGAACGATACAATTTTTGATCTACTTTTACTCCTTTCTCATCTCTGTGTAATTTACCAGTAGTGGGCATAGGTGTCAGTTTCGGACTTGACTTATCTAGACCGAATCTTGTAACAAGATCCCTTGCATATTTTTCTTGAGATAAGTAGATTCCATCCTTATGTTGTTGAATCTGTAATCCTAAAAAGAACTTTAACTCACCAACATTGCTCATTTTAAACTCTTTAGCAAGTGAAACTTGAAAATCCTTTGCAAGCTTATCTGAAGTTGAGCCATAGATGATATCATCTACATAGACTTGAGCAATGACAACATTTTTTCCACTCCATTTGGTAAACAAAGTTTTATCATCTCCACCTCTTGAAAAACCTTTTCTAATAAGAGAAGTGGTAAGTTTTTCAAACCAGGCTCTAGGTGCTTGTTTTAACCCATATAATGTCTTTTTGAGCTTAAGAACGTGATCTGGGAAATCAAGGTTTTTAAATCCTTTAGGTTGAGCAGCATAGACTTCTTCTTTTAGAATTCCGTTTAGGAACGCGGATTTTATATCCATTTGGAAAAGTTTAACCTTGAGATAAAAAGCATGAGATAATAAAAGTATAATGGACTCAAGGCATGCCACAGGAGCAAAGGTTTCTTCAAATTCGATACCTTCAATTTTTGAATATCCTTGAGCGACAAGTCTGGCTTTATTTCTGATAATTGTGCCAAATTCATCAGACTTGTTCTTGAATATCCATTTTGTTCCAACAATATTAACATTGGAGGTACATGGTACGAGTTCCCATACGTCTTGTATTATAAATTGATTTAAATCTTCATGCATTGCATTCACCCAAAAGGGATCGTTCAGAGCTTCATCAATATTTCTCGGTTCTACTTGTGACAGATAGCAACCAAAATTGCACATGTTTTGAAGTTGCCCTCTACTCTTAGCTGTAGAATCTCTTCCTCCAATAATACTGTTGGGATCATGATTCCTTTGAACCCAGAGGTGTCTCGGAGGGACACGTTCTTGTTTGTCAGGAGTATCCTGATCAGTGATCTTCTCCTCGTCACTAGAAATATCAGGATCAGCAACATTTGGGATAACTTCAACTGATTCTGGTATTTCTTTGACTTTCTCAATTGTCTCGGTTGGAGGCAGTTCAGCAGGAGGATTATCATGATGAAAATCATTAATATCATCGATGATGACATTAGCAGATTCCATCATGACTTGAGTTCTGAGATTAAACACTCGAAAACCACGGCTATCAGAAGCATATCCAAGAAAGATACCTTCATCACTTTTAGTATCGAATTTCCATCTATGTTCTCGATCTTTTAGAATGTAGCATTTACTTCCGAACACTCTAAGATAGTGCAGGTTGGGTTTTCTTCCATAACACAACTCATAAGGAGTGTTTAGGGTTTTAGACCGTAAATAAACACGGTTGATCAAATAACATGCTGTAAAAACAGCTTCTCCCCAAAACCATAGAGGTAGGTTTTTGTTATGGAGCATTACCCTGGCCATTTCCTGAATGTTCCTATTCTTTCTTTCTGCAACTCCATTAGCTTGAGGAGTAATGGGCGGTGAATATTGTTGAATAATTCCCAGTTCGTCACAAAATTCAAACACCTTAGTGTCCTTGAATTCAGTTCCACGGTCGCTCCTAATTTTCTTTGGTTTGCGACCTTGTTCGTTTTGGATTCTTTTAACAATAATCTTGAATTCATCAAGGGTTTTATTTTTATGAGACAGAAATACAACCCGAGTGAATCTGGTGTAATCATATACCATAACTAAAGCATACTTCTTACCAGCAATCGTGGGTTGTTGAATTGGTCCGAAGAGATCCATATGAATTAAATCAAGTGGAGCTTTAGTGAGAATATCTCGAGATGATTTATGGTGAACTTTAGTTTGTTTACCCTTTTGACAGGCACCACATACACCTTCAATCTTTGCATTGATTTTGGGAACGCCTCTAACAAGTTCTTTGTCAATGATCTTAGTTAGAAGACGATAGTTGATATGACCAAAACGCTCATGCCAAAGATGTGTCGATTCCACCTTAGTCAAATTGCAACAATTGCTAAACTGAGTATCGAGAAGATAACAGTTGTTTTTACCATGAGTTCCTTGAAAAATTACTTTCCCAGTTTTGTCTACAATGTCCCATCCATTTGCATTGAAGACAACTCGATGGCTTTTGTCACAAATTTGACTGATAGAAAGAAGATTTGCAGTCATACCTTTTACGTATACTACATCATGGATTTCAGGTACGCCGGGCAGTTTGATCGTCCCTTTCTTGCTAATGTAGCAACAACTCCCATCTCTGAAAGTTACTGGTCCTCCTTCATAGTCGTCAGAAGAAACAAACCATGTAAGATCACCTGTCATATGTCTGCTACATCCACTGTCAAGAAACCATTGAAAGGGTGATGTTGATTTTAAAGCAAAATCTCTCATACTATTAGTACTTTCATGTTTAGGGTTTCCTGATAGTTTTGTACGTCCTTTTAGAGAAGCACTAAGTTTTCTTGTTTTCGTGTGAAGATTACTTGCAACTTTCAGTCTCTTGTGGAAGAACATACAAGAACATTGAAAATGATTCGAAGAATCACAAAACAAACATGGGCCAACACTTTTGGAATCGCCAGAAAAGTTCTGAGTCATATCAGTTTTGACAACATGTGAACGTTGTTTATTGCTTGACTTATGACTGTTCTTCAGAGAGAAGCAAATGGAGTTATTCAAATCCATTAAAGGGATTTTAACAGACTTCAAATCCTTAAGCATTGCAATTTCTGCTATGAGATCATAGTTGATCCGGATTTGTTCATCCAACTTTTTCTGGAGAATAACCAGTTTATTAGAACTTTTTCTACGATTGGTTTTTAATCCTGGTGAAGCGTTTCTAGAGACTTTTCTGTCCATAGAGTAAGATCGCTACAAACACAGACTTGTGAGGTCTTGAACGTGTTTTCCTGCTCTGATACCAATTGAAAAAGTGGGGGTACAACAACCACACCCAATATTTTGCTTAGCAATATGTATGGACAAACTCCAATATACTTTCTAGAGAATCAACTAGATAGTCAGACTCAATCTAGATAAAAGTATATCAAAGAGTTTATATCTCAATCTCTCAATTTGATCTTTACTCAAGCAAATAGCAATCTGCGAGTCTTTATCAAAGAGAGATAACTTGGATGGTAGCAAAGACCAATATCCAAGTGCCAATCAATTTAAATCAACAACCAAAAGGTCGGATATTCTAATTGATTGAACAACGCACAACTTTTGATATTTCAATTATATAACAAAATATAATGCGGAAAAGAAATAAAACAGACACCAGAATTTTGTTAACGAGGAAACCGTAAATGCAGAAAAACCCCTGGACCTAGTCCAGATTGAACATACACTGTATTAAGCCGCTACAGACACTAGCCTACTCCAAACTAACTTCGGTCTGGACTGTAGTTGAACCCCAACCAATCTCACACTGATCCAAGGAACAGTTATGCTCCTACGTCTCTGATCCCAGCAGGATGCTACGTACTTGATTCCCTTAGCTGATCTCACCCACAACTAAGAGTTGCTACGACCCAAAGTCGAAGACTTTAATAAACAAATCTATATTACACAGAAAAGTCTACGGTAATAGATAAATCCGTCTCCCACGAATATACCTATGAGTTTTGTTCCGTCTTTTGATAAATCAAGGTGAACAGGAACCAATTGATAAACCGGACTTATAATCCCGAAGAACAGCCTAGTATTATCAATCACCTCACAATAATCCTAATCGACGCAGCGAAAAAAGATATTGTGGAATCACAAACGATGAGACGAAGTGTTTGTGATTTCTTTTCTATCTTGCCTATCGGAGATATAAATCTCGAGCCAATTATTACAATCGTACTCGTAACGATAGAAGATGCAAGATCAGAGCACACAACTACAAGAAAAGTAGTATCTGTCTGGCTTCACAATCCCAATGAAGTCTTTAAGTCGTTAACCTGGCTTAGAAGAAGAAACCAAAGGTTAAAGGAGAATCGACTCTAGCTATGCAACTAGTATCACACGTAAGGTGTGGGGATTAGGTGTCCCAGTTTCTAGAGTTCTCCCTTATATAGTCTTTCAAATCAGGGTTTGCAATCAACGTTAGCTTGGTAACAAAGCGTTCAATATTCACCGTTAGATGAAAACCTGATTAGATTCAAGCTAATATTTCTCAACCGTTGGATCGAAAACTTAGCTTGTCACACACAAATGAAATGTACAATTTTGGGTTTATGTAGCCGTTCCTAAACATTAACATTTGTTGGTTCAACAATATTTAACCAAATGGTTAGCCATATGATCACTTTCATATCCACCATATTCTTCTTCACCATAACTAGTTCAAATGACTCAAATGAACTAGTTAGATAGTTGTTCAATTGCTTAGATCTTATGTAACTACACAAGACACAATCGAAGCAATAACGATTTGATTCACTCGAATCGGTTCATGAACTTTATAGCCACGGTTTGCAAAAGCATTCCTTAGTTTATATAAACATGAGTTCAAGAACAACCGATTTTAGATATAACCTGCTCAAGTTCGCGGACTGGGTTCTCGGACTTAAGCTCACGGAAGGAGTTCACAAACTCCGGCAGAAATTCTCGAGTTGAGAACTTCCGCCAGTTTGCGGATTGAGTTCGCGGACTTGGCTCACGCCACATTCCGTTTCTCTTGATCAACAAAGTTCGCAAACTTTGGTTCAAGGAATAAGGACTTATACATATATTTTTTTCCACAACAATACTTATATCCTACCAATGGTTATGTAATCTAAACTCTTATTTCAATCATTGAAACATTCTCAGAGGAAGTTATATAGCCGTTATTCACAGACCATTTTTCGTCAGAGCAATTCCAAAGTGATTGAAACATAACATGACATTCGTCACTAGGTCAAGATGAATTTGGCTAAAGCGAAATCTTACCAACACATATTTCGAGAAATAGATAGGCGAGTTACACTCGGATCGAAATAGCAAATGTGTATAATGAAAGTCTATATATCAAAACGACTTTTGTCTCAAGAATAGGAGATACAGTAGATAGACTTTTGAGTGACAGATAAGTTCAAGTCTCCACATACCTTTTAGTCGATGAAGATCCACCAGTTCCTTGAGTAGTCCTTCGTCTTGTATGATGATTTCCATGGAGTCTTGAGCTCAACTACACTTTCTATCCTAGTCCGAGACCTTTAGCTATATAAGCTAGAAATCAAGACTTATAGTTTTGATCACTAACATTGACAAACATGCTTAAGATAGCAACGCATGCGAGTTCGACCGAGCAATGCTCTAACACATATGTGTAACTCCAATGACTTGGACAAGAAGGAATTGGTTTATCTTGCAGATAGATAATCTAGTTGTCCTGTCAGATGCGAGTCTTCTTCCCATTTTTAATCTCCATACACACATTGATTTGAAAAATCTTGAGGCCAACTTCAACACCCTTCTAAATCCAGGAAAAGTTATTTCTGTCATTTTGAATATGCAGAAATTCTTCATCTTTAAAATATTTAGCTTTTAACAATTTGGCACACAGCAGATTAGATTGCGTGCTAATTCTCCAAACTATTTTGGTGAGGAGAGCTTCGTTCAACATCTCAAGATCCCTAAAAGCTAAGCCTCCAAATTCCTTGGGAATGCACATATTACTCCATGAAATAGGATTGTTGTTGAATCATGAAGTATGGATAGTGTAAGTAGTGGTTGTAATAGTAGTCTAGTTGTTAGTGGTTGTAATAGTAGTGTGTAAAATTGACTTTCATTTTTCCTCCTCCCTGACAACACAGTTTGTATAACGTATTTTCTCTTCTCTTGCAAACACCATATATATATCTTTTAGAGATTGATTTATAGTATCCAACATTACTTTTTGATGAACCTTGAGCTTCTTCACATGGTATCAGATCCAGGTTCTGATCCTGAGACATATGGGTTATGGGCCCACCACGCTTCCGCTACGATTAAGAAAAATCAAGTAATACTCCAAGTTCTAATAATTTGTATGTGATTACCATGCATCCCGAGGAAGTAGTCCACGAGATCGAACCGCGTACGATTGAAGACTCCTCCCTTTCTTCTCCAACAGTACCTACAACCAGCTATCCTCCTGCTGAAATTCCTGAGGTAAATCTAAATCCTTTGATTAATACTGATAATACTTGTGAGTTACTTGAAACTGATAGGTACCAATTGCCACAAAGAAGTAATCGTGGAGTACCACCTGAACGTTTTTCACCTGAACCGATAAAGAATGTAAAATATCCCATTGTGAAGTACATGTCTACTCATAGATTGTCAAAAGCTGGCAAAGCATTTGTCATGGAAGATGTTACTATTCCAAAAAACGTACAAGAAGCATTATCTAATACGAAATGGGTTGGCTCTATGAAAGAGGAGATGTTAGCACATAAGAAAAACGGTACATGGGATATAGTTTCACTACCTCAAGGGAAGAAGCCGGTTGGTTGCATGTGGGTATATGATATCAAGCATAATCCAGATGGCTCCATCGATAAGTATAAAGCAAGACTTGTGGCGAAAGGATTTACCCAGACTTTTGGTATTGATTATCAAGAGACGTTTGCTCATGTTACAAAAATCAATACTATTCGAGTATTATTGTCTTTGGCAGCAAATTTAGGTTGGCCTCTACAACAGTATGATGTAAAAAAATGCTTTTTTACATGGTGATTTTCAAGAAAAAGTCTACATGTCACTACCTCCAGGATATTATGCTCCGACCGATGCAAACATGGTTTGTAAACTAAACAAGGCGTTATATGGTTTGAAGTAGTCTCCCAGAGCTTGGTTTGGTCGATTTCTTCTAGCAATGAAGAAATTTAGGTATACGAAGAGTAATGTTGATCATACTTTGTTCCTAAAACAGTAGATAACAAGGTGACCGCGCTTCTTATCAATATAGATGATGTGGTGGTAACAGCAAATGATCCGGAAGAGATGAGGAACTTGAAGAGTTTTCTGTACTCTGAATTTGATATGAAGGATTTGGGTGGACTTAAATATTTCTTGGGAATTGAAGTTTCAAGATCTGAGAAGGGTATTTTCTTGTCTCAGCTAAAGTATGTGATTGACTTGTTGAAGGAAACCGGTATGCTTGGTTGTGACCCAATTGGGTCTCCTATGGAACAGAATCATGGTCTTGAAGAATGTTTTGATCAAATACCAACTGACAAGGGACAATACCAGAGGTTAGTTGGCCGATTGATTTATCTTTCACATACAAGGCTTGATATTGCCTATGTTGTGAGTGTTGTAAGCAGATTTATGCATAATCCGGGTCAACAACACATGAATACAGTCATAAGGATACTGAGATATTTGAAGTCCGTATCAGGAAGAGGTTTAATATTCTCAAACCATGGACATCTCGATATATCGGGTTACACTGACTCGGACTGGGGAGGCAAAGGTGATAGGAGAAGATCGACATCCGGTTACGTTACTTTCGTTGGAGGTAATTTAGTAACTTGGAAATCTAAGAAACAACAAGTGGTTTCGTTATCCAGTGCTGAAGCAGAATACAGAGCAATGCTGAAAGGCATTTGAGAATTTTTATGGTTAAAAAGGCTTATGGAAGAACTTGGTTTCTCTGTTGAAAAACCTATGAAGTTGTTTTGTGATAATCAGTCAGCAATCAAAATTGCAGAAAATCCGGTGCAACATGATCGAACGAAGCACGTTGAAATCGATAGGAACTTCATCTATGAAAAACTCGAGGAAAACATAATTGAAGTACCATATGTTCACACAACACAACAACTGGCAGATATTCTTACCAAGGCCATATCAAATAACATATTTAATGATTCACTTATCAAGTTGGGCATTTGTGATATATATGCACCACCTTGAAGGAGGGTGTTGAATCATGAAGTATGGATAGTTTAAGTAGTGGTTGTAATAGTAGTCTAGTTGTTAGTGGTTGTAATAGTAGTGTGTAAACTTGACTTTCATTTTTCCTCCTCCCTGACAACACGTTTGTATAACGTGTTTTCTCTTCTATTGTAAACACCATATATATCTCTTTTAGAGATTGATTTATAGTATCCAACGTTACTTGTTGATGAACCTTGAGCTTCTTGACAATTTTTACCTCTATTGGACTTATAACCCCAGAAGAACTTCCTCTGCAATGTATCCAGCTTCTTAATCAATTTTTTTGGGATCTTAAAAGTACTCAATTGATATAATGGGACAGCATTGAGAAAAGCTTTCATCATAGGGCCTCTGCCAGCTTGACACATTGTCTCACCTTGCCAATTAGCAAGTCTTCTTTCAAATGCAATGTTGATTTCTTCAAAGGAGTTAACTTTTGATTTACCTATAAGAAGTGGAGATCCCGGATATTTCTCATTACTGTCCATATTATTTACACCAAGAATGTGACTAAGAGTGTCACAGTAAGAAGGATCCAAGTTATTGCTAAATAAAATGGATGATTTATCAAAATTAATGACCATGACCAGATTGAGAACCAAAATCTTCAATGACTTGTTTGGAAACACTTGTTAAATTGGCATGTGTAAAGATAAGACAATCATCTGCAACGAGCAAATGGTTTATAGGAGGATCACCTCTGGTTGCTTTGATTCTAGGAATTTCTTTTGCATGATGAGCTGAAGTAAGTGTTCTAGAAAACCATTCCATTATATTGCCATGATAAACAGGTAAGGAGATAGGGGATCTCCCTGTCTAATGCCTCTTGAAGGATTGAACTCAGCACAAGGAGAGCCATTAAGAAGTACAGATAGGGAGGTTGTGCTAATGCATTGCTAAATAAGTTGAATCCATTCCTCATATAAACCAAAACCTCTCATTACGTTTAAGATAAAACACCATTCAAGTCTGTCAAACTTTTGACATGTCTACTTTAAGAGCTAACCAACCACCTTCACCTTCCTTCTTCTTCATTGAATGAATAAGTTCATGTGCTATGATAGTATTGTCATTGATTAATCTCCCAGACACATAGGTTTCTTGATAAGAAGAAATGATACGATCCATTAAGGGTGTCATTCTTGATACTAAGATCTTAGAAACAATCTTGTAAGAAGTATTACACAAACTGATAGGTCTGAATTCAAAGGGTGTAGTAGGTTTTTTAGTTTTAGGAATTAAAGAGATGTAGGTCTTATTTAGTGATTGAAACATATTCTTAGAACTGAAAAAATTCTTCACCATGTTACAAACATCTTCTCCTATAATATTTCGTTGAGACTTATAAAAACCTGCTTGAAACCCTTCTGGTCCTAGAGCTGACCAGTTTTCCATATTTTTTAAGAAACTAAATATTTGTTCATCAGTTGGAATAGTAACAAGCAAATTGTTATCTTCATCAGTAATGAAGATTTTCAGTAAGAAGATTTGCCACTTAATCTCTTGTGTGAACCCAAATACCATTTCTATCTTTGAGAGAGTCAATATTATTTCTAGCTCTTTTTCTCTTGTAAAGAGAATGTAAATTCTTAGTATTATTGATGTCACCAAAGTGCTTCTTATTCCATTTGGCTAGGGCAATTCTAGTGAACTGCAACTTTTTAGTGAGCTTCCATTTGGCTAGCGCAATTCTAGTGAACTGCAACTTTTTAGTGAGCTTGAAAGCAGCAGAACCTTGGACATGAGTACTCCATGCTCTAGCAATCTCAACAACACACCTTTTGTCATTTAAGTTTGAAAAAACTTAAATGGCTTTCATAGTTTTGGATGATTGTAATCAGTAATGAGCATAATTGGGCAGTGATCACTACCCATTTGATTGAGATGAAAAACCCTTGAAGAAGGAAACTTAACATTCCAGTTTGTATTGCCAAGAGCTAGATCAATTCTTCAACCCAGTGCGAAGATTATTATTGGTCCATGTATGTTCATGACCTATGAAGCCCGGGTCTTCTAAACCAATATCCTGAAGCATCGAAATTATCCAACCATCACTTGAAGTAGAAGTAGAAGTATTGGAATTAGTTATATGAATATTCAAATCACCTAATAAGCACCACGGACTGGAGATGTTCTTTCCTGTTTCATTGATGAATTCTCATTGTTCTTGCTTTTTGTGACCTTTCCCATAACCCTACATACACGATAATAACCATTTAGGCTGACTTGGGTCATCTTAAATGAGACGATGAATCATATTGTTTTCACAATTCAAAACTTCACAAGAAAAACCATTCTTCCACATGATAACCAGACAGATTATCCAACTGAAGATAGATATCTCGCATTTGGAAAATGACATGGAGCTACTAAAGGTTTCATTTTTGCTTCATTTAATTTAGTCTCACATAAAAAGATGATATCAGGGTCTTGGGCCCTAATGATATCTTTGATATGATCTCTAGTATTGATAGCTTTGAGCCCTTGATATCATGGTTCTCTGTGGGGTTTAAGCTTCCCATCTTCGAAAGAAAACCGTCGTCAGATGTTTAACGATGCTGAGAAAAATCACAAGGGTTTAACTTTCAAGGAGATAGATGAGATTTCTTGAAGTGGTTGGCCTTCTTGTTAAGGTTCGCAGACTACAAGTAATGTTATCACTTTGTCCTTTAATTTTTTTTTCTACGCTTTTAGTTATTGTTTGTGTTTCTGTTTTGGCTGATTTTGTGTGCTCTTTTTAGTTGTATACGCCTACACACGGCTTGTATGCGTTGTTTGAATAAATCTTTCCTATTGACCGATCAAAAAAAAAACTTTGATCCCTTGAACGTTCAATGAAACGATTTTCATTATGTTATAAGAAGTATAGAAAGCCATCTACCCTACGATTAACCACTTAGTAAGCCAAAGGAAATATGCACCTATATGCAACAATCTAAAATGCCAAGTTATATTTCTGTGTTTTATAACGTAATAAATGCAGGCAAGAAATATCAAAAAATTTAAGAGAAGTAAAACAAACTTATCAGGATAGACAGGAAGAAAACAAAATTTAATAAGAAGAAAAGGAGATACCTGAGTCTTCTTATCAGTGATGGTAACTTGCTTTTCTCCCATTGTGATCATGCGAGTTTTTTGGTTCATTGTGTTGGTATCTGCGATGTTAACCTGGGAAGAAGACTCAAAATCCGTGAGACTGCTACCACCTTCTTCTGTAGATCTGAGCTGTTTTCCAAGTCTTAAATCGTTTGTTTCTTCTGGAGCTTCTTCCTTGAGCAAAAAATCCATACTAATGGTCATTCCATCCTTAGGAGGAACAAATATAGTGTTCTTAATAAACTTCTTTTGATTCTTTTTAGGATCTGGAGCAGCAGAAGAATTCATGGTGGTGATAGTTTTCCTGATGCTGTTAACTTTACCAAAGAAATAAGGCTTTTCATGTGCTTTTGCCAAGTAGATAGCTGCATCTTTGCAGGCTCCTTTGCAATGGTTAATAACGTAGCACTCAGGATAGAACATACATTAGTTACATAAATTTAATCATGAAAAAACATACATTAGTTACATAAATTTACTGGTCATTACAATCTCAATGATCCGCACGTTCCAGTATAAAATGGAAACAGCCCTAAGAAAAGGCCCCTTTTTCTTCATCTCCTCCTGTCTAATGTGAATCATACATTTTGGATGGCGCAAGTAATGCAACACTGCAACGTTCAGAAGCCGAGTATTTCATGTAAACTGAATTCAACTTATGTTCTGCTGACCTTGAGTGGAAGCTCACCAACTGCTTTGTGCAGTCTATTAGCTGAGATTCACAAAACCCGTGAGAAGATTGAGAGTCTCATTCCAAACTGGGCACTGTGTTACATAAATTGCAGAAGCAGCCAACATGGATTGACAGAACTTTACCATCCCATACTGCATGGAAACCAATTTTGTCGAGAAAGGAAGCAAGTACAAGAGCTAGACAATGGTCCTACTTTCACAACTGGCAAACCAAGTACAAGAGCTAGACAATGGTCCTACTATCTAGGCGAGGTATGAGCATTTCACCTGAAGAGATATCGACATTTTAAAACTGGCAGAACGGATTAAATACCCATGTTGGGCCCTAAACCTGTTAATTGTCATCATGACAGTGGTTTCATGGTTCTCAGATGTTATTCTTGATCTTATGAGATCCAAGTTTGAAGTATTTTGCCTACGGAGTATTTAGATGATCCAATAACACGGGCTCCAAGGCCAAAAAGTTTTTTCAGCAGGCATTCGAAACAGGGGAGATTTAACTGTTGGCGATCAAACACAAAAGACGCACATGTTCCCTGCTTCTACACATGAAGCTTCAACTCGTTGCTTCTTAGTTTGGGAAGCTTAAATTTGTTTCGAAAATGATAAATATCTTCATAGAGATAGGTGCCCAACACTTTTGAGTAGCCCACACAAATCTTCCTTTGATAGGGTACAATTTCTTTTTTCTTCTTGCAGTTTTTCACATTGAAGTACAATCCAGATTCATGTTAACTACAACTTAGATAACATGTACGAAAGGATACACTGAAAACCTGACTTCAAATACAAAACACTGGCTCCAGAGTGCAAGGATAGCCAAACTCAACCAATAAAGGGCTAAGCCATTTAAAGCAGCTGACCTATTTTGAGCGAAACTGCATTTAGATTTGCTCTGCTCTAGGTTTGCAAGAACAAATAATAAGGGTCATCATTAAAACTAGTTGGTAAACGAACACTTTCAATTATCTTCGTATTTGTGTAAACAGACCGGATTGTGGCGCTCCACTTGCTGGTTTGTTGCTACCAAATGCAGCGAATGCACCGCCTCCTTGATTGTTGCCAAAACCTCTGAATCCACCACCAGCTGTGCAAATGAGTAAATGATTAATAGTTTAATGACACTTAAGGGGACGAAACAAGATGAGTGGCAAGTCTTTGGAGTGAGATCCTACAAACAATTACCTGTGGCAGCAGTACCAAATCCTACCCCACCAGCAGCTCCAGCAAATCCACCACCACTAGAAGCTCCAGCAAATCCACCACCACCAGAGGCAGCTGCAGCAAATCCACCACCACCAGAGGCAGCTGCAGCAAACCCACCACCAGAGGCAGCTGCAGCAAACCCACTAACAGCAGAAGCGGCCCCAGCAAATCCTCCTCCAGTAGAAGCATTAGCAAAGCCCCCAATAGAAGGAGCTCCAAAACCAGTACCTCCACCAGGAGCACCACTAGCAAAACTAGTCCCTGGTAAACCAGTTCCAAACTGTCTCGACTGTCCAAAGGAACCAAGCACTGAACCCAATGCCTGCTGCCCAGCTCCCACTTGTGCCAGCTGTCCAAACCCACTAGGTGCCGGCTGAGGAGCAGGAGCACCGGGAGTAAAGGCACCACCAGAGAAAGGAGCAAGATTTGTTGGCTGGGCAGGTTGGTAAGTGTTGATACTAAAAGATGCAGGTCGAAATAGCTGCCCAGCGGGTTGGGTCAAAGTGAATGGAGAAGGGTTTCCTGCATTTGACTCTGTACTATTACCAAATGGACCTCCAAACGGATTAGATTTTACCTGTGTGTTGTTACCAAATGCACCTCCAAAGAGATTAGATTGTGGTGCAGCTGATGTAGGGGCTGATACAAGCCCAAAAGAACCAAGGCCTCCTAAACCCATGTCAGACATTGTTTCAGGAGCTTCCTCATCCATTTCATCCTCCTGAGTCACAGCAGTTTCCAATTTTTCGTTCTTCCCGTCGGTTGCTCCAGTAGAAGGTGACGTTGATTGTAGTTGAGCTTCGACAGGAGATGGTGTCTCGAGTTGAGATTCAGGTGAAGCATTTGACACGCCAGTAAAAACGCTGGTGGATGCTGTTGTAGTTGAACTCGACTCGCTTCCAGATGCGGATAGAACTGAAACTTCTTCTGCAGGTGTTGGCTTTACAGGCGCCTCTGAATTCAAATCAACTTCACCACTAGGGGACAGCACAAGAAGTGGAGCAGGAGCATGTGTAGAAGGGTCATTTACTACTGATTTCGAACTATGTTCACTACTAGGAGGCTCGGAGTTCGGAGGAGGAGCTTGTAAGTCTGAGTTCAATCTAATTTCACCAGAAGGAGGCTTGGTTTCAATTAGTTTTGGATTTAAAGAGGCAGCTTCATTAGGTGATTGTTCGAGCTGTTTGTTTGGAGGATCAAAAGAGAAAGAACCAGAAGAAAAAAGGGATGGAGGAGAAGATGGTGAAATTGAGGAAGAAGAGCTTTGTGATGAGACGGCAGATGATGAGAACGGTGAAGTTGATGCTGTGGTCACTGATGAAGTAGTAGTTGCCAACGAGTGAACAGGAAGTGATGAGGAGATGGTAGAAGGTACTGCTGGAGCTGACAAGTTACCATAATCAGTTTTCTTTGTTCAATTTCCAGGAACTTTTCCAAATGAAGGTGTAGATGTTGGAACAGCATATGCAGTTTTAAGTGGGGAACCATTACTTCTCATGGATGCTGCAGATGAGCTTTTTTCGGTTGTAGTTACTTGATTGATACTACCTACACTCGAAGAATTTGATAGCTCATTTCCTTCATTCTGGGACTTCTTCTCTGCTACGACAGGCTGCGCTTGCAAAAAGCTGCTTGTTGGTGTTTGATTGTGTGAAGTTTCGGACTGAAACTGGTGTACTGGCTTAGAGAAAGAATTTGGTTGGACTTCGGAAGATTCAGACTTTGGAATACGAAACATTCCAGCGCTTGATCTATCAGAAGTTAAGCCAAAAGGCCCCTGTGTATTCGTCTGAGCTGGGTTACACGATGACAATGATGGGAATGCGACTGCTGATGATGATGGTGTAAGGCTGCTTTTTGTCATCTGCATAAATGGAAATTTCAAAGTAGACTGTGCTGATCCCGAGTAGTTATCAACACGTGTGAAAGAACTCTGAGGACTTCCAGACAACTGCTTAGATGGATCACTCTGCATCTCTACAAAAACAATTTTAAATGGACACACATGTTATTAAGCAACTTACGATTATATATGAGTCTAAGAGCACACTAACAGTTACCTCGATTCGCGTGATATCTTTTCAACTCATCTTTGGATGTGGATGAGAACAAAGAAGGTGAAGGGTCGATCTTGTCACTTGGTTGGGAAAAGAAAGACCCCTGCTTCAATTGGGCATTATGATCAGCTTTACGTGCCACCGATGCTGATTTGGTTGCACTGACCTTGTGGCGTTCTTCTTGCAACACTAATCTTTTTACAGTTGTTTTCGGAGGCTCAAAACTTGCCCAGCTCTGCATACATAAACACGGGCCAATGACAAACTAATCTTTTTACTATTTAACACACAGAATATAGACACCCAGATAAAACATCCCATTTAAGCACAGTTGCAACATAAACGGTAAACCCCACTTTTTAAACATTTTAACAACAAATCTTGTACTAGTCTGCTCTGCTATGCCTCAGGGAATAAGCACAGAGGCGTAAAAGTAACTATGCCTGTGAAGTAGATACCCCTATTTATGTCTTGGTTTTCAAGCTATTGGGGTAAATTTTGCTAATTGCACTTATAATGGATCCTGAGCTACCACAGAAAAAAACTCAAGATCTAGAAATAAAAAATACGTAGATTATGATCGCAGACTTCCTTCAGTGCAAAAACACTGAAATTAGAATTGCAATCATAAGATTAAATTGGCATCGGCAGAAATTAGAATATATACATCTAATGCATAAGTTCTGAACAGCTAAAGGAAACATACCCGATCCAGGGAGTCCCTCCTCCTCCTTGCAGTTTCTGGTTCCACATTTTTCGTAGCACTTCTAAACTGCTCTTTGGAATTAAAGCTGTGTGATGAAAAGGAGAGTTTCTTGATTGAATCTGGACTACGACCTCCTCTTTTCACATCAGGAGAGTTGAAGGAGTCAACATCATAGGGAAGGCCAATTGATTCAAGCAGTTCTTTTGTTTTACTTTGTCTTTTCTTAACAGGAGATTCTATGTTCAGCTCAGTCATCTGGTCAGACAGGCACTCAGAGAGTTGCTCTGCAGCCCTTAATTGTGAATTCACAGTGTTATACAAACTATACAAGGATTGACTGTGTCTGCAGAGAAAAAAAATGTATATTAGTTCAACTACACAAGATCGTATCAGAAGCTGGATTTCCACTCGTCGAGTAACAAATCGAGTTTCCACACATCTCTACTACAGCTATCAGACTACAAGAAACCTACTCAACTCACAGTTCATGGCTATAATTTGCTAGATTGCATTATTCCCACAATTAATGTTTACAATGACACATAACTTCACAGAAACCCGTTTTGTTTTCCTCGAGAAAGTACTAAAAATTACTCTTTTTCCATTTTATGACACATGTCTATGCGCGTGGAGGACATTATCCTGTAATTTGACGAATGTGACCTAGAAATGATTGATTTATACACGTAGAAGGCATTATTTGCCTTTTAGTCTGTAGAAATGACTGTTTAGCTTCACACATAATACCATAAAACAAACTTTATGGTGAAAAGAGGAGATAAAGTGATAGACACCTATGAGCCACTACAGATAAATGAACGTTCTGGAGTTTTGATATATACTATCTACATACCTCGAAGGTTCTAAAATAGTGCAGGATGCACTATAACCCACAGTAGTCTTATCAAATTTATTGAGTTCCAGAGCGTTGAAATGCCTTTCCAATTGTATAAGCTGATTGGTCAGCTCCTGGAATAGAACCACAGAGAAGAGCAGAGTACTTTCTTAAACCTTGGGACGATAGACCAGAACGACTCAAAAGGATTAATTGTACCAAAGTAGCGTGTGCCTTACCTGATTTACTTTCAACATTCTTTGGCGCTTCTGTTCAAGTTCGGGACTCAGCTTCTGGCGATTCAAAAGGTCCCGGTATTGGCCATCGGTAGACTGTTTGACAAATCCCTCTATATAGATTTTCCTACTTAAAACTGAAAAAGAGATAAAGAAATTACAGACATGTTCCAGACTGTTTGACTCATTATTGTGCCTAGGAAATAAGAAGGTATACTTGAAAAAAAAAAAAACACTATATTAGTGTGTTTTTGAGATTAACAAAAGAAAGTGCCTTAAGATGAATATGAATTGCAGGGTGCATGTATCTTCCGGAGCAGATGATGAGAGAAATGTTTTTCTTCAATAAAATATAGCCAGCAGTGATCATACAACACATACCTTGCACAGTTTTATCAAAAAGATGTTGGATCTCCTCTAGCCGCTCCTCCATAGTGTTCTACAAAATTCAAGAACAGTAAGTTCAACACTTCAAGAACAATAAGTTCAACACTTTCCAATGCTAGATAGGGAAACCGAAAAACAGTTCAACACTTTACAATGCTAGATAGGGAAACCGAAAAACAAGCCCCAGTTACAGATAAGTCATAACACAAGGATTGTCTAGTACCTAATGATTATCTTTTCAGCACTATGGTCACTAGCAGACATGAAAAATATCCATGAATTAATAGCTCATCACAGATCCAAATTCTATACAATAAGATGCCAAGCCATATAAAGTCTGAAGAGGGATGAAGAAATAGATCACATTTGTAGGACGAAAAAGATTTATAGCGGTGGCACAACCACAAGATTCAAAACCCTTGTTTGAAACCATTATATCGTAATGGGGTCAAAAGATATGAAACATTACCCTCCATTCTCGGCACTTCCATGAGAGTTTCTCTAGATCTTGCTCCAAGGACAATACCGAACTCTTCTGGGTGCAATTATCCCTGTATCCACCTTCTTTTTCTATAGATTGTAAAAGATCATCTAGCTCCCCTGCCATCTCGTTTACCTGCAGCACGAACTAGATTGCTGTTTATAGAGAAAAAACATCTTGGTGACAGGAAAAATATGTTAAATAAATCAAATTACAGTGGCTCATTAATATTCCATTCCACCTTGACTTCTACTTAAGTACATATCTATTTTGTTTAGCGAAGCAACAATGGAACTACAAAAGGCATGGTGTGAAGAATTTGGCAATGCTACTGGCAGGATTTCCCAGGTTTCTGAGATCTATACTATTTCGGGTTTATTCTGCCAGTAAAGCATCGAGATGTTCAACAAAGGTCGTGCAACAATGACTTGGCTCCTGTTGTAATCTTGGTGTTTACTTTAGGACATCCTCTATGTAACCATTGACAGGATATGCATGAACCTCACAGAAAACAATTCAGATTCAGATTTGTGATAAAAAGCTTTCTATACCTTGCAATTAGAAAAAGAAAACAGATATAAAAATCTAACAATTCTAGGTCGATATCTGGGTAACTGGGTCTTCTAAAATCTAACAATTCTCTCACCCATTTTGAAAAGTTCATGCAACAAAGTTCGGCGGATAAAGAATAAGATACAGTATACAGTGTCATCCTATTGTTGCACCTGCAAGTCCATGGGTCTTATAACTTGAAAGTTCAAAGAGAGCTATATGATTGAGGTCTCAGGATTATGCAATTTCCTTGCTGTCTGAGATAGCTTAACTAAGTCAATTGATTTCTTAGTAAATTACAACCAACACATGGAGACGCATATATACATCTAACAATTAGTCTAAGGCACCACGCTGAAGGATCTTCTTCTATTGGCCTTACATAGCTAGATGTTAGTGACAAAACAAAGTTCAGAACCCTTTTCATCAACTGTAAGCTCACCTTCCAGAAACTAAATCATCGGCATAAGACAATAAATACCGAGAAACAAACATTTTATTCTGCCAATAAAAGTTTCCTAACATCTGCCAAGACTATCTAAATTTTGTTGTCCTGTCAAGCAACTATAGCAACAACAAAAACAGTAGGAAACGTATAGTGGCATTTACAGTGTAATTGGATTGCATGCCATAAACGAAGTAACAGCAGGAACATAATCAAGGACAAAAATCTTCTGCAGTTTATCGCTGTGACCTTTGCTAAGGTTATGCATTTCAAGACTGCATAGAAATGAGCATATAGTTGCGCTGGAAACAGATCAATAGCATACTGAGTGATAAAATTGTAAGATACAGAACTCCAGGTATCTAAACGCACCAAAAGAATCGAGATAGGCATGAAACTGAACATCAGTAATCATTATTCAGGAACTAGATCAAAGAGTAAAAGTAAGAGATGTTTACACTGCCCAAATGCTTTGATAATGCAGGATCTGAAGCCAGCAACACTGGCGATGAAGGAACTTTAGAAGCTTCCTGTGTAGGCTGCAATTTGAAATTGAAAGATCTGCCGGGTGCAGAACTTCCTTGTGATAGTTGTGAACTACGGATAGTAGGTACAGATTCAAATTTTCTGGCACCCACTGAAGTTCTTTGACCTCCACTCTGACTGATATTACCAGTAGAATGAACAGAAAATACGCTATTGTCCTTTGTAGGAAGACCGTTACTTATATTGATATTTCCTTCAATGGGGTTCGGTGAAAAGGACGATCTGGCATCGACTTGATCTGCAGCTGAGAGACTATATAGGCCGCTAGGAAAGCCAGCTGAACTAGTTCCCCTAAGATATCCCTTGGTTATGTCCGCACTTCTAGTTGAATCTTTACAACTTGATGACTCGGAAGAGGTAAAGGCACCAGTCAGGGCACTTCCAGTCGAAGAATCAATGCTCAGACCAACTTTCTGTGGAGTTGAAACACCTGTCTCTCCCTTGGATATTCTACTGAAAGAAGGGGAAGAATCATTCAGCTCAGTAGTTCGAAACTCATTGCCCTTTAGATTCTCAGCTATCCCTTTCCCAACAAGAATTTTTTGGTTCATCTCCACTAACCCTGCACCTAAACCAGCCGCTGCTGCTCCTTTTATTTCAGGCCGTGAAGTTTTCAACAAATCGTGTCCAGGAGGTACAACTGCTGACGAAATCACTTCTTCGTCAGAAGTTGCATCGACAAACTGAGGCGAAGTTGGAGTTTCTATAACCCTGCACGAAACTGAATCAGAGAAAGCAAGGGGGAAAACAAGAAAAAAGTAACTTGGTGCCTCAAAGAATTTCTTAATATAGTCACAGCAAAAGCAGAAAGAAGACATGAATCCTTTTTGTAGTGTTTCAAGACATAAATTAAAATAAACAGTGTTTACGAACCGCGCGAGGTAAAACATAATAAGCTTTCCCTCAAGGGTTAGACACAACAGAATGCAGTGTGGTGAAAGCTCTCTTTCTTCCACTCCCTGCTTGAATTTTATTTTCTCATATAAGGAAACTTTGTCCACACCAAACCCCATAATCACATTATCATCACCATTTTCTGAAACAGAGAAAAGATATTTAAGCTAGATATGAAATGGTTTAGAAAAAAGATGCTGCACGCAGACAAAACCTTCTTTCTCTGAAAATCTTTTACTAGAACACTAATAGTATACTCCCTCCGTTTCTAGAAAAGTGATAGTACACTTTCCTAGAGACAGAGGGAGTAAAATCTTTGAAACTATGCAACTATAACTAAACAGAGAAACATCACTTGCTCTTGATTGTGTCTCTCTACCACCAGACCCGAAGGAAAGATATCCTGCAAAACATAAATTATTCATTGCTGTGATACTGATATCATACTAATGATTTCTTATGTGAGAGAAGCAAAAATTCATTTAGAGAATTGTGTACCATAAGCTAGTAGATACAAAGAAAAGCACTTAACATGACAGATAGAAACTAATATATATGACTTATTATATGGTTCCACGTGCAAAAAGAAGTAAAGGTTGAAATATTTATCGTCACTTGCATAGCTAGAAGTTCAACCTTGAAGCTCAACTGTTGGGAGCCACCGGTCATCTTGAGAAAGATCAATGACGTCAGCATCCTTTTGCTCCTCATCCACAGACCACCCAAGTAAAACAATGTGTTGATCCGTGTTCTTTCTATTGGCGGCAAGCACAACCTCCCTGTCATCAACAAAGTTAATTACCATGAAATTTGGAATCACTAACTGTTACAGGAAGCGTATACAGAAGTCGTAACTTCAGTAAGCTTTGGGACAGATGCGCAAAACAGTTAGTAACGTTAAATATGACAATATATATGCATATCTAAATGAAAACTGTATCAGGAATCAAACTCGGCAAGTTATACATTCTTGCCGTACCAGTTCTCCAAATAGCTCAAGAACAAATGTGGTCCACTTCCACAGTGCACGATATCATCTATGATACCTGTAAATACGTTACCGAAAGATAACACAACTGGCTTGGAAGTATCCTGCATGCCAAGAGTCACGAGCAGCCTTTAAACTCAATAAATATATGATTGCAATATAGGAACAAGGGAAAGGGGAGAAAAAAATAGGTAAAAGGAAAAGCTAGTGATCCTCTGCCGAGTATTTCAAAGTGAGCAATTTTGGAAACCTATCAACCTGTGTTACAACGATACGCCTAAAAAATATAATCAGCCGTATCGATACGTATTTACACGGATACGCGTACTAATACTCCCAATACTTCAAGATACAACTCAGTTAGAAAACTTTGACTAAATATTAGAAAATTTAGATATTTTACTAGATTCTATGAGAAGTTTTAACTTTAGTGACAAACTATTAGTTCCGAATCTGTCCACTGATCTTGCTATGGACTTTCTTCCTTCTTATCCAGACTTTTTCTCTCTTCAGTGAGGTTAATCATACAGATTATATTTTAATCATGCAAACACATGTATGTATTTTGTTAGGATTCTATCTTATATATAATATATTTATGTTAAACTATTGATCAATATTGAGTATGCCGTATCGCCGTATTTTAGTTTTTCAAGTTGGTGTATCATAGTAGCGTATTGGTATCTTGTATCCAATACCGTATCCGTATCGTTGCAACACAGCTATCAACAAACATGGATAAGTTCGGCAAAAGTACTGGAACCTCACTGAACATCAGACGTCAATATGCATCTACAGAAGATTTAATTCAAAAAAAAATCCAAAAAACAATGGAGCAACTCACTAATCACTTCCAATTCTACTACAATTTTTCGCCGGATGGTTAGCAGCAAAAGATAGATTAGATTGCACGCCTAATTATCCATTGAGTAAATTACTCATCTACTCCTGCATAAAACCCTTGGCTGTGTTATACACAGACTAAAAGAAGAACTCCTAAAGCACTAAGAACTGCGGCCTTTGTAAGGAAGACATATTCTAAAAACTGTATAAAAAGTACCTATAACACCCCAAAACGCTTGCCAAGTTATATGTACAAAGAAAAAACAGCATAAACTCCTTCTGCCAGAGTTTGTTCTACTACTAATCTACTATCAAAAGTTCAACTTCCGATGATATATCTAAGTTGCTTACGACCTTGTCCAATCAGATAAGATAACTAAAATGCATCCAAAGCATAATTGCTTTCCTGCTTGTATTTCAGTGAAATAGTATCATAACAAACTGGAAGCACATGAATGACGAACTGACCTCTGTAATTTTACCATCTCTGTTGCTGATTACTTGGACGAAATAATTCTCCTCGTCGCCATCTTCAGTTACTTGACAGCATCCAAGAATAATACAGTCACGGCGAACCCACTGGATAGAATCCACTGAAGCAATTTTCAGGAAGTAGTTAGTTAGCAAATACAAGTTTTACTTCATGGATGCTTTAAAAGGGAGGGTTACACAATCGAGTCAGTGAGTAATGATCACACCTATTTCAAATAATACCGTACTTTACTGGTATTCTCGGACTTCAGAAGTAAACACACTTGATGTACTTCAAAAAGCAGAAATGTAACACCTATTAATTCATGACGTACATAAGAACTCACGATCTAGTTAAGAGGCCAAAAGATAGGAACATCTTGACCAAAAAATTCAGAGCATGCACAAACAAACACCGACTATGTTGATCTGGCTCCCTTGAGCAGTCAATAGTCAAGACCTCCAAACTCTTCAGTTACCAATACAAGTAAGACGGAGTAATGATGAAGTAGCGTGATGAAGCAAAGACTGATAAACAGCTGCATATTGGAACATCAAATGTGTTTATTATACATTTTGAACTGCTTATTATACACAACATATTAAGTGTGTTTAATGCATGTACATTTCGAACATTCAATGTGCTTATTATATTAAATAAGTGGAACCTCCGATCTCTTTAGTTACCAATACAGATAACATATCGAATGTGCTTATTACATTTTGGACTTTCAAAAAGTAAAAGGAAATTCAACAGTTATCCATAACTAATTAAGTGGTTCAACGGAACCATGGATGTCAAAGGCCACATAAAAAAATACTCTACAGCAAGTTTATTTACCTCATGTGGTAGAACTTAGATAATAGTTATTCAACAATGCAACTTTTTTCCTAAAGTTGTCCCCACTGTCCATAGTTACGGGTATGTACCATACATATTGTACATAAATTCGTGCATTTGGCATGAATAAGATAAATGAATCTCATTTCTGGATCGGTGTAAAGGAGAGAAAAAAAACTTAATGCTTTTGCTCCTTTAAGCTGAAATATTGTACTGAAAAGATGAAACGAGCATATTACCTACTATATTGTGTTTTGGATCGGTGTCAGAAACCAAGGTCTTGAACAACAGCGACATATGAAATCGATCCCTGAATTTGGATGAAAGGATACTCAAAGTATTCTTTCTTGCGACCGCAATAAAATTTCCATTTTTACTCCGGTCAACTACAACGAGAACACCATAAATTACTCACTGTAAACGCTAGCCAAACGAATGCATGTATGATATGTTAGCTGAAACTAATCAAACTTAGGTCTTGAAATAAAGAAAAGACTTGTGAAGGGCGAATTTTTACCAGCATCAACATTATCCATTACTTCTTTAAGGGATCCATCCACATCTCCATGGTATAATGTGCCACCTTTTGAAAGAACGGCATACATATTCACCATTTTTTTTCTCCAACGAAAATCCTTCACATTACTTGAATCATGAAGTGAGCATGTGGAAGACGCTTGTTGTTCCTACCAAAAAGCAGCACAAGAAATACAGAATTTAGACAAGTTAAACTAGAAATTTCAAAAGTATCACCAGCCACTGAAGTAAGTAGTACCTTGTTCAACAGAGATTCAACAGCATATAAATGAATCTCCCCACCTACTGAAGCAGCTAGATACGACGAATCCATAGACAATGCCAAAATATGGACCTTGCCAATTGGAACATTAACTATGCATAACTCCTGAATACACGAACCACTTCCTTTTTCTTTAATCTCCTTAGCCGAATCAATAGCATCCTTAGTTTTCGCAACATAAAACCCTAATATTCAATTAAAAATTGCAAATTAAAATCAAATATCTTACAATTTCCTAAAATTACAAGCGCAAACGAAAAACCCTAAAAACAAACAAACCTTCAGAATGAGCAACAAATATGACTTGAAATCGATCAGAAACAGCAAGCGGTTGTGCTGGAGGACTTTCGAGATCAAATTTCGAGTCGTTTGGTTTTAGAGGAACAGATTTTCCAATCTTCTCGAACACAAAATTATCAGAATCTACCATATCACCATCGTCTTCTTCATCCAACTCGATTACAATATCTTTTTCTTCTTTCGCCATTTTACTGATTTTAAAGGAAACGAGATAAATTCCAGCTAATTAAGATACCAAAACTCTAACCCTAGAAATATAAGCAACTGAGCAGCTTTTGTGTAGCTAAAGTTTTGTTTAGCGGTGAATTTTGGGCGGGAAAGAAGACGAAGGGGGAATATAACCAGCCCTAGACAGCCGTAAAGCGTTTGGTACTTGTGAAAAATACTAGAATCACCCAACTAAATGGGTTCTATATTTTCAAGCCCCACCAAATGGATTCATTACTATAAACTTCATAATTAAACTTTTTGATATTTCTAGGCCCAGAACTTTAGATTTCAGGGCTTGGTAATAAAGTTTAGGGTTTGGAAGAAATTAGTAATACCAAAAATACCCTTGACTATATATACCTAATAAAATAGGCTATGAGTTTCATTTCCAGATTCATTTCCTGTTTCACTTTCTCTCTCTCGGCAAAAGATCTCTCGGCAAAATTGTATCTGCATCTTCCTTTCACTAGATTTTCTCTTCATGATATTAAATCTTCCGAATTCGAATTGTTTCTTCACAAAATCGTTGCATTGAAGAACAACAAACAAGTGCGTTGATTTTTGATTCGCTGTATTGAAGACGAGAGGAAGAACAACACATATTTCCCAGAAAATCGTTGAATTGATTCAGTTGTTTTCAGATCTGACGAGAGGAAGACGCTGCATTGAAGAACAACAAATAGGTTTGTATCAATTTTTATTTTCTGTTTGTATAAAATAGGTTTGATTCACTAGTTTTTTCTGATCTATTTTTTAATTTCGATTTTCTACTGATTATCGTTTTTTTTGCTTGGATTTTGCTGAGTCTGAGAAGAGGAAGAAAACAGGTTGGAATAGAGAAATCAACATAGTGTGTTTTCGATCTAGTCTTGAATTCCATTGATTTCGATTTTTATGATTTGGATCTTTCTTATTTTGTTTTTATATTTTTTGATTTGGTTGATACTGAGAACAAGAAGAGAAATAATATTGTTTCAGAAGAAGGAAAACAACAAATCTAGGTACGAATTTTATTTGGCTTGATTTCAAAACTTTTTTCATTTTTTTTTCGATTATTTGTTGTTCTTGCATGTCCGATCCGAGAATTTTTTGTGAATTTGTTGTTTATATTTTGTTGATACTGAGAGGAGGATGAAGAAACAATTTTGTTTCAGAAGGACAACTTCAAATTGATGTAGACATGCTGTTTTTTGTTACAGTATGTGTAACTTGAGGTTACACATATGTATCTTGTTGTATTTTTCATGAAATTTGTATTTTTCTGTTGTTTTTTGTGAATTTGTTGTGAGTTTTTTATTTGATACTGAGAAGAGGATGAAGAAACAATGTTGTTTCAGAAGAACAACTTCAAATTGATGATGTAGACATGCTGTTTTTTTATAAGTATGTGTAACATAAGGTTACACATGTATATCATGTTGTATATTTAGCATGGAATTTGTATATATATCTTTTTGTTGTTTTTGTTTTTTGTGAATTTCTTGTGAGTTTTTGTTTGATACTGAGAAGAGGATGAAGAAACAATGTTGTTGCAGAAGAACAACTTCAAATTGATGATGTAGACATGCTGTTTTTTGTTATACAGTATGTGGAACATATGTATCATGTTGTATTTTTAGCATGGAATTTGTATTTTTCTGTTGTTTTTTGTTTTTTGTGAATTGTTGTGAATTTTTTGTTTGACCAAATGAAGTTTCAGAAAAATAAGGTTCTTAATGACTCTATACATTTTTTACGTGTATGTATGGATTGCAGGGAGTGGTGGAGTTGATATTGATACCACAAAAGTGGTTAAGCAGATGAGGATGGTGTTGTCGAGTGAGCTTCAGGTAAACATGACTCATAAAATTTGATTGTGATTTTCACATTTCTAGGTATCCATATATGTTGGCATATGGATGTCTAACTGCTAGTTATCTGAAACCTGTAACTAGCAGGATGTGTAACTGCTAGTTACACATCCTAGGATATAAAGTTTATGTTCTATATTTGCAGGTTCTTATGAAAAGGTATATCATGAATATTGGAATGACTAGATAACATTGGTTGTAAGTTGCTTTATGGCCATCTTGTTCTTAGTAAAGGGCCATCATTCAGTTTGGATGATGATCTAGCAGTAACTAGCAGGATGTGTAACTAGCAGTTACACATCCTGGGATATAAAGTTTATGTTCTATATATTGAAGGTTCTTATGAAAAGGGATATCATAAGAAACTAAGTGGATGCGTAACTTCTAGTTACACAAGCTATATAGATAAGATAATTGTTGCTTACCTTCTAGGTACACAAACTAAGTGGATGCATAAATTCTAGTTACACAAGCTAAATAGATGTGTAATTTCTAGTTACACATCCTAGGATATAAAGTTTATGTTCTATATTTGCAGGTTCTTATGAAAAGGTATATCAATCATATTGGAATTACTAGATAACATTGGTTGGAAGTTTCTTTATGGCCAGCTTGTTCTCAGTAAAGGGCCATCATTCAGTTTGGAGATGATCTAACAGTAACTAGCAGGATGTGTAACTAGCAGTTACACATCCTGGGATATAAAGTTTATGTTCTATATATTGAAGGTTCTTATGAAAAGGGATATCATAAGAAACTAAGTGGATGTGTAACTTCTAGTTACACAAGCTACATAGATAGGATAATTGTTGCTTACCTTCTAGGTACACAAACTAAGTGGATGTGTAACTTCTAGTTACCCAAGCTAAATAGATGTGTAATTTCTAGTTACACATGCTAATTAGATGTGGGATTTCGAGCTACACATGCTAATTAGATGTGTAACTTTTACTTACACATACTGATTTTGGGTACAATACTAATATGAATGTGTAACTCCTAATTACACATGTTATATGCATGTGTAACTGCTATACACTAGTCAGATGTTTGTGAAACTGAATATACATTGTTGTATTTATACGGAAGTTGTATTTATACGTACCTGAGAAGTGTTCTAGCTTCTTGATTACTTACGACTAGCTACTTCTTTTTCTTGAAAGGTAGTATATGGATATAGGTCTGGAATGGTTTCACTTAACTCATACATCTGTTTAACTGCACATCACACAAGCCATATGCATGACAATTTGCACGTTTAACTAGCATTGGCAGACTATGGATGTGTAACTAGTAGTTACACATGCTAATTAAATATGTAACTTCTAGGTACACAAGCCACATAAATGTGTATCTACTAGTTACACATGCAAATTAGATGTGTAACTTATAGTTACACATGCTAATTTGATGGGATATGCATATGTAACTTATAGTTACACATGCTAATTTGATGGGATATGCATATGTAACTTTTACTTACACATACTGATTTTGGGTACACATATCAATATGTATGTGTAACTCTCAATTACACTAGATAGATGAATGTGTATCTCCTAGCTACACTAGCCAGATGAATGTGTATCTCCTAGTTACACATGTTATATGCATGTGTAACTCTCAGTTACACAATTCAGATGCATGTGTAACCGCTAGCTACACTAGTCAGATGCTTGTGAAACTGAAATATACATTGTTTTATGTACTGTTCATTTTAATCGTATAAATACTGATTGCTTGTTGTTATATTTCAGGTTTTAGATAACTTCATAAAAGCTAATTGCTTAAACGTGGTAATGGTCTCGCTGGAACTGGAGTTGACACTGAATACACAAGTCAGATGCATGTGTAACTCTCAGTTACACTAGATAGACACATATGTAACTCTCAATTACACTAAACAGATGCGTGTGTAACTTCTAGTTACACATGCTAAGAAATTATTGTAAATGAATATTAAAGTAATAACTTTTTTTTTTGTGTTTTTTTTTGATGTCTATTTATTTGCATATATATACAAGTGTAACTTTGCATTACACATATCATAAGGATGTGTAACTTCTGGTTACACATGCCATATGCATGTGTAACTTCTGTTTACACCTTCGCACTGTATTTTAATAATTTCGGGCTTAGATTTAATAATTTTGGGCCTAGATTTAAATTTTATTTAATTATGGGCTTGACAATATGCATAAGGGTATCAAGGTCTTTTAAAAACTCGGGGCCTAGATTTAAACTTTTTTTAATTAAGGGCCTCATATTATGGGTTATCCATGGGTTGGGCCTGAGCCTAATTTCCCCTTCTCAAAAACCTCTGGCACATTTCTCTGGATGGGCAAGGCATATGCTGGGTCATAGTCGTGTAAGGACCATGTTGGATCGTGCACAGGTGAAACGAGCTATTCAGGCTGCTAGGGATTTGATTATTCATCACGACATACCAGGTATGGTGGCTTTGCTTGCTCGCTGGTGTGTTCCTACTCATACTTTCAAATATAGATGGGGAGAATTCACCATAACTTTAGAAGACGTAGTCGCTTTGTTGCATCTCCCAATTACTGGCAATTTCCCTGAAGAGCTATCAGCAGAGGAGAATGTGATATCCGACATGCTGGAAACTACAATGCATGAATTCAACAAGTCACACAAAACCTGCTATGCTCAATGGTTGAAGCACTGGTGGCCGAGAGATGAGGTTCTTGAAGAACCTGTGGATAATCCCCTGACCATCGCTGCTTTCTTGTGCTTGTGGATCTCCAGAGATGTTCTTGAGAATAGCAGACATTTTTTGAAGCCATTTGTGATTCCTTTTTCCATAAAGATGTCCAAAGGTGAGAAACTTCCCATCGGCAGTCTGTTTTTGGGTTCACTGTTTTCCAATTTAGACTCCTTAGTCATAGACTCCGGTATCTCCAACGGCTTCATGAAAATTGAAAAATATGCTAATATTGTTCCTTCAAGCTTTGATGTGGGAGCACTTTGAGAAGTATGCATCGATTCCTCGTAGCGTCTTGCAAGGGCCAAATGTCGACACTCGCCATGCTTTCCTTGAGAAAAATAATGCCAGGATCATGCGTTGGTCGACAAAGCAACCACAACAGAAAATACGTCTCACCGATGTTTTGGGCATCGAGTCTGAGTTTGATTTTCGCCCTTGGGTGTCGGTTCCTCCGCTATTCTCACAATTGATTACTTTCAATACTGCTAAAGAAAATACCATATTGAAAAGTGGCACTGATTTGAGTGATGGAGAGAAGTCTTTTATATTGAGTTGCACTCCTGGTTACTTAGTGTCAGTAATGCATGGAGAATTTCAAGTGGACGAACATAACATTAATAGAGCAGCTCGACAAATGGGTCTCGATCAGTGTACTCCAGGTCATCAAATGAATAAGCCATTAATTGAGAATTTGAAGGATCACCTGGATTGCCCACACGTGGAAGGAAATGATTATTTGTTTCCTTGTTTTGACCGAGCTACTTATGCGACTCCGGGCAATGTAGACTTCTGGCGTCAACAACTTGAGCACTTGCACAAGTTTGCAGTGGATGTCATACCTCTGGTACGAGAGTTTCCTCCTGCCGATGTGATTTCTGATCGACCAAGGTTGAAGCATCTCTCCAGTGGTGATAAAATAAAAACATCTCCAGAATGTTCTCAGGTTAGTTTTCTCCTTATGATTTTGGTGAATGCATGATAACTACACCTTAATTACTTTATTGTCTTTGTTGTAGGATGGCCGTATCGTGAGATTTCGAACTCATGTAGACTTTTCAGAATTTCAACAAAGTCCCCAGGGTGGAGAAAGCAGGAGCAGAACATCTTATAGGATGATACCGAATAATGTGAAGTCTCCAGCCGCTTCTTTCGTGAGTTGTTGGCATTTCCCTTATCATCGCGATTTTCCTTTGTCCGTGTAATTAGGATCCAAAAGAATATTGTTAATTTGTTTCAGAATTTTGCTCCATCGGTCATTGAAGGTCTTCATCTTACCTTTATACGAACAATCCAGGAATCCAGCATTGATGGAGAAGTTGATGTATGTATCCTTTGTGTAAGTGATTATGGCATTTCCTTGAATGAAGTAATGATAATTGTTGTTGATTTATCCAGGAGGATATGGTTATGGAAATCCAACATGGCCAGGTTGTTCATTCGTCTTCAAATAATGGCGAGAAAGAGAATCTTCAAGAATCGGGACCGAATGGAGGTAATGGTGCTCCCAATATTGATGCCGACCCTAGTAATCCTTCGAATGACTTGGGAACTCCTCGAGTAAGTATCCACTTTATATTTTCTTCATAGAAGTATAATTGCTTATTTTAGATTGAATGAATGAGAATCCACATGAATGAATGAAAGTTTTTAGTGAAATACGTCACCAGAAAATCCAGAACTCAGCGTTTTAGCAAAAACACCATAAAATCTTCATCCGGTGTCATATTTCCGCGATTTACCCATGTATCCTTATGGCCAAAAAATTTCCAAGCTTTAGAGAAGAATCTTTTTAAGTTTTGAGCACGTTTAGGGCCCGAAATCAGCGAAACAGTAAACTTCCAAGAGACTTTCAGAAAATTTTCAACTGGCAAGTAGTCTAATGTTTTGGCCACAACTCTTTACTCGTTTATCCAATTGATATGAAATTTTGATATGTTGTAGAAAACAATGTTATATGACTAAACCTTAGATTCCTTACCAATTGCTCCCAGTTCGTCGTTTTATACAGGGCAGTATAAAATCTCTACAGACGAGCTTGTTGAAAAACGTGTTTTATAACTTCCACACTATTTGCTCATGTCTTGGATGCATAATAAAGAACTTAGAAAATGTTAGTTCACTTAAACACTGGATTTTATGATTGCCTTTGGTTCCCATGCTTGAATTGCTTTAATCTCATGTAATCTTCGTATTAGGTACCAAGCGTTGAAGTTGAGAATAATAGAGCTAATGATGCTGATTTGAACACTTCAGCGGGTGGTGTCACCATCTCCGCACCTCAGGGTCATGAGAACATTGCTACTGAAGTTATTGAGGAGACCGAGACTTCAGTCGTTGTTACTTCAGTAATGGAAGAAGCTGAGCCGGAGGAGACTGTTCCAGAGGAAGCTGTTGCTATGACCGTGGAAGTTGCTCCAATGATTGAGAACTGTATAATATTACACGAATACCCTAATGCAGGGATTATTTGTGATCCTCCATTTGGTGTTTTACTCCTATATCACGTATCTGTTGGCGGATTCAGTATTCCCCCTGGGTATGCCAACATGTATGAAAAGTTGTGGAAGATGTATGGCCATATCGTCGTTTCAAGAGATCCTGAATGTAGATACTTCTTGACAATGCAATTAGGAAACATATTGTGTGTCATAGATAATATTCGTACCAGGGCCAGAAGTACTGTCACTCGAGATGTACTCTTTGATTGGGAGTACAACTTGGAGAAATCTGAAGAACTTGGTTTTAACCTGAAGTGGCTTCGTCAGAAGATCAACGCCGTCAAGGATGCAGTAGTGAAGAGTATACCCTTTACCAGTGATGCTGTGGTGGAGAAAATGGCCAAGATTGCTGAGTTGACTGAAAAGATGGAGTGGAGAAAGCGGCTTTGCAAGTCTTGGAGAATGTTGATAAGCAGAAATCATACTTTGACGGTTTCCTTTAATTTTCCTTTCCATAGTTCTCTCGAACCTTGAACTTATGAGAGATGTGGGGTTTTATTTTGGTTTTGATTTTTTGATTGGTTTTGGAATGAGGATTTTCTTTCTTCGGATTCATAGAGATTTTTCTTAAAATAAAGAACTTTGGTAAATTGCTGAATTCAAATACTGAAAGCAAGAATTGCAAACTCATGGAGAAATTGAAAATACATGGGAAAGAAAATCCTAAGATGAAAACGTTAAGCGCTTCGAGAGTTCGTGTCTTAAACACAGAACGCCTTGGGACGCTGAATGTTTCATGTGTCAAAAGCCTTTAGCCAATTTTTGTGAATCACTGGCACATTCGTATTTCTCTTCATATCAGCCAATTTGTAATATCCTCTGGCTACTGACTTAGCAATCATAAAAGGCCCTTCCCAGTTAGAACTCTTTGTGGAATGAAGATTACATTTAGTCGCTTTAAGAACCAGATGCCCTTCATGAAACTTGTTTGGCTTGGTTGTTCGTGCCTTGAATATCTTCTGCTGGTTCGGAATTCCTCGTATAGTGGGATTCCAGGTTGGTGGAGCTTTCCAATTCTGTGGCACATGTGGACACTCGTGCAAGGGAGAATATTTAGGATATTGATTGTGAAATTCAGTCATAATTCCAGCAATGACTGTGTTGGTGAGACGATGGATTCAGAGAGGTTCCACGTCTAACCATTTAGTGAAGTACTGCTGAAGCGAGACTAACCATTCATAACATTTGGTGATAACTTGGTTATGAGTAAAATTGAGTCCCCGAACAAAGGTAGCATATCTGAAAGTTGGTAATATAGATGCATGAGGGGGGATGAGACTTGCATGGGTACGAAACCTCTTGACGAAATCATGTGCGCTCTCTTCAGGTTTTTGTGTGAGTTCCATCAAGGCTTCAACTTTTCCCAGATGTTCGAATGGTGGATCATCTTCCGCTTCTTCCGAGTCAGAGCTTTCTTCAATGGAGAAATGTGCAATTGAAGGTGTTGCAGTTACCTTCTCAGCATGAATCCATGTCCGTCCAAGGATCATATCATATCCTGGATCTTCTCTGATTATGTGAAACTTGGTTTCTGACCATGTTGAACCAGTTTTCATCTTGAGAATGATGTGACCATATGCGTCTCTGGGATTCCTTCATGATCTCTGACTGAAACAGGAGCATGAGTAGCTTCTTGCCGGGTGATGCCTGCGGCTCTGAGAGTCTTCAAAGGAATAATATTAACAGCAGTGCCAACGTCGACCAACGCTCGCTTGAATTCATTTCCCTTGAGATGGACTGTGATGAGAAGTCCCCAGTTGTACATCTCCTTGTCTATTATTTGAGGTTCAGGGAGTGTTTCTGGGATTGACAGTCGTTTTCCGGACACTATATGGTTCAGAGCCGAAAACATGTCCATCCTTTGAGCCTTTGACAGATACAACAATTCGCAGGCATGCTCGATCAATGATTGAACCGCTTCTTTGACTGGTGATTCAGAGTACGTAAAGGTTCGGATTGGGAGAGGGTTCTTGTGTACTCCTTCAGTCCCCAGCTCTCCTGAATCGGCTTTTTCCTTGAATATGAGTTTCAGAGTTCTGCAATCCCTGGTCAGATGACTGACATACCTATGGAAGCGACAGTAACGCGGATTCTCCACTTCCTCGTCTGTCGGTTCTCTCTTGACGAGAGGTAAGTTGATTGCACCATCTTGGATCCAGACTTCCAGCAACTCGATCACCTTTTCAATAGGAAAAGGAAAATCTGGCACTTCCTGATCATTCTGCTGACGTTGAGCCGGCGCTTGTGCGTTTCGAGTTTGGTTGTCCTTCTTTAGTGCTTTCGTAGACGTTGGAGGGGCATTTTTATGTTGTTGTGCTTCAGCTTTTCTCTTGCTCCCTTCAGCAACATTCATGGAAGCTTCAACATTGTATTGCTTGTTGATTAAACTCCTGGTGGTGCTGTTTCTCTACTCCTCGACTTTGACGGTTTTCGTTCTTTCCAGCAAGGCCGGAGCAGTGGTTGCTGATCGCTTGGCCGCTTCATGAAGCTCTGAGAAAGTCTGAAACCGAAGATTTTCCAGCAAGGCTTTGTAGACTGGAATCATCCCATTGATGCACAGGTCCACCAGTTGTTTTTCAGTAACATTAGGATCATGACAATCCAAAGCTTAAGTTCTGAACCTCTTCACGTAATCGTTCGGATTTTCAGTATTCTTCTGAGCCATCCTTCCTAAGTCGGAAAGAGTAATCTGCTCAGAAACAAAGAAGTATTTCCTGTAGAAAGCATTAATTATTTCTCCCCATTTGTCTATGCTTCCTGGTGCAATGTTGTTGTACCAAGTATATGCTCGGCCTGTCAGAGATTTCGAGAACTCCTTCAAACGGACAACATGGTTGTGTTCATGCTCTCCTAATGCTTCCAAGAATCGAGAAACGTGTTCTCGAGCATTCCCCGTTCCATTGTAGAGTGTGAACGTTGGAGAAGTGTAGCCTTTCGGGAGAGGGATTCTTTGCGTAGCAGCAAGGTATTGAGGTTGATGACGGTGCACAGACGGTGCATGACCCTTCCCTCGATTCTCCATAAAACGTTCCAAGTCTTCACGAGTGATGAAACCAGCAGGTTCTGCAGTTTTGCGGACTTCGTCATCGTCGTGGACTGGAATAACTTCAGGATCGGTGGTTGGAGATGTTTCCTTGTCTTTTCCATTCTCCTAGGTTTTCTCCATTTTGTCAGTAAGGGTTTTGAGGTAATTACATAATTCCTTCTGAGTAGCAACCATATCAGTTTGATTCTTGGCGAGAACTTCCTGGACTTTCATGAGATCAGCTATGGTGGGCGTATTTTCTCTAATTTACTCAGGATTTCGGCCGAAGAGAGGATGATTTTCAACGCTGTTTTGAGGAGGAGTAATATTACCACCATTGTTGGAAGCAGGAATGGTTTCTGGAATACCATCATTGTTATTGTTGCTAGTGCTAGCGTCTTTTGCATTTGTAACTAACCCAAACCAGCCATTTTGTGAAAATGTGGGATTGCAACCGAGAGATTAATCTCCCACTGTGGTCGCCAATCTGTAGATGAGAAAAAATGATTTGCTGGTTTTTTAGGGAAGTGAAGAGACGAGCGTGCTGTCGAGACTTCTCAACCGAGCAAACTGCTCAACCTCACACAGATGCACTGCAAAGGGAGTGCTTAGATTCGAGAGATCAATCTGTAGGACTCCGGCCTAAACCAAGTCAATGACCGTTCCAGAATCAATTCAGTCGCAAAGAGGGAGATGGGTTGATCTGTAGGAGGAAATCTGAGAATTGTGTGGGATCAATGATGATCAAGGATTGTGGATGTGTTGAAGGTTTCTGCAAGTTTTCTGTGAACTGTTGAGTTCAACGTAAGTTCTGGATGATTGATGGAATTTCTGAGAGTGATGAATCGAAAAATTGTTTTGTTTCAATCATGGATCCAACGACTTATTTATATTGTCAGAATAGTAAAACCTTGATCCCTATAAGTGTGACGGTTTCTTGAGTGAAAGAGTGGGGAAGTAGGAAATCGTGGTGAAACCAGTTCCAGGTCGTGCGGAGACTTGGTTAACCGTTCACCCACTACTTTGCTAACTCCTTCAACCGTTTGCACGACTTACTCACATTTCTCATCGTGGATGAATCCACGTGCCATAGGCCGCCAGACCAAAACCCTAATTGATATCCCCCCATGTGACGTGATTGATGTCTCACGGATCGTGGAGTCTGCATGGCAGACATGTATTTTATTAGTCTTGTTGACTGATTAGACAATGAGTCTAAGTTTTGTTGAATCAAGCATGAGTGATCGAATGCTCGATGGTTCATGGATTGAACATGTTAGACGTTCTTAGATGTTCCTCGTCCAAGCAAATATTGTAAATTCGAGCAACTGAGCATCTGATATCGATAGTTGAATCAATATTTGAGCAACTGAGCATCTGATATCGATAGTTGAATCAATATTTGAGCAACTGAGCAAGTATTGCTCAGTTCGACGAATTACTGATAAATTACTGAACATTGATAGTTAGATCAGCAACTGAGCAAGTATTGCTCAATTCTACGAATTATTTATTGGTGATGCGACCCAATAAAATATTAATTAAAATATTGGTAAACTACCGAATATTATATAATTAATCCAAATGTTGATTGCTGGATCAACATAAATTTATTAGTGTTTGAACTTGCCCAGAATGATGAATTCGTTGAGCGTTTGTTCGAAACCCTAATTTTTGATCAATTGTTCATCAATTGATGAATTGTTGAAAATAGGTCATGAGTAAGAGAGGGACCGACCCCATGGGATGATGGACGTCCATGTGTGCCCAAGTGCTCAAGTGAGCGTGCACCAGGGTCCTGAGTTGAGCAGTTGGTGAAAAAGTGTGGGACCGACTCCTTGTAAGCCTTAGGGCCGGCCTTGGTCGGTCAAGGAAGCATGCTCGTGTCACCATAATGTTCGTGTCTCAGTCTTGAGAGTTTCAGCATTTTCTGATGTGCGTTTGAGCAGTATCTCGGATTTTCAGAAGAGTTCGATTTTTGACTGAAATTCTTGATTTTGCTCGAATGAGCAAGTAGAACTTTGCTCATTTGATCAAAATTCGGAAAATATCAAAATAATGATATTTTAATATTTGGCGTGAGTAGCCTAATCGGTCATGTGACCATTTGACTTTTTGGCTTTTTCATGGTTTGATCAATATTTTAGAAAATATGAGGAAACCATGATTTTTGCTCAAAGTGAGGAGTTTCATGAGATGAGAGAAATAATAATTATGAAAGATTAGGGATTGTAAGATGTGGGACCGGCCACGGCTAGGGCACGGCCGGCCGGACAGGTAGCCCGGTCCCGCAACACCTTTCCCTATTTTATATTATTATTTTTCATGAAACCGTGAAACTATGGAGAAACCATGAGTTTTGTTGAAACGGAGAAGTTTCATGAGATTAGGGAAATAACAATTATGAAAGGACAAGGGATTGCAAGGTATGGGACCGGCCACGGCCAGCGCATGGTCGGCCAGCTAGGTTGCCCGGTCCCGCGACACCTTTCCCTATTTATATTATTTTTTCTCATGAAACCATGAAAATATGGAGAAAACGTGAGTTTTGCTCAAACAAGGAAAGTTGCTAGAATGAATGAGTTTTTCATGAGTTCATGAAAATAACAAAATAAGGAAAAATAATGGAAGAGGCATGGGACCGGCCACGGCTAGGGAACGGCCGGCCAGCCGGTGGGCCCATCCCATGAGCGCCTCTTTTTTTATTATTTTAATATTATTATTTTGTCTCTCCTGTTTTGTGTAGGATTCCTCGTTTGTCCATATTTTCGAATGCTCGGTCCTGCATCATTGTCGAGTACACTTGCACCATTTTCTTGGGGCTTACTCAGTGATAGTCCAGATGCCCGGTTGTTGAGTATTTATTACTAATTTATGAAATTCAGTGAAGAATGATTCATGAAACTGAGTAATAAAGGTAAGTAATTATGTATTACCATTTCATGGGATCAAGTCGTGGATTCGACCATGGAATCAGAGTAATGAGATAAAATAGATTATCTTCTAGGAATTCGGTGGTGAATGTCATGGTAGAATTAATCTATTGCAGAAGGGATATTATCCAGTTAAAGCGTCATACCCGTTCTGAAAGGTGCATAGTCAAGAAACAACGAGTGTTGCCGAAGTTCTGAAGGCGTTAATGCTCTCAATCTTATGGAGAACTGCCTGGATATATACACGGTCTCTCTACATAGTCAGGGAACAGTGAGTGTCACCGACGTCCTGAAGGCGTTATTGCTCTCAATCTTACGGAGAACCGCCCAATCGTTCTTATATATAGAGGGGGGTCTCTCTCATGTAGTCAGGGAACAACGAGTATCACCGACGTCCTGAAGGCGTTAATGCTCTCAATCTTACGGAGAACCGCCCAATTATGTTATTCTACATAGAGGGCATGATGAAATGCGAGGCATCGAACGCTCAGCTAGTGGATGCTTTTCGAGAAACATATTCATCATGACTCGTAAAATATGAATCATCACATGTCTGAAAGTCGTGTCAGAAACATGCAGTATCATGATTTTACGGTTTTGACCTTTGTTGAAAATCCACCATCAACAGAGAGGCTCTAGCACGAGGATTGAGGAGGAGCAAGTGAAGGTAACAAATATACTGCTCTATCCTCAGTACATGTACTTGCCCCCATTTGTTTCCTTCAATGGATCTGACGATGAGTCTTGTGCATAAGTCCAAGGCTGATGAAGGAAGTGTTGAAGGTTCGTCTGCAAAAGATGGTGAGTGAAAAAGCGGGGGTCTAACAACCTCACCCAATATTATGATTAGCAATCTGTATAGACTAACTCCAATATACTTTCTATAGAATCAACTAGACAGTCAGACTCAATTTAGAGAAAAGTATATCAAAGAGTTAATATCTCAATCTCTCGATTAGATCTTTACTTAATCAAATGGAAATCTGCGTGTCTTTATCAAATATTAGAGAGATAAACTTGGATGGTACCAAAGACCAATATCCAAGTGTCAATCAATTTAAATCAACAACCAAAGGTTGGATATTCTAATTGATTGATCTTTACGCACAACCTGTGATATTTCCATTATATAACAAAATATAATGCGGAATAGAAATAACACAGACACCAGAAATTTTGTTAACGAGGAAACCGCAAATGCATAAAAACCCTGGGACCTAGTCCATATTGAACACCACACTGTATAAAGCCGCTAGAAACACTAGCCTACTACAAACTAACTTCGGTCTGGACTATAGTTGAACCCTAATCAATATCATACTGATTCAAGGTACAATTGCGCTCCTTACGTCTCTGATCCCAGCAGGACACTACGCACTTGATTCCCTTAGCTGATATCACCCACAACCAAGAGTTGCTACGAACCAAAGTCGAAGACTTTAATAAACAAATCTGTATCACACAGAAAAATCTACGATGATAGATAAATCTGTCTCCCACAGATAAACCTAAGAGTTTTGTTCTGCCTTTTAATAAAATCAAGGTGAACATAAACCAATTGATAACCCGGACTTATATTCCCGAAGAACAACCTAGAATTATCAAGCACCTCACAATAATCCAAATCGTATGGTAGCGAAACTAGATATTGCGGAATCACAAACGATGAGACGAAGATGTTTGTGATTTCTTTTTATCTTGCCCTATTGGATATATAATCTCAAGTCAATTATTCAATTGAACTCGTACGATAGAAAATGGCAAGATCAGATCACTCAACTACAAGAGAAGTAGTTTCGTCTAGCTTCACAATCCCAATGAAGTCTTTCAGTCGTTAACCTACAGGGTCTCGAGAAGAAACCTAAGGTTAAAGGAGAATCGACTCTAGCAAAACCAACTAGTATCACACAAGAGGTGTGGGGATTAGTTTTCCAGTTGCTAGATATCTCCTTTATATAGTTTGCAAATCAGGGTTTGGAATCCAAGTTACCTTGGTAACAAAGCATTCAATATTCACCGTTAGATTAAAAACCTGATTTAACCAAGCTAATATCTTTCAACCGTTATATCGAAACTTAGCTTGTCATACACAAATGAAATGTATTTCATTTAGGTTTGAGTAACCGTAACTAAACGTGTACACTTAGTTGGTTCACAAATAGTTAACCAATGGTTAGCCATATGAGCACTTCCATATTAACCGTATTCTCATGCATTTTTCCGGGTTGATAATTATGCCATGTACCAGATGTATAATCATAGTAATGATGATACTCAGGGTTACTACAATTATTTCGAATCCTTTTCTTAAGGAATGACTTTTTCTGACACTTAGAGTCTATATTTAACTCACTGGAAGTCTTGTTATCAACTTCTAATGAGTTGGTACAGGAGCAAGTTCGTACATCATGTGCACATGATTTAATGGGTACATAACTTTTGTCAGAACAATTCTTTTCCTCAGTCGAATGAAGTTTTTCTAAGAGTTTAAAAACACTTTCAAACGCTCTAGATATATCGTTGTCACTTGATCCATTCTGAAAATATTCCTCAAAAAGATTAAGAGTAAATCTAGTGAGATTCCATTCCTTTGATCGTTGACTACATTTTTTTAACCATCTTTTCTTAGAAGAACTTTTAGTTTTCCCTTTGGACTGTTTTTCACCGTCTAGAATTTAAGATGGAATATGATTATTATTAGTGACCATAGGTCTAGAAAATAATAATCTCTGAACAGTCTTTAAGGGACTCTGGTGTGCGTTAAAGATGCCATGAGCAAGCCTCCCAAAAATATTTCCCATAGGGATAGACTTTTGAGGATCGTACAAACACAAACTTATATGTTTAAGGTGTTTTCCCGCTCTGATACCAATTGAAAAAGCGGGGGTCTAACAACCTCACCCAATATTTCGATTAGCAATCTGTATGGACTAACTCCAATATACTTTCTAGAGAATTAACTAGACAGTCAGACTCAATCTGGATAAAAGTATATCAAAGAGTTAATATCTCAATCTCTCGATTTGATCTTTACTTAAGCAAATGGAAATCTGCGAGTCTCTATCAAATACTAGAGAGATAAACGTGGATGGTACCAAAGACCAATATCCAAGTGTCAATAAATTTAAATCAACAACCAAAGGTTGGATATTCTAATTGATTGATCTTTACGCACAACCTGTGATATTTCAATTATATAAAAAAATATAATGCGGAATAGAAATAACACAGACACCAGAAATTTTGTTAACGGGGAAACCGCAAATGCAGAAAAACCCCGGGACCTAGTCCAGATTGAACACCACCCTGTATTAAGCCGCTACAACACTATCCTACTACAAACTAACTTCAGTCTGGACCGTAGTTGAACCCTAATCAATATCACACTGATTCAAGGTACAGTTGCACTCCTTACGTCTCTGATCCCAGCAGGATACTACGCATTTGATTCCCTTAGCTGATCTCACCCACAACCAAGAGTTGCTACGACCCAAAGTCGAAGACTTTTATAAACAAATCTGTATCACACAGAAAAGTCTACGATGATAGATAAATCTGTCTCCCACAGATAAACCTAAGAGTTTTTTTCCGCCTTTTAATAAAATCAAGGTGAACAGAAACCAATTGATAACCCGGACTTATATTCCCGAAGAACAACCTAGAATTATCAATCACCTCACAATAATCCAAATCGTATGGTAGCGAAACTAGATATTGTGGAATCACAAACGATGAGATGAAGATGTTTGTGATTTCTTTTTATCTTGCCCTATTGGATATATAATCTCAAGTCAATTATTCAATTGAACTCGTACGATAGAAAATGGCAAGATCAGATCGCTCAACTACAAGAGAAGTAGTTTCGTCTAGCTTCACAATCCCAATGAAGTCTTTCATTCGTTAACCTACAGGGTCTCGAGAAGAAACCTAAGGTTAAAGAAGAATCGACTCTAGCAAAACCAACTAGTATCACACAGGAGGTGTGGAGATTAGGTTTTTCAGTGCTAGATATCTCCTTTATATAGTTTTCAAATCAGGGTTTGCAATCCAAGTTACCTTGGTAACAAAGCATTCAATATTCACCGTTAGATGAAAAACTTGATTTAACCAAGCTAATATCTTTCAACTGTTAGATCGAAACTTAGCTTGTCACACACAAATGAAATGTATTTCATTTAGGTTTGAGTAACCATAACTAAACGTGTACACTTAGTTGGTTCACAAATAGTTAACCAATGGTTATCCATATGAGCACTTCCATGTTAACTGTATTCATCTTCTCCACATAACTAGTTCAAATGACTCATAAGAACTAGTCGAAAAGTTGTTCAATTGCTTAGGTCTTTATGAATAGACACAATTGAAACAAAATCGGTTTGATTCATTTGAATCAATTCATGAACAATATAGCCACGGTTTACAAAGATTGCATTCCTTATTGATTTATTGTTTAAGTTCATGAACTTTCGATTTGAGAAATATAACCAGCTTGGGTACGTGTACGGGTACGTGTACCATAGATACCGGATTTGAGTTTAGAAACGCAGCAGAAATTTTCGGTCGAAAACTTCTGTGGGTACGCGTACGGGTATGCGTACCTAAGGTGACTGGTTTAACAGTTTGTAAACTTACAAACTCAGCAGAAATTTTTCGGTTCGAAAACTTCCGCTGGTACGCGTACCCAGCCTGTCTCCTTCACCAATACTGTATGCACACACTTGGTTTTGGGCACATGGATTTATACACTAATGTGCGAGCACACTATATATGCTTATATCCATAGTTGGTTACGTAATCTCAACTCTACATTTCAATCATTGAAACATTCTTCTATAATGTTATAACAGTCGTTATTCACAACTATCGTCATCAAAGCTATTTTCAAGATTGAAACGTCATCATGACTTTCATCATGGGTAAAGATGAAAAGTGGTTAAAGCGAAAGCTTACCAACACATATTTCGAGAAAAAGATAGGCGAGTAAACTCGGCTCGAAATAGCAAATGTGCATGTATGAAAACTATCATACTTATACGAATTTGTCTCAAGAGTAGATAGACTTTTGAGTGATAGATAAGTTCAAGTCTCCACATACCTTTTAGTCGGATGAAGTTCCTTGAGTATTTCTTCGTCTTCGTAAGATGATCGCCATGGAGTCTGGAGCTCAACTACACTAAACTGTCCTAAACCGAGACTTAGCTGAAAGTAGTATAGAAATCAAGACATATAGTTTTGACAACTAAACTTGACAAACATGCTTGAGATAGCAACGCATGCGATTTCGACCGAGCAAAGCTCTAACAGTGAGGATCCCGATGATCGGCTACCTTTATCTCATTTTCTGAGGAAGTCGCCTCAGAAACCATCTGATGTTTCGTCTACCGTTGTAAGTGGTAAGTCCGATGGAAAGAGTAAGGAGTCAAAGGGAGAGGAATCTGCCCCGAGAAGGAACATTTCCCGGCAATCTACTGGGCCATCTGTTGGTAAGGGTGTTGTCATAACTGGTGCTAACATTGTTGTTGTGATGTACGACGATGATGATGAAGAAGAAATATTTGGTATAGATGATGAAACTTATGATAAGGACGAAGGGGAGGAGCAGAAGCAGACAGAAGAGTCTTCCTCCGAAAAGGGTTCTGCCCCTGGAAGTGAGGTGTTGGAGAATCTTCCCCACGTTTCCCCTACTCCGAGTTCGGGTGGAAATACTTTCTTTACCTTCTCGGGACCGGTTTACAATTCACTGGGGGCTCTTACTTCTCCAGAGTTTAGTTCGTACTCTGCTGATCAAATGATTGAGGCTGTACCTCTCTATGCCGTCGGTTTGAGGGATACCTTTAATGCTGTGGTAAGTCAATATTCCGTAACGGTACAATTGACGTGAAAATGACATGGTTTAATGATCAAAATCGAATGGCTCTAGATCGCGAACCAGGCGTTGCTGGAGGATGCCATCCGTCAGAAGGAGATAGAGGCTATGGAGAACCTTCGTGTTCAGTTGCAGCAAGATAAGGAGCGAGCCCGAGGGCTAGAGAGGTAGCTTACTGAGGCCAAAAGTATATTTCCGAATCCCTGTTGTAATTGATTGAGCGTGTAGTGTCAATATCATGAGTTTAGTGTTGTCTTCCTAGCCGAGATATCTAGTTTATATACAGATGCTTCTTCGGAATATCGCCAAATGAATAAGAAATTGAACATTGAAAAAGAGCATGTCGCCACCCTTCGCTAAAAGATTCATAACAAGGATGATAAGATTAATCGTCAGGCCACCGAGATCGAACGTCTTGAAGCCGAGTTACTTCGCTGTCAGAGGTTTGAGTATGTACCCGAGGAGATAGATAATCTTCGGGCTAACCTATCTCGGGCCTAGAGAGTTGCTGCTGACAAAGGGTTACTAGTCGATTCCTTGGAAAGTCAGTGTGAGACGTTGAGGCTTCAGAACAGAGATCTGCACTTCGATCGCAAACGGATCTTGCGAGAAAAAGATGTCGCCGAGAGGTCTAATCAATAATTAGGAGAGGGGCTTCGGGGATTCAATCAGGTATCCCAAGAATTGGAATGGACACAATCCCAATTATCAGGTCTTCAATTGGCGCACAATCGACAAAAGGTTGATTGGAGCGATCACAAGAAGTACCACCCTACTAACGAGTTCAATGAACAACACTATAACGAGCTGACCTCGAAAATATCTAAACTCGAGATTGACCTTTCTAAGTCCGAGGAATCTTTAAAAGTTGTTTTACCTACACTGTCAGGTCTCTACAGATATTCTGAGCCATCCGAGAAGTATTTGATATGTTTTCTATCATAATTCTAATTTGTTTTCGTGTTTTTCAGTTGAGCAAGGCAAGGTTCGAGTTCTGGAGCAGGAGGTCATTCAGCTGAAGAAGGGTGAGGCTCAGTTGAACGAGAGAGTTACTGCTGCTGAGGCTTCGTCAACTGAACTGGCTCGCCAACTTTCCGAGGAAAGGGAGGCGCATCACGCCGAGCTTGCCGTGAAGATTAAGGAGGGTGTTAAAGAATTCATCGAAAAGAAGCGGTCTGATCTTGCTGCTAAGAAGGCGGGTTCTGGATCGGTCACTCCCAATGAATAAGGTAGGCCTTTTGTAGTGCTGCGCCACTATTTTCCCCTTGTGTCGGGATGTAATTTCTCTTTCGGTCGCTTGAACACCTATGCTCTTCTAAACATCTTATTTTATAGGGTGTTGCCTCGCCACTCGGTTGCTTTGTTGTTTTCCGACATTACTTTTCATACGCCTGAATTATGGAGTGCTTCGTTATTTGTTTATTGTTAGCCTTGTTATTTCCTGCATTTTATGTCAATCATTCATAAGTTAGTAAAAATTCCGTTTCTGTCGAACACACTCAACAGGAAGGGTCATCGGTCCCAATGCCATGTACCGATTGAGGTATCTCATCACTGTCATTTTGATCTAGTGGAAGGGGATTCAGTCATTCCTAAGTTCTATTGCCCGATTATTCCGGGGTAGTTATCAACCACTATTCCGGGAAAGTGGGTTCGATCACTTGCGATGGGAGCAATGTTGTATGCTCGATTGTCAAGAATCATGTCTTGACAATCGGTCGCTGACTTCCAACCACCAGGACCCTTAAGCTACCTCGACACTTGCACACTGCCACTGCCCCGAGTTCGAATACCCCGTCGAGTGTAAGTCACCTCGGCACTTGCACATTGCCGTTGCCCCGAGTACGAACGACCATGCGAGTGTAAGTCACCTCGGAACTTGCACACTGCCGCGCCTCGAGTACGAATGACCATACGAGTGTAAGTCACTCGGCACTTGCACACTGCCGTCGTCCCGAGTACGAATGACCATTAGTCGCAGATGTCATATTCCCTACCCCTCGTGGATTTTTAAAGGAATTGAATGACAAAGTATCATACCTTCTTACACACCACTCATGGGTGATATAGTTTCAGGTGCTGAGCATTCCATGTTCGCGCTTCTGGAGTTCCGTCTGGTTTCAATATCTTATACGCTCATAACTGGGTAGTTCCTTCATTACCAACTGTCCTGGTTGGAATTCTCTCGGACGAACACGCTTGTTGTATTCACGTTGTAATCGCCTCTAGTAGTTTAACATTCTTTGTAGAGCCATTTCTCTAGTCTCTTCCAAGTCATCAAGCTTGGCCAGAATTAGGTCCGCCGAGATATTCCGCCTCCATGCTTCATTCCTTGTGGTGGGTATCATTGCCTTGGTTGGAAGGATGGATTCTGAAAATGCGGGGGTCTAACAACCTCACCCAATATTTCGATTAGCAATCTGTATGGACTAACTCTAATATACTTTTAAGAGAATCAACTAGACAGTCAGACTCAATCTTAATAAAAAGTATATCAAGGAATTAATATCTCGATCTCTTGATTTAATCCATACTCAAGCAAATAGAAATCTGCGAGTCTTTATTAAATACAAGAGATATAAACTTGGATGGTACCAAAGACAAATATCTAAGGATCAATCAATTTCCAATTAACAACCAAAGGTTGGATTTTGCAATTGATTGATACAACGGACAACCTGTAATATTTCAATTATATAAAAAAATATAATGCGGAATAGAAATAACAAAAACACCAGAGGTTTTGTTAACGAGGAAACCGCAAATGCAAAAAAAAATCTGGACCTAGTCCAGATTGAACACCACATTGTATTAAGCCGCTACAGACACTAGCCAACTACAAACTAACTTCGGTATGGACTGTAGTTGACCCCAATCAATCTCACACTGATTCAAGGTACAGTTGTGCTCCTTACGTCTCTGATCCCAACAGGATGCTACGCACTTGATTCCCTTATCTTATCTCACCCACAACCAAGAGTTGCTACGACCCAAAGTCGAAGACTTGAATAAAAAAATCTGTATCACACAGAAAAGTCTACGATAATAGATAAATCTGTCTCCCACAGATAAAGCTACGAGTTTTGTTCCGTCTTTTGATAAAATCAAGGTGAACAGGAACTAATCGATAACCCGGACTTATATTCCCGAAGAACAACCTAGAATTATCAATCACCTCACAGTAATCTTAATCGTATGGTAGCGAAACAAGATATTGTGGAACCACAAACGATGAGACGAAGAATTTTGTGATTTCTTTTTATCTTGCCCTATCGGAGATATAATCTCAAGTCAATTCTTTCAATTGAACTCGTACGATAAAAATGGTAAGATCAGATCGCTCAACTACAAGAGAAGTAGTTTCGTCTGGCTTCACAATCCCAATGAAGTCTTTAAGTCGTTAACCTACAGGGTCTCGAGAAGAAACCTAAGGTTAAAGGAGAATCGACTCTAGCTAAACCAACTAGTATCACACAGGAGGTGAGGGGATTAGTTTGTTCATTGAAGCTACAACAGGGAAGGAAGATTGGTGGCAGAAGTGCAGAGCTGAAAGGTAGGAATGAAGCGTAATCATAATGCAACACAGATTTTAGGTTGTGGAAACAGCTCAGGCCTTTGTCCAAGACCAGTCAGCTGCCTACTCAGACCCGACTCACCCAGTTAGCCTATGACCGGACCTTGGCAGATTTTCACATGGGTTTTTCTCACACATGGGCTTGGTGGACTTCTATCTATTGGACCTTTGAAGACCTGACCTAAGAAGAGACATAAAAGGGAGAAGTCTTCTACGACTTTGGGATTATCACGTATTCTACTTGGAATTTTGGAAAGAGAGCCGCAGCTAGGGTTTGCTTTCATTTTTATCTATTATCTTATTTATTCAATTATTATTGATGATGAACTCCAAAATTATGAGTAACTAAAACTATTTTTGACTAAGGGTGATTTCAAAGCCCGAAACATGAACCCATGATTGATATGCAATAGCTCGTTTTCTCGCATGTTTAGTTATTGTTTGATTTTGTTGATGGTGGATTTTCAACAAAGGACAAAACCGTAAAATCATGATACTGCATGTTTCTGAGTTGGCTTCAGGCATGTGACGATTCATATTTTACGAAGCCATGATGAACATGTTTCCTGAAAGGCCTCTACTAGCTGAGCGTTCAGTGCCACGCATTTCATCATGTCCTCCATGTAGAATAACGTAATTAGGCGGTTCTCCGTAAGATTGAGAGCAATAACGCCTTCAGGACGTCGGTGACAGTCACTGTTCCTTGACTACATGAGAGAGACCCGCCTCTACATAGAAGAACGATTGGGCGGTTCTCCGTAGATTGAGAGCAACAACGCCTTCAGGACGTCGGTGACACTCACTGTTTTCTGACTATGTAGAGTGACCGTGTATAGATCCAGGCGGTTCTCCGTAGATTGAGAGCAACAACGTCTTCAGGACTTCGACAACTCGCTGTCTTCTGACTATACACCTTCGGAATGGGTATGACGCTTTAACTGGCTAATATCCCTTCTGTAATAGATTAATTCTGTCATGACATTTACCATTGAATTCCCAGAATGATCTATTATTGCTCCTATTCCATGGTCGAATCCACGGCCTGATCCCATGGAATGGAAATAACTATTGCTCCTATTCCATGGTCGAATCCACGGCCTGATCCCATGGAATGGCAATAACTATTGCTCCTATTCCATGGTCGAATCCACGACCTGATCCCATGGAATGTCAATAAACAATTGTATCATCTCATTATTCCGATTTCATGATCGAATTTACGGCCAATCTCATGGAATGATAATAGATAATTTTATTACTCCGATTTCATGATCGAATCCACGGCTGGTCTCATGAAATGGTAATATTTAGTTACTCTGATTCTATGGTCGAATCCGCGATCCCATGGAATGGTAATATTCGACTCTATTATTCCGAATTCATGGTTGAATACACGGCTGATCCTATGGATTGATAATAAACAACTACTCACTTTTATTACTCTGTTTCATGAATCATTCTCCACCGAATTTCATAAACTAGTCATAAATACTCGACAATCGGGCATCTGGATCATCACCGAGTAAGCCCCACAAAATGGTGCAAGTGTACTCGACAATGATGCAAGACTGAGCACCCGGATGCACAAATGAGCATTCAAAAATATGGACAGATGAGGAATCTTACGCAAAACAGGAGAAAACAACAAATAATAATAAAATAATAAGAGGCACCCAGGGGCCGGGCCCACCAGCCGGCCGATTATTCCCTAGTCGTGGCCGGTCCCATGCCTCTTCCATTATTTTGCCCTATTTTGTTATTTTCATGAACTCATGAAAAACTCCTTCAAATTAGCAACTTTCCTTGTTTGTGCAAAACTCATGAATTCCCCATAAATTCGTGGATTCATGAAAATATTATCATAAAATAGGGAAAGGTGTGCGGGATCGGGCAACCTAGCCGGCCGACCATGCCCGAGCCGTGACCGGTCCCACGTCTCACAATCCCTAGCTTTTTATAATTATTATTACCTAATCTCATGAAACTCCTCCGTTTCAACAAAAACTCATGGATTCTCCATAACTTCACGGGTTCATGAAAAATAATATTATAAAACATGAAAATGTGTGCGGGACCGGGCAACTTAGCTAGCCGGCCATGCCCTAGCCGTGGCCAGTCCCACACCTTGCAATCCCTAGTCTTTTATAATTATTATTTTCCTCAATTCATGAAACTCCTTGGTTTGAGCGAAAATCATGATTTCGTCATAACTTCTCAAATTTTGCTCCAATCATGAAAAACCAAAAACCAACATGGTTACACGACCGACTAGCCTCTCACGAAAATTTTAAATGTTAGAATACTCTTATTTTAATATTTACAAAATATTTATCAATTGAGCATACATGCTCATTCCAACAAAAAATCAAGAATTTCAGTCAAGATGAAACTCTTCTGAAAATTCACAATATTGCTCGAACGCACATCAGAAAATATTGAAACTCTCAGTACAGAGACACGGACACCACGGCAACACGTGCATGCCTTCATGACCGACCAGAGTCATCCCTAGGGCTTGCAAAAAGCCGGTCCCACACGTTTTCATAATTCTGATCTAATTTGCTCAATTGCTCATATTGGGCCCAAATTCTCTCCAACCAACCTAGGGATTGCTCAAACGACCAACAGCTGGTCCCGTGACCACCAAGAGCCGGTCTCATGCTCTCTTGGTCGGTCCCACACTCTTTTCATAACTGGATTTTATCACCTAATGCTGAATCGAGCAATATTTCAATAAATGATGAAACCCGCATTTAATCATCATTCTTTCACCAACTCTCTAACTGAGGACTCTGGTGCATGCTCACTCGAGCACTGGGCACCACATGGACGCCCATCATCCCATGTGTTCGGTCCCTCTATCACTCATGACCTATTTTCAGCGATTCATCAATTAACAGATAATTGATCTGAAATTAGGTTTTCGAATAAATGTTCCACGAATCATGATTCTGAGCAAGATTCAAACACTAATGAATTTATGTTGATTCAACAACCAACATCTGAATTAATCATATAATATTTGGTAATCTACCAATATTTTATTATTGGGTCACGTTATCAATAAATAATTTTTCGAATTGGGCAATACTTGCTCAGTTGCTCAAATATTGATCCAGCTATCAATATTCAGTAATTCATCAGTAATTTGTCGAATTGAGCAATACTTGCTCAGTTGCACGTCAAATTATTAATAATCATTAATTTGTCGAATTGAGCAGTAATTGCCCAGTTGCTCGTCAAATTCTCAATATTCAATAGTTTGCCGAATTGAGCAATACTTGCTCAGTCGCTCAAATACTGGTCAGTAATTCATCACTGAATCTACAATATTGACATCATTTCAGAGAACTACATGTTCGATCCATGAATCGCTGAGCATTCATCACTCATGCTCGATTCAACAAAACCTAGACTCACTGTCTAATCAATCAACAACTGACTAATTAATACACGTCTGTCATGCAGACTCCACGATTCGTGAGACATCAATCACATCAAATTAGGGGATATCAATTAGGGTTTTGGTCTGGCGGCCTACAACATGTGGATTCATCCACAACGAGAAATGTGAGTAAGTCATGTCAGCGGTTGAAGAAGTTAGCAAAGTAGTGGGTAAATGATCAACCAAGTCTGCGCACAATCTGGAACTGGGTTCACCACGATCTCCCGCTTTCCTACTCTTTCACTCAAGAAACCGTCACACTTACAGGGATCAAGGTGTTCATGACTCTGACACTATAAATAAGTCTCTGAATCCATGATTGAAAACAACGAATGATCACTAGCTATCAACAATTGTCGAATTTCTCGAGTAACTACTCTCAAGAATTCATCAATCTATCAGAACTTATTCGAACTCGTCAGTTCACCAAAAATTGCAGAAACCTTCAACACATCCACAATCCTTGATCATCACGGATCCCACACAATTCTCAGCTTCCCTCCTATAGATCAACCCATCTCCCTCTTTGCGACCGAATTGACTCTAGAACGGCCATTGACTTGGTTTAGGCCGGAATCCTACAGATTGATCTCTCGAATCTAAGCACTCCCTTTGCAGTGCATCTATGTGAGGTTAAACAGTTTGCTCGGTTGAGGAGTCCAGGCAACACGCTCGTCTCTTCACTTCCCTAAAAAACCAGCGAATCGTTTTTCCCCATCCACAGATTAGCGACCACAGTGGGATTACTCTCGGTTGCAATCTCACATTTTCACAAAATGGCTGGTCTTAGGTCTGGGTTAGTTACAAATGCAAACGACGCTAGCACTAGCAACAACAATGATGGCATTCCAGAAACCGTTCCTGCTTCCAAAAATGGTGGTGGCACCACTCCTCCTCAAACCAATATCGAAAATCATTCTCTCTTCGACCGGCATCCCTAAGAAATCATAGATAATCCACCTACTATTGCCGATCTCATGAAAATCCAAGAAGTTCTCGCCAAGAATCAAACTGATATGGATGCTACTCAGAAGGAGCTATGTAACTACCTCAAAACTCTCACTGACAAGATGCCAGACAAAACTCAAGAGAAGGTAAAAGACAAGGAAACATCTCTAAATCCCGAAGTTATCCCAATATCTGACGATGATGAAGCCCGCAAAGCTGCAGAACCTGAACCTGCCGGTTTCATCACTCGTGAAGACTTGGAACGTTTTATGGAGAATCAGGGAAAGGTCCATACACCATCCGTGCACCGTCATCAACCTCCATATCCCGTTGCTACACAAAGAATCCCTCTCCCAGACGGCTACACTTCTCCAACGTTCACACTCTACAATGGAATAGGGAACGCTCGAGAACACGTCTCTCGATTCTTGGAAGCATTAGGAGAGCATGAACACAACCATGTTGTCCATCTGAAGGAGTTCTCGAAATCTCTGACAGGCCGAGCATATACCTGGTACAACAACATTGCACCTGGGAGCATCGCTAGTTGGGGAGAAATGGTTAATGCCTTCTGCAGGAAATACTTATTCGTCTCAGAGCATATTACTCTCTCCGTCTTAGGAAGAATGTCTCAGAAGAGCAATGAACATCCAAACGATTATGTGAAGAGGTTCAGAGTCCAAGCTTTGGATTGTCATGACCCGAATGTCACTGAAAAACAACTGGTGGACTTGTGCATCAACAGAATGATCCCAGTCTACAAAGCCTTGTTGAAAAATCTCTGTTTCCAAAATTTCTCAGAGCTTCATGAAGCAGCCAAACGATCAGCGACTACTTCACCTGCTTTACTGGAAAGAGAAAAGTCTGCAAGGTCGAGGAACCTCGAAGCAACCGACGCCTATTCAACAATCAGTACAATCTCCATCCTTCAACAAACGTTGTTGCTAAAGGAATGAAAGGAAAGCCGAGACACATCATCAGAGCTCTTCTCCAACATCCCAGGCTCCTCTGAAGGCACAAAGAAAAGATAACCAATCCTGAAATGCATAAACCTCGAGCCGACATCAACGAATGGGGAAGTGATCAGACAAACTCAAACTTCTCTCTTCTCATGAAAGAGTGATCGAGTTACTGGAAGTCTGGGTTCAAGATGGTGCAATCAAATTGTCGTTCATCAGGAGAGAGCCAACTGAAGAAGAAATGGAGAATCCCAGATGTCTGTCCATCCTGGAAATACTCCTTGAAGTTTCATCCACAGACAAAGAGATGTACGACTGGGGACTACTTACCGTAGCCAATCTCCAAGGAAATGAATTTGAGAGAACGTTGATCGATGATGTCACTTTTATCAACACTATTCCACTGAAAACCCTCAGAGCCGCATGCATCACTCGAAAAGAAGCTACTCGTCATCTCGTCATCAGAACACTTGGAGAAATTTCGAACTTTGACGAGGTTGAAGCAAGAACCTGCAAAAGATGCATAAAAATTCATCAAGAGGTTCCTCACTCAGGCAAGTCTCATTCCTTCCGTGTCTATGTCATTTATTTCCTCACATACTATCCTAGCATGGGGACTCAATTCTGCTAGCAACTCTGCAATACATTATAAATGGTAGATTCACCGCATTAGTATTTCACCAAGTGGTTAAATCTGACATTGCTTCGAATCGAGCATCTCACCGAGACATTCACTACTGAGAGATGAAGAATCATGGAAAAGAACACTTTGGGCATTTCTCCATAGACTTGTAGGAATGTGCACGAGTATCAGAAATATCTGGTGTCTGCACAAGTGTTGAATCCCGCTACCGCAGCGGAATGCCGGATCAACAGAAGATACACGGGCCAATACGATCAAGCTTAAGACATTCAACGCTTCAGCGCTCAAGCATATAAGAAGCCTTAGAATTATACTCCCAATCAAAGAGTACACCTTCGATAATAACGCCTCTAGCTTCAGCACAATATCTCGATGGTGACACACTGGTTCAACACCGACACGATCAAAGTGTAGCTGAATTACAATAGATAAGTCTTCACTATCCAATGGTAATACTTCTGAAGCAGATGCAACATCATTCATTAATTGACGCTACAAACTCCTTCAACTCTGCTAAGTGGATGAGGGATGCACTGGGGACTTGATTTTATTGGAAATATCAATTCAATATATTTCAATAAATGTTATCCACATAACAAGTCATTACAACCTGATGTGATTACATGAAACGTCATCAAACGAAACCTCTCTACATCATAAGCCCCTACACGACTGGGGGACTTTCTCTCTTCGCCAATCATATCCAGAATGAAGACTACTACTTCCATCTACCACGCAACAACATATATTCCCTGACGAAGCCACTTCACAGTAAAGTCATATTCAGGAGAATTTGGGTTGAAATCCTAGTACACCTTCATCTTAGGAATGCTCAACTCACCAATTAGTTCGTGCATATAAAGGCTCACTGGATGGAAGACCAAAGACTATCATCTTCGGTCTCTGTAGCAACTCCAACCATAGTATCGGCATCAATAAGGATATGTGGAGGAAATCCATTCACGGTCTCAGCATCAGCAAGAATTTATGGAGAAAATTTAATTGTGATCTCAACATCAGTCTCAGGCGCAACATCCGGCTTCATCAACTATCCATTCTCTGAAATGTTACTCTATGGATTACTTCTTCAAGCCCTAATGATTCATATCAAGATGTGTAAACATGAAAACATGCTAACATGAATGTATTCCCAAAGCTTACACGACAGACGGCCACAAACCAAAGTCTTCTACAAGATGTTTTCATCACTTCTACAAATGAGCTATAACACACTTCAGGCCATGGGTTTACAAAAAACGTACCAATGGGTGAGGATTGGGACAATACTTCCTCAACTAAAGATGTTCGTCTATGTCTCTTCTACAACATACCAAAAGGGCGCATCAATCAGACATACTAGATGAAAGATATGGTCTTTACCGCCAGGTCTACGAAATCTGAAAAATTTGTACGGGATTACAAATTACAAATGTACACGCTCCGTTGTCTGACCTATGCAACTCCAAATTGAGTTATTCTTTGCTCATGTGATAACTCAGTCTCTTAGCTTCAAAACTTGGGGTCAAGCATTGAATTCCGACGTCGTATGAGGTTCCTACAGTTTCCAGAGCATACAACATGCAAGCAGCAATTCTTAGACGGGATTCATAACTTCCACAGTCGATCGGTGTCCACCAGGTCATTCCGCTAAGTCCTTCATCAAGGTACCTCCAACTTCGACCACCTAGGTCTTTACATCAATTTTTCTACCTGGGTACTCTATCTAGGTCTTTCCAGAAGAAGGAAAAACGAAAAGAGAGATTTAACAAAATACTGGGGACTGACGGTCCACTGATCATGGCGATAAGTCTCACAGTCCAAGACTCGTGACACCAGACTCTCATGTGATGATCATTCATCATAAAAGGAATGTTTCCACTGGGACATGCAATCATAGTCATTACATCACCCCCTCTTGAGAGCAACCTCAGTGATGGTCCCGTGACCAGGATTTCAGAAGTGATGTTTTTACGACTGACATAAACAAGATGGCGCTGCAACCACCATGCTCATGTATCAATCAAGGGGTCCTGATCACAAATGAATCAATGACATCAAAATCCTTCACCAACCGTTCAAGACACAAACGAATGGTCTAAAGACACAACAAGAGTGTTTTACAACAAGCCCGTCTAAGATAATCTTACGCTGCCCTGTATAAGACGACGAACTGGGAGCAATTGGTGAATAATCTATGGATGGGTCATATACCATTCTCTTCGTATGGTTGTGCTCTACAACATATCCAAGATTCACAGCAATCGTAGAAACGAGCAAAGAGATGTGGCCAAAATATTGGACAACATACAATCTGAAAAAGTTCCGAAAGTCTCCCGGAAGTTTACTGTTTCGCCTTTTCCAGGCCCTAAACATGCTCAAAACTCAAAAATCTTCTTTGACTAAGCTTGGAAATTTTCTGGGCTTGAAGATACATATGCAGATCGCGAAAATACAACTCCGGACGAAGATTATACAGTGTTTTTACTAAAAGGCTGAAGTCTGAAATTTTCTGGTGACGTATTTCAGCAAAATTACTCGTATACTCACATGGATTCTCATTCATTCATTCACAAATTAGCAAGTTCATACTTCTATAAAGATATTACAGGATATATACTTACTAGGGGAGTCTCTAAATCATTTGAAGGCTTAGCAACGCCGAAATCTCCATCGACAACGCCGCTATCTCCATTCGGTTCGGGATTTCAGGAATTCTCCATATTCTCATGTCCCAAAGAAGAGCATGCTTCGTCAACATGCTGCTTATCTACAATGATTTCCTACTGGATACATCAACAACAATTATTGATATTTCATTCAAGGAGTTCTATGAACAATTATACGAAGAGGTACTTACATCGACTTCTTGTTCGACGCTCGATTCAGAAATCGCTTGTTCACCAGCAGAGAATTGAAGAGCTTCAAGGCTTGATGGAGAAAAATTCTGAAAAGAAATAACAAACCTTGGTCTCGTGAACCTAATTGCACGGGAAGGGAAAAGTCATGACACAAGGAGCGCTAACAACTCACCAAAGCAACGGCTGGGGACTGTGCGTCATTTGCTAACATCCCGTGGTACTTAATTCTGGATTCTCCGCCTTGAAGACTTTCTTCCATTTCCGTGAAGTCTACATTGATCTGGGGTATCACTATACGATCATCCTGTGATAAATATTACAAGTCAGTATGAAGGATCTCTCACCATCACTCAGAGGTCCCAGAAGTACCATTTCTTAAAGTCACATCCGTAGAGATGTCATCTCTGGAGCCACCATCTTTGGAAGTATCATCGCGGGAGTCAGTCATTCTTGCATATTGGCTATTTCAGCACATCATTCATACAAAGCGCAGGATTCAACAAAAAAATGAATCATGGAATAAAGATGTTCACATCAGCGTCTACAAAAATGGTAACCACCCAACTTTTACCTATTTACAATTTCACTAGCTGTAATGATTATAATCTCGAGAATTTGTTCGCTCCTTCGAACCTTCAAAGACGAACAAAATTCGTTATTCAAAACCATAACGTGATTTTCATAAAACTGTGAACAATTCACGAAACTTCCATCTGTGAACAATTCACATTATTTTCACCGTGTGAGCGACTCCCACCGAGTGAACACTCATTGGTTTTGTGCATACACTATCAGATCACAAAATCCATGGAAACAGTATTTCATCAAAAATCGTTTACTTCTAGCAATTGTTGAAAATCAAAAACTTAATTTCACATAAGTTTTCACTGTGTGAACATTCACTGGTTTTTCAAAAATTGGACAGACGTCCATTCTACAATTGTGAAAACTCACATACATACATTATTTCACCGTGAATAATTGTCTACTTTCAACAGTTGCCCAAAATCAAAACATTGATTTTACAAAATATATAATAACGTGAAACCCACGTAACTTTGAAAATATATGTATATATTTTTGCTCCCTCTCGCGAGCATCCGTCTTTGAAACGAGAAGTGTATTTTCAAAAATTTATGAAAGCTCACATATCTAAAATAAATTTTTTCAAGAAAGCTTACAGACAAATTTTTTTATTGCTAACTGATGAGTGCCAAATATTGTATATATTTGCACCCTTTTTATTGGCATTTAACTCATCTTTATGCATTAATTCTACATTTTATCCCATATTCTGTATTTTCATTGTTTTCAAGAATAAATATTTTTATTAATTAATTTTGTATTTTTAGGTACTAAATAAAGATTGGATGAGTTGCAGAGAAAAAATAGCAAAGGAACGACAAAGAATCCGGCAGAAAGATAGCGCAGATTGTGGTATGGAAGACTCAAAGGCTAGCAATGGGCTTAACAAGAAAGAAATTGTTCTTAAAGAAGAAATGGGCTCAGAATTATCCCAAGCCCAACTTATCTCCCAAGCCAAATCTCAAACCCAAAGCCCATTCTCATGTAGCCGTCAGATTGGATCCACAAATGCATCCAACGGTCTCTTCATCGATGTGCATCAGATTTCGATACGTCGGACTCACACTACATCACCTAACTCTAATCTGAGCCGTCAGTTTTGATGTATCACAAATCCAACGGTCGCTCCAAGCCTGTTTCCCTCGTGCCGTTCGATTCAATCCAGATGTGATAATCCAGCACTCATCCTCGCTGTTCATCAAACCCTGCTGATCCGCCCAACACCATAGCACCTAAACCTATTTCACCCAAAACAGAACCTAATCCCTAATTCCCATCGAATTCTTCTCCTTCTTCTCTCCCTCTCCTCTTCAACTGCTCTCTGCAGAGATCTCCATCATCACCACCACTCCCTGTCGCCACCAAATCATCTTACAAACGCAACCCATCTTTACCACCAACTATCCATGATATATGTCAACTAATTTCAGCAACGGCACATCTCATCAGTGACGTGTGAGTTGAAGAAATTGGTTGGAAGATATCAATGATGGAAGAGATAAAAGCTAGGGCATGGAGATGGACCAGGAGAGGCAGACGAAACATGGGTCGAAGAGCAATTGTCCCATCTAATTAGGTAAATTCGAAACCCTAGTTTACTGTTGAATTTGGGGAAGAACACAAAACCCTAATTTTGTAAATTAGGTATTTTGGGGAAAGTACTTGTAACTATAAATATGGGTTGTGGGTGTTGTGTTGAGGGTATGCCTGGATTAGCTAGAGCACCACCTTAGAGGCCTGGACTAGCCAGTGCTCTCTACTGTTACTTCTTGTTTAATTTCAAGTTCAGTAATTTCAATTGTATTTGTTCACCATGTCTAGTATGTTCTAATTACTCTTGCTAGGGTGTAGATGAAACCCTTAGTCATATGTTGAGAAAATTTCTGTTCAATTTAATGTTCTTATGATGTTCACTGTTGTAGGATGATTACTAGCGAAAGCATTCAAATGCACTTGTGATGAGTTGTACTGTGAGAAGACAGTTCATGCTAGGAGTGAATTAGATAACATAGCTAGAATTATTATCCATTTTATCCTGTTAGGGATGATAGTTAGCTAAATTGATCAAATGAACCTGTGATAGGCTGTACTGTAAGAAGACAGTTTATGCTAGGGGTGAGTTAGTGAGAATGGTTGGCATATTATCCATTTTATCCTTCCCTGGAAAGGAACAAGAACATAAGTTGAATAGGTATTGCCTTAGCTTAGGATTATTAGGTGGATTCAAATGCCCTAGTGCTTTTATTCACTGTCACTAGAAATAGTTAGGAAACTTAGAAATTAGTAGAAAGATTTAGAAAACAACACCAGCTCCCTCCTTGTCCCTGTGGACTTCCCCTTATTTGCTCACTCACTACTTTAGATCCTGTATACTTGCAGGTTTAGGTTAAAACATAGTTTTAGGACTTATTCCTTTTGCTATCACTAACAGACGCACGTCTATTCAAAAAAAAAAAACTTTTCTCTCATACGAGCATTCACCTTTGAACCGAGAGTTTATTCCCTTTTGTGAAATCTCACATATTTAAAAAAGAAAATTTTGGCTTTCGTGAAAGCGCATAGACAAAATTTTTATCACTAGACTCAGGTCTATTTTGTTTTTTTCTTAAACTAACGAACAAACGTTTGTTCCTGCACATGGATTTCCTCTTTTAGGCTTGGTCCAACAAACGCTAAATCGATCATAACTAGGCTTCTGAACGCCCAAATCAGCAGTGCCTCATCTCTCCGTGCTCATGAGATGACACTTTATCTTGCTATCAGGGTCCTTATCTATGCATTTGCTCGTACATGACACCATTGGGAAAAATCGAGGATTCTGAAGCTACCTTTGTACGACTGAGTTCAACCACTGATCTCGTCGACTGAAAATCACCATCTAATGCTTACTGCGGAACATGACTGTCCCTCACTAAGCAGGGGACTTAATGTTGATGGTGGATTTTCAACAAAGGACAAAACCGTAAAATCATGATACTGCATGTTTCTGAGTTGGCTTCAGGCATGTGACGATTCATATTTTACGAAGCCATGGTGAATATGTTTCCTGAAAGGCCTCCACTAGCTGAGCGTTCAGTGCCACGCATTTCATCATGTCCTCTATGTAGAATAACGTAATTAGGCGGTTCTCCGTAAGATTGAGAGCAACAACGCCTTCAGGACGTCGGTGACACTCACTGTTCCTTGACTACATGAGAGAGACACGCCTCTACATAGAAGAACGATTGGGCGGTTCTCCGTAGATTGAGAGCAACAACGCCTTCAGGACGTCGGTGACACTCACTGTTCCCTGACTATGTAGAGAGACCGTGTATAGATCCAGGCGGTTCTCCGTAGATTGAGAGCAACAACGTCTTCAGGACTTCGGAAACTCGTTGTCTTCTGACTATACACCTTCGGAATGGGTATGACGCTTTAACTGGGTAATATCCCTTCTGTAATAGATTAATTCTGTCGTGACATTTACCACTAAATTCCCAGAATGATCTATTGTTGCTCCTATTCCATGGTCGAATCCACGGCCTGATCCCATGGAATGGCAATAACTATTGCTCCTATTCCATGGTCGAATCCAAAGCCTGATCCCATGGAATGGCAATAACAATTGATCCTATTCCATGGTCGAATCCACAGCTTGATCCCATGGAATGGTAATAATTATTGCTCATATTCCATGGTCGAATCCACGGCCTGATCCCATGGAATGGCAATAAACAATTATATCATCTCATTATTCCGATTTCATGATCGAATTTACGTCTAATCTCATGGAATGATAATAGATAATTTTATTACTACGATTTCATAATCGAATCCACGGCTGGTCTCATAAAATGGTAATATTTAATTACTCTGATTCTATGGTCGAATCCGCAATCCCATGGAATGGTTATATTCGACTCTATTATTCTGAATTCATGGTTGAATACACGGCTGATCCTATGGATTGATAATAAACAACTACTCACTTTTATTACTCTGTTTCATGAATCATTCTCCACTGAATTTCATAAAGTAGTAATAAATACTCAACAATCGGGCATCTTGATCATCACCGAGTAAGCCCCACAAAATGGTGCAAGTGTACTCGACAATGATGCACGACTGAGCACCCGAATGCACAAATGAGCATTCAAAAATATGGACAGATGAGGAATCCTACGCAAAACAGGAGAAAAATAACAAATAATAATAAAATAAAAAGAGGCGCCCAGGGGCCGGGCCCACCGGCCGGCTGGCCATGCCCTAGCCGTGGCCGGTCCCATACCTCTTCCATTATTTTGCCCTATTTTTTTATTTTCATGAACTCATGAAAAACTCCTTCAATTTAGCAATTTTCCTTGTTTGTGCAAAACTCATGAATTCCCCATAACTTCGTGGATTCATGAAAATATTATTATAAAATAGGAAAAGGTGTGTGGGACCGGGAAACCTAGCCGGTCGGCCATGCCCTAGACATGGCCGGTCCCACACCTCACAATCCCTAGCTTTTTATAATTATTATTCCCTAATCTCATGAAACTCCTCCGTTTCAACAAAAACTCATGGATTCTCCATAACTTCACGGGTTCATGAAAAATAATATTATAAAATAGAGAAAGGTGTGCGGGACCGGGCAACATAGCCAGCCGGCCATGCTTTAGCCGTGGCCAGTCCCACACCTTGCAATCCATAGTCTTTTATAATTATTATTTTCCTCAATTTATGAAACTCCTTGGTTTGAGCAAAAATCATGATTTCGTCATAACTTCTCAAATTTTGCTCGAATCATGAAAAACCAAAAGCCAGCATGGTCACACGACCGGCTAGCCTCTCACGACAATTTTAAATGTTAGAATACTCTTATTTTAATATTTACAAAATATTGATCAATTGAGCATACATGCTCATTCTAACAAAAAATCAAGAATTTCATTCAAGATGAAACTCTTCTGAAAATTCACAATGTTGCTCGAACGCACATCAGAAAATACTGAAACTCTCAATACGGAGACACGGACACCACGAAAACACGTGCATGCCTTCATGACCGACCAGAGTCATCCCTAGGGCTTGCACAAAGCCGGTCTCCACGTTTTCATAATTCTGACCTAATTTGCTCAATTGCTCATATTGGGCCCAAAGTCTCTCCAACCAACCTGGGGATTGCTCAAACGACCAACAGCTGGTCCCGTGACCACCAAGAGCCGGTCCCATTCTCTTTTGGTCGGTCCCATACTCTTTTCATAACTGGGTTTATCACCTAATGCTGAATCGAGCAATATTTCAATAAATAATGAAACCGACATTTAATCATCATTCTTTCACCAACTCTCCAACTGAGGAATCTGGTGCATGCTCACTCGAGCACTGGGCACCACATGGACGCCCATCATTAATAGCTGTCGTATGCGTCAATTTTTTTTTTACTTTCTCACTACTCAAAATATATAATATAGCAAGGGTAAGAAAGGATCGTTCCCACAGAGAGGATCTAGGTTGTCAGGTTGTTTAGGTTTCCTATATAAACAAGGGGGATTTTTGATTTTTATGTAAAGGAAAATAAACTAAAAGCAAATAATGAAACAAACAAGCAAATCAATAAGATGAAGATATTGGTCAAGGATTAGTTTTCATCCACAAACATGTTTTTCAACAATAACTAGAATTGATATTTAATCTCAATTTTTATCAAACGCCCTAGGATATCTTGATCGCAAGAATATCCCGCTAATTTCCTCTTGTCATCAACAAACACATTAGAAGATGCGAAAGTGAATTTTTCCTAGAAAGCAACCTAAAGTTTAAAAGCACAATTAAGTTTAACTCCCTAAGAGCACTAAGTTCTATGAAATAAGACTAATCAATGCAAACGAACGTGTAAAAGCACTAATCCGTTTTAACAAAGGTTATGACTCACATGTGACTTCTAGGATGTATCACTACAAGCAATAATCACAATTATGCTACTTATATTCAAGGTGTATCACGTTTACGCATAATAAACCCTAAACTAGCAATAGATATGATTACGAGTTCTACCAATTTGCAACTTGACGAAACTAACAATCAATCATACATGCGATATTTCTAATGAATCATAATCGATAATTGTGAGACAAAACTAATTTATTGAATGAAAACCCATATTTGGAAATCCAACTTATTCCTTAACCAATAATAAAATCTAGATACTCATGGCATAAGAGTTCATCACAAGAAGGAAAATAATAGTTTCCATCTTTCTAAACCCTAGGCTAAAAGTAAAAGAGAAGATAAGATAATTAGGTCTCGTCTCTGTTATATACCTCCGGCCTCCCTTCTCAAAACTAATCCCTTGCCAGAAAATAAGTCGACAGTCCATTATCCAGGCCCAGCAAAACAAGTCTAGGTCCAACTGAGTCAGCTACATGGATCAGTGAGTCAACTCGCCGTACTCCGATTCCGGCCGAGTTCAAGCCGATTTTGGGGTATTTCCAGCCATATCTTAGGCCATTTCCTGGTCTTTTACGATCATCCATTCATGCACAGTTTAATCAAGCATTTCGTGCACCATCTGTAGCTCAAACAAATCCCAGTAAACCCATATAACACAACACTTCAGCTTGCAATCTTTGTTCTCCAACTGCAGCTGCAACTCCAACACAACTACGAGCTGCACTTTATCACCATAGACTGCATCAAACTCTCAATACCGCAGCTGCACTTCAACCCATCTCTATCTTCTTCTGCAATTCAACACAAGCTCCCAGTAGCACCATCACCTGAAGTCTCACAACTCCACCCGAGCTTCACATTCTCTGTAACTAACGGCAGCAGCTTCTTGTTCTTCTCCTTGACTCGAATTCCTCTCTCGAACTCATGAACATCTTGATCACCATCATCGAACCGGTAACTCCCTGGAAAATCCACTTGAGGCTCACACCATCACCCTGTATCTCTGGCAGAACCCATGACCGGCAATGTCTCAACTGCAACATCTCCTTCTTGACTGCAATTTCTCAAACCACAGACCACTGGAACTGCAGCTGAAACTCCATTTCCTGCATAAACTAACCCACTGCCTCGAAACATCACTTTCAGTTCAATTGACCTTGCACAGTTCATTCCATCCAACCAACAACGACCTTCTTCTATCCAACTTCAGTTCATTAGGCTGCTTGCACTCTCAATTCAAGACCGATCTCAGCTGCACATGTCCAATTTCTCAGTTGTATCTTATCGGAACCAGCACCTGCTCTTCCTTCCATATTGTGATCTTTCATATCACTTCTCAACCATCTCACCCTGCAACTCAATCACATCACTCATACATAGTTCAAACCGTTTCAGCTCATGCTTTTACTCTGCAACAAAACAATGCACCTGCAATGTCTATTTACTTGCGATTGCAATACCGTCTCCACTGAGCCATAAACTACCTATTATAGTCCCATTTATACCACCAGAGCCATGGCAGCACCAGCACAACCATCACTGCCTACTCTTTATCATCTGTAGCTGCAACACCTACCCATTACTGCACCAACCAATTCTTGCAGACTAATCTGTCGTGCATCTTGCGCTACATCCACCACCTGCAACTCCATCCTGCTCAGTGACAGCTGCACTACCCTGTACTAGCCATACATCCCAGTACACCACTTAGCAATCAGCAGTGCCCATCTAAAATACCACCTGGACCACTAACAACTTGAACTGCAACTTCAATATTTTCTTGTACACCCATGCCTGCTGGTACATCTACTAAACCTGAAATTTCATCTCCATTCGAGTCAAACATACAACGCCACTGCTTCCCTGAGTTCATTACCACCACCAGAAATCAACCATTCAATCAGCAGCAAACCTTCATATGCTAGTTCAGCTCAAGAAACTCCACTGCTGTCACAGATACACCACTTCAATTCTCCACTGCCTTGTTCCTCTCAGCTTTCCCTGTAATCTTCACTACAAAACCCTTTGTAAATATCCACCAGTTGTTGCACTAGCTATCACTTCATCTTAGAAACATTAAACTCTTGAATTCTTCCTGTTGCTTTCAAAATCAAAGCAAACCCCCTTCAATCTCAAGTCAGTACCATCATTGAACAACATCAACTTTTTCATTTTCTTTGTTCTCAGCAGCATCGATTCACACAAAACCCCTAATTGCTCAACTGGATCTTCCCCTTTCATCGTCTTCAACAGAATCCATCATCTCTTCTCGATCTCAATGTCTTCTATATACAGATTGAAACTTCAGTCATTCTTTGCCATGTCCTCGATCCAGACTCAACTGCTGCTGCTCGTTCTTCAATTTCAGAAACAAATCAAAACCCTAACTGCAGTTCTCAATTTCAAATTACAACCTAATTCCTTCCTTGTTTCTGATATTCAGTTCAAAGACCCATTTGATTTTACCCTAATACGAATCAATAGAGCTCATTTCACTGTGAACCTCATCAATCTCTCGATCTCCATTTCCATCTGAATTCTAATGGAGCCGCCATTTCTTTTCTCTCTGAGTTAGGGAATGAATGATTGAGAAATCATTCTCTCAATTCCAGGTGTTGGTAATAGCCAAAATGTCTATAGGCACTCAGTATATCAATATGGGCCATCCAGTACTCTTCTTGTTCTGTCAGTTACGCAAAACTGACAGCTCATTATTCAACTCCTCCTTGCGCAACCTAGCCTGCTCCAAATATCACTCGCCAGTGAATTGAGCTTTTTGCTTTCACGCTCCAAATGGACATTTTATCATTCTTTTGCGCATAATGACTCCATTGCACCTAATGCACTCAAAAGCAAACATAAGATACATAATTTACATGAAAACTCGCAAAGAAATCATAAACAATAGTTAATAATTATGGTGTTTACAACACCTATAAAATTCCCCCACACTTAGACTTTGCTAGTCCTCGAGCAAATCAAACAAAAATTATTCTAAAAGATACATACAACTCAGTGTCGTCGAGGCTACGGTCACACTTAGCACGTATAACAAGCCTTTAAACCCCTAGGTGTCCCTAGTGGACGAGTTATAGTCTCGTGAGGGTTTACTAGAGATATACCCACAAAACCTAATTTTCCAACTTACTAGTTCTGAAATGATAGCATCCAACGCGCTAAGAAGACATAGAGATTCTGCACACTAGTCATAAGAAGTTAGACACATATATGAACACAATCTCATCCTTAGAAGTTGAGAGAGAAATAACCATCTCTTATCGAAAGAAATTCGGATTCGAAGTGATCAAAAGTCTCGACTCTGCCTCACAAGAAAGGGTTTATGAAGTTGCTCTCAATAATAAATAGCTTTGTATGGGTCACACATGTGTCGAGGTAGGAATGAAGAGAGAATCCTGCGACACATTGAATGGTAGGAAGGAAAAAACCCTCCGAATTGTTTTGAAAACCCACATCTTTTATTTATTTTGAAAACCCTTTTTCTGACGATCTCTAAGAAAGGAAATCAACCACTTAACGAAGGTAGGAATATGCTTACTTACCTCGTTATCCGTTCGGCGTGCAGTTAACACCACTCTCACATCATCCATAGAAACGTCTTCGGTCTTCAACTAGTGATGATAATTCTTGAACTTCGTAGAATCTTGACAATGTGATTCTTTCTTCTAATTCCTTGTTGCTTGAAACTTCATTGTGGATATTCTTTCTTTCCATTGGCTTTATTGAAAGAATACAAAAACAAACCAAAATATAATACAACACATTTTTCTTGTCTTTTTTTTTATTGAGACAAGAAAAATAAAACAAATACAAAATAAAAACAAAATAAAATAACAAAACTAATAATGAACCTAACAAAATTTTCTCTTGTCTCTTTTTTCTTTTCTTTTTTCATTTTTTTTTTACTTTTTTTTTTTTTTTGGATCTTTTTTTGGATTTTTTTTGGATCTTTTTTTTTGAATATTTTTTTTATATTTGAGACAAGAGAAATAAACACAAACTGAAAATAAAAATAAGATAAGTAAAAATGGCCATGGTGTAAGTATTTTACCGCATGATTCTTCACAACTTGTATGTCTCGATATCATAAACTCCTTGAACTCTCATCTTAATAATCTTCGCTCTTGTACAATAGTCTTCAACTTGTAAAAATCTACTCCTCGTCTTGTTGCTTTACTTGAATCTGAAATCTGCTCATTTCTGTACCGTTGCTTGTAAACCTTGAACATCTTCAACTTTCCTTCGAATTTGTGATGCTCCTCTTGTTGATGATGATGGTGTTTCTATGGACCTGTTGGTGTAGAGAGAGATAAAGTGGATGGTGCTAACTGCGAACAAGAATACAAGTGATATGTAAGTTAGCAATTCAATGTCACCATCATGATTGATAAAATAGCACTCAAGAGATCAAAATAGTGCTTCTATTGGTGGGAGGTTGGGTAGATCACCATTCTACCCGGAGTTTACGTACGGTGACACACACTCTAAAAGCACAAATTTAGACAGGTACAAAGAATTGAAGGTCGGTGCCTCACATGATGTAACAATAGGTAGTCTCCACTATAGGGGACCACTACTCTAATACCGAATTCAATCTACACCTCATTTGCCACTGGGATGGTTAAATCCAACTTTAACTCTCATACAAGTAAGCAACCCGATCACGTTCTCTGTCATCTCTAAGTTCAGTCACTCTTATGAGAATTTCGATGTAATCTTAGCGACATGTATACTATGTGACTCTAAACTAACTACAAGTTGGAGTTATTCATGCACTAATTTACAAAAAAGTTAAAAAATCATGAAAAAATTACAATGCAAGCTTAACCACTCCCCCACACTTAAACTTTACATTGTCCTCAATGTTAATTGAATCGTTCAAAGAAAGTCAAGGTGGGAAATCATATAATGATATGCGACAAGAAATCAGAAAAAGTAAATATAAGACAAGAAAAAGCTAAAAACAAAACAAGAATATAAAAATAAGACAAAAAATACTCATCGTATGGGTTGCCTCCCATTTAGCGCTTGGTTTAAAGTCGTCAGCCCGACTATAACCTTGCAAGATTCATTCCCCATATACCAACAATCTGAAAAGTTGGGGATCCTCCCATAGCACCTGTTTTGCAAATACTAGCTTCGCACACATATTAGTAATATAAAACAGAAACGAAGCTATTAACCGATAAAAGTTTCCCCCAGACTTATTCTTGTCCACACTTGGAAGTGTATAAAGAATATAGAAGTTAGGTACTACCATGGTTTCTTCTTTGCAAACTTTCATAGTATGAGAATCAAATGTTTCTAATGGTGGAAATCGAGAAACAAAGTCATTCAATAATATTCTCGAAGCACATACATTCAAACCAACAAGAGGTAAAGGAGGAGAAACAACATGCAAAGGGTTATACAAACCTTGCACAATCTCTTGTATCACGGTATCCTCTTCATCCTTGAAAAACTCAAGTGAATTACTCACCTCTTTTATATCATGGTCCTCTATCAAACCTTACAACCATTCTTCGTCCGTTTCTGCCTTAACCAAAGTCTCGACATAAACATCATCATTACAATTATTTGCAAGCTCAATTGGTTCTTCCACAATATTGGTCAAATTGGTCACATTCTCAACACACTCGTCATCATCAGGCTCAAACTCTTTTGCGGCTGCAAATTTCGCTAAGGAACTTTTTTAAAAGACTCAAAAATGCATCATCCTCAAGATCCACCCCTTGAATAGGCTCTTGATCATTATTAAGATTAATGATTGAGTAATCTATACAAGTGTCAACATATTCCTCTTCGTCTTCATTTTGATCCCAAAAAGATTCCGCTGTACACCTTTGGGAAATGTCACCATGAGTTGGTTCAAGCGATGTATCTTCATAATCATCATCACTTTCATAGTTAACATAAGATTGGTTCTCGCTGAATTTAGTGTTGCTAATCTCAATCTCATCCTTTTGAATAGGTGAATGATCATTATTAAGATCAAGAGTTGACGTAGCTACACAATTATCAACGAAAGACCCCAAAGGTTGGCCCTTTTCAACATTAGCATCAATCAAATATTCATCACAAACCATAGGCACATTAGAATATTTATTGTTTTTAAAGCAAAGTTCTTCCTCATACCTTTCTTCTTTGATTTGATCAATACCTCTTTGTAAGTTAGCAATACCTTCACGAAGTTCTTGGAGTCGCTCTTCTGTAACCTCTTTATCTTTTTGGAACTCTTGTTGTACAAAGTTGGAAACTTTGTCTAGAAAGTCAGAGACTTTTTGTTCACGAGCATAAGAATCCTCCCATCCTTGTGGTTGTTCACACACATACCCGCCATAAGGTTGTTGAGGAAAACCATAAGGATCCATGGAATATTGGTCATAGCCAATGAATTGGTTTTGATTATACCCCTGAAATTGTTGGAAGTTGTCATGTTGTTGATATTGTTGGAAACCGTATCCATTGTTCCAATATGCTCCATCCATGAGAAATAAGTACCTGAAACACGATTCTCAAAATAAGGTTAAAAACCAGAAAATAAAACAAAACTAAAAACAAGAAAATAAGAAACCAAAAACAAGTGACAAACGCTGCCTCCCCGGCAGCGGCGCCAAAATTTGATCGATGTGTATGCGTCAAAAAAAAAATACTTTCTCACTACTCAAAATATATAATATAGCAAGGGTAAGAAAGGACCGTTCCCACAGAGAGGATCTAGGTTGTCATGTTGTTTCGGTTTCCTATATAAACAAGGGGGGATTTCTGATTTTTATGTAAAGGAAAATAAACTAAAAGCAAATAATGAAATAAACAAGCAAATCAATAAGATGAAGATATTGGTCAAGGATTAGTTTTCATCCACAAACATGTTTTTCAACAATAACTAGAATTGATATTTAATCTCAATTTTTATCAAAGGCCCTAGGATATCTTGATCGCAAGAATATCCCGCTAATTTCCTCTTGTCATCAACAAACACATTAAAAGATGTGAAAGTGAATTCTTCCTAGAAAGCAGCCTAAAGTGTAAAAGCACAATTAAGTTTAACTCCCTAAGAGCACTAAGTTCTATGAAATAAGACTAATCAATGCAAACGAACGTGTAAAAGCACTAATCCGTTTTAACAAAGGTTATGACTCACATGTGACTTCTAGGAAGTATCACTACAAGCAATAATCACAATTATGCTACTTATATTCAAGGTGTATCAGGTTTACGTATAATAAACCCTAAACTAGCAATAGATATGATTACGAGTTCTACCAATTTGCAACTTGACGAAACTAACAATCAATCATACATGCAATATTTCTAATGAATCATAATCGATAATTGTGAGACAAAACTAATTTATTGAATGAAAACCCATATTTGGAAATACAACTTATTCCTTAACCAATAATAAAATCTAGATACTCATGGCATAAGAGTTCATCACAAGAAGAAAAATAATAGTTTCCATCTTTCTAAACCCTAGGCTAAAAGTAGAAGAGAAGATAAGATAATTAGGTCTCGTCTCTGTTATATACCTCCGGCCTCCTTTCTCAAAACTAATCCCTTGCAAGAAAATAAGTCGACAGTCCATTATCCAGGCCCAGCAAAACAAGTCTAGGTCCAACTGAGTCAGCTACATGGATCAGTGAGTCAACTCGTCGTACTCCGATTCCGGACGAGTTCAAGCCGATTTTGGGGTATTTCCAGCCATATCTCAGGCCATTTCCTAGTCCTTTAGGATCATCCATTCATGCACAATTTAATCAAGCATTTCGTGCACCATCTGTAGCTCAAACAAATCCCAGTAAACCCATATAACACACCACTTCAAATTGCAATCTTTGTTCTCCAACTGCAGCTGCAACTCCAACACAACTACGAGCTGCACTTTATCACCATAGACTGCATCAAACTCTCAATACCGCAGCTGCACTTCAACCCATCTCTATCTTCATCTGCAATTCAACACAAGCTCTCAGTAGCACCAGCACCTGAAGTATCACAACTCCACTTGAGCTTCATATTCTCTGTAACTAACGACAGCAACTTCTTGTTCTTCTCATTGACTCGAATTCCTCTCTCGAACTCACGAACATCTTGATCACCATCATCGAACCGGTAACTCCCTGTAAAATCCACTTGAGGCTCACACCATCATCCTGTATCTCTGGCAGAACCCATGACCGGCAATGTCTCAACTGCAACAGCTCCTTCTTGACTGCAATTTCTCAAACTACAGACCACTGGAACTGCAGCTGAAACTCCATTTCCTGCATAAACTAACCCACTGCCTCGAAACATCACTTTCAGTTCAATTTACCTTGCACAGTTCATTCCATCCAACCAACAACGACCTTCTTATATCCAACTTCAGTTCATTCGGCTGCTTGCACTCTCAATTCAAGACTGATCTCAGCTGCACAGGTCCAATTTCTCAGTTGTATCTTCTCGGAACCAGCACCTTCTCTTCCTTCCATATTGTATTCTTTCATATCACTTCTCAACCATCTCACCCTGCAACTCAATCACATCACTCATACATAGTTCAAACCGTTTCAGCTCATGCTTTTACTCTGCAACAAAACAATGCACCTCCAATGTCCATTTACTTGCGATTGCAATAACGTCTCCACTGAGCCATAAACTACCCATTATAGTCCCATTCATACCACCAGAGCCATGGCAGCACCACCACAACCATCACTACCTACTCTTTATCATCTGTAGCTGCAACACCTACCCATTACTGCACCAACCAATTCTTGCAGACTAATCTGTCCTGCATCTTGAGCTACATCCACCACCTGCAACCCTGCTCAGTGACAGCTGCACTACCCTGTACCATCCACACATCCCAGTACACCACTTAGCAATCAGCAGTGCCCATCTAAAATACCACCTGAACCACTAACAACTTGAACTGCAACTTCAATATTTCCTTGTACACCCATGCCTGCTGGTCCATCTACTAAACCTGCAATTTCATCTCCATTCGAGTCAAACATACAACGCCACTGCTTCCCTGAGTTCATTACCACCACCAGAAATCAACCATTCAATCAGCATCAAACCTTCATATGCTAGTTCAGCTCAAGAAACTCCACTGTTGTCACAGATACGCCACTTCAATTCTCCACTGCCTTGTTCCTCTCAGCTTTCCCTGTAATCTTCACTACAAAACCCTTTGTAAACATCCACCAGTTGTTGCACCAGATATCACTTCATCTCAGAAACATCAAACCCTTGAATTCTTCACGTTGCTTTCAAAATCAAATCAAACCCCCTTCAATCTCAAGTCAGTACCATCATTGAACAACATCAGCTTCTTCATCTTCTCTGTACTCAGCAGCATCGATTCACACAAACCCCCTAATTGCTCCACTGGATCTTCCCCTTTCATCGTCTTCAACAGAATCCATAAGCTCTTCTCGATCTCAATGTCTTCTATACACATATTGAAACTTCATCCATTCTTTGCCATGTCCTCGATCCAGACTCAACTGCTGCTGCTCGTTCTTCAATTTCAGAAACAAATCAAAACCCTAACTGCAGTTCTTAATTTCAAATTACAACCTAATTCCTTCCTTGTTTCTGAGATTCAGTTCAAAGACCCATTTGATTTTACCCTAATACGAATCAATAGAGCTCATTTCACTGCGAACCTCATCAATCTCCATTTCCATCTGAATTCTAATGGAGCCGCCATTTCTTTTCTCTCTGAGTTAGGGAATGAATGATTGAGAAATCATTCTCTCAATTCCAGGTGTTGGTAATAGCCAAAATGTCTATAGGCACCCAGTATATCAATATGGGCCATCCAGTACTCTTCTTGTTCTGTCAGTTATGCAAAACTGAAAGCTCATTATTCAACTCCTCCTTGCGCAACCTAGCCTGCTCCAAATATCACTCGCCAGTGAATTGAGCTTTTTTCTTTCACCCTCCAAATGGACATTTTCTCCTTCTTTTGTGCATAATGACTCCATTGCACCTAATATACTCAAAAGAAAACATAAGATACATAATTTACATGAAAACTCGCAAAGAAAGCATAAACAATAGAAAATAATTATGGTGTTTACAACACCTATCAATCATCCCATGTGGTCGGTCCCTCTGTCACTCATGACCTATTTTCAGCGATTCATCAATTAACAGATAATTGATCTGAAATTAGGGTTTCGAATAAATGTTCCACGAATCATCATTCTGAGCAAGATTCAAACACTAATGAATTTATGTTGATTCAGCAACCGACATCTGAATTAATCATATAATATTTGGTAATCTACCAATATTTTATTATTGGGTTACATCACCAATAAATAATTTGTCGAATTGGGCAATACTTGCTCAGTTGCTCAAATATTGATCCAGCTATCAATATTCAGTAATTCATCAGTAATTTGTCGAATTGAGCAATACTGGCTCAGTTGCACGTCAAATTATCAATAATCATTAATTTGTCGAATTGAGCAGTAATTGCCCAGTTGCTCGTCAAATTCTCAATATTCAATAGTTCGCCGAATTGAGCAATACTTGCTCAGTCGCTCAAATACTGTCCAGTAATTCATCACTGAATCTACAATATTGACATCACTTCAGAGAACTACATGTTCGATCCATGAATCTCTGAGCATTCATCACTCATGCTCGATTCAACAAAACTAGACTCACTGTCTAATCAGTCAACAACTGACTAATTAATACACGTCTGTCATGCAGACTCCACGATTCGTGAGACATCAATCACGTCAAATTGGGGGATATCAATTATGGTTTGGGTCTGGCGGCCTACAACATGTGGATCCATCCAAAACGAGAAATGTGAGTAAGTCGTGTCAGCAGTTGAAGAAGTTAGCAAAGTAGTGGGTAAATGATCAACCAAGTCTCCGCACAATCTGGAACTGGTTTCACCACGATCTCCCACTTTCCCACTCTTTCACTCAAGAAACCGTCACACTTACAGGGATCAAGGTGTTCACGACTCTGACAATATAAATAAGTCTCTGAATCCATGATTGAAAACAACGAATGATCACTAGCTATCAGCAATTGCCGAATTTCTCGAGTAACTACTCTTTAGAATTCATCAATCTATCAGAACTTATTCGAACTCATCAGTTCACCAAAAATTACAGAAACCTTCAACACATCCACAATCCTTGATCATCACGGATCCCACACAATTCTCAGCTTCCCTCCTACAGATCAACCCATCTCCCTCTTTGCGACCGAATTGACTCTGGAACGGCCATTGACTTGGTTTAGGCCGGAGTCCTACAGATTGATATCTCGAATCTAAGTACTCCCTTTGCAGTGCATCTGTGTGAGGTTAAGCAGTTTGCTCGGTTGAGGAGTCTAGGCAACACGCTCGTCTCTTCACTTCCCTAAAAAACCAGCGAATCATTTTTCCCCATCCACAGATTTCTACCATGCTAATAATGCTTATGGATTGTTCCTTAATTGTTTAAGTTCGAAATTAAATAGTTATGTCAGAATCTTATTGCTAGTTTAGATTTTCTTCGACCCGTAATTGTCTAGAGAATTAAACACAAGTAGCAATATGTGGGTATTGATGATGGGACTTTGTTAAGTACCCATATGTAGAAATTGACACTAGTAGGTGATTCATGTTTTTGAGTTCATCACTAGGAGCAACCTTATCTCACAAAACTTAGAGCATTTGTTTAAGTCACACCTAGAGAGCGTACTTCTAGGAAACTTGGCAAGTAAAATCCGGTAGTCGAGTGCTTCCGTATCCAGTGAGCTTAGGAAATAATACCGGGATAGTTGAGCGTACTAATTATCCTAGGGTTGTTAGTAACAAGATAATGCGAAGAACGTGCTATATATCGGTTTGTGTTTCGTGGCCGAGAATGAATCCTTAATAAATTTCATTTCATATTTGAGTATAACTTTACAATTTTCAGAATTTTTATAAAAAAACAATCTTGCTAAGAATATTTGCATAACAAATTTTGCTTAACACACCTCCCTTGGGACGAATTTGATTTCATTATATTACTTGCTCGTATAAAGAGAAGTAGAAAATATTATTTGCGAGTTGACACCTCGTCAAAATTGGCGCCGCTGCGGGGGAGGCAGTGACAAGTTTAGTTGTTATTTTTGTTCTTAGTTGTTACTTTTGCTTTTATTTTCGATTTTCATTTACTCATTATATCTTTGAGAATCTACTTTTCAGGTACCATTTCTTTGGTGAATGCGTGGAGAGTGCAGACCAAGTCCTATTGGTATACGTCTTCGTTCAGGCACTTTACTAAAAGACTTAAGTCGAGCAGTGAATACTCCACTTCCTCCTAGTTCTACACCAAGTGAATTCTCGGACTCGGACAAAGAGGAAGACAACACAATGGGAGGTCCACCACCTGCTCCAAGAACACTCAAGGAGCTCACTTCTCCGAACATTGGCATGCAGTCTTTATGTATTCAGCTGAATGGAACTATTGAGTTAAAGCTGCAATTGATTCACTTGCTGCCCAAATTTAGAGGTTTATCGGGAGATGATCCTAATCTTCACTTACAACAATTCCATCATGTTGTGACTATTTTGAAGCAAGCAACTACAGATGCCAATATGGCTATGATGACAGCTTTTCTTTTCTCCCTTATAGATGCTGCAGGAGAATGGTTCTTTTGCTTACCCTCTGGAAGTATAACCACATGGAATGGAATGAAAAAGTTGTTCCTTGAGAAGTATTTTCCAGCATCAAAAGCAGCAGTGATTCACAAGGAGATTTGCGGTATCAGTCAAGTATCGGGGGAGACTCTCTATGAGTATTGGGAGCGCTACAAGAAGATTTTAGCTAGCTGTCCACACCACCAAATCAGCGATCAACTTGTGATTCAATATTTCTATGAGGGGTTGCTTTCTAATGATAGAAATTTGATCGATGCCGCAAGTGGTGGTGCACTCACCAACAAAATTATTGTTGAAGCTACAAGCTTGTTAGAAAACATGGCTGCAAACACTCAACAATTCTACACTCGAGGTGAATCAGTGGTAAGGAAAGTGAATGAAGTTGGTGATTCTTCACATATGAAACATAGAATGGGTAACATGGAGAGGATGATGCAACAAATAGCAGTTGTCGCCATACCATCATCATACAACAAAGATGTTGAGCAAGCAAGTGCCATGTACCAAAATCAGCAAAGGCCAAGATATGATCCATACTCTAGCACATACAATCCGGGTTGGCGAGATCATCCCAATTTCAGCTACGCGAACAAGCAAGTGAAAGTTTCCAATCCTCCTTTTAATCAACAAGGTGGGTACCAATTCTTGCAAAATCCACGTCAAGAAACTCAAGGCACGAGTATAGATGACAAGTTTAATCTCATTCTCAACACAATGTCGCAAGATAAGCAAAAGTCAGAGATGGATATGAAGGACATCCAAACACAAATAGGTCAACTAGATACTACTGTAAGCAAATTGGAAGCACAAGCAGCTGGAAAACTTCCTTCGCAACCATTAAATCATAAGGAGAATGCCAATGCTATTGATCTACGAAGTGGGAAGCAAGTAGAGAAACCGACAACATCACCGGTGTCCCATGAACCTGATTTGGAGAAAGAAGATGGTGAAACAGCCCCTAAAAAGGCTGACCCGGTAACAAATTCTAACTCTAAAACTCGTGTTTCTGCTTATGCTCCTCCTCCTCCTTTTCCTAGCAGGCTTGCAAAGTCGAACAAGGAGACATTGTACCAAGAGATTTGGGGGATCTTTAAGAAGATTTAAGTGAACATTCCACTCATTGAGGCGATAAGGCAGGTTCCTCGTTATGCAAATTTCTTGAAGGAATTGTGCACTAACAAGAAAAAATTAACCGGTAATGAGGTAATGAGTGTGGGAGAGAATGCTTCGACATATCTTTAAAAGAAACTCCCACCTAAGTTGAAAGATCCCGGTAGTTTCACCATAACATGTACTATTGGTAAAATCAGGTTTGAACGTGCTTTGCTAGATTTAGGAGCATCCATAAATGTTATGCCTGCTTCCGTGTATGAATCCTTGAATCTCGGTCCTCTTAAGAATACCGGTATTGTTATACAACTTGCTGATAGATCTAATACTTACCCGAAAGGGGTTATTGAAGATGTTTTGGTGCAGGTTAATCAGCTCATATTTCCGGCGGATTTCTATGTTCTTGACATGATGGATGGATATTCACCATAGTCTACTCCCTTGCTGTTGGGTAGACCATTCATGAGAACCGCTAGAACGAAGATAGATGTTTTCAAAGGCGCCTTAACTATGGAATTTGATGATGCGATCATAAGTTTCAATATCTTTGAGACTATGAGATATCCTAGTGATGTGCATTCATGTTTTTCTATTGATATTATTGATTCTCTAGCTCAACATATTTTTGAATTGAATGGTGATGATGCTTTAGAAAACACCATAGTGGAAGGTTTAGGATATGGAAAATACAAATACCTTGAAAGTGAATTGTCTATTTATGATGAACTTAAGGAGGTTGTTTTATCTCTTAACTCATTGCAAGAAGTTCCACAAAAGTATAATGCGTCTTATGTTTCCTTGCCGATTACTAATTAGAAACTTTTACCATCGATTGTGCAGGCACCTATTCTTGAGTTGAAAACTCTTCCGGTCAAGTACATACATTTAGGTGATAAGGAAGAGTTGTCGGTGATCATTGCCAAAGACCTTACCAAGGTGCAAGAGGAGAAATCTGTTCGAGTGCTAAGAGAGTACAAGTTTGCCAAAGGATCACGGATTTCTTATGCCTTCCACTAAAGGTTAGTTTAATTTCCTTTGCGATCTCTTCATGTATTGCTCTCTCGATTTTACTCTCGCCTGTCACCATCTCATGCTTACCCCGCAACAATGTCACTGTTACGTGATAAGCATGGGACTTAATGTTGATGGTGGTTTTTAGCTTAGGGTTAAAATCGTAAAACCTTGCATCAGACGTGACGTTACTCTGCATGGAAACGGTGTTGCGAGTACTAACCTCTCCACCGACACATTTATTGAGCCGCTCAATATACTTTTATCCATAACACTCTGTAAATTTCGGCACCTCGCCAGTACGAGACTCACTGAGTACTTTCCTGTACTATGTTCCCCAGCAGAACCCTTAATCGGTATGGACGGATTTATGTTCACTTGCAGCGGAGTAGCATGAACCTCCAAGTACCAAAGTTAAGGCCATTGCACAAAATGCTCAGACAGAAAGCACACTGCATTATGTAGATAAATATTTTGTGTGGAAGCATACAAAATCCAACTAATTATTGTGATAACTCGCAAAGAACTCATAAACCCAACTAGTTTGCAAATTAGGGTTTCGCGCCCCGCGCAGTATACTGGACCTCGTTGATCGAAACCATGCTTAAACAAGCTAGGCAACCAAATCCACCACAGCGCACTAAAAGTACGGGCGCGCCCTATCATGCCGGCCCTCTTCCCGTCGACCAATCAGGTCCCTTCAAACCTGCCACAACCTCAAAAAGGTCGCCATGCTAAGTTGGCTTCCCCAAAACGCGCTAGCTTCCCAAAAAACGCTAGCATGCCGCACGCGCATTCCGCACATGCCAGGCGCACATGCCAGATGCGTTTACCAGACGCGCATGAAAGACGCGCTTTTCCATACGCGCTTGCCAGACGCGCATCCCAGACGCGCATGCCAGACGCGCATGCCAGACGCGCATGCCAGACGCGCTTGCCAGACGCGCATCCCAGACGCGCTTGCCAGACGCGCATGCCAGACGCACATGCCAGACGTGTTAGGGCACTGCTCGGTCGAACTCGCATGCGTTGCTATCTCAAGCATGTTTGTCAATGTAAGTGATCAAAACTATAAGTCTTGATTTTTAGTCTCTTATAGCTAAGTCTCGGACTAGGATAATAAGCGTAGTTGAGCTCAAGGACTTCATGGAGATTCATCATACAAGTAGAAGGACTACTCAAGGAACCGGTGGAACTTCTTGACAAAAAGTTATGTGGAGACTTGAACTTATCTATCACTCAAAAGTATATCTATTCTATATCCTACCCTTTAAGACAAAAGTCGTATGGTATATATATAAACCAGATTATACACATTTGGTATTTCGAGCGAGTATACCTCGCCTATCTATATCTCGAAATATGTGTTGGTAAACTTTTCGCTTCGACCAAGTTTATCTTTACCTAGTGACGAAAGTCATGAATGTTTCAATCACTTTGAAAATTGCTTTGACGAGAAATGGTATAACAACTATATAACGTCCTCTAAGAATGTTTCAGTGATTGGAATGAGAGTTTAGATTACATAACCAATGTATTCCTTGAACCAAAGTTCTCGAACTTTGTTGATCAAGAGAACCGGAAGTATGGAAAGTGCCAAGTACGCGAACTCAGTCCACGAACTTCCGAAGTTCTCAAACCCGAGAATTTCTGCTGGAATTGACAAACTACTTGCGTGAGCCAAGTCCGCGAACCGGAGAAGTTCTCAAACCCGAGAATTTTTGTTGGAGTTTGTAAACTCTGTCCGGTGTCTTAAGTCCGTGAACCTAGTCTGCGAACTTGAGAAGGTTATATATATAAAGATGATCTCCGAACTTAGCTTAAAAGACTAAGGAATGCTTTTGCAAACCGTGGCTATTAAAGTTCATGAACCGATTCTTGTGAATCAAATCATCTTTGCTTCAATTGTGTCTTGTGTAGTTACATGAGATTTCCTTGCAATTGAACAACTCTCTTAACTAGTTCATTTGAGTCATTTGAACTAGTTATGGTGAAGATGAACATGGTTGGTATGAAATGCTCTTATTGTTAACCTTTTTGGTAAACTATTGTTGAACCAACAATGTATACGTTTGGGTGCGGTTTACAAACCTAGAAGCGTACAGTCATTTGTGTATGACAAGCTAAGTTTTCGATCTAACTGTTGAGAAATATTAACTTGAATCTAAATCAGGTTTTCATCTAACGGTGGATATTGATTGCTTTGTAACTAAGGCAAAACCCTGTTTTGAAAGACTATATAAGGGGACATCTAGCAACTCTGCAAAACTAATCCCCACAGCTTACGTGTTCTACTAGTTTGCGTGCTAGAGTCGGTTATCCTTTAACCTTTGGTTTTCTTTTTCTAAAACCAGGTTAACGACTTGAAGACTTCATTGGGATTGTGAAGCCAGACCGATACTACTTTTATCGTAGTTATGTGATCTGATCTTGCATCTTCTATCGTAATAGTACAATCATATTGATTGGCTAGAGAATGTTTGATTTCTCCGATAGGCAAGATATAAAAAGTAATCACAAACACCTTCGTCTCATTGTTTGTGATTCAACGACATCTTGTTTCGCTACCATACGATTAAAATTGTAATGAGGTGATTGATTAATCTAGGCTGTTCTTCGGGAATATAATACCGGATTATCAATTGGTTCCTGTTCACCTTGATTATTATCAAATTACGGAACAAAAACCTTAGGGTTTTTCTGTGGGAGACAGATTGATCCTTTGATAGACTTGTCTGTGTGAGACAGATTTGTTTATTGTTAAAGCCTGCGATTTTGAGTCGTAGCAACTCTTTGTTGTGGGTGAGATCAGCTAAGGGAATCAAGTGCGCAGTATCCTGCTGGGATCAGAGGCGTAGGGAGTACAACTGTACCTTGGTTCAGTGGGATACTGATTGGGGTTCAACTATAGTCCAGTACGAAGTTAGCTTGGAGTAGGCTAGTGTCTGTAGCGGCTTAATACAGTGTGTATTCAATCTGGACTAGGTCCAGGGGGTTTTCTGCATTTGTGTTTTCCGCGTTAACAAAATTTCTGGTGTCTGTGTTATTTCAGTTTCCGCATTATATTGTTTATCTTTATAATTGAAATAATACAGGTTGTGCGTATAGATAATCAATTGGTATAATCCAACCTTTGGTTGTTTGATTGTCATTGATTGATCCTTGGACATTGGTCTTTGGTACCGTCCAAGTTATTCCTTGTGTTTGATTAGGACTCGCTGATTTCTATTGGCTTGAGTAAATCAAAACAAGAGAGAGATATTAACTCCTTGAGATACTTTTACCTAGATTGAGTCTGACTGTCTAGTTGATTCTCTAGAAAGTATTTCGGAGTTAGTCCATACAGATTGTTAAGCGAAATATTAGGTGTTGTTGTTAGACCCCCACTTTTTTAATTGGTATCAGAGCAGGCAAACACGTTCAATACCTTACAAGTCTGTGTTTGTAGCGATCTGACTCTATGGACAGAAGTTCTATCTCAGTAAATGTACCACCAGTCTTTGATGTCTCAAACTACTCAGGGTAAAAAATTGCTATGTGTGCTTATCTTCAAGCTTGTGATTTTCAAACCTGGGTATGTATTGTTAAAGGCTATGATCCTCCGGTTAATACAAAAGGCGATGTATCTATACCTAAGGATGTTGGTAGTTATAGTCCTGAAGAATCTCTTGCTGCGATGCAAAACTCTAGCGGATTAAATGCTATCAGACATGCCATTACCCCAGATCTTCAGCACTATGTGTCTACCTGCACTAAGTCTAAAGATGCCTGGGATATCTTAGAAACTATATTTGAATACAAGAGATATGTTTCTAAGAAGCATGCCATCAATGAAGGAAATAACCTCAACACCCTCTCCAAGAATACCTCTCTTGGAAGGGTAAAAGTTCTTGATCCAAATTCTATTGAAACCTTGGCATTCAACGCTATTTCCGACACAAGTGAATCCTATAACTTGTCTTGGGCTGATGAGTGTTGTTCGTTTGGTAATAGATTCGATAAACCGTTGTTAAAAGAAAGGATCAAGGACTTTGTAAAAAGAAGCATTAGATGTGATAAACATCTCCTGTCAGCTTGTGCTACTAATGATTCTGTAAATGAAAAATCTCTAAGTGTCAACGCTTTGAATGCGTCTATTGGATGTGACGAAACCGCAACTCTCGCGGCAGAAACCTCCACTTACTCAAGGTCTGGTTCAGAAATTGAGTCTGACACAGAGATTTTTGAATTCTTGAATAAAGAGGTTCTTCAAGAAAATCTTCAATTAAAAACTTCATTGAAGAAACTAGAATCATTAATCCAAGTGAAAGATCTTGAGATAGATTGTCTTAATGATAAACTCACCAGAACCATTGTTCTAAAGGAAAAAGAGATTAATAGTCTCAAAGATGATCTGCAACGATTGTCTGGAAGTTCTGACAAAATCTCAGCAATGTTATTTGGTCAGAAATCCTTTTGAAACACAAATGGTTTAGGATTTAAAAGCAAGACTGCAAATATCGTCAACCATGTTCCGAAATATTGTGGGAATTTAAAGGTCGACAGTTGTGATAAACAGAAGGCACTTCAACAAGACAAGGGATCCTCGATTTGTTCGTTTTTTGGAAATGTGAATCATGTTCAAAGCACGTGTTGGAAGTTCAAGAGAAATAACAAGAAAAATTCCAGACTGCAAAAGAGCATGCAAAAGATGAATCTGGATAATCAACAAGGGTATTATAAAACTAATGCTTCCAGAATTAGAAGAGGTAGGAAACCTGTTTATACAACAAACCTTGGTAAACAAGGGGAGCGTTTGGCTGACAACGTCTCTACCTAAAAACAGAGATGTTCGCATCCTCATCTTTAACTTGAGAAAGTGGGTTTTGCGTTTTTGTGGCTCAAGTATTGTATCTTTTGTTAAGAAAGTTTTCCTCTAACAATATAAATAGTGGATCATTAAACTTCAGAAGACTAGTTCGTCTAGGGTTGCAGTCGTTCATAAACCGTGTGTTGCTTCCTAAAGGAATACAATTTCATGGCTCCTGTGACTAGAGGTAGCGCAAGAAGGAATGAAGTTAAAGCAGCTAACGTACGGCGGTGTACATGAATCTCATCCACAAAGGTGAAGAAAGTGGAGGTTGTAATTAATGGTAAAGATTCTTCCTCAAACTGGTTTGTTTCCTCTTATCAGTGTGATGATAGTTTCAGGAATATGATAAAAGAGTTCATCAACAAAAGAAACAACTTAAAATCTCAAATTGCTTCATCTTTGGAAGAGCTCATTCACTATGAACAAATGTTGTCTTTAACAACGAACACCGTACGTAAACTGAAAAGAGAACTCAGTATGTTGACGGTTATTCCCAAAGAATTGGAAGAATTGAATGATCCCATAATCAATGGATTTTTCAATAATGATAAGGAGTTTTCTGTAGATGCCCTGAAGAAGATCTACAATGCCTAGGATGTCTTCTTTTTGGCTTAGTTGGAAGAATAACTAGTGCTTTGAATAGCGATGATTGTGACTACACATAGCTATTACTTTTTCATCTTCTTGTTTTTAGGTTTTTGATTCTAAATTTTTTTTTGGAGGATGATGTTTTGCAGTATTTAATCCTTATGATTTGTTATATTGCAATTTGTTATGGGATATTGGTGTTTACGTCCGTGAACTATGTTGTTCCATATTTTGTCAAAAGTAAAGTCATTCATGATCGGTATTCGTTTATTGGTTTAAGAATGAATAGACTTTGGGCATTTACAAAAGTTAACCCTATATGTCAATCTTTGATGGAAGATAGGTTAAAATCTTTTGTATCCAAGGATTATTGCTATTGTATATGCTTGTGCAAAATAATGAATCCTTGTGTATTCCACGGTATTGATCTTCATTGATCCATCTTTTTTGTATTACCGTGAGGCTCCGTAATGTATCTTATGTTAAGCACGATACAACCAAGTTGATTATTTTTGATTAGCTTTGTTGGTTGTTCCGTGAGATACTTTATGTTGAGCATATTAGAACTAAATTAATCATCTTCTTGGTTATTTAGTTATTACTCCACAAGTTTCTCTTGTGTTGAGTATATGAACGATTAATCCAATCACTCTCTTGTATGGTTAACTTAGTCGTTGCTCCGTAAGTTTACTTATATTGAGCACTATGAATTAAATTCATCCCTTTTGTGTTTAATTTGATTATGTATTCCGATTAAATTAATCATGGGTTTACTTATGATTAATTTGATTGAGTTTTGGATATAAAAATCATTCTCATGGTTTTGGTGTCCAATAAAAATCCTTCTTTTCTCTTGAAATTTTTAGGTCGCTCGTTGTTGTTCTTTCGGGAATGACATCAAATGGGGGAGAGTTCTTTTGAACTTGTGCTTAATGGTCATATCTTGAGGGTGTGCGGCTGTAGAATTTTAGAGGGGTTATCTTGTATCTTTAAACTCCTTGATGAATGATGTTAGCTTCGGCTATATGATTGCATCTAAATAAGATGATGTGTGTTTCTTTCTCTCAGTCATGAAATTTCTCTTGCGGAAATTTCATTATGAACCCGTTCTTGTACCTTTGCCAATTTTATTGACAAAAAGGGGGAGAATTAATATGTAGTTCACACTATAAATACATATGGTTTTCAGATCATTGTGTAAGGGGGAGTGGTTTTCATGTGAGATGGAGTATTGACTAAGGGGGAGTGATACATATCACCATAGTATTATTGTTGAAGTTGTGATACAATTGAGCTTTGACACTGTGTAATAATACTATGACACTGTATAACAATGATTAAGACTGATGCTTTCTCATTGTTATAGCTACGGATCTTCAACAACGATGGTGCTAAACTTACAACCTTTGAGATCATTGGAGTACTTGGAAGTGACGAAGATTTCGAGGAATGTTGAAGATTAGATATGTGGAATAGGAGCTACTAAAGTTTCATTATCTTTTTTATATTCCATATGTATTGATAGTTTTGCCACTAAATTTGACAAAGGGGGAGATTGTTAGAGCACTGCTCGGTCGAACTCGCATGCGTTGCTATCCCAAGCATGTTTGTCAATGTTAGTGATCAAAACTATAAGTCTTGATTTCTAGTCTCTTATAACTAAGTCTCGGACTAGGATAGTAAGTGTAGTTGAGCTCAAGGACTTCATGGAGATTCATCATACAAGTAGAAGGACTACTCAAGGAACCGGTGGAACTTCTCGACAAAAAGGTATGTGGAGACTTTAACTTATCTATCACTCAAAAATATATCTATTATATCTCCTACTCTTTGAGACAAAAGTCGTATGCTATATATATAGACTAGATTATACACATTTGGTATTTCGAGCGAGTATACCTCGCCTATATATATCTCGAAATATGTGTTGGTAAACTTTTCTCTTCGACCAAGTTTATCTTTACCTAGTGACGAAAGTCATGAATGTTTCAATCACTTTGAAAATTGCTTTGACGAGAAATGGTGTAAAAACTATATAACGTCCTCTAAGAATGTTTCAGTGATTGGAATGAGAGTTTAGATTACATAACTAATGTATTCCTTGAACCAAAGTTTTCGAACTTTGTTGCTCAAGAGAACCGGAAGTATGGCAAGTGCCAAGTCCGCGAACTGCCGAAGTTCTCAAACCCGAGAATTTTTGCTGGAATTGAAAAACTACTTGCGTGAGCCAAGTCCGCGAACCGGCGAAGTTCTCAAACCCGAGAATTTATGCTGGAGTTTGTAAACTCTCTCCGGTGTATTAAGTCCGCAAACCTAGTCTGCGAACTTGAGAAGGTTATATATCTAAAGATGATCTCTGAACTTAATCTTAAAAGACTAAGGAATGCTTTTTCAAACCGTGGCTATTAAAGTCCATGAACCGATTCTTGTGAATCAAATCATCTTTGCTTCAATTGTGTCTTTTGTAGTTACATAAGATTTCCTTGCAATTGAATAACTCTCTTAACTAGTTCATTTGAGTCATTTGAACTAGTTATGGTGAAGAAGAACATGGTTGGTATGAAATGATCTTATTGTTAACCTTTTTGGTAAACTATTGTTGAACCAACAATGTATACGTTTGGGTGCGGTTTACAAACCTAGAAGCGTACAATCATTTGTGTATGACAATCTAAGTTTTCGATCTAACGGTTGAGAAATATTAGCTTGAATCTAAATCAGGTTTTCATCTAACGGTGGATATTGATTGCTTTGTAACTAAGGCAAAACCCTGATTTGAAAGACTATATAAGGGGACATCTAGCAACTCTGCAAAACTAATCCCCACACCTTACGTGTGCTACTAGTTTGCGTGCTAGAGTCGGTTCTCCTTTAACCTTTGGTTTTCTTCTTCTAAAACCAGGTTAACGACTTGAAGACTTCATTGGGATTGTGAAGCCAGATCGATACTACTTTTATCGTAGTTGTGTGATCTGATCTTGCATCTTCTATCGTAATAGTACAATCATATTGATTGGCTAGAGATTGTTTGATTTCTCCGATAGGCAAGATATAAAAAGTAATCACAAATACCTTCGTCTCATTGTTTGTGATTCCACGACATCTTGTTTCGCTACCATACGATTAAGATTGTTGTGAGGTGATTGATTAATCTAGGCTGTTCTTCGGGAATATAAGACCGGATTATCAATTGGTTCCTGTTCACCTTGATTATTATCAAAAGACGAAACAAAACTTTAGGGTTTTTCTGTGGGAGACAGATTGATCCTTTGATAGACTTGTCTGTGTGAGACAGATTTGTTTATTGTTAAAGCCTGCGATTTTGGGTCGTAACAACTCTTAGTTGTGGGTGAGATCGGCTAAGAGAATCAAGTGCGCAGTATCCTGCTGGGATCAGAGGCGTAGGGAGTACAACTGTACCTTGGATCAGTGGGAGAATGATTTGGGTTCAACTATAGTCCAGTCCGAAGTTAGCTTGGAGTAGGCTAGTGTCTGTAGCGGCTTAATACAATGTGTATTAAATCTGGACTAGGTCCCGTGGTTTTCTGCATTTGCGGTTTCCTCGTTAACAAAATTTCTGGTGTCTGTGTTATTTCAGTTTCCGCATTATATTGTTTATCTTTATAATTGAAATAATACAGGTTGTGCGTATAGATCATCAATTGGTATAATCCAACCTTTGGTTGTTTGATTGTCATTGATTGATCCTTGGACATTGGTCTTTGGTACCGTCCAAGTTATTCCTTGTGTTTGATTAGGACTCGCTGATTTCTATTAGCTTGAGTAAATCAAAACAAGAGAGAGATATTAACTCCTTGAGATACTTTTATCTAGATTGAGTCTGACTGTCTAGTTGATTCTCTAGAAAGTATTTCGGAGTTAGTCCATACAGATTGCTAAGAGAAATATTGGGTGGTGTTGTTAGACCCCCGCTTTTTCAAGACGCGCATGCCAGCGCCACTTACAACACCACGGCCACTGGCAGACCATCATGCCACAGCTACTAGCATGTCGATATGCCACGGCCACTGGCATGCCACCATGCCACGGCTACTAGCATATTTCTATGCCACGACCACTGGCATGCCACCATGCCACATCTACTAGCACATCGCTATGCCACGGTCACTGGCATGCCACCATGCCACAAGTACTAGCACGTCGTTATGCCACGGTCACTTGCATGCCACCATGCCACAGCTACTAGTCAAAACGAGCCTAGCATCACATATGCTATTTACCTACGGCAAGCCTCTTAATTTTAACTTGCCACACGTAGCAAAGTGCTATATGTTTTCCAGGAAAACTCTCGAGACATCAAAACATGTCACAAACTGGGGGATACTCATCAGGGTATTGGTCTGGCGGTTTACATCGTGCGGCGTGCAATACGCCCGTTACAAAAAAGTGTCATAAAGCGGGGGGGTTAGTAATGGCAAGAAGTATGGTGAAAACATATCCTTCATTATGGAAACATCAATTTCAGGCGTTACCCGTTACTCTTTTCTTCCATTACTCAAACGTTCCCGCTTCTACGAGACCAGGGTACGTTTTATTGCGACTTGTATAAATAGGTCTAACCTATTTCCACCAGACAACAAGTTTTTGGTCAGGAGAACAATACACATCCAAAAATCACCTGACAGCTTTCCATTCATCTCGCCAATTCAACTTTCAGATACAAATCGCAAAACTCCCACACTTCCAGAATCAACTATTCTGGCCTCAACACTTTCTTCGTTTTCCTCCCTAACACTTTCTTCGTTTCTCCTTCACTTTGTGACCGAAGCAAGCCTGGAACGGCCATTTATTGGTTTAGGCCAAGATTGTACATATTGATCTCTCGAATCAAAAGTACTCCCATACAATACATTGTTTTTGGTTTATATTTGTTTCTCACCCGCATCACACGAAATTACGAAAATCAGCAGAAGCGGTTTTCACCCACAAACAGTGTGTAAACACACTAATTTCTTTGTCAGAGGGTGGTGTAGCCTATGTGAGTGTTTTCATGCAGGTCTCAATACTGACACTTCGGGAGATTCATGCTACTCCGCTGCGAGTGAACATTAATCGTCATGTCATGCCAGTATTGAGAGTTCGACTGGGAACATAGCATAGGAAAATACTAGGCAGGCCATGCATTAGTGAATAATGCAATAGGTTAAAGTTTACATAATATCTGGGATTGTTGCTTCATTCACCATTCATGATAAATTTCGTAAATATGTTGAATTGCTCAATACATATGTAAGTGAAAAGGTTTATGCACTTATCACTTTCAAATGGATTTTGTTCCTTTACAGGATGACAACGTATTAAAATACAGGGTTTCATGATTTTAGCCCTAAACCGAAAACCACCATCAACAAGTTGTCAAAACTATAAGTATTGATTTCTACTCTACTTATAGCTAAGTCTCAAATTCAGATAGAATGTGTAGTTGAGCTTTAGACTTCACAGTGTTCATCGGTTGAAAACGAAGAGCTATTAGGGGGAGCTTGTGGAAATTTATCAAGAAAAGGTATGTTGAGACTTGGACTCATATATCACTCAAAAGTCTATCTACTCTATCTCCTATTTGAGACAAAAGTCGTATAGCTATATAGACTTTGATTATACATATTTGATATTTCGAGCTGAGATTAACTCGCCTACATATTTCTCAATAAATGTGTTGGTAAGCTTTCGCTTTAGCAAAGTTCATCTTATATTCTTGACGAAAGTCAAAAGATGATCATATGAAAATCGCCTGGTAACATCTTATATGATTTGTGTGAGACAGTCATTTAGTGTGGACTCGGAATGTTTCGTATTGATCATTTGATCACTTGAAATTTCTTTTAAGCTAATAGTTTGTGTGAGACAACTATTGTCGTCTTCTAAGAATGTTTAATGATTGAAACGGAAATTCAGAAAAATTAACCATTGATTGGATATAACACAGTATGCATACTTGTTTGCTAACTGTTGCAAGTTATTCCAAGTCTGGGAACCATAATATGCATACCCGTATGCGTACTGGTTTGTTAGTTGAAGTCCGGGAACTTAGTATGCATACCCGTATGCATACCGGCGTAACAGTTCAAGTCTGGGAACTAAACTGAGTTTGGTTGTACGACAATATGCGTACCCGTTCACATACTGGGGAACCCAGACCAAGTCCGACTACTTAGGTAGGCGTACCCGTTTGCATACTTGGGTGGGTTATATTCTACAATCGGTTTGTTCATGAACTAATACATTTATAAAATAAGGAATGCAATATTTTGAAAACTGTGGCTGTAATGTTGATGAATTGACTTCAAGTGAATCAAAATCGATTTTCCTTCAATTGTGTCTTGTATACTTCTATGAGAATATAAAAAAATTGAACAACTCTATAACTAGTTTCATTTGATTCATTTGAACTAGTTGTGTTAAGATGAACAAGGTTGATATGAAAGTGTTCATATGGCTAACTTCGGTCAACTATTGTTGAGCCAACAAGGTGTACACGTTTAGGTACAATTATCCATATCTAAATGAAGTCACTTTTCATTTGTGTGTAACAAGATAAGTTCGATCTAATGGTTGAAAGATATTAGCTTGAGTCTAATCAGGTTTTCATCTAACAGTGAATATTGAATGCTTTGTTACCAAGGTAACATTGATTGCAAACTTTGATTTGAAGATTATATAAGGGAGAACTCTAGCAACTGGGAAACCTAATGCCCACACCTCATGTGTGATAGTAGTTGCGACTAGAGTCGATTCTCCTTTAACCTAGGTTTTTCGTAAAACCATTATAGGCTAACGACTTAAAGACTTCATTGGGATTCTGAAGCCAGACCCAACTATTTTCTCTGTAGTTGCATGTTCTGATCTTGCTTTGTTCTATCGTATTGAGTACTATCTTCTCTAATATTTGCTTGAGATTTAATCTCCGATAGGCAAGATAAAAATTAGTCACAAATATCTTCGTCTCATCGTTTGGATTTCACAATATCTTGTTTCACTACGATACGATTAAGATTACTGTGAGGTGATTGATATTACTAGGCCGTTCTTCGGGAATATAACTCTGATGTATCAATTGGATCCTATTCACCTTGATTTATCAAAAGACAGAATAAAACTCATAGGTATTTCTGTGGGAGACAAATTTATCTATTCAATAGACTTTTCTGTGTGAGACGGATTTGTTTATCAAGTCTTCGACTTTGGGTCGTAGCAACTCTTAGTTGTGGGTGAGATTAGCTAAGGGAATCAAGTGCATAGAGTCCTACTGGGATTCACAGGCGTAAGGAACGCGACTGACTCTATGGACAATAATGTTATCTCAATAATGCACCACCAGATCCAGGGATCCCAGAATTCTCTTCCATGACTGATTTAATAAAATCTGTAGAAAAAATTCTATCTAAACCTCCACCAGCTTTAAAATTCCTTGAAGTGTTTTTAGGGCTTGAAAAGAAGCTTGAGAGATTATCTCTTGATGTTGAGTCATACCTCCAGAAAGAGCAAGAATCTCTTGATAAGTTAAATCAAGTTATGATGAATAATCATCATGTTGAGGTTGATATCGATCTTCTTATCAGTAAGGATAATTCTTCTTCTTCCTGTATCCCAGAAGGCAAACTGGATATAATACAAGAAGTATCTAAACCTCATCTATCATTCAGTTTCATCTCTGAATTTGACTAATTTCATCAGTCAAATCTTGATACAATTCCTCAAGATAATGATATTTCCCTCCTTTGTGAGAAAGTCGGGATGTCTCTGTTTATCAAAAGAGTTTCCCTACGCAGTATTAAATATTATCTGCAGAGACTGTGTTTAATAAGTTGTAAACAAAGAAAGCAGGAACTCAATTTCTCCTGTGTTCCTTTTAAGTTCTTTGAAGAACTTGCAAAAAAAGTCTTATGTGTACTTCTCAATACTGTCAGATGCAAGAGTAGTTGGAAAAAAACTCTCTCTTGGTGTCAAGGTGTGCAAAATCTTTTTGTATTACCTTGTTAAGTCTGTACAAATAATTGCTCAAGAAAAATGTTTGTTTCTCATCAATATTCGATGGAGCTTAAAAACAAACGAGCCCTTGTTGCACACGTACAATTCGTGTATGTTAGGTTCGAATGCAATTCGTGGCAGAACCCTGTTCCTAAACGTGTTGGTTCGGGTCCTAATCCGTGTGCACATAAAAAGAGAGGAAGAACTTCTCTTGTTCTTTTCACATTCTCTTCGATAGTTCAAGAACGAAAGAGAAAAACCTCTGGTTCGCAAACCTTCCATCACCCTTCTCTCGTTTCTTAACCGTTTTGTGCTTGGTGTGTACCTTTAAAATAAGGAGAAGTTTTTGTTCATTGGGCAAGAATTTTTTTCATTATTCTCATCGTTTTGGAACTTCACCATTAACGACAGTTCGCGTACCAAGTAAGTTTCTCATTACCTCTTTGTGTTCTTTTGCTTCAATGGAATCTAGGAAGAGATTTCGTGGTGAAGGTTCAAGGGGTATTGCTAGTGGTGAAACTTGTTATGATGCTAGCTTGCGAACTAGATTTGTTAGCAAAGAGGCTCGCGACCATTTTTTGGAATATATGAAGAAAGCACCTATTATGGAAAGATATTAAGATCCTTCAAAAATTAGTGTAGAACACCTCTCTAGGTTCTTTGGAGATTTTGCATGGGGCATAATACATCAACCTATGGGAACTTCTTATCCTGAAATGACTGCACAATTCTATGTTAATTTACATGAACCAGACACTGTCAACTGCACCTTTAAGACTATTAATATTGTAGGTAATTGAATTTTTGTGGTAAATCGTCAAGTCATTGCCGAGCTCTTGGACTTGATCCGGGTTGGTAACTTTCAATTTCCACCTCTTGAGCATGAAAGGTTGTTACCAAATGTGTTATCGAATCGTTTTCTTAATAGAGACGTCTCCTGGAGAGATGGTAAGATCGATGTTCATGGTGCTGAGTTGTTTCTTAAGGTTGCTGGAAAACTGGTTGTGGCAAATATGATGTCGAGTACAATTGGCAATATGGTATGGACCAAGTCTCTTGCTGAATTGGTCTATTACATAGTTGAAGGGAGATACGTTGACTTCTGTAGTCTTACCATTCGTCAGATGATAAGTGTAAAACATACTTCGAAGAAGACTCCGGGATTTCCTTGTCTTATTACAAGGATTTGCAGTCATTTCGGCATCGCTGCTTTTGGAACTGATCATGGAGGACCAAAAGTCTTAACCATGGCAAGCATCGAAAATATGAGAACCTCAACCAGAACCTCAGCAAGAACTTCAACAGTCTCAAACATTGAGATTACCCGTCTTAGAGAAGAGGTGAAATGCTTGACAAAGCAGTTGGAGTATGCTACTTTGGCTCATCCTGAACTGATTGCAAAATTCGATGAAATTGCTAGGGACTCTTATGATATGATTGGTTAAACTCTGTTTAATTATTTTGTCTATGTCTCTGCTTATGTCTTTGTTGTTGAACTTCTTATGTTGAACTTATTAAAACTGTTATTTTTAGTGGTTGTAATAACTTTAATGGGCATTTTTCAGTAGCTAATGCAGTTCAGCAGATCAGAACTAAATTTCCTTCAGCTGCATGGGCAAAAAAGGCATGTGATCCTTATCTCCATCCATATATATCTTTGAATGTCTGGAAAATTCTTAGAGGGGCTTGTGCAATAAAAGAAACTGTTAGAAAAAAAGGTTTCAGCACAGTTTCTAAATGTTATTTGTGTGCGAATGATCAAGACAATATAGAGCACATAATATGGAAATGTGGTTTTAGTGAAAATATATGGCATTGGCTCTGTGGAATCTTTCAATTCCCAATTCCTTCAGATTTTGAGGAACTATTAAACCTTGTGAAGCATAAAAGTCCTGCTATTAAGCAAGTTTGGTTAATAAGTGATTTACTGCCATGGTGGAAATATGGTTTAGTAGAAACAAAATAATGTATGAAGATCAAGCTCCAAACTGGGTGCAAGTTAAATGCAGAGTATTAAGTTTTACTTAGTAAAGAATGCAGTATCAGAATGAGGGTTAAGAGATGGAGTGGTTTGTATGATTTCCAAGTACTATCTGCCTTTAGTATAAATGGTATTCCAATGATTAATAATAGGGTGAAGGAATGTTTATTCAAATTTCCATAGATGAATCAAATATTAATTTGCTGTGGTGGTGCTGCCAAAGGAAATCCTGAGAAAGCTGGTGTTGGTTGTATTGACAGGGATAGTGAAGGAAATTATGTTGGTGTTATTTCAGGTGTCCTTGGAATTGACACAAATTATTTAGCTGAGGTAATGGCTTTGATCATAGCTGGAGAATGAGCAGTGAAGAGAGGGTTTATAGATGTATGTTTTAATCTAGACTCAAAGGCAGTGATAATGTCTTTTAATTCAGGAAATATTCCTTGGATAGTGAGTAGTAGATGGCAGGCAATAAAAAAACCCGAATATAATATCATATAGACATTCATACAGAGAAATAAATTTCTCAGCAGATAAATTGGCCAAGTGTTGATGGTGGTTTTTAGTCCAGGGCTCAAATTATAAAACCATGCATTTATTATGCTGTCATTCTACAAAGAGACAGAGCCATGTAAAAGTGATGAAGTACACAATCTCTTCATTGGCGCATTAATTGAGCAAATCAATATATTCATATGAAATTTATCCAGAATGGTGCATGTAGCAACAATCCCAGATATTCTGTAAATTTCGGCACCGTGCCTGTATTATTCACAAATATAAGGTTCACTGAATACTTTCTGTGTTAATTTACCCAGCTGAACCCCTAATATTGGTATGACATGACAATTAGTGTTCACTCGTGGCAGAGTAGCATGAATTTCCCGAAGTATCAATGTAACACCCAGTGTTTTTAGCATGACGCATGCTAAAAGATGCGTCGTCGCCTGAGATGAAGCTTCATCCAAAGATTCCTTTGCATAGTAAGATGCATTTGGCCAGGGATCATATTTTGTGCCAAGTAAGGCACATCGCATAGGCATATTGGCTAAGTCAAATATGGCAATAGTTGGAAGTCACATTGGCCAAGAGACAATCTCGCATCAAATGGTGCATTAGGCCAGTTGGGTAGATGGCCCTGGTAATGTACAACCAACATGGCTGGACATCGGGTTGGCAGTGGACAACCAACATGGCTGGACACCGATCTGGTAATGTACAACCAACATGGCTGGACATCAGGTTGGCAGTGGACAACCAACATGGCTGGACACCGAGCTGGTAATGTACATCCAACATGGCTGGACATCGGGTTGGCAGCAGACAGCCAACACAGTTGGACATCGGGTTGGCAGCGGACAGCCAACACGGCTGGACATCGGGTTGGCAGCAGACAGCCATCACGGCTGGACATCGGGTTGGCAGAGGACAGCCAACACGGTTGGACATCGGGTTGGCAGCGGACAACCAACAATCATCATGGCCGGGTATATGGCAACGACCATGAATACTAAAAGTGAGGGTTGATGAATGATTTTTCCTCCCCTAATCAAAGTTGTAAAAATGTCAAGTTAACATATATAGAGAGGGGTACTTGGTTGAAGGTGCATATACGGACCATGCAGCAAGTGAGATAGCCTTAGAGATGTACAACCATCACGGATGGACATTGGAGTGGCCTATGGGCCAAAGACGGAAGTACAACCATCACGGCGCTTCACGGGACTTGGCTCAGGAAATGTTCAGCCGTCATGGCTGGATATTAGAACTGACCTGTGAGCCAGAATTGAATGTACATCCATCACGGTCGTACATCGCTGTTGGCCAGGCACGGCCTGTGGAGTTGATAAATGATTTTTGCTCCCCCAATCTAAGTTGTAAAAATGTCTTTTAAACATATATAGAGAGGGATAGTTGGTTGAAGGTACATATGCGGACCATGTACCAAGTAAGCTTCATACCTTAGCCGGAAGAGTATAAATGATGCTTAGGCCTCATTTATAGATATGTAGCCTAACCAATGGAGCATGTTAAGCATGGGCATCACTATGCCATGCCGTAGACCAAGTTTCATCACTTGGATGCATTTTGACGGAACGACCTATACGGACTAGCCATTACCATTATTGTTTGTCCACGGCCATGCAAACGAGTTTGCTTAAGCTTCTGTCCCTTCGAGGATGAACTACGGTCTGTGGTTGATCCCTTTAGAGTGGGGAAGGGTACGTAAGTAGCCGCAATGAGTTGCAGCATTGACGGTCCAGCACTTTGTCGCTCATATCATCTAATTGTGAGATGATTGCGACATTCTGGCCTCTCATATCATCTGACTCGGTAGCTCGACGCAAGAGATGATTGTGGCCAAAATTGATGAGGCAGGTTGCATTCCATTCACCGGATGCTCATACTTCCTATCAAGGTGTTCGACATAGGCTAAAAACCCGAGTGTCGTAATTTAGCTCAAGAGAAGTCCATTTTGATGGGAAACGGGCCAAAGATCAAGACATGTGATCTATAGATCCACATGGTCACCAGAACTTAGCCAAATTCCATCGTTTAGGGCTTCAAAAGGTCGTTTTTGCCGTTTTAGGAAAGTTTTTGTTTTCTTAATAAATCCTTTGCGGAACAAGGGTAAGTTGGAACTATGTGGAAGCTAAGTTAGCTGCATCATGCCCCACGAGCATGCTTGCAAAGGAAAATGGACGTGCACTTGCCTAGGTTTGAGGCCCGGATCGTAGCTTCATCATGGCACATCGGGGAAGTTATGTCCTGCGGGGCAACGCGCCAAATGCGTAATTTTCCGGTCCGTCACAATCAAGGTTAAGGTCTTTGCATATAAGTACTCAATCGGAAAGCATACTGCTCTCTGGCAATAAATTCGAAGAACTCTGTGTCAACATACATAGTTCAATAAATTTTATGATAAATCATGAAAATCAAATCTCAACCTAATTAATTTTAGGGTTTTGCGCCCTGCGCAGTATATCAGACCCTGCTGGTCGAAACTAAACCTAGGAAAACTAGGCAGTTGATCCTCCATGGATTAGTAGGTGCAATGTCCAATCCAAAAGTAGAAAACAAGGAATAAAAGAGGAGCCGCGGAAAATAGGACCAGCAACAAAGGGAGGTGTGGCGGCGCCATAGGCCAGCCGGTGCTACCTGCATGTGGCCACGCCCCCATGCTATTGTCGTCCCTCCTCTTTCCCATCAACCAATCAGGTCGTTCTAAATCCGCCACATGCACATAAGATGTGGCCGAGCCCATACTTAGTGGTCCTCTTTCCTGCAGAGGTGTGGCCCCGCCCTATGATTGGCCGGCCCCTTTTCTTGACCAATCAGGTCGCTTTAAACCTGCCACATCCATTAAAGGCCAAACACACCCTGCCACACCACCATGTTAATTGGCATGCCAAACGCGCCCTGCCACGCTACCATTCTAACTGGCGTGCCAAACGCACTCTGCCGCCACCATGCTAATTGGCATGCCAAACATGCCATGCCGCGCCAGCATATTAATCAGCATGCCAACATGCCATGCCGCCGCAGTAACATGCCAATGTGCAACAAATAGCGCAACTACGTGCTAACCCACTTTCTATTCGTGGCCAACGCCATAACGGACTCCAGTTAGGTTTTATGATCGAAACACGACTTTTGCTTCAGTGGCATTTGTCGAAACCCTAATTTCTGGTCGTGGCCCAAATTACGTCACTTTGGCCCCACAACATGTCACGAGCCATGCGGGACCTAGGAAACCCTAAAATGACGCCATGTTATAGCCACTCATAGCTGCCCTTGCTTCTATGGCCGTCCCCACGTTATGGCCCTACCTTAATTCCTTTGGCGCGACCATGGCACTGTTTGCACAAAAAACGTCACCGTGCCGGGGCCACATGCCACACACGCCAATTAGGGTTTCGGTATGCCAAACCCTAATTTAGGAAAGGTTGCTACACCAACCAAGCCAAATAATGCTACCTAGGGCATTAACTTTGGCCACGACGCCAAATCTTAGCCTTGGCCATGCCGCCAAGCCCTAACTTTGGCTACGACGCCAAATTCTAACCTTGGCCATGCCGTCAAGCCCTAACTAATATGTAGCTACACACTGAAAGAGTAATATTTAATTGGAAAAATATTACAAGACCAATGAAAGGCTCTGGAATCACCACCATTTCATTCATTCTGTAAGCAGTATTTCATTAAGAGCCGTCAGATGTTTAGGTGTATCATACTATCATATACTAGAAGAGTGCTGATCTTGCCATGAGTAAAAAGATAAATAAATTAATATTCTGATTTCAGCTTATGATGCCATTATTTTCAAAATCAATACTTACTGTAATTCAGACACAGGGGGTCAACATTCAACAGTCCAGACTCCGGAGTTGCAAGAGTACTCTGGAACAATTTCAATAAATGTGGGTATGTGTATTAGGTAAAGGAAACAAGGAAATATTGCCATTTACTTCCCATTTAATGCTCTCAACGAACCAAATAGTGATGGAATTCAATTTGTGCAGTACACTGGTCTGTCTTTTCGGGGTAAGTGTTTTCATTTACTTCTCATTCTTCCTGTTCTCTTTCTTTCATAATAACAAACTTATTATCCCAAATCTCTGTCAAAATCTTTGAATTTAAACAACCCTAATAAACGAAATAGTTTCAATCTGTCTTCAGAATTTGATACTCTCCACTATATAAACTACTAGGATATGATTTTCATAATTATTTATTAGTGCAAAGAAAGCATTTAATAAGAGATACTGGTTTTATGCACCTGATCAAAAGGTTTACATTGAGAAATGGGTGTTTTCAATGTAGATGGCGAAGAAGACATCACAAAAACTTGTTCTAAGACTAGAGAATCTTTGGCTGCTTTTCAATCACCTGTTCATGGTCGACACAGACGCTCGAAAAGGTCGTATCACTCTTTTCTTATTTATGAATTTCTCAACCGAAGTTATGAGTGTTCTTCTTTTGTGTGTGTTTTCTTGAAAAAACTATGAACTGTATCTTGTTAGTCTCTGTAAGTTATGGATGTCATGTATAAATCTTGTCGGTTCCATGCTTCGCCGTATAGAGTTGTTTTATTTTTCTGAAAGATCAGTGTGCACATTGATTTTATAATTTTCTCATTCGAAGTATTGGATGAGATTTCACTAGGTATGACACTATTTAAGTTTAGACCAATGTGTTCTGCAAGGTGTTATATTCATCCTTGTAATCCCTAACAAAGAGACTAATGCTTTAAAACAATACGTTTTCAGTTCCACAATAGTAACATTTTCCGATATATATGGGATTGACACTCTCAGAATAATGGGGTTCCTGTTTCAGTTCTAGTGACAGAAACTTGGATGTCTCAGCATTTGGAGTTTTGCATGACATCAAGAAGTCCTCGAACCTAACACAGGTAAAGATCACTGGTAATATGTTGTGCATTCACCATGTTTGCTATTCTCTGGCAGTAAAATAGGCTCATGTTACCATGACATGCACGTGACTTTGCTTTGGCATATTACATAAGCTAAGAACCTGAACTTTCTTGTCCCTATTCTATATACAGGATGTGCGTCCCAAGAGGAGGAATCATAGAACACCGAGTCCATCTCATCCAAATACTGGTGGTACTAGTGCTAGTACCAACTCTCTCTCGAACCACCGGGCCTCCTTGGAGAAAGATGTAAGTAGCAGATACCCACCTCGTAATTTGCTTTAAACTGTATGCTAAGTTTTGGTGAGTTTTTGTATTAGATGAGATTACTGCTAAGATCCTTGACCTCGTCGGGAATCTCCGTTTTTGTACCCTCTTTTATTGGGAGATGATTATGTTTAGTGAACTCATGTATCTTTCTAACAAAATTTAAGCACCATTAAGTGCTTACACAGAAGCATGCAACTATACCTAGACTCTAGAAGACAACCAAGTAAATTTGTTGGCCTATCCAAATTTGGTTTTTGGGCATTTGTTATATACGCTTTTTGTCACTACAAAAAAGTAGATAACCATATATAATTAAATCACAAATGCAGAGTAGCTGGTCATGCTTATATCTTTCTTTTAGATGTTATGTTTGTTTCAAATGATTAAGGGTTTGGGGGTATGTTAGGATTTAGATTTTGACATAACACGGTTTGGATTTAGTTAATAGCAAAAAGCAGAATAGCTGTCAATATATCGTCTTTGTTTTGGATTTTTAACTAGAGTTGTGTACTCAAGTTGGTTCCAGTGACTTCTAATGCTAGAAAATATAGGAAATGGCTGTGAATTACAAATGGAACCTTATAATACACTGTATAGGTAAGTTATGCAGGCATACAGTAACTCCGACTAAAATTTATAATATACTTATGGAGACTGCTTCAACAGAGAGTAGTATTCGTAGATGTCAGTTAACATTAAAAATTTAATATTGACAGTAATGATTACATGACCACATACAAAAAAAAAACATCTACTTTTTCTTCTTTTACAAGAACTAATTTATCTCGGAAAACAATTGTGTATTCCCTTTCCCCTTTGATAGTACCTATGGTGATATTTGATGAATGATTTCCAGATTGAGCTACTACAGTTACGTTTACAGCAAGAGAAGTCCATGCGTGTGGTGCTCGAGAGAGCGATGGGTCGAGCTTCTAGCACTTTATCTCCTGGACACAGACATGTTGCTGCCCAGGTATTTATAACTTTGAATGAAGGAATGTTAAACAGCTTTCTCTCAAATATATATATTTCACAAGACAGTGCAAATGGTCCATTTATCTACTTCACATGATTTCTGAATAAGGATTCCAGCAAGTAATTGCAAATTTGAAATCACTTATATACTAAGAAGGTTGTTGATAAAAACAAAGATGCTTTGGTGAGGCTAAGAATAAAATTTAATGCTCGTAATCCATTATGGACCGAACAGGTACTATGAGAGAATTAGAAACTGTTTTGTCATTATAGCAAACAAGGTATATTTATTAGACCAATTTTATTTATTTATTGATATGAAAATGTAAATGCTGTTAAGTTTTCAACTAGGCCATATGAGCTAGAAATTAGATCAGCGAAGAAAACTAGAGGAAGCCTCTTATGCTGGAAGGCCTTTGTTATTTGTGTAACAACTTCTTGCATCTCGTTATATGTTATTAGTTATTACTGTTGGCATGTGTCTTTATGGAAACTTTTTTATCTCCACCATTCTCAGCATGTTTTTAGACATTGTAAAAAACACATGCAATAATTGTTAGTCAAAAACTGGAGGTAGGGAATGCAATGAGAAAAGATTCTAAGAAGGCGCACATTTACAACCCAGACAACATGCAGGCTGCAGCCACTGCATCAGGTCAACCTAATAAATACAAATATAGGATATGTATAAACTATGTCCTGCGAACGAAACAAAAGACTAAAAATTCCAACTCTCTGAAAATTTGACTGGGGTTAACCCAGGAAGCATCTGCATTTACCATAGAAATAATCCCCCTACCCCTGTCATATGGAGATCGCTTTTTGTTACGCTTTTGCTGAAATTTTCAACGCAAAGGGTTTAGTTGCAAATGCCAAATGATATAGGGTTTAGTTGCAAATGCCAAATGATATACATGTACTTGTGCAGGCTACGGAATTAATAGCTGAGATTGAGTTGTTGGAAGAAGAGGTTGCTAACCGAGAGCATTATGTTCTTTCTCTCTATAGAAACATCTTTGATCACTGCCCTAGTGGGGCATCTACTCAACCGAACTCAGGCATGACCTCTCCTGCTCACTCAAAGGATATAAGAAAACATCCATCCATAATTTCAAGTGCATTTTGTTCCTCCTCAAAGAAGATCCCTTTGCACACTTTCCAATTCCTCACTTCTATTAAGGACTGCAAGAAAAAGAAGGCTCCATTGCATTCTAAGACTAACCATGCTTCTACGGTGGGTGGCCGAGTTAACCTTCCTGCTGGAAACATCAGTTCAGATCCTAACAAGGTATGAGATGGTATAATTTTTGAAAGTTAGTTATAAGCCTCTAAACAATACTTGGTAGTATCTATTGTATCAAGTTTTAGTTAAATAGGTGAATTTAGCTTCTTCCTGTTGTTTATCTCATGTGATCAAGGTTGCATTTGTAACTGTTGTGCACATAGAGCATGTTACTTTAAAGAACGAAGCTCGAAAACATTGTCTATAAAGGAATATGGTGTTTGGATATCAGAAGATATGATGACAGTAGGACAATTTCCTTTTGTTCACATTTGATATTACAGCCAACATACTAGATTGTCTTAACTTCATCTGAAGAATATACTCCCTCCGTTTCACTAAGATAGGTTCATATAGTTTTTGCACAGAAATTATAGAGTGTTATTAATGTAGCAATTTTTCTCACCTTTATCTTTGTTTTACCCTTTGGAAAACTTTCTTTTCATTTAATATAATAAACACAACATTCTAGGTAATGCACGGTAAGTAAGGAAACTTGTGTTTTTATTTCTATTCTAAAATGGAAACAATCCTATAATTTGAAAAATTAAAACTAATAAAATTAGATGATGTTAGTGAAACAGAGGGAGTGGCATACATTTCTAAAAATAGCTTATAAATCTGTATTTCAAAAACAAACATTAGAATTAGATTCTCTGGACCTGAAAAACTCCACAAGGTGGGAAATTATTTTCTAACCTAGATTTAGTTGCGTGAGTTTAAGAAACTATTGCGTGTTGACCTGCAAATTTAAACGACTAGCTCATTGCAAAGGCAGTTTGATTTAGTCTGTTTTTCCAACTTTTAAGACCAATAAGATGACCATAAAAGTTATGGATCCAATTGTTTGGTTTTTCGAGATTTAAGTGGACTATGGTTGGTGCTGATCAAGTTGTCCATCCTTGGGGTTATGGCCCATCTAAGAGCCTGCTCTTTATCATTTGTCTGCAGGTTCAGAGGAAAGCACCAGGTCTGGAGAAAGCATCTTTAACACGTACATTGAAAGATCATCTTTACCAGTGCCCCAGTAAATTGTCAGAGGAGTTGATCAGGTGTATGGCTGCAATTTATTGCTGCTTACAGTCCCCGGTGTCCAAAAACCCAGAAAAGAATCGTTCCCCTCTACTTTCAAGGTCATCTACTAATGTGGTCCTTCCAAGACGTAGTATTGGAGAGGATAGGGAGTGGTCTTCCAGTTCTACAGTGGAGATATCTTGCATATCAACAGAGAAAACCCAATTTTCTCGTATATCTTATGCCATCAGCAACTACAGGTGAAATTTTCCGTCAGGGAGAAATTGGTATTCAAGTTTATTTCTGGTACACAGCACAAACTCATGTATGTTGTTTCCATCAGGGGCCACATTGTTGCCTAGTATCATGCCATCCTTTTGCGTGTGTGCTGTATACCATACCGCTATGCCATCCTTTTGCATGTGTGCTGTATACCATACCACTAATGGAGCTATTTTACCCTCTGCTTCCTCTGTTTTATCGACGTGTGCATGACTGCTAGACTGACTAGAAAATGTTTCTTTCTATCTTCATAATGACAGACTTCTAGTAGAGCAACTTGAAAGGGTGAACATGCATCAAATGGGAAGGGATGCCCAAACCGCATTCTGGATCAATGTGCACAATTCTCTTGTCATGCATGTAAGGCTTCCATATCTGAAGTGTTTTTTTTTTTTTTTCTTAATTATTTGAATTATCTCATAGTACTCGGCGACTCTGTAGGCTTATCTCGCTTATGGGATCCCACATGGGCCTCTGAGGAGGTTGACATTGTTTCACAAGGTAGTGCACTTCTGTTTTGAGGTCTCTTTCGCAAATACTTTCTTTCTATATAGAAAATAGGTGGTATCTAGTATTTATGGGTCACTAAACCCCTTGCTCAATGTTGTTTGTCTGTTTAGTGCAGGCTGCTTACAACATCGGAGAACATGTAATTAGTGCAAGTGCCATTGAGCATTCAATATTCTGCATCCGTACCCCTCGTATTGGTTGGGTATGATTTAAGTATATCATTCTTTATCTTATACTTTCACATGCATGAAGATCGCCTTAATGAACGTTAAGTTGACTAAATGGTTATGGTTTATAATTACCTCCTGGTATTTTCTCACCAGAGAAGATCGTTCTAGTTGAAAACTGATAATGTTGTATAATGATTCCCGCATTCATTTGTGTATTTTGTGGTGCAGTGGTTTGAGGCCATTATTTCAACTGCATTGAGAAAAAAGACTAGAGAAGATAAACAACTCCTTACTTCAAGATATCCTCTACAAATCTTCCAACCACTCGTATGCTTTGCCCTCTGCACTGGGATTTCTTCTGATCCTGTGGTAATATTTCCTACAAACCCTTTTCCCTTTTCATGCATCATCTGATGCTGATTGAGTTTTGAGTCTAGTCGTCTGGATTTGTCTCAATTAATACCGGCATGACATAACATGAGTCATCTTAGCTACTTGTTTTCCGGACCAACCCACTTTCTGTGGTTTCCCATTAATAGCTGTGCAACTCAAATTTAGTTTTGTCAGGAGCTGATGCGAGTATTGAACTGGATCCTACTGAACAAGACCCTTTGTATACAAATTACAGAACTACTGGAATTTTATAGCAACCATGGTTAAAATGACTAGAGAAAACCTTTAAGACCTTAGTAACTTGAATCTGCTTCATGTTAGTTAACTCCTTAAGAACTTGATTGGTGTCTTTTTGTTTTGCAACAACGTCGCTAGTATAACCTCTATAAAATAAAAGTTAGCAATATTCTTCCTTGCAAATCTTCATCTTGGCCGCTGACAATGTACATGACATTCAAATGCACTGAATCCTGTCTCTCGAACAGAAAACCAAAAACATCCAATTTGAAGCAACTCTGCTCAACTAGATGACTATTTAATCAAAAACTTCATATTTATTCCGTCATCAATAAGAACAAAGTATTAGATCGCGGTTTAACTCTGTTGCTTGATGAATCTATAGTGGATGTCTAGGAAAGTTCGACTATATTTTATAGAATTGAACCCCCCATTATCTGGTGCAGGTCTGATTCGAGTTATTGTTGTTAAATCTTTACCTTCTAGTCATACTGAAACCAGCTTTCCTCCTTGATTATGTGCAGTTGGTAATGAAATTCATTGATTCCTGTAGGTTTAACCCTTTTCCCCCCCCTTTTTCTGTACATATAGCTGAGAGTATATACAGCCACAAATATCAAAGAGGAGTTGAATGCAGCTAAGATCGAGTTCCTTCAAGCCAATGTGTTGGTGAAGAAGTCAACAAAAGTATTTCTACCGAAAGTGCTCGAGAGATTTGCAAAGGAGGCTAATATATGCAGCAGTGCCAGTAGCTCCGATGATCTCCTCAGCTGGGTAGCGGAGAATGTCGACAAGAAACTCCAAGATTCGATCCGGAAGTGCACACATGATGATAACGATAAAGTGAAGAGGAAGGCATCACAGATCATAGAGTGGCTTCCTTGCAATACCAAGTTCCGGTACACTCTGTCAAAAGACTTGACAGAAAAACCAGTGTGATTTTGGATTTTCTTCCTTTACATAGCTGCAGTCTCATTGTATAGGGCCTGAAGGTAGAGAGAGTCTGTTTTCGTATTCTGTTTCAGAATTTGAATAACAATATTATGTCGCGAACATGGTTATCTGTTCATAAATGTTCTATTTTTAATCCATTTCGAACTAATAATCTCCATTTTGATAATCGGATACAATCCCCCTTCTTTCTCCTTGACTTGTCCATGTGAAATTGGGGAAAGTAAGCTCAGGATAGAAGATGAAACGGGTTTTGGTTGGGGTTAATAGAGAGCAGTAAACTGAAAACCCAAAGTTTCCCAATTTTTCTGTTTCATAACTTCTCTGGAATCTTCTATTTAAGTGTAGTCGCACTTCGCGGCATTTGTTCATCTAGTAATCGGATTTGGTTATTTCATCTTGAAAGAAGCAAACAAACATTCTAAGAAAATTTTACATCCTTTATTAACAGATAGTAAATGTGTGCACCACAAACAAACAGAAAACTCTAGACTCTTTTTAAAGACAGTAAATGTGCCAATAACATAACTGTAACCATGTGCCAAGCCTAATCCTATGAACCAACCAAGCACATTAATGTTTACTGAACTAATTAATCACAATAGTAGCCACTACTGATCAGCTTCAGAAGTGTTGGGGGAACCATAGTCCAACTCTATGACTTCAGCTGCAAACATGAACAACATGGGAAAAATTACTCGATGAATACATTGCAGATGAAAACCCAGATATTAATAGTATAGCTCCATGACTTATTACCTGGATACTGTGGGTGGCTACTGGCAGACGCGTTGGATTTAGTCTCCATCGCCAGCATCTTAAGAGAGATTTTTCGTAGATAATCCGACTGAAGATTGCAAAATTAAAACCATTGAAATTCATGAGTGTTAAACGATAAAAGAAGAAAAAGACAAATGGCACTGACAAATGATTATATAGAGCAAAAATAAACAGATTAAGTGAAAACCCTTTAACTTAGTAAAAACAAAATAAAGCAAACACGCAGCACCAATTTTTACCCAGTTGTCAACGAAACATCATTATTAGACATGTAAGGGGGCATCCAAGCTGTATATTATGTGGTTCGGCTCTTTCATTACACCATTTATTCCTCTAAGAGTAACTTATCAACCTGCTACTGATTAGATTTATAAATGTAAAGTGACAAAATCAGTTGCCTAAACTCAGAGAAAGAGTGGCGCATGTTCTCAGATCTTTGTGGTATGATCTTCCAAATAGTTTATCCACCCCTGACCTTTAATCCCAAACACTCTTTGTAATTCCATTTAGTATGAACCATTCCTTGTAGTTCCATTAAGTATGTTTGTCGAGTCCAGAAGCACGTGTCCTAAATAAAGTATGTAAGTTCACAGAGGGTTCACGCAGCTTCCCACTAAAATGAAGCATCCTTCAATCAGTACCTCTACTGAACCACATTGGGATGACTTACCAGACGCGTAACACCTTAAAAAAAAGAGAGGTACTAAAACTTGTACTTTACCACCTATTAAAACTATCGAAAACAACAGTTCTGCTTCATCTAACAGGTCAAAGTGTTACCAGGTCTTGGGAAATTATACCTTACTGATAACTAATAACATCACATCCTGGCGACCCAAGCAAATCCAATTATTGATACAAGATTTGACAATAAGGGGAAAAAAACGTTTATCTAAACTAAAACAAAACAGTCGAAACATCTATCACTACCAACAGACCGTGAATACTAAAGCAGAACTAGTTCTAAACCAACAGAGGGATCTTACTAAAGTTAAAAGTAGGATCAGCTAAATGACATAAAAACAATTTACTACTCAGGATAGCAGTGAAGAAGGTGTCGAACAACACTGACATCATCGCATGCCAAATCGGTAAGCCATCCAGTTGACCATCATTTTTCCTAAAAAAAGAAAAGGAGAACATACCACACAAAATGTAACGAATTCTCTTATAAGACAAACTCCCACAAGTTAGCTAATCCTACTAGGATATTTCAGGTGATTCAGTAATTCCCATATTGGAAATTCAAGTACGTGGTGAACCAGAGCCCTCATACGTAAGCAGTTATCCTGACACACAAGGTTCCTTCCTGAGACTCAGGCAGGTCCAGTAGGAGATTAAGTACTACCCCTAATGGGAATTCGAGTAACAAGCAGAGCTCAAGTACCTTTCAAGACTTCATCCAAATAACTCAACTAATACTGCAAGAGGTTTGTGTAAAAAAGAGAGGTATACGTACAGTGTACTTCATGTTTCATAAATGTTCTATGTAAAAGGTGATAATATCTAACTGGAAATGGTGCGGCATGTGCACTTCATGTTCGTGTCAAATACACCCGAAGAATTCTCAACCTAAATCAATAAGCAGAAGACTCATGCACCTCAGAAGAGCACTATCACAAGAATGGCTTGAGCATCTCCAAGAACAATCCCAAAATCTGTAACTCAACTTATCATTTATGCAGCCCCAAAGCCTCCCAGAACGACATTATTAATCACAATGTTTAAAACAACAAAGAAGTGTCAAGTAATTTGTATCTCTTCCACAAAAATAAGAATTTCTGCATAATCTGAAAAGCGGGAATACCATGATCACTAGTAAATTGGTTCAACAATTTATTTCTCGTATAGCTCCCGTCAGACCAAATTTGGGAAACCGTTGCCTCAAGATTCACTTCAGGAAGAACTTTTGAAGGACAAGCTACGTGGGTTCATCATGCAGCAAGGGTGACTCTAAGTTAGAAAGATTCCGATTTGCTTCTGGTTCCTATATTAACTACTTTTCAATGCCTTTACGCGGTGAAACAGTTGAATCCACACACTCACAACTTTCGCAATACGTATCGACGAACCATGAACACACAACAGTGTCTCCTTTTCAATTTTAATTAATCAGAATCTCGAGACTTAGCAAAGAGTACTTCGTGGGTAAATTATATGGAGTGAAAGTAAGCTAATCAGCATATCAGCAGAAAAAAAACTAGTCAAGCAGTACCACCGTAACACTGACGGCACCACATTGAATGATATACCTGGCTTGTAGCAGCACTAGATATCTTTTTCTCGAACTTTTCAGCAATTTTATTGAGCTCTACCAATGCCTCCGGGCCAGAAATTGGAAGGTGTCTCTTCAGAGTTTCCAGTCTAGAAGTATGAAACAGTAGATTGAAATTAATATAAGACTGGAAGTACCTTAGGCAACTACAAGTGATTGAAACATAATAACGGGTAATGAAGATGCATATATCAGGCATCAAGTAACGAAATACGCCAATATAATATTAATAACAAAAATACATCCGCTATAATATTCTCTACTAGCAATATAATTTTGTACACAAAAGAGTGTCTCTATTAACTAACATTGCTACAATACAGAAGATAAACATTTACAATAGAATTCTCTTATAGCAATACGTCATGCTATCATTAACAATCAATCTTCAACTAAGAGTTCATTTATTTATTCCTCAACTAAGAGTTCATTTCTTTATTCGTTATGTTAAACCATGTCAGGTTTCCAAAATAACAACAGTAAAAAAATCGACTTGATTAGCTTACATCTTAGTAACAATTCTCTGTCGAGAATCAGCTTGAAGTTGTGTTCTCCAATCAGTAGCGTCCATGTTAGGTTCAACTTTCTCACAAAGAAGACGATGATGAAATCCTAATATCAGAGTCGATGAAAATTGAGATTATCGTTGTTCTTATTGAAACATTCTCGCTGAATCGTCACATGACTTTTGTTAGGTGTGCATGTGCAAAGACGATTAATCTGAGGAGTGACGAAGTCAACCAAAACTGGTCAATCTCGACTAAACTATAGGGAGAGAGTCACGTTTTATTTTAAAATTCCGGTTTAAGAAACCTATTATAGGGGCTTCACTTGGAAATGTAGCCGTATAATATCTTTTTCTTTGGGCTAAAGAAAAAGAATTTTATTAAAAAAGAAAATTACATTTCAGAGTTGAGAAAGTCAGGGACATTTCCCATCCATTCTCCAGAGGTTCTAGACCTTCTACTGAACTTAGCTGCTTGATCAGCTAGAATAATATTGTTTCTCTTAAGAAATTCAAACTTAACCAAATGAAAGCAAGAACTGATTGTTTTACAGTCTTCTAAGACTGATTTATTATACCAAAATAATTGGTTGCTAGTGGAATTAAAATCATCTATAACTGTTTTAGCATCACTAATGAAGCAAATTTTTTTCAGGCTTTTAGCTTTTGCCCATATCACAGCCTCTAGTAATGCTAGATTTTCCGCCTCCTCTGCATTCCTCACTGACCCTGCTTTGAGTTTGCATCCAATGAAAGAACCTGCAATGTTTAACATGATTAAACCAATACCAGACAAGTTAGTATTTTTATCAAAAGCAGCATCACTGAAAACAAGCACACAATCAGATGGCAAAGAATTGGTGATTGTGGAAAGATTTTTCTCTTCAGAAGAGTGTACATGTACAGACTCTTGTGATATAACATCATTTAAATAGGTTTCAGTGTCAGTGACCAGTTTCATTGCTAATCTAGCAGTAGCATGATGGTTTAAGGTTTTTCCTTGGAATACACAAGAGCATCTGTCTTTCCAAATACTCCAAGCAATAGTGAAAACAACAGCAGCCTTGTCTTTCAAACTGTTTTCAGTAATCCATTTGACCACCCAGTCATGGAGGCTGATAGAAGAATTACTATCTTGCGCAATCAAGTCAACATATGGGGTTAATGACCAAACTAACTTGGCGAATTGACAATGTAACAGAATATTCTCAGGAGTTTCAAGAGTGTCAGAGATACACATACTGCAAGAATTATTTTGCCTATTAACAAACCTAGCAAGCACAAAGTTGGCAGGGAGGATGTCTCATGGCACTTCCATATGAATATATGAACTTTAGGGAGAACTGAGAGTCTCCATAGGGCTTTGTAGAAAGGGTTGCTACTTTGAACATTCTGCATATACTCAATCTGGCCAAAGATGACTTTATAAGCAGACTTAACGGTTGGCCATTTTTAGAATGTGGCCAAATAAGTCTATCACTTCCTGAAATGGGGATCCTAGAATCAAGGATATTTTTTGCATTATTAGGAGTGAAAAAAGCTCTAACTAGCTCATAATTCCAAGATTTAGTATCATCATTTATGAAATCAGAGACAGTAAGGTTCGGATTGGGATTAGCAACAAACATAGGCTCACAAGAATTATAAATCCATCTATCTCTAATTGCAGAAATACTCTCACCATCCTTAACTTCCCAAATAGAATGTTTCAAAATGAAATCTAAACCTCGACAAATACTCCTCAAAGCCCAGGAACAATCATCCTTCTTAGAGTAGTGAAGAAGGTGACAGTTATTAAAGTATTTGCATCTAAGAATGACCACCCACAGAGCATTAGGATTGTGAATCAACTTCCAAGCAGTTTTAGATAAAAGAGACAAGTTAACATGCTTAAGATTTCTAAATCCTAAGCCGCCTTGATATTTATGAGTACAAATTCTAGGCCAAGATCTAAAATAGATACCCCCTGTTCTAGACTTACCCCCCAGAAATCCCTTTGGGAAGATTCCATGCTATTAATGATACTATCAGGAATTGTAAAAGTATTCATGTGATAAATGGGAGACGATTTTAGCACATTTTGTACCATAACAGATCTACCAGCCTGATTAAATCACTTACCTTTCCACTTAGCAACCCTTTTATCAAAATGATCATTAAGATAGTTAAAGGAATCAGTTCTAGATCTAGTTCTAAAAAGGGGAAGACCTAAGTATTTTTCATTCAAAGCAATCTTTTTAACTTTTAAATCGTTGATAAGGGAAACAACATGATCAGGATGTACATTATTACTAAAGAAACATCCAGATTTTCGAAGATTAATCACTTGACCAGAAGCCATACTAAAATCCTTAATTAATCCCAACAGATTATTAGCTTCAGTATGAGAGGATTTTGCAAAAATGAGACAATCGTCGGCAAAAAGAAGATGATTTATGCTAGGGGATAATCTGCTAACTTTAATGCCGTGAATAAGGTTATTCTCTTCAGCATGAATGAGATACCTGGAAAAAGATTCCATGCAAATTATGAAAAGGTATGGAGACAAGGGATCACCTTGTCTCAGACCCCTTGTTGGTCTATAAGATTTGCATGGAGATCCATTTAGCATAATGGAAATGCTAGTGGTGCTAATGCATTGATGTATTAAGTCACACCAATGCTCAGAAAATCCAAAATCTTTAAGAATATCTCTTAGAAAACACCATTCAACTCTGTCAAAGGCCTTAGACATGTCAAGTTTAAGGCCCATGACACACCATTTATCCTTTTTCCTCTTCCTCTTCATTGTGTGAACCAGTTCATGAGCAATGATGACATTGTCTTGAATATTCCTATTAGGAACATAAGCAGCCTGATAAGGGATTATCATTTTGCTTAGAAACAGTTTCATTCTATTCACAATAATCTTAGAAATGATTTTGTAATTAGCATTACACAATGAGATAGGTCTAAAATCAGAGAGACTAGAAGGATTATCTATTTTTGGGATCAAAGACAAGAAAGTATGGTTCATCTCCTTTAAAAGATGTTTAGATTCAAAAAAACTGTTGACTGTTTGCCAAACATCGTCTATGAGAAGATCAATATTTTATTTATAAAACCCAGGTGGAAAACCATCGGGCCCTGGGGCAGTCCAGGGGGTCATTTGGTTTATTGTATCAATAATTTCCTGCTTAGTAACAGGTCTAAGCAAGGAAAAGTTATCAATATCTGAGATGCAAGGGTCTATGCAATTAAGAATTTCAGTATTTCTATAAGGATTAGAAGTAGTCCCTATCGAACTGAAATGATTTACCAATAGGGTTTCAAGATTAACTCTATCATTAACCCACTGCCCATTATACAATTTCAGAGCACTAATATGGTTAAAGTGCTTCCTTCTATTGGCGTAATTATGGTAAAATCCAGTATTTCTATCAAAAGATTTAAAGTACTCTTGTCTAGATTTCTTAGCATAGAAGTCTTCTTGAACTTTTTGCCAGTGCTCTAGATCAAACTCTACTTGTTTAATCAATTTCATATTCTCAGAGGAATGAGGAAGATTTGTCAGATCATTGAGTTGATTATTAAAAGTACTAACCTTATGATCAATATTGCCAAAATGTTGGATATTCCAGAGTTTTAGATCATGTTTAACAAACCTAAGTTTGTTAGTTAATCTGAATGGAGAAGAGCCTCTAACATCTGTAGAGTAAGCATTATTAATTACTTCTCTAACAGATGGATCACTACTCCAACACTTGAAATATCTATAGGGTTTACTACCTTGGCTAGACATGGGATTAGTCTCCAAGATAATTGGTATATGATCACTGCCTATAGTGTCAATATGGTGGACAACAGAGGAACCATAATGAGTTAACCAGTGATCATTACCAAGAGCCCTATCTAGTCTAGCATAAATACAATCATTGCCAGACTGTCTATTGTTCCAAGTAAATTTATTTCCAATGTATCCTAAATCAGAAAGATCAGCATGATCTATGATTGACTGAATTTCAGGATACTCTACAGTAGTGGGAGTCGAGAAAGTAGATCTTTCATGGGCATGCATAGTAATATTGAGATCACCTATGATTACCCATGGAAGACTGGCTATAGAGCCAATTTCTCCAATGTATTTCCATTGTTCCATTTTCTCTTCATGGTAGCAGCCGTATAATATCTGTAAAGATTGTTGAGTGGTTGAGCATGTTGAGCCAAACTGTAAGAGGATTGCGCAAGAGTTGAAGGTAGAAAGAATGACTGATGAAGAATATTCTGTGTACAACCAAACCGAAGAGGGGAAGGCTTTTCTGTCTGCCTATATAACTAATGAGAGTGCCAATAACAATTCTTCCCTAATGATAGTCGAGAAAGATGTAGAAGAGGAGGAAAAAACTGAAGTTGATGAAGAGGGTACTAGGAAAGCTAAGAGAGCCAGAGAGGAAGTTTCAGATTCTCAAAATAGGAACAGAGATCATCAAAATCTCATCACAGCTCGTAGTAACCCTATTTTTAATATGGATGAGAATATGTTAGAAGATATAGATTCGGTTGGAGGTGCTGGTCAGATTGCTGAAATTGGATTGAGATACCAACAAAATCAGGATGCTGGGAGGGCAATACAAGCAATTGATAACGCGGAATTTCAAACTGGAGGGTTGATTGCAGTGAATCAGCTTGGAGCATCTGCTACTCAATCAAAGGTTTTCCCCAAAACTCTTTTTCTAATCCCTAATTTTAATTTCAAAATTGTTGTTTTTCGTCATATTAGGAGGTTTTATGCTAGATCAGGTTACTTTGATTTAGGCTTTTAAAAAAATAAAAGTTTAGTCAATTTACAGTGTTTTAAGTTTTGCTGTCTGAAAACGAAAACTCAAATAGTTACCATGAAATTTCTGTCATGGAATGTGCAAGGGTTCGGGAACAAATATACTAGACACCATCTAAGTGATCTCATTAAGTCGAATGATCCTGATATGGTGTTTTTGTCTGAGACTAAAAACCAGGATAAACAAATGATTAGGTTCACTCACAACCTAGGATTTATGAATTACTATTATGTCAACCCGGTTGGGGTTTCTGGGGGGTTATTTTTACTCTGGAAGATGGTATACAACTGGATATTGTTGATGCTAATAGGAACTTCATAATCTGTTATGCTACTATTAATGCTAGAAGTGACAAAACTCTCATTGTTTTTATGTATGGTGCCTTGCAACCAGATGAGGTTAGAAGTCAGTGGGATTTTTTGTATAATTTAGCAGGAAACTTTAACTACTCTTGGGTAGTAGTAGGGGATTTAAATTTTATTACTAGCAAAGAAGAAAAATTAGGAGGTAATGCACCTTCACAGGCTGATTTGGATTTGGTCAATGATCATTTAGAGAGTCTTAATTTAGGTGATGTACCATACATATGGAATCCGTATACTTGGTCCAATAGAAGGTTGGATTCTAGTCTGATTCTGGAAAGACTAGATAGATCCCTGGGCAATGGTAGATGGTTTAACAACTTCCCTAACAGTGTACTTTACCATCTTATCCCTTATGGCAATGACCATTGTCCTATTTTATTGGTTAGTGATAGAGAGTTGAACCAATCTAAAAAACCATATAGGTTCAATAAATGCTGATTTCTTGACTCGGCTTGTGCTGAACTTGTAAAAATTAATTGGAATGTGGATATAAATGGTTCCCATGCTTTTAGATTTGCTAAGTCTCTCCGGAATGTAAAATGTGTTCTTAGAGATTGGAATATACATAAGTTTGGTAACTTCCAGACTCAAATCAAAGACATTCAGGCTCAAATCTCTTCACTGAGTCAGAATAATAATTCTAGTAATTATAAGATTAGACTTGATGATCTTGAAAACAAACTGAATTTTTGGTATAATGTGCAACATGAATTTTATATGCAGAGAGCAAAAGAAAATGTTTTGAAATTTGATGATAGGAACACGAAGTATTTGCATGATAAGGTTAAATACAGGAAAAGACGTACTCAAATTGAATCCATTCAGTCTATAGGTGTGTGGTTGACTGATAAGTCTTGCATAGCTAATGAGTTAAAACGACATTTTTCTGAGATTAGTAAAACTTCAAATCCTCCTGACCCTAGTGAATTTCTTTGTGACCTTTCACCATGAATTACTGACGCTGAGAATGAAATGTTAATTAGCATACCCACTGCTGAAGAAGTTAGGAATGTTGTTTTTCAAATGCAACCATGGACATCCCCTGATCCAGATGGTTACCCACCTGGATTCTATCAAAAGATGTGGGATGTAGTGGGCACTGATACTGTTCAAATGGTACAGGATTTTTTCCATTTAAAACATTTATTGAAGCAAATGAATCATATCTTTGTGTCTTTAATTCCTAAAAATGCTTCTCCTAAATCTGCTTCTGATTTCAGATTGATTAGTCTCAGTAATGTAGCTTATAAAATCATTAGTAAGCTTCTTGCTAGTAGACTTAAATTAGTCATGGAAAAATTTATTATCCCTTTCCAAAGTGCTTTTCTTTCGTCTAGGCAGATAACCGATAATATAGTCATTGTTCATGAGTTAGTCGATAGTATGCGGAAAACTAAAGCTACTAAAGGGCTTATGGCTATCAAACTCGATATGTCAAAATCCTTTGATAGAGTAGAATGAAAGTTTACAATTGCTATTTTAGAAAGTTGGGATTTCACGACGACTGGTGTAGCATGATTTATGAATGCATTTCAACTGTCTCTTCTTCAGTTTTACTTAACGGTGCTCCAGGTGATCAATTCTTTCCTACAAGGGGTTTTAGACAAGGAGACCCCTTGTACCCTTATCTGTTTATTATATGTATGGAGTGTCTTTCTATAATGCTTATTAGTGCTGAAAATAATAATGTGATTCAGGGAATTAAAGCCACTAAATCTTGTTCTCCAATCAGTCATCTATTTTTCGCAGATGACTGTCTCTTATTTTCCAAAGCCACTGTCAAAGGTGCTAGGCAACTAGATAACATTATTAATATCTTTAGTATATTCTCTGGTCAATCCATTAATTTGGACAAGTCTGGTTTGGCATTCAGTCCAAAAATGGATAATGGTATAAAGAACCAAATTGTTGGTATTCTTAATATCAAAACCCTAGCTCTTAAAGACAAGTATCTAGGTGGTCCTCTTCTTATTCAGCATAATAAAATGGAAACTTTTGGACACTTGGAAGGTAGATTTCATGACAGACTAGCTTCTTGGAAATGTAAGAATGTTAATCAACCAACTAGAACAGTTATGATTCAATCTGTACTTGGTACCTTAGCCTCTCACCATCTTGTTGTGTTTCCAATGCCAAAGAAACTGACTGACAGGTTAGACGACATACAAAGGAACTTCTGGTGGAACAAAAAGCAAGGAGGAAGAGGTTTGTTTTTCAAGGATTGGGATTCTGTTGCTAAACCTAAGGAGCAAGGAGGTATGAGTATCAAAAAAACTGCTGTTTTAAATGAATCTTTGCTTGCTAAACTAGCTTGGAGATTACTCACTGAACCTGACTCACCATGGGTCAAGTTAATGGAAAACAAGTATTTTTCAGATCATAATCCTTTACATTGCACTGGGGATAGTGGATCTTGGGTCTGGATAGGAGTTTGTAGAGGCTTAGCATTGATTAGGAAAAATTACTGCTGGGAGGTGGGTAATGGTAAAAAGATTTCGATTTGGAAAGATAAGTGGGTTCCCACCTTAGATAGTTTTCTGCCTTCTAGATTTAGCTCTAGTAGCATACAAACTGTGGACCAACTTATAGTTCCAAACAGTAATTCCTGGAATATTGATCTCCTAAGTACTTTGTTTGATAGTGATGTTGTTAGGGAAATTTGCAAAATTAGAATTCTCATTAAAGGTGAGGAAAGACTTATATGGAAGCCCGAAGCCCTCTAGAAATGAAATGTTTACAGTAAAATCTGCCTATAGAGTTGATGATAATATAAGCAACAATCAAATTGTTGATAGTGATACTTTGCTGATTGATTGGAAGCAATTTTGGAAGCTTAATCTTCCACCTAAGATTCTGCATTTCTTATGGAAATGTTTGCAGGGTTGTCTGACTTCAAAAGTTGGATTGTCTACATATGTTAGTAACATTGACAGTAAGTGTGTTTTGTTGTAAATCTAAGGATGAATCATTAGACCATTTATTTTTAAAATGTGACGTTGCTAAACAAATCTGGAATGCTATAAACCCTGTCTTGTTAAATAATCTTAATTTTAATTGTGTGCTTGATTGGATAAAAAGTTGGGTTGATGGAAACAATACTAGAGAATGTACTAGTATCCAACATATGTGCTTAATCGTAGGTTATACTCTTTGGCACATTTGGAAGCTCAGGTGTGCAGTTAATTTTGATAACGTACAAGTGCAGGTGGACTTAGTTGTGTCACAGATCAACAAGGATATTAACAGCTGGAAAGATAGTAGAATGAGACTAAATCCTAGCAGAAGTCAGGATAACTCCAATGGTGGAAGGATACCTTGGACAGTTCCAAACACTGGATTTATAAAAATTAATTTTGATGCTTCCTATTATAAAGAAAGTAAATGTATGAGTTCTGGACTGATTGTAGTTAATGATGCAGGTGAATTTCATGGAGCCTGGAGTATCCCGACAGTAGCAGAGGACGAGGATCAAGCGGAAGCTCTGGCTGCGTATGAGGCAATCAAGCTAGCTACGAGGAAACAAATTACTCATTTGCATATGGAAGACGACTGCCTAAATATCGTTAATGCTGTGAAAGGAAGACAAGAGTCCATTAAATGGACAACAAATCCAATAATAAGAGACTGTTTAAAATTGTTGAAAGTTTTTAATAAATGGATTGTTTCTCATGTTCCTAAAGAAACAAATAGTGTATCCCATGAACTAGCGAAAAAAGCTAGTAATAGTCCTATCTCTATGTTTTGGGAATCTGCGGCCCCTGACTGGTTAGAGTCTCTGATAAGAGATAAACTGTGTATGAACTCTGTTTAAGTTTCAATATCATTTCATTTCTTATTAAAAGAATAAATAAATAGGGGCTTCACAGTCCAATAGAGGGGCTTCATTTGGATTCCTAGTAACCAAAATATTGGTTATAGGGTATTCTTGATTCAATACCAAATATCTAGAATACCTTCAACTAAAATCAAAACCTAATTGTAAATCAAAAATCCGCTCATGATTTTCTTCTTAACTTCCTCTCCTTCATCAACTGTAAATCTTTCCCTCTTTTTTCAATCAAAATCATTTCGCTGTCTTCGATCAATCGGCGATTCGAAAAACTTATAATCGTCGATTGAATTCTCTATTAAAGATGCAGAAGAAGCATATTGGTAAAAGTGATGGTAATCAATAAACCAATTACGTTCGAAATGGTTAGATTAATGGAAACAATAAAAAAAATTAAGTTTCAGAACCAGTTACGGTTGGGTTTTCCCCAAAAAACCCAACCGTAACTGTTTTATAGTTGGGTTCGACCAAAAAAAACCCAGCCGTAACTGACTTACAGTTGGGCTCGAAAAAAGAAAAATCAACCGTAACTGTTTTACAGTTGGGTTCGGCCAAAAAAAACCTAGTTGTAACTGATATACAGTTGGGTTCGACCGAAAGAAACCCAGTTGTAACTGATTTACAACTGGGTTCGTTCAGGACTAAACCTAACCGTAAAACCAAAAAAATGCAACTGTAACTGGTTTACAATTGGGTTTCCCCAATTATACTTAGTTACAGTTAGGTTCATCATCACCTAACCGTAAATTTGTGTTACGGTTGGGTACGAAGGAAAAACCCAACCGTAAATCGCTCTAAAAAACTAAAAAATTCATCTTTTTTTACATACTTTCATCAATTTTGAGAAATAAAAAGGACATTGGTTGGGTGATTTGAAATCTAGGGTTTTAGTTAGAAAAAAATATCCAAAAAATCTCTCTTTTTTTCTTCCCACCAAAATACTACACTTAATCTTATTTTTTATCACTAATTATATAGAAAACCTTATTAATCTAATTATTAGCTAGTTAAATTATTAGCACTAACTACATGAGGGATGTTTAGCCACTATGAAAATATTTTAGATAAGGGGTTTTTGAAATTACTAACGGATGACCTGTTTTTATCTTATTAGTGAAGCCTCTCTATTGGATTGTGAAGCCTCTATAATAGGTTACTTTTAGAATGGAAGCTGCAAGGCACGAAGTATGTCATAGGAATTCTGTGGCAGAGTGGAATCCTCCGTGATACAATATAATATACAATATATATATACTACATGAGATGATATTAGGGGGATGGCTTTTGAATTCTGATTCAGCCATTTGAACTTGTCTTCTTCTTCAATAAGATTGAAATCTCTCATGAAAGGAGAGTAATATGCATTGTGCTTCAGCATGATCGAAACCAGTAGTCATTGATCTTCATGGAAATGTAGACCCACGTCATGTTGAAATAAATCGTCTTCAGTGATCCGTGATCTATTTGAAACGATTATCGCAATCGAAATAAACACCCTTCAGACTATATAAGAACAAAACATTAAAAGTAAGAAAACCTAGAAATTAACTACATGGGATCACAATAAATTAGTGATAGTTTTATTCAAAATTATAAATACTACCCAACTCTGTGTGGAGGATCTGAATATTCAGATCAAACCACAAAGATTGAGATCTATTTTACAAAGACTGAAGAAGAAAAACAAGGGAACAATTTGGTATTTTTTTTCTTCTTCTTTAGAGCAGTTTCGAGATTGAGGGGAAGAATGGGTTTATGAATGTTGTTCACAGAAATCGATTTTGATGCCCCTTTCAAAGAAAAATAATCAATTGAAGGTCTAAGACCAATAATATTCATATCTCAAGGAAATGCAAAGGAGAAGCAAGCATATGTGAGGAGGCCAAAGATGCAGAAGTAGCTGAAGCCAAAGTTGCACTAGCAACAATACTTCGTGCAAAGGAGAAACAGATTCGTAATCTTCATTTGGAAGGGGATAGTATTAATGTAATAAATGCCATAAATGGCAAATAGGGGTAGTTAAATGGACCTCAAATAATGTAATAATTGATTGTCAAAAACATTTGTCTATTTTTGAGCCTTGGATGTGTACTCAGGTTCCTAGAAAAAGCAATGAATTTTCTGATCTGTTAGATAAAAAAGCTAGGACAAGTAAAAATATTGTATGGTGGGATCAATATGACTTGTCTGAATGGTTGACTTCTCCTATATCTGAGAACGAGAATATGTACTAGTTAAGTTTTTTCCAAATAAAATTCTCGTTTCCTATTAAAAAAAAACTCATCATTTTTTTCTTAGTTACATTGTTATTCTCTCCCTCAAATACCTCTCTCGTATCCTTCTGAACATATGTGTTACATGAGTTTGATTTTGAACGTGCTCTGTAATATGTGTATTCAAATGACATTTTAACCTCATTCGTTAAGTTACTTTTGAGAGTTATGTAGGGAGAGACATGTGGTTACGGGACTAGTTGTTAGCTACTAAAAAAATCAAATGACTATGTCAGATTGAGGCTCTTCGAAAGAGTGTGCACAAAATTGAATTCAGTGCAACCTCCACACCTTTCAGCCAACATTTTAATATGAAATATGTAGGGATTTCGTTTTAAGTATATCGAAATTTTGCAACACATGTTTGCAAGGTACTCCCACGAACTCAAAATTGGCATGTACAATACACTTCATTTGTTTTTAGCTTCAGTTACACTGTAAAATGTGCAGGGCCTTCTTTAGCTTTGACTGAGTATATTATAAAAACTCCATCATCGTTTCTCTTCTAATCTAAAACAAAGTGAACCAACTATACTGCTCGTGAGACTTATCAAGAATGACACATGTATAAATGGTTGTTGCATGCTTCAGAACGAGGTTGTTCTCATTTATAAGACGATCCTTGTGATATATAATCTTTTGCAATTTCATTTTCAAAAATCTTTATCGACGCCTGATCATATCAAACAACAAATTCCCTTAAGTTGGTTTTGGGTGAGATAATAAATTCGTCATTCGCTACGGCCGGTGGTGTCCATCCCAACGAAAAACATACCGCGATGGCATGATGATATCCAGTCCTCACGGATTTCATATAAAGTTGCAAGCTACACATTATTTTTTAGATCATATTCTTAAGCAACGACTTCCACATCTCTTCGAAGTCATGTATATTATATGTCTGGTGGATACATATTTTCCTAGCGCTTGAATATAGAATTGGATTAGTACACGTGAGAAAGCTATCACTATAAAAAAAATTATATGCCAAAGGCACAAGCAGTGGCGCGTATTAGGGAACACTTTCCTTACATCTGCACACATGACACAGTCTTGATCGGTAATAATAGATGTTGGACGATCTCCACACATCGCCTTAAGCCATTTTTAAACAACCAAATGAAATTAGATTCGACTTCTTCTTGAAGAAGTGCACATCCAAATTATATAGACCCGTAATGATGATTAAACCCAGTAAATTGTGAAAAATGCATTTGATATTTATTTGTCCTATACGTGGTGTCAAAGGTAACCACATTGCCGAAATGCTCATAAGCTATACAGGACCTAGCATTCACCCAAAACAAATTAACTGCTTTCACATCTCTATCAATTTAAAGTGAGTAGAAAAACTGGAAACTTTTCCTTTGCTTACTTAAAAAAAAATTAAGAACTGATTATGCACCTCCAACTTCCAACTCGTAACGCCTGATTGTCCGTAAATAATTATAACAATTTATTTTGTCAAATCATATAGTCGAACCACCGAATATCGCATGAACTTTTGTTGTTCAAATATTTTCTCTATTGAATATGTTATTCAGATCCTTTGCGACTTCTGGCATGTAGCGATTAGGCCGCAACTATATCCTTTTCAAAGGAGGCACAAATTTATGGTTATGCTCATCTACAAATTTTGTTAATAGGTATCTAAGTGTTGCGTGATCGGAATATACAATTACTTTTGTACCTGCGAAGTATAATTTGAATTTTTCTAGTGCAATTATTATAGCCAAAAATTCTTTCTCGGGGGTGGAATAGTTGATTTGCGCATGGTTTAGGGTCATAGATGCATATCAAATCACGTGATACAACTTGTCTGCTCTTTGACCCAAAACGGCTCCAACTGCGTAGTCACTTGCATCACACATTAATTCAAATGGTAAGCTCCAATCCAGTGACTTGATAATTGGTGCAGTTGTCAACAATTCTTTCAATCTATCAAAGGCATCCTTTCACTCCTTGTTGAAGTAAAAAAATAACCTGTTTTTGTAACAATTTGCACATCGGCAATGAGATTTTGGAGAAATCTTTGATAAACCGCCTGTAAAAACCTGCATGACCAAGAAACGAGCGAATCTCCCTCACCGAAATGGGATATTGTAAGTTTCTTATTAAGTCTATCTTTACTTTGTCAACTTCGATCCATCGAGAGGACACAATGTGACCTAGCACTATACCATGGTTTACCATAAAGTGGCATTTCTCTCAATTAAGAACAAGATTAGTGTATATGCATCTTTTAAGTACAAGGTCAAGATTTTGTAAACAAATATCAAATAAATTGCCATAAACACTAAAGTCATCCATAAATACCTCAATTATGAGTTCCACGTAGTCAGAAAATATACTTACCATACACATTTGAAAAGTGGCAGGCGCGTTGCAAAGACCAAATGACACCCGTATATATGCAACCGTACTAAAAGGACAAGTAAAAGTAGTATTCTCTTGATCTTCCAGTGCAATAATGATAAGCACGAAAGTGCGACACATTTTAACCCATAAATACATTAGCTTGGACTCATTTTTCTCTAGAAAATTCGTTTTAATTATTTTCGGAAGAATAAGGTCTTGTGGAAAATCGGCTCGAAAAAATGTTAATTTGCACCTGGAGGACACGTGTTATTCAGAGTCCCAATGTTGGTTAAGGGACACCTCAATTGCTAAGGGGCACCTCAGCGGATAAGGGGCACCTTTCTCACTATTTACATCCCATAAGGCAAGTGCTAAATGGACGCCCGTACAGGATTATGGGGAGGTCATCTTCTTTGTTTGAATGTGGAATTTGGCGGGAAAACATGTTTCAAAACTGTCAGAATTAGGGTTTGAGAAGTAGAGGTGTTTGAGTGAGACTAAATCGCTGGAATTCATGGCGAAGCTTTGATTATTCAGGAAAGAGATAACGTGAGCTTCAGAATTAGTTAACTTTGGCTGGAAAACCTAAAACAAATTGTTGCAGTCACACGGGAAGATTTAGGGTTCGAGTTTTGATCGTGTTATAGAGAGACTCAACGGATGAAACTCTCTATGACGAGTTTATTTGGCTTAACAGGCGTGGTATGATCTTCAGAATCAACTGGTTTTGGATGGAAAATCGTGTGGAAGCAAAACAGGGCAGCGCAGCTTTTAAAACCGATTATCCCTGTTTTGGATTTGGAGGATTTCTAAGAAGATTCAAGTGTTACAATAGATTGGAACGGGCCTGTTTCAGCTAAACGGGACCGGTAACTACATCAAATTCGAAGAAATTGGGCTGGAGAAACGTATTTGAGTAAAATAGAGCATTGTTTATTCTCGGGATATTCTGTGTAGGATTGGCGTTTGTTTACAGCGTGTTCAATGCAATATGAGACGTGTACACAACTTGATAATGCGTGATTGAATGATTATTGACAGCTGCAAGCACAGACGCAGGAAAGAAAATATCATGAGATTATATTCTTTTACTGCCGAGTTATGGAGAGATTATCTGGAGTAATGATGAGTTATTCGTGTCCCTGTTGAGTATAAATATGATGCTGGTGTAGCAGAGAGGGGATATCGAGAGTTGGGGAGAAGAACAGAAGGTTGCAGAGCATATTTCTCTACTGCTGCAGAGAAGAAGAAAAAGAAGAACATTTGATGCCTACTGACTGTTGCAGAAAACTGTCGTTTATAAACAGTACTCGTAACAGTCAGTTTGGCACACTTGTTTCGAATTTGAAACATCTCTTGTAACGGTGACTTCTGTAACGCCAATACAGCGTTGCAGTTTCATTGTAATATTAGTTTTCCTTAATAAAAACACCATTTGAGCAATGAATTATGTTTTTGAGTGTATCATGAGAAGCTAAACCCCAATACTGGGTCGACGGAGGAAGCCGAACTTCACACATGGGTGAATTTGTATTATTTTCTATATGACTTTTGCACTTATTTTGAATTGATTTATGATTCGAATTAATTAGTTATTATTTTATTAGATGGGTCATGCTTGCTTAAATGTTTGATGTCTCATGCTTACGATTTATAACTAATGTTTTGAGGATCTACTTTGGCAAAACAAGAGTCGATGTTTTATTTATTTATTGAGCGATAATTGTTGAGAATAAATAGTTGATCCCTATGATATGAATGCGGTGGAATCCTAGTCCCAGTACCTCTCTCTTTTATTACTTTTATTAAACCTTTAAATTTAATCTTCTCAAGTCTTAGTGTTCGAATCTATTTACTACAGCAATTAAAAATCATATCATTTTGGCGCCGCCGACGCTGATTTGTTTTTAGATTAATTTTTAGGTTTATTTTGTTTTTTAATTTTGTACAATATTTTTTTTTTAGATTTTTTTTCCTTTTTATGCGTTTCTTTTTCTTTTCAGGGACATTTTGAGGATGATAATTTCTTCTGAAGAGACGTCACCTACGATGACGCTGGCGGAATATAAGCGTAGAAAGTCAAATTATCAGGAAACCTCATCTGAGATGACGCTTGCTGAATATAAGCGTAGGCAATGGTATGGAGTTTCTGCTCCACATGAGGTAAGTGAAAAATCTCCTCTAGAGATATATGAGAAGTATTATAAACACACACCACCTAGTTTGGAACAAAGACTGAGATTATTGGAATGCCAAAAATTATTTAATGATGATGATGATCAATCTTGTAGTGACTCTCTGTTCCAGACAGAAATTGAAGATGACCCTATAGATGATTGTGTTGATGATTGCCTAATTCCATAGATGAATCCATCCCAAAAGATAATTCACCCAACTTAGAAGATGTTTCTAGACCCCTAGACTTCCAAAAGTTGCCTAATTTAGGGTTAGAATTCCGCGCTTCTAGAGTGTTGTTGAATTACTTTGCATCTAAGTAACCAGAGGACTTTCCTATTCCTGATGTAGTGCATGAGCCGATTGATAATTCCCCAGTCTCAATAGAATCCCCATATCTTGTTCTTTACGCACTTCCTTGTGCAGTAAAAACTTGGTTTAGGGGTAAATCTTGGTTTTTGATAGTTTCAGCGTCTCCGCGTTTTCATGATATAAGTGTGAAGCTGTCGTTTGTAAATATTGTATTTTGGGTCGATCCCCAAGTTTTCAGGTTATTATTTTATGGGGATCCTTTTTGTACATTCCAGTAGGTGTATTTTTATTCTTATTTTTTTTTTTACTTTTTTTGCATCTTATGGATTTCCCATCTTAACTTTTGCATTGGATGACTCAATTACATTGAGGACAATGTAATGTTTAAGTGTGGGGGAGTGGTTAACGTTTTATTTTTTCTTTTTCAGGAATTTTCTTGCATTTTATGACCAATTGTGTAGCGGGTCTCGAAAAAAAAAAATGAATGATCAGCTGTGTAGCGGGTCTAAAATAAAATAAAATAAAATAATGATTGTTAGGGTTATGACCAGCTGTGTAGCGGGTCTTTTCTTGCATGTCATGACCAGCTGTGTAGCGGGTTTTTTCTTTTTTCTTGCATGTTATGACCAGCTGTGTAGCGGGTCTACAAAAAAAAAAAAGACCAGCTGTGTAGCAGGTCTCTCTCTCTGTCTCTCTCTCTCTTATTTTATGACCAGCTGTGTAGCGGGTCTTCTTTTGTTTTGCTCGAGGACTAACAAAATGTAAGTGTGGGGGAATTTGATAAGCACGAAAGTGCGACACATTTTAACCCATAAATACATTAGCTTGGACTCATTATTTCTCTAATAAACTCGTTTTAATTATTTTTGGAAGAATAAGCTCTTGTGGAGAATCGGCTCGAAAAAATGCTATTTTGCACCCGGAGGACACGTGTTATTCAGACTCCCAATGTTGGTTAAGAGACACCTCAATTGCTAAGGGGCACCTCAGCGGATAAGGGGCACCTTTCTCACTATTTACATCCCGTAAGGCAAGTGCTAAATGGACGCCCGTACAGGATTAGGGGGAGGTCATCTTCTCCATTTGAATCTGGAATTTGGCGGGAAAACATGTTTCAAAACTGTCAGAATTAGGGTTTGAGAAGTAGAGGTGTTTGAGTGAGACTAAATCGCTGGAATTCATGGTGAAGCTTTGATTCATCAGGAAAGAGATAACGTGAGCTTCAGAATTAGTTAACTTTGGCTAGAAAATCTAAAACAAATTGTTGCAGTCACACGGGAAGATTTAGGGTTCGAGTTTTGATCGTGTTATAGAGAGACTCAACGGCTGAAACTCTCTGTGACGAGTTTATTTGGCTTAAAAGGCGTGGTATGATCTTCAGAATCAACTGGTTTTGGCTGGAAAATCGTGTGGAAGCAAAACAGGGCAGCGCAGCTTTTAAAACCCGATTATCCCTGTTTTGGATTTGGAGGATTTCTAAGAAGATTCAAGTGCTACAATAGATTGGATTGGGCATGTTTCAGCTAAACGGAACCAGTAACTACATCAAATTCGAAGAAATTGGGCTGGAGAAACGTATTTGAGTAAAATAGAGCATTGTTTATTCTCAGGATATTCTGTGTAGGATTGGCGTTTGTTTACAGCGTGTTCAATGCAATCTGAGACGTGTACACAACTTGATAATGCGTGATTGAATGATTATTGACAGCTGCAAGCACAGGCGCATGAAAGATAGGAAAGAAAATATACTGAGATTATTTTCTTTTACTGCCGAGTCATGAAGAGATTATTTGGATTAATGATGAGTTATTCGTGTCCCTGTTGAGTATAAATATGAAGCTCGTGTAGCAGAGAGGGGATATCAAGAGTTGGGGAGAAGAACAGAAGGTTGCAGAGCAGAAGAAAAAGAAGAACATTTGACGCCTACTGAATGTCGCAGAGAACTGTCGTTTATAAACAGTACTCATAACAGTCAGTTTGGCACACTTGTTTTGAATTTGAAACATCTCTTATAACGGTGACTTATGTAACGCAATACAGCGTTGCAGTTTCATTCTAATATTAGTTTTCCTTAATAAAAACACCATTTGAGCAATGAATTATCTTTTTGAGTGTGTTTTTATCATGAGAATCTAAACCCCAACACTGGGTCGACGAAGGAAGCCGAACTTCACACATGGGTGAATTTGTATTATTTTCTATATGACTTTTGCACTTATTTTGAATTGGTTTATGATTCGAATTAATTAGTTATTATTTTATTAGATGGGTCATGCTTGCTTAAATGTTTGATGTCCCATTCTTATGATTTATAACTAATGTTTTGAGGATCTACTTTGGCAAAACAAGAGTCGATGTTTTGTTTATTTATTGAGCGATAATTGTTGAGAATAAATAATTGATCCCTATGATATGAATGCGGTGGAATCCTAGTCCCAGTAACTCTCTCTTTTATTACTTTTATTACTTTTATTAAATTTAATCTTCACAAGTCTTAGAGTTCGAATCTATTTACTACAGGAATTAAAAATCATATCAAATAACAATCTGATTGTACCCCCAATAGCTGTCCAAAAAGCAATAATGTGAATGTCCCGCTAACCTTTCTAACATCTGATCAGGTGATCCTTTCGGGTTGCGGTATTAAGCTTTTTATAGTCTATGCACATTCTCCATCCAGTTTGAACTCTTGTAGGAACAAGTTCATCATCTTGATTTCTAACAACGGTGACACTGATTTCTTAGGTACCACTTGTACAAGGATAACTCTTTTGCTGTCAGAAATTGGGTAAATCACCGCCACACTTAAAAATTTGAGAATTTCTTTCTTCACGACCTCCATCATTGGGGGGTTAAACCTACGCTGAGCATCACATACTGGCTTAATATCATCTTCCATTAGGATTCTGTGCATACACATTGATGGACTAATTCCTTTGATATGGGAAGTCGTCCAACCAATAGCCTTTTTGTGCTCTTTTAGAACCATAAATAGACGTTCTTCTTGTATTGAGGTGAGGTTCTTTGCAATAATCACCGAAAGCTCTTATTTATCACCCAACTAAGCATACTTTAAGTGGTTCGGAAGAGGCTTCAATTCAAGTTTTGGTGCCTGCACAATAGAAGGTAATGAAACCTCATTAGTCACAGGTAAAGAAATATAAGAAATATTACTCGTTTTGGCTTCTTGTAGCACCATTAAAGCACCAGATATCTCCATCAGTTGTTTTACTAAGTCAACATCCAGGTTCGGATTCCCGTGAACATTCAAATCAATACTATTCCTTAACGCAACTCCAAGTTCATCTTCATTGCTCAAATCAAACATTTGTTGCGCTAACGAACCAATAACATCGATAGAGACAGCTGAGTCAATATCACCAGGGTAACACATAGTTTCAAAGATATTGAACCGTATAATCTCCTTATCAAATTCCATAATGAGTTTACTCTATCAACATCAATCTTCGTCTTTGCAGTTTTCATAAACGGTCTCCCAAGAAGTAACGAAGTAGATGAACTATTTTCTCCATTCTGCATATCCACAATATAGAAATCAACCGAAAAGATTAGCTCATTCACTTGAAATAATACATCATCCACGACTCCCTTAGGATATATTTGACTTTTTTGCTAACTGAATAGTAATCCTTGTATATTTTAAAGGTACAAGATTCAACGAATCATAAATATCGGCTGACATAACACTTATGGATGCTCCCAAATCAAGAAAAGCACGCTCAAATCGTCGTTACCAAACTTGAACTGTGAAACCACCGGGATCTTTACACTTTGTAGGCATCTTCTTCAGTAACATAGCTGTAACATTTTCGCCCACCTGAGTAATTTCATAAGCAATCAACTTATCCTTCCTTGTACACAAATCCTTCAAAACCTTGGCATACATTAAATGTTGATGTGTATCTTACTGAAGATATCCTTGATTTCCTTGTCTTGAGATTCTTTCTTTGATTTGGAAAAACAACTAGGAAAAGGAGGTGGTATAGTAAAGGTGGGAACTGTATCCTTAGGTTGGCCGGTTGAGGTTTGATTTTCCTTAGTTGTAGTTTCCGCCTCTTCTTCATTTTCAATATAGTCATTGGGTACATGTACCCACTGGATTCTGGAACTGCAGTTACGCCGGTATGTGTATCGGGTATATTGTTTTTTTTTTATCGGTAAAGAAGAATTGTATTGATTAAAAAGAAAGAAGAGGGTACAAAAAGGCTTGTACCACCCTTGAAGGTTACAAAAATAGAAAAAGAAAGAAAAAGTAGTTACAAAAACTTCTTAGAGTACAAAGATTACAATGAATCAAAATAGATTCTAGGCCAACTGGATATTACATCTTCAAAAGAGATAGATTCTAAATCCTGAAAAACAGGGCACCATTTGAAAAGACAGTAGTTGATTTTCTGCTGGACAACAATTGGTTTGTTTATTCTGGAAAGCTATCTCATTTCTAGCATTCCAAATACCCCAGAGAATAGCCACTGAGATCATTGCCCATGTATGATATTCCTGCTTAGAGACAAGAGGCACATTCCAAGAGAACAACATTGAAAAAATATCATCTGGCATGGTAAAATGTCAATTCAGTTTCTGTTTGAAATGATTCCATACCTTTGTTGCAAAGTCACAGTGAAGAAAAAGATGAGTAGTTGTTTCTGACTGAGAACAAAATAAACAGCTTTGTGGAACTTCCAAATTTCTTCTTGCCAACATATCCCTAGTTGGAAAAATGTTGTGAGCAAGAGTCCATAAGAAAAAAACATATCTTGGGAGGACATTTTAACTTCCAGATGTACTTTAAAATATAAGAAGAATCCATATCAGTTGGATCTTGAGCAAGGGAATCATAAGTGGACTTCACAGTGAAAGAGCCTTTACTGTCAATATCCCATATAATTTCATCATCTGCATTGGAGTCAAGAAAAACCAGTTGCAACTTACTTTGGAGATCTTCAAGTTCAGTTCTAACATCATTGTTTTGTCTTCTAGGAACTTCCAGATTCCATTGATTTTCTTGAAAAATCTCTGCAATTGAATTATTTTTAGTTTTAGAGACTGAGAATAAGTTTGGATACTTCAAACACAAAGGTTCATCCAACAACCATCTATCCAACCAGAATTTTATAGTTCTACCAGACTTAGCTTTAAACTTAACATGACTTCTGAATATAGAGTTGCATTGCATTATTCCCTTCCAAACTGATTTCCCATAAGAACATTTAGGAATCTTAGAAAACCAATTCATTGTTTCAGAGCCATACTTCTCAGCCACAATTTCCCTCCATAAAACTTCTTTTTCTGTAGCATACCTCCAATGCCACTTTGTTAAGAGATCCTGATTCGTTTTCTTAATGCTTTTAATACCCAAACCTCCAAATTTTCTTCTTTTGTAGAGAGCAGGCCACTTCACTAAATGCATTTTTCTTCTTCCTTTTTTTTCATGCCACAAGAAGTCTCTAATAATATTTTCAATCTTCTTTGCAACTGATATGGGAATTACAAACAAAGACATATAGTAGATTGGTAAACTGGCTAACACACTATTGATTAAAGTTATTTTACCTGATCTACTAAGAATTGACTTGTTCCAACCTGGTAAAATATTTTTGAAATATTATCAATGACTTTATCCCATTTTGCCACTCCACCACTTTTGTCACCAAGAGGAAGACCCAAGTAAGTAGTGGGTAGTACTACAAAATAACAACCAAGTAAAGAGGAAAATTGAAACAGATCACCAGAATAAGCAACACCATAGATTGTACTCTTGGCAAAATTTATTTTTAAACCTGTAAGTTGTTCAAAAGACAATAGGATTAGTCTGAGATTCTTTATTTGTTCAATGTCAGCATCCAAAAAGATTAAAGGGTCATCTGCAAATTGCAAATGACTAATTAATCTTCCACCAGTTGTAGCTTGAAAACCTGAGACCCTCTTCTTGAGATTTTTGAATCATAAAAGATAATGCTTCTCTAACTAAAAGGAATAACAATGGGATGAGATCTCCCTGCCTGATTCCTTTTTTGGTCTTGAATAACCTGCAGAAGGGCCATTAATCAATACTGAAAATCTGACAAATTCCACACAACACCTGATCCATCTTCTCCATTTATTTCCAAACCCCATGAGAGCAAACATTTCATCCAAGAAATCCCAATTTACATGATCAAATGCTTTTTCAAAATCCACTTTGATTAACAATCCAGGTTTTCCAAGTCTTTCCCTGGAATCAATAAGTTCATTTGCTACTAACACACCATCTAGAATCTTCCTTTTCTTGATGAAATCACTTTGATGAGAAGAAATAAAATCCGGCAAAACTGCTTTTAACCTATCAGTCAATACCTTAGAGACAATTTTGTAAACTCCTTGAACTAAACTGATGGGTATCAAATCCTTTATCTCTTCAATGGTTTGTTTTTTTGGAATTAAGGCTATAAAAGTGTTTTTAAGCCTCCAATCCAAAAAATTCTTCTCCTGCAACTCCTTAAAAACCAACATAATATCATGTTTTGATATATCCCAACAGAGAACATAAAATTTTATGGGAAAACCATCTGGCCCTGTACCGGGTACATGTTCTGCCCCTGTATCCGGATTTGGATCTTCTACTTGCCTTCCACTCCTTAACGTCACCGCATTAACGTGCTCTCTTGGGTTCACAAACGGTTGAGATGGTAGTTTCCCAGCTGCTCGTGCTTCTAACTTTCCTATGGAAGCGGCTAATTGACTCATTTGTGTCTCAATGTTCTTAATCGCCATATCCTGCTTCTGTATGTAAGTTTTACGCAAATCTTTAAGATTGGATCCTTGATTCTGAGGTTGTTTAGGCTACTGGAATTGTTATTGTTGAAATCCATTTTGTATCATATACGGATTGGGAGATGCTGCTTGCTTGTTGGCATAACTGAAATTATGCTGATCTTTCCATCCAGGGATATAAGTATTTGAGTTGGATCGTACCCTGACCTTTGATTAGGAAACATAGCATTTACCTCGGCATCCTCTTCATATTAAGGAACAACTACAAATGCTATACGTTGGACCATCTTTTCCATATTACTCATACATTGCTCCATGTGTGAAGAATCCCCTATCTCACTAACTTTTCTAACCTTCGATGAATCTTTAGTGTAATATTATTGTGTGTTTGCGGCTATACTTTCAATCAAACTAGTAGCTTCCTCGATAGTTTTATTATCCAATGCACCACTACTAGCAGCATCAATCAAGTGCCTCATGTGTGGTAATACACCCTCATAAAAGTGCGTCATAATGAATTGTGGTGGTATTTGATGACGTGGACAACTCTCCAACAATCTCTTGTACCTCTCCCAATATTCATATAAATATTCTCCAGTAATCTGCAAAATGCCACTAATTTCCTTACGAATATATGCAGCTTTAAAAGCGGGAAAATACTTCTCTAAAAACAACTTTTTCATTCCGGTCCATATGGTAATACTTCCAGAAGGGAGATAATATAACCAAGATTCCGCTTGGTCTGCCAGTGAAAATGGAAAAGCTTGTAGAAAAGATATATCAGAATCCTCATCACTCTTTCTCAAACTTCTTACTGTATTATGAAACTGCTGCAAATGTCGATTAGGATATTCACTCCGTAGTTCCTTGAACTTCGGAAGATAATAAAAAATATTTGACTTAAGTTCCACTTTATCATTCAGAGTAATACACACTGGTTGAGAATCCAAACATGGGGATGTTAGATCTCTCAACGTCTTCCTTTCCGGAGGTGGAGGTGGTGGAAGTGTTGCACCGTTCACCATCTCTAATGTAGACGGTTCTTGTTGTGGTTGTTGATGTTAACACTGTTCCCATGTGAATTTTGAATGATGCACCTTAGGTAATCCCAATCTTTCAGTGCCAGAGATTAAGTAGTTGAAACCAAAAATCAAGAAAACAAAATTTAAAAGCTCAAAAGAAAATATAAAAAAAAATAACAACTAAAGCTACCGACTGCACCCGCCAGCGACGCAAAAATTTGATGCATGTCGTAGGTGTAATCAAATTAATGATCTTATTTGCCCTCAATTATAAATAATATCATGGAAGTCAAGTTCATTCCCACGGAGAGCAGTGAGTTTTAGTTGTCAAATATGTCACAAAGTGGGGTTTTGTTTTAGATTTTAAACAAAGTAAATAAAACGATTAAAAAAATTAAGTTATAAACGATACAGAGAAATATGATCGAGGAATTCTTCATCGTTACTAAACCGTCAATGAGTTACTATACTTGTCTACTCGTCGTTAATCATAGAGTATCACCAACCGTGGGATAACACCTAGATCAGTGTTATCCCCTAAATTCCTTATATCATTAGATACGGAAGTTCTCGACTACCAGATTCTATTCGTCTAAACCACCTAGTAGTAGATCACTCAAGGTGTAATTTGGCCGAAGGGTTTATCTTTTGTGAATTTATAGGTTGATCCTACTAGTTAGACTCTTAGATCAAGGTCTACTTTTAGTATTGTTTATACACACAATCGCTCCACAGAATCCCTCTGCAAGGTCTCATGCCCTCTACTTGTGTACAAGTTATTCGACGATTACTTATCTCCTAACCCAATTCTAGCGTTATATTAAATCAACAAATTAATTTAGTTGGCCACCTAAACAATCTATCAATCAATCAATCATAAACATTTGTTATAGTATAAACAAACGATAATCATATGAAGATTTTCAAAGTAGATTAATATAATAACTCAAATCTTATTTTAAACTTAGAATTCATCCTCAATCAATTATAGGTGTTTAGATACTCATAGATGTTGTTAGAGCATTGCTTGGTCGAACTCGCATACGTTGCTATCTCAAGCATGTTTGTCAATGTTAGTGATCAAAACTATAAGTCTTGATTTCTAGCCTACATAGCTAAAGGTCTCGGACTAGGATAGAAAGTGTAGTTGAACTCAAGAACTCCATGGAAATCATCATACAAGATGAAGGACTACTCAAGGAACTGGTGGATCTTCATCGACTAAAAGGTATGTGGAGACTTGAACTTATCTGTCACTCAAAAGTCTATCTATTTTATCTCCTACTCTTGAGACAAAAGTCGTTTTGATATATAGACTTTCATTATGCACATTTTCTATTTCGAGCTGAGTTTATCTCGCCTATCTATTTCTCGAAATATATGTTGGTAAGCTTTCACTTTAGCCGAATTCATCTTTACCTAGTGACGAAAGTCATGTTATGTTTCAATCACTTTGAAAGTTGCTATGACGAAAAATGGTCTGTGAACAACGGCTATATCCGTCCTCTGAGAATGTTGCAATGATTGAAATGAGAGTTTAGATTACATAACCATTGGTAGGATATAAGCATTGTTGTGGAAACACATATATGTATAAGTCCTTATTCCTTGAACCAAATTTTGCGAACTTTGTTGATCAAGAGAAATGAAAGTGGCGTGAGCCAAGTCCGCGAACTAAGTCCGCGAACTGGTGGAAGTTCTCGACCCGAGAATTTCTGCTGGAGTTTGTGAACTCCTTCCATGAGCTTAAGTCCGCGAACTTGAGCAGGTTGTATCTAAAACCGGTTGTTCTTGAACTCATGTTTATTTAAACTAAGGAATGCTTTTGCAAACCGTGGCTATAAAGTTCATGAACCGGTTCGAGTGAATCAAACCGTTTTTGTTTCGATTGTGTCTTGTGTAGTTACATAAGATTTAAGCAATTGAAAAACTCTCTAACTAGTTCATTTGAGTCATTTGAACTAGTTATGGTGAAGAAGAATATGGTTGATATGAAAGTAATCATATGGCTAACCATTTGGTTGACTTGTTAAACCAACAAATGTTAATGTTTGGGTATGGTTCATAAACCCAAAATTGGACATTTCATTTGTGTGTGACAAGCTAAGTTTTCGATCTAACGGTTGAGAAATATTAGCTTGAATCTAATCAGGTTTACATCTAACGGTCAATATTGAATGCTTTGTTACTAAGATAACATTGATTGCAAACCCTGATTTGAAAGTGTATATAAGGGAGAACTCTAGCAACTGGGAAACCTAATCCCCACACATTCTGTGTGATACTAGTTGTGCTAAGCTAGAGTCTATTCTCCTTTAACCTTTGGTTTCTTCTTCTAAACCAGGTTAACGACTTAAAGACTTCATTGGGATTGTGAAGCCAGACCGATATTACTTTTCTTGTAGTTGTGTGATCTGATCTTGCTGTTTCTATCGTTACGAGTAAGATTGTAATAATTGGCTCGAGATTTTATATCCCGATAGGAAAGATAGAAAAGAAGTCGCAAAAATCTTCGTCTCATCGTTTGTGATTCCACAATATCTTTTTTCGTTGCGTCGATTAAGATTATTGTGAGGTGATTGATAATACTAAGTTGTTCTTCGGGAATATAAGTCTGGTATTATTGATTGGTTCATGTTCACCTTGATTTATAAAAAGACGGAACAAAACTCGTAGGTATATTCGTGGGAGACGGATTTATCTATTATCGTAAATTTTTTTGTGTGATACAGATTTGTTTATTAAAGTCTTCGAATTTGGGTCGTAACAAATCTTAGTTGTGGGTGAGATCAACTAAGGGAATCAAGTGCGCAGTATCCTGCTGGGATCAGAGGCGTAGGAGCATAACTGTACCTTGGATCAGTGTGAGATTGATTGGGGTTCAGCTACAGTCCAGACCGAAGTTAATTTGGAGTAGGCTAGTGTCTGTAACGGCTTAATACAGTGTGTGTTCAATCTGGACTAGGTCCCGGGGTTTTTCTGCAATTGTGGTTTCCTCGTTACAAAATTTCTGGTGTCTGTGTTATTTCAGTTTCCGCATTATATTGTTTTATCTTTATAATTGAAATAATACAGGTTGTGCGTTAGTTCAATCAATTAGAATATTCGACCTTTTGGTTGTTGATTTAAATTGATTGACACTTGGATATTGGTCTTTGGTACCATCCAAGTTATCTCTCTTTGATAAAGACTCACATATTTCTATTTGCTTGAGTAAAGATCAAATCGAGAGATTGAGATATAAACTCTTTGATATACTTTTATCTAGATTGAGTCTGACTGTCTAGTTGATTCTCTAGAAAGTATATTAGAGTTTGTCCATACATATTTCTAAGCGAAATATTGAGTGTGGTTGTTAAACCCCCGCTTTTTCAGATGTAAAAACATCCTTGGTATACATATACGAAAAGTAAAGAGATAATGTTACGAAAGATGAATTGCTCCGAAACCCTAGTTTTCGCTTCGTATGTTGTTTCTCCTCTCCAAGACTTACAATTTCGTGTTTTATCTCTACATGGACTAATATTTATTTATATAGGTTTACATTGCTTAGCTTTCAAATATCTAAGTCGGTTAAGGAACCCGACCCTAAGCTATGAAAGAAAGACCTTCGTGAATTTTGGCCTTCATGGTATACGTACCAGGTACGTGTACCCTCCTTTAAAAAAGTGTCCAGAAAATTTTAGTATCTGTACCAGGTATGAGTACGCATCCATTTCACGAAATTCATGTTTCCGATGGTATACGTACCCAGTACGCATACCCTCATGTAGACGTCGATATTCCTTAAGCTTGTTTTGCCCGTAACTTTCTCGCCCGAACTCGGAATGACCTCATTCTTTTTGAATTCTCTGTGTAATTGAATTATATTCAAAATATTGATAATAAATCATGAATTTTAATGATTTAATCTTTGTCTTTGGCCCGTCTCTTGATTTTTAGGACTTTTGCTCATTTTCGTCGCAATTCTTCGACTTCTCTTAAACTTGGGCACTTGGATACTTGGAATACTTATCTTCTTAGATATTTTTAGTACTTTGTAGCTCATTTTTGGATGATTCACCTAATAGAGAAAAATAAGAGAAAACAAGAGTAATAACAAGAATACATGCAAGAATAATAGCTAAAACAAGTATGGAATGGACACTAAAATCATACGAATTATGCACTTATCAAGAAAAATGATTTTAGGAAATAATAGAGACTTATATGGTTGATTTTTCCTGGGAACCAATGATAAGTGCATGGGACATATGTGAAAAACCTTATGTTTTGTCCAAACTTCGCATATATATACATATATACATTTTTCTTTTTAATATATACACATTTTTTCTTGGAAAATCAATTGGCTTGGCTATGATATTATTGGGTAACATACTTTTAAGCATGTTTCCATATTCTTTACAGAACATATTCTTTACATGACAAGTTTCCCGAAGAATATTAGATTTCAATTATATTATGTGCCTGCTCTTAACTTTCCTAAATCTAGTTTTCATTGTTACCTTTTTTTTACATGATATACAAAAAAAAAATATGATTGTTATAAACGAAAACCATACTTAGAAAATATAAAGAAGACGAATTCTTATTAGTTGTTTTAATTACAAAGGAAATTCTCTCTAATGGTAGTGGTTACAAAGTAATGGGGAAGTGAAGAGATGAAAAGGAGCTGAAACGATGGAGGTTAAGAGAAGTGTAAGTTTGGTGTAAATCCAATACATAATTATTTCATAACACTCCCCTTGGATGACATCACACTACTTAACATTGCCTCACTAGAACCTTGTTAGGAAAACCCAAAGGGAAATATCTAGGCAAAGGAAAAAGAGTACAAAATGTGTACAGTAGTGATAGACGTGCAAATATTGCCTCGTTAAAACCTTGACAAGGAAAACCCAGTGGGATAAAACCTTGACGAAGGAAAAAGAGTACAGTGTGATAAATCTAGTAAATACGCCTTTGATGAGACCCCCCCCCCCCCCTGATAAGTACTTCAATTGAATCTTTGAGTCGCGACTTCCCAATTTTGACAAATAATTTCTTAAATGCAGAAGATAGTTGTACTTTCGTGAAGGAAATTTCTAGTTAACAAAGTCTTCTTTTGTGTTATACAAGTAGTATTGTCTTCGATCAACAATATTTTCGGGTCTTCATGCTTCTTTAAAACATTGAGAACTTGTGTCTTGGATTGCTAACCTTTCTGGAATGATTTGCATAAGTATTTGATGTATTTTCTTCAACAAATGTCCAAGAAGTAGATACATTACTGCAAGTGAACAAAACTCTATTTGTGGTTGTTGATGGTGGATTTTTAACGAATGTTTGATTGGTAGATCAACATCAGAAGCATAAGAAATTCATCTCTTCATGTTTCGCAAGAAAAGTGAATTGCAGTTCTGTGACGTCTTCAAATGTAATAATATATGACAACAATATTAGGGTTTCTGAAGTAGTTATTTCAATATTCCATATGTTAAGCTGAAATACTCAGCATCTGTTTCTGAATTCGGAATTCATCTCTGGTGTTACAAACTTTCCCAGAATAATATTCAAAACTAATATGATGACTGTTGACTCATATCTGAATCAATTAACTGCTCATAGATAAGTTACCTGCTAGTCTACAACAACTAATTAATTGAATCTAGTGCTATATTCATCGATTGAATTCATAGAAATAAAATTACACTAATTAAACCATAACATTTACTTACTTCAATTCACGACTTTTCACAATTGAATTCCATGGATTAGTAATGGATATTCACCTTTCGGGGATAAGGGGCACCACCGAGTAAAAGTCACGGGTGTATTTAGTAATAATGCTCAAAGGAGCATCCAAAAATATGGAAGAACGATGTGAAAATGAGAGGGTCTAACAACCAAACCCAACAATTCATTTGAAAATCTAAGAGGACTTAGTCCAATACACTTTCTAGAGAATCAGCTAGACAGTCAGACTCAATCTAGATTAAAGTATATCAAAGAGTTTAATATTCTCTAAATCTTAATTTAATCCCCAATCAACAAATACAAATCTGCGAGCCCGATTGAATAAGAGGAGTAACTTGAACGGTACCAAAGACCAATATTCAAGTGTCAATCAATGTAAATCAACAACCCAAGGTTGGATATTCTAATTGATTGATCTTAACGCACAACCTGTGATATTTCAATTATATAAAAAAATATAATGCGAAAAAGAAATAACACAGACACCAAAATTTTGTTAACGAGGAAACCGAAAATGCAGAAAAACCCCGGGACCTAGTCCAGATTGAACACCACACTGTATTAAGCCGCTACAGACACTAGCCTACTACCAATTAACTTTGGACTGGACTGTAGTTGAACCCTAATCAATCTCACATTGATTCAAGGTACAGTTGCGCTTCTTATGTCTCTGATCCCAGCAGGATACTACGCACTTGATTCCCTTAGCTGATCTCACCCACAACTAAGAGTTTCTACGACCCAAAGTCGAAGACTTGATAGACAAATCTGTCTCACACAGAAAAGTCTATAGGATTGAATAAATCTGTCTCCCACAGAAATACCCAAGAGTTTTTGTTCCGTCTTTTGATAAATCAAGGTGAACATGAACCAATTGATAAACCGGACTTATATTCCCGAAAAACAGCCTAGTATTATCAATCACCTCACAATAAACTTAATCGACTAGCGAAACAAGTTATTACGGAATCACAAACGATGAGACGAAGTTTGTTTGTGATTACATTTATATCTTGCCTATCAGAGATATAAAATCTCGAGCCAATTATTTCAATTGCACTCAACACGATAGAAACAACAAGATCAGATCACGCAACTACAAAGATAATAGTTGGGTCTGGCTTCACAATCCCAATGAAGTCTTCAAGTCGTTAACCTACAGGGTCTCGAGAAGAAACCTAAGGTTAAAGGAGAATCGACTCTAGTTATGCAAATAGTAACACACAGGAGGTGTGGGGATTACCTTTCCCATCTGCTAGAGTTCTCCTTTATATAATTTTCAAATCAGGGTTTTCAATCTAAGTTATCTTGGTAACAAAGCATTCAATAATCACCGTTAGATGAAAAACCTGATTCAACCAAGTGAAAATACAATAACTAACAATAATGAACTGAAACAAATTAAACAAGCATATCATTACCTTCATCTTCTCCATCAGAACTCACTATATCCCCATAATGATCCTCTGAAACAACACACAAAACAACCATACAAAATTCATTTTTCAGATACTTGAGATACTATAACAAACACAAAACAAAAACAAAACAAACAATCAAATACCCAAGAAAAGAGAACATTACCTTCATTGTCATTATCAACCTCCACCTCACCAAAGATAGGATCATCAAAATTATCTGCCAAGCCACCATCCGCAACCTTTTTCAAAAATTCCTCATAGTCCTTTGCATGTTGTTCTTCATTATCATACCCACAGTTGAAGTTTTCTAAATCCTGCTCAGGGTGACACTCATCAGGTTCTTCATTTGGAAGTTGTACAACATACTGATCATCCTCAAAAACGCTTGCTGCCTGTGTTGATTCAAACCAAAAGTCATGATTAAATGTTTTAAATTGTTCTTCAGGTATGTTGTCAGCTACACTAGACTGTGTTTGTTGTGTAAATTGAGGAACATATACTTATTCTTTATCTAAGTCAATGAATAACTTCTTGTTTGCTGCCTGACATTGGTTCTTCTTCTTAGATAGTCTAGGACTTGTTCTTATAGGAATTTGCTTGGTTTTGCTCACTGGTTTCTTTGGTGTTGAAGACTTTGTTGGTGTCAAATACTTGTGTGGAATAGCTACCTCTGTTAACCCTTCTGGATACTCATGTGGAATGATAACTTGCATATGCAGTGTAGTCCAATTCTCATGTACTTCTGCATTATCCCAAAACCTCCAAAATTCTTCTTCAGTAAGCAATGAATCTGGTAAACAGGGGTCACTACACCATATTAAATCCACTTCCTCATTAGGCTGCAATCTAATTAGGGGCTTGATCTTTTCTTTCAATTGAAGGAGACCCATATCTGTTCTAGCCAACCCTTTGAATTCAAAACTCATCACAGTGTTCATAACCTTCACCTTTATGTCTCTCTTAGCATAACTGTCTTCAACTTCATTTCTACGCCAAATGTACATAAACAGTGTTAGTTCAAATTCAAACATTCATATACAGAAACACATACACATATAATATTCCACAAAAATGAGAGATTCATGTGTTAGAAATTTACATATAGATTCATGTTCAAAAATGAGAGATTCCACAAAAATGAAATAACAATCACTGGTTGCTTATATAACATTATAATTTTTTTCCACAAGCCATATACATAAAGACATTTTCATTTGCAGATTATTCACTGGCAGTTTCTATAACAATTTTTGCACGTTTCATTTGAGTAATAGCAACAGTAATCAAAATATAAACCCTAAATCCATACATCTACTGTCATACACACAACACCATTTAATCGAAAAAAATACATACAATAACAGTTTCTAAATTAAACAGAACACCCTATAATCAAAAACATGTACAGAACACCCAAAAATCAATAACAGTTTCAAAATCGTAAAAAAAATTACCCTAGAAATAAACCCTAAAACTGTATTCACTCGATAATCATGAACTCTAACAGAAGACTCAAAATCGAAAAAAAATTAAAAACCCTAAATAATCATAACAATTTACATAATACCCAAAATTGAAAAACAAATTAACGAAAACCCTACATCACTATCATACACGAATACCCTATTTCATGAAATAGAAGAAAACCCTTTATTTTCCAAAATCGAAAAAAATATGAAAACCCTAAATCTCTGTGTACAAGAAAACATTGGTGTTGCTAACCTTTCTTTCCCTAACCTTTCCTTTTCTTTTTCTGGTTTCTTCTTCTCCTTCTTCTTTCCACGCCTTAGATTCACCATCTTTACTGGTCCTTGAAACAGAGAGAAAAGAGAGAGACGAGGGAAGAAGATGAGAGAAAAGAGAGAGACGAGGGAAGAAGATGAGAGAAAAGAGATTAGGTCGACCCTTTCTTCTTCTTTCCCCCTTCTTAGTTTTTTCTTTAATCTCACACCGCCCATTTTCTCATCTCGTTAAGATGTACGGTTAACATTAGCCCACATGTTAAGATTAACGGTCCAAATATCACACACGTGTTGGCGGAGAAAAACATAAATACTACACGTGTTGGCGGAGGTTACAAATACACTAAATCCGAACCCTTGATTTTCAACGAGATCTCCTTTACCCAGATGTGTGCCTGAGATCTTTGCACGTGGTACACGTATACGTGGCACTATTTTCTCACATGATTTAAACACGTGGCGTAAATTTCTCACGATAAATTGACCAGTGACGAGAAATTGACGAGAAATTGACTTTTCTAACAGTTTTGGATGGAAAACATCCAACAGGCCTATATTTGTAAATGTGAAAAAACGGGGGTACATAGTTAAGTCGGGTGTAAATATAGGGGTACATCTGTTTATAACCCAAGAAATTTTGATGGATCAATATAACCAATTATACAACCTCTATTCATATTCTCTTGATCATATAAATAATCTTACCAATGAAAATACCCAATTAGTTCAGAGGCAAGATTTATTAAGTAATGAAGTATCTCTCCTTTCTTATTCTTTAACTAAAGCTAATTTAGGGATGAAAACTTTATCAGATGAGAATAAAACCTTATCTCAAGAGAAGCGAACTTGTTTAAACAAGATGGCGATATCTTCGCAACAACTTATCATTCTTTAGAAAGTATATGATGACCAAGAGCAATCTCTTCGCTCTTTGAGAAATGAACTTAAAGAAGTAACAGAATCATCTATCGCTGAAAGAGATACACTCATTCAAGGTAGAATAGCTTTAAGTGTAAAGGCGAATCAACTTAAAGAATAATATTCCAAATTAGAAGAATCTTATTCTTCTCTTACGAAGAAAAATGCCTTTCTTATTTCTAAAAAGAAAAATCTTCAGTCTCGACTTAAAGCTTTAGTTGGAGATAAATTTGATGACACAATAGATCGTTGGGAAAATAGTTGTCTGACCTTGATTCGACACCTTATTTCGCAAAAGGAAGGTAGTCATAATAGTTTGATTGCCTTAACTATCTTTTCTTTGTCATATCTTTTTGAGTTCTTCATCTTATTGAAATTTTGTATTCTACCTTTCGCAGAGTCTGAGAAGAATCTTCATTCCTCCATTTCTGTTTTGGAGGCTAAATATGCCAAAATTCGCAAAGAAAATGCATTGCTCGTCTCTGCCCTTACTAGTTCTCGCGACCGAGCAGAAAGAAGACTTGATTATCTTGCGTATTTTAAGGATATTCAAGATAGGAATCATTAGAGAGCACTTCTTCGTCAAGTTCATCTCCAGGCTGAAGTCCTTGTAAATGATATTTTATTGTCTAAATCTCTTCCTCCTACATCAATCGAACCTTTGGAAGTAGATGATGATGAAGTTCCTCGTCCTGCTGATAGTGATTATGATTATGAAAGTGGTGCAGAGGATAATCTCTTGGAATATGAAGAAGAAATTCCTTCTAAGGAAGCATCTGCTGGTGTTAATCAAAATGAGAATGAAAAAGAAATCTCTTCTGAAGAAGTACTTGCTGGCGATAATCAAGGTGCTAATCAAGGCAAAGATCAGAATCGAAATGAAGGAGAGGCTTGCGATAATGAGAAAATTGGCGAAGAACGTCTATTATCTCCTTCTACTGGAATTAATATTGAAGCATGAGCTTCTTATCTAGTTCTATCTTCTTGAATTGTCTTATCTTTATTAATTTTTGCGAATAATATTCTTCAACCAACTTTGGAATCAATTTTACCTTTTAGTATTTTGCTGGTGAGAAAGATAATGCTTCTTGTTTATTGATTCCCATACTTTCCTCTCATTATCTTTCTTGCGAAAAATAATCTGTTATGAATACTTATAAATATTTTGTTTTGTCATGTGGTCTTATTTTTCCTTCCTAATTAAAGGTCTTATTATGCCACCTCTTGTCATTGCGACAAAATCGCAGGACGTCCTTGCACTTTCATGCAAAAACCCATTGATCTTGCCTTAACTTTTTTTTTTTGTATTATGGCCTCTTCAGGAATGTTGCGAAAATATGACAGGCCTAAATATTCTTGCGAAAATAAAGCCCCATGACATTGCCGTCTTGCGACGAAATCGCAGGACGTCTTCGCACTTTCATGCGAAAACCCATTGATCTCGTCTTATCTTTTTCTTTTGTATTATTGCCTCTTCAGGATTTTTGCACAAATATGACAAGCCTTAATACCCTTGCGAGTAAAAAGCCTCATGACATTTGCGTCTTAAGACACTTATCAGCTCCCTAATGGAGGGTGCCGCCCTTATCTCCCCCCTGGTTGCCCCTTCAAGGAGGCGTACTTATACCATACAAGGTTAGCTCCTCCCATCCAGTCTTAACAACAACCAGTTGTTTTCGCAGCCTCTTATCCCTTTTACCTGTAGGGCTTATGGTTACGAGACTGCACCCTAAGTGGGGTTTTCTTCAGGCTGAGTGCAGTATAATCCAAAACTTGTCAAGAATGGCAAGGTACGCTTCAAACGCCCCTGGAACTCTTGACTCAACCGTGTACCTCGGCTCCTTGATCATATCTGCACTCCTTGGGAGAGTCCTTATTACCTTAGTCACCCAACCTAATTCATATGCTTAAGCTGAGAATCCAAGGTGCCTCTCCCGGATGGGCTTTATTGACCCTAAATCTCCATGACTCAGGTTTCGGTGGCGGTGTAGCCTTTCCCTGAGCCATGCAACAGGTACCCCCTAATATGACGTACTTTAGGTCTTACATTTGCCTCTTGCGAAAATTTATTCGCGAACTAAGGTGTACGCCATAAAGGTTCGCTCCTTTCTTTTATGTCATTGTTCTGTGATTATCTCTGCGAAAATTTCGCACATCATGATCTTGTTTTGATATGAATAATCTTTCAATTATTCTTTCAGAATCCATAACTTCTCAAAGCTTCTTACGAATAATATTTTTTTAAGTAGAACCTGTTCCATGGTCTGTCAAGTCTATGACCAACATCTCTACCTTCTGGATCCATTAATCTATAAGCTCCTGTTCCAACTATCTCCTTAATGATGTAAGGTCCATCCCATTTTTTCGCTAATTTTCCACCATTTTCTCGCTGATATATTGGTGTCTCTCGCAGAACTAAATCTCCTGGTTGGAATTCGCGTACTTTGACATGTTTATTATATTCTCGGGCTAATCTTCGCTGATAATTCTCCATATGTTGTAAAGCTTTTTCTCTTCTTTCTTCTAATTCATCAAGTTTGTTTAAGATCAAACCCGCACTAAGATTTTTCTCCCAAGATTCTTTCTTTGTTGTCGGAATAACAACTTTTGTTGGTAACACCGCTTCAACTCCGTATGTTAAACAAAAAGGTGACATTCCAGTAGCTTCTCTTCTAGTTGTATTATAAGCCCATACTGCATTATGTACTTGTTCGCACCATGCTCTGTGATTTCCTTCCAATTTCTTCTTTAATATATCTGCGATTGTTTTGTTTGTTGCTTCTACCTGTCCATTAGCTTGTGGATACAAAGGAGTAGACTTTCCACATTTTATTTTAAATGCGTTGAGTAACATTTCTATGTTCTGTCCTTCAAACTGTTTCCCATTATCAGATACCAATTGCGCAGGAATTCCGAATCTGCAGATGATATTTTCGAATATGAATGTAAAGATATCTTTGTCGTGAATATTCTGTACTGCCTTCACTCCTGTCCATTTTGTGAAATAATCTGTTGCGACTATTAAGTATCTTCTTTGTCCAGAACCTGGTAAAAATGGCCCCACAATATCTAAGCCCCACTTCCCAAAAGGCCATACACTGGTTGAAGATGACAATGGTGCTCCAGGTGCATGTATTTTCTTTCTTTGTCGCTGACAATCTTCGCAACGTCTTGATATTTGTTTTGCATCTTCGTGCATGTATGGCCAGTAATAACCTTGCATTTTTTCTCTATTTGCCAAAGATCTTCCCCCGTTATGATTGCCAGCATCCCCACTGTGTAACATTTTTAGCACTTTTTCTCATTCCTCTCGTGTCAAACATCTGAGTGATGGTCCATTAAAGGATTTTCGGAATAGCAGCCCATCTCTTAATTCATAATTCGTTGCACGGCTTTTTAACTTGTGTGTTTCCAATCTATTCCTTGGTGTTTCTCCTTTCGCCAAATATGCATGAATTTCCATTCTCCAGTCTTCCATATTGTTCGTTTGTTCTTCTTCTTCATCGTCTATTATCATCACGTCCACTTCTTCTTCTTCTTTATTGATTGATGGTGACAGAAGTGTTTGTATTTTTATGCATCTCGAAGTTGGATCTGTCATCATACTTGAGATGAAAGCAAAAGCGTCTGCGAGTATGTTATCCTTCCTTGAAATGTGCCTCCATTTTATTTTTGGGATTTTCGCTGACAATTCTTCAACGAGCTTCTTGTATTTCTTCAAGGATGGTTCATTTGTAGTATATTCTCTCTTTATTTGGCGAATAACTAGCTGCGAATCACTAGTGATCCTGGCATTTTCTAGTTTCATTTATATTACGAATTTTAAGGCATGTATCACAGCTTCATATTTCGTTTCGTTATTAGTGGACGCGAATTCCAATCTGAATGAAACAACCATCTTTATTCCTTCTGGCGAAATTAAAACAATTCCAACTCCATTGTCTTCTCCATTTGATGATCCATCCACCAATATCTCCCATCTATTTGGTTCTATTAATAAATCTTTTGGATCTCCGTGTTCTTCTTCTATATCCATCATTTCTTATACCGCTTCGTCTTCTTTTAAAGGAAATTCTGCCAAGAAATCTGCAACAACTTGTGATTTTGGTGAAGACAAAATTTCATATTTAATATAAAAGTGGCCTACTTGTGCATTCCATATCTCCACTCTTCTTGATCTTTTAGAATTCTTCATTACTGATTCAATTGGTACTTTCGTTAATACCTTTATCTTGTGCGCTTGAAAATATATGCGGAATTTAAATTATGCATAAACTAATACTAAGATCAACTTCTCAATCTTTGAATAATTCTTCTCGGCAGTATTAAAAGTTTTGCTAATGTAATAAATGGGTTTCTCCAGTCCTGCGTCTACTCGCAATAACACAGCACTTAATGCATGCGACATCGTCGCAAGATAGATCAATAATTCTTCTCCTGATTCTGCTTTTTGTAAAATAGTTGTATTCATAAGGTGTTCTTTGATCCCTTGAAAAGCTTTTTCGCATTCATCAATCCATTTGAATTTCGCACCCTTCTTGAGTATATCGAAAAAATATTTGCATTTGTCTGATGATCGCGAAATGAATCTCCCCAGCGAAGCTAGAAGCCCATTCAACTTCTGTACATCTTTTATTGTTGCTGGTGTTGACATGTCACGAACTGCTTGCACTTTTTCTGGATCAACCTGTATTCCTTCCTTTGATACAATGTAGCCTAAAAATTTTCCCGATGCAACTCTAATAGTACACTTCTCAGGATTCAGTTTAATGTTATACTTCCGCATTTGTTCAAAAATCTCCCTCAGGTCCTGTACATGGTCTTTAGATTCTCTACTCTTTACTAACATGTCATCCACGTATACTTCTAATGTTTTGTGTATGATGTAATTGTAGATAGTGATAAAAGTGGTTCGATTCTAAGACTTGCGAAGGATAAAATATAAACTTAAATTCTAAAACAAAAATAGAAAACTCAAACAAAGATGATGATGTTATCAATATTAAAAGAACAGTGAGGCTAAGATTCCACTATTTTCCAAGTTCAAAGTGATTTAAATCCAATATTTATATTTATTCAATTTTTTCGTTTAATTTGATTCTAAGATGTTGCAACAAGTAGATTTTTAAAATAACAAGTGTAAATCAAAAGCATGGGATCTCAAAAACCTAAGTCCAAGCATATACCATCAATGGAAATCACAATTGTTGAATAAAAATCATTAAAAACAATTCTCAAACAAGGCAAATAATCATATAAATAATTGTAATAAATAAGATAAATAGAAAATACCACTCTTTATTGGAAAAATAGCTTCCTCTATCACCTCAGCAATGGGGTTTAGATCCTCATATCAAAAACAGGTTCAAAATATTTTTCCATTGCTCAAAAGGTGTTTTCAAAGGTGAAGAGACTCAAAGGGAGTAAAACAGTTCAATCGCAACGTTTATATGTATTGCAGATCGACTGCTACAAGAGAAACAGAAGGAATAAGACTGCTACAGTAACGATAGAAGCGAAGTGTTGTAGAACAACGACAGTGTTCTGCGACAGTTGGGCGTGGGTTGATGTTCTTCGTGTTCTTCAGCAGCACCAGCAGAATAGATTTCCTGCAACTCGTGATTTTTGTCTCCTCTGGTTCTCTAAACTACCCCAAACTCTTCGTCCTCCTCTCTGACTTGCAACCAACCTATATATATCCAACAGCCCCCAAGTAAACCCTAAACAACTCGAGTTTATCTTTATTCTTCTTTCACGGCAAGTCAGGGGTTTTTCTATTTCTTCTCTTCTGTACGCGTCAACTGGGTCAATCCCACCTCTACAATATTCCAGCAGGACCTTGTTAACTCAATCCTGGGCGTTAAATTCTTTCCTAAATCTTCATGGACTTTAAAATCCCGATAATATTTCTCCATGACTCTGTTTTGGTCTAACACGATGGAAACTCCTTCTTTCTCGAATCTGGCCGCCATACATTCCCTGCTTAGACGAAAAAGGGTTATACTAATCCATAACGCGAGAAAAATCCGACCAAATCTCTTCCAACTACCGAATCAGGATACCCGTGAAACTCCACACCTCTGTTTCCTTTTTCCGGCTTATCTAGCCAAATTAGATCGATCAAAACGAACATTCCAAGACTGTTACGCTCTAGGAAGTCCAGCCCCATGAAAATCAGCGCTTGAATCTCTATAAAACTCGCTTGAATCTCAAACCCTAACTCTGTTCACTTCTTCCAAATATTCCCGCCAAAATGAATTTGAATTTTGGGGAAGAAGCTGGTTGCCCCCTATCCAGAGTAGGGGTGCACATAGCCATGGGGTGTAAATGATATATCCGGGGTACAATTAGCAGTGAGGTGCCCCTTAGTAATTGAAGTACCCCTTATCCAAACTGAGAGTCTGAATAGTAGGTGTCCTCCGGGGCGCCTTTATCAACTTTTCGAGCCGATTTCTCCAAAAATGTTTATTGCCCAAAAATACCTACAAAGACATAAAACACCATAATAAGTACAAAATCGAGCGCTAACAATATATACAATTAAGATCAAAATACACACATAAATGTGTCTATCAAATACCCCCAAACTTATTATTTGCTAGTCCTCGAGCAAATCAAATCTACAAAATAAAATCCTAACTCACTGTCGAAGGCATCGTCGGTTGCATTTAGCATATGCAACAAGCCTTTAAACCCCTAGGTGGCCCTAGTGGTCGAGTTATAGTCTCGGGAGTGCTTACCAGAGATATACCCACAAAACCTTTACTCCAGACCTTAGCTATCTACGCAAAACCTCGGAAGCACTAAAGAATCTCCTTGGTTGGCATACTTATTGATTACAGGAGGAAGTACCCTGATGCGAAATTCCAATTGTTGTACACGAGTTTGCACTCAAGCATACTAAAATTCATATAAAGTGACAGAGCTCTACTCAGATAGTCGCACTATGGACATCAATATCCGGAGTCAAAACTAATCACATGGATAGATCAAGAAGATGGAAATAGAGAAAAACATAGATGGTTTTGATGTTTACTAAGTGAACGGTGTTTCTCATATCTGTCTGAAGGCCTCCGCTAAAATGAACCTATCCTAATGGACTGAGATACTAGTCTGACTAATATCAACACAACTGGCATATACAAGGGAACCAGTGATTGATAATCCTAACTCTAGGTCAACACGGCTGGCATATACAAGGGTACCAGTGGTAGACTTTATTGAATTTATTCCTTTTGGTCAAATGGTCTGGTCTCAAAAAAAAAATTTTCATGGTATCTCAATCACTCTAATTCACCCTAGCATTGGTAACAACTTGAATCGTGAGCCCCACCTAATCACTTAGAGTAACATAGTTTAAAAACAAAATAAAATAAAGATAGAAGTGAAAAGGACTCAACGAGATATGGTGAAACTATCATGTTATTTCTAACACCCGAGCTCTGTGCTTTTATGAATAGACTCTTCTAGATGTTTCCATCTAATCAGATTGGTTCCTCAAATCCTACAACCAAAATGCTTCCATCCACTTAGGTTGGTTAGTGTTATCCTTAATATGCATAAATTTCTAGGCTCTGGAGTTTATTTAAAACAAAAAGTTTCTACCCCACCCCCAAACTTAAATCTAACATTGTCCTCAATGTTTCGAATGAAAGAACAGTACCAAAAATATAAGTAACATGAGGAAATAGTAAAGAGAGAGTTCGGAAAGATAGTACCTGGGTGAAGTGAAACCAAAAACTGACAAAAATATTCTACAACATACAAATCGCCTCGATGGTCAATCAAGGGTAAATAGGGTCCTCCAGAGGGACCTCCTCAACATCACTTGTAGGAAAAGGCTCTAAAAATGGCTTCAATCTCTGACCGTTAACCTTTGAAGAAATAGTACCATCTGATGTCTCAATCTCAATAGCGCCATGAGGAAAAACAGTACGGACCACAAAAGGACCGGTCCACCGAGAGCGCAGTTTCCCGGGGAATAGATGCAAACGAGTGTCATACAGAAGAACTTTTTGACCTGGAGAAAATGACTTCCGTAAAATATTCTTATCATGCACAAGTTTCATTTTGTTCTTATACTCCTTAGCACTATCGTATGCATCTCTACGAATCTCGTCCAATTCATTGAGCTGGAGCTTTCTGTGATCCCCTGCCTTGTCAAGTGAAAAGTTTAACTGCTTAATAGCCCAATAGTCTCTATGCTCTAACTCAACATGCAAGTGACATGCCTTTCCAAATACTAAACGGTAGGGTGACATTCCAATGGGTGTCTTAAACGCGGTACGGTAATACCATAAGGCATCAGTAAGCCTCGACGACCAATCTTTCCTATTAGGATTAACTGTTTTCTCTAAAATACACTTAATTTCCCTATTGGAAACCTCTACCTGACCACTAGTCTGTGGGTGATACGGGGTATCTACTTTGTGGGTAATACCATATTGTTTCATTAATAGAGCAAACGATCTATTACAAAAGTGTGAACCCCCATCACTAATTATAGCTCGCGGTGTACCAAAACGTGTAAGTATATTCTCTTTCAAAAACTTAATTACGACCCTATGGTCATTTGTTTTACACGGAATCGCCTCAACCCACTTAGACACATAGTCTACAGCGAAAAGTATGTAAAGTTAACCTAAAGAATTAGGAAATGGACCAATAAAATCAATGTCCCACACATCAAAGACCTCAATCACTAAAATAAGGTTCAAAGGCATCATATTTCTACGGGAAATGGTTCCTAACCTCTGGAAACGATCACAAGAAACACAGTGACTATGGGAGTCTTTAAACAGTGAAGGCCATTAAAATCCACACTGCAATATCTTAGGAGCAGTCTTCTTAGCACTAAAATGGCCCCCACAAGCATGTTCATGACAAAAGAAGAGAATACTGGACTGGTCACTCTCAGGTACACATCTCCTAATAATCTGGTCGGGACAATACTTAAACAAATAAGGATCGTCCCAAAAGAAATGCTTAACCTCGGCTAAAAACCTAGAACGATCTTGTTTACCCCAATGTTGAGGGGTACGGCCAGTAACAAGATAATTCATTATATTTGCATACCAAGGTGATTGGGAAACAGAGAACAATTGTTCGTCAGGAAAGCTATCCCTTATAGGAAGGGCATCACTAGGGGAACTAACAACTAACTTGGATAAGTGGTCTGCTACTATATTTTCAGCACCCTTTTTGTCTCTAATGTCTGGAGAAAATTCTTGTAACAATAGGATCCACCTAATAAATCTAGGTGTGGTGTCCTTCTTAGACAAAAGGTATTTCAAAGCAGCATGATCGGTATAGATTACGATCTTAGAACCTAATAGGTAGGATCTAAACTTATCCAAGGCAAACACGATGGCTAGCAGTTCCTTCTCGGTAGTTGTATAGTTCAATTGGGCATCATTCAGAGTTTTGCTAGCATAGTAAATCACATGAAGTAAATTTTCTACTCGTTGACCTAACACAACGCCTATAGCATAATCTGAAGCATCACACATAATCTCAAAGGGTAGGTTCCAGTTGGGTGCCTGGACTATGGGAGCGGTAGTGAGTAAATTTTTAAGCTTCTCAAAAGCTCTAAACAAGCATCATCAAAGACAAACTTAACATCTTTTGCAAGCAAACTGCAAAGAGGTCTAGAAATCAAGCTAAAATCCTTAATGAATCGACGGTAAAAACCTGCATGCCCTAGGAATGACCTAATGTCTTTTACGGTTTTTGGGACCTGTAAAGTCTTAATAAGGTCAACTTTGGCTTTGTCTACCTCTATACCCTTTGAAGAAATGATGTCCCTAAAACAATTCCTGATTTAACCATGAAATGGCATTTTTCCCAATTAAGCACTAAATTCTTTTCCTTACACCTAGTCAACACTAATGTCAAATGATGCAAGCACTCATCAAAAGATGAACCAAACACTGAAAAATCATCCATAAAGACCTCTAAAAACCGTTCTACCATATCAGAAAATATGCTCATCATACAACGCTGAAAAGTCGCAGGGGCATTACACACCGAAAGGCATGCGTCTATACGCGAATGTACCAAAGGGACAGGTAAAAGTGGTTTTCTCTTGGTCTTCTGGGGCAATAACGATCTGATTATATCCGGAAAAGCCATCTAAAAAGCAATAGAAACTATATCCAGCTAATCTCTCTAGCATTTGGTCGATAAAAGGAAGGGGAAAGTGATCCTTCCTTGTGACCTTGTTCAATTTCCTATAGTCGATACAGACACGCCATCCCGTGGTCACTCGGGTTGGGATTAACTCATTATCCTCATTCTGGACTACAGTGATACCTGATTTCTTGGGAACAACCTGAACGGGGCTGACCCACTTACTGTCTGAAATTGGGTAGATAATACCCGCATCTAACAACTTAAGCACCTCTTTTCGAACTATCTTTCATGTTAGGGTTCAGTCGACGTTGCATCCCTAGACGGTTTGGAGTCTTCCTCTAAATGAATCTGATGCATACAAACGGTAGGACTAATACCCTTAATGTCTGCTATAGACCACCCTAAAGCTTCCTTATTATCTTGAAGTACTTTTACTAGCCTACTTTCCTGATCACTATCCAAGTCGGCAGCAATAATCACAGGTAAAGTCTCAGATGGGCCTAAGAACACATACTTCAGGTTATCTGGTAGTGGTTTGAGGTCCAACTTAGGGGGCTCTTCTAAGGAAGGAACTGAGGTAGTCTCAGAAGCTGGTAATGGTTCGAACCTAGCTTTCCATCTATCAGTGTCTAACACAGGGTAGAATCTAATAGAGCATTCACTTGTTCAATGGTACTATCATCGTCAAAATCTAAACCAAAATGGGATAGAAACTCTCTAATGGGTCTTCAGACAAGATGTTTGGTAATGACTCCTGAACTAAGGATTCTATCATATTCACCTCTTAACACATGTGTCATCTAGCTCATAAGGTAGCTTACTGACATTAAAAATGTTCATTTCGATAGTCATATTACCAAAGGATAAATTCATCACACCATTTCGACATTTATGATCGCATTAGACGTAGCTAAGAATGGGCGACCTAAAATCACAGGTATCTGGTTCTCTGGGTCAGGGACAGGTTGGGTATCTAGGACCACGAAATCCACTGGATAAATAAACTTGTCGACCTCAATAAGAACATCCTCGATAACACCTCGAGGAATTTTGACAGACCTATCAGCTAACTGCAGTGTTATCTGAGTAGGTTTCATTTCACCAAGTCCTAGCTGTAAGTACACATGGTACGGCAGTAAGTTCACACTGGCTCCTAAGTCAAGTAAATTTTTCTACCCGGTGTTTACCTATTGTACAAGCAATGGTTGGGGAACCTGGGTCTTTGTACTTTGGAGTGGTAGTGTTCTGAATGATTGAACTTACATGACTAGCTAAAAAGGCTTTCTTATGGACGCTAAGTTTTCGCTTTCGCGTACACATATCCTTAAGGAACTTGGCATAAGCAGGAATTTGCCTAATTGCATCTAATAAAGGAAGGTTTATGGTAACTTGCTTAAAAACCTCCAATATGTCATTAAAGTTCGATTCCTTCTTTGTTGATGCTAATAGCTGGGGAAATGGGGCTCTAGGCACAAAATCAGACCTCTCAGTAACCGAATTGGCATCATCGGAAATTTTATCAGTCCCCTCAGTTAGTGGTCCTGAGGGATGAGATCCTGAGGGGTGAACTACAGTATGTTCACTATCGGGCATGGTTACCTGATTGTCTACTACTCTACCACTCCTAAGGGTTTTAATAGCATTCAATTGATTCGATGGTTTTGCACCTACTTCATGAACTCCTCTATGGTTGGGGGTAGTCTGACTAGGGAGCCTTCCGTTCTCTCTCTCACTTAAGGTCTTAGCTATTTGGCCGACTTGAAGTTCTAGCTTAGCAAGGCTCTGAGCATTAGTTTGAAAGTTCTTCTTGGTTTCCTGTTGAAAACTAATTTGGCTCTGTGCTAACATATCCTGAGTTTTTGCTAACATCTTAATAGATTCCTCTAAGCTAGTCGTTTTGTTTTCTGGGCCTGATGAATTCTTAGTGTAACCAAAACCTGGGGGAGCATTAGAATTACTAAACTGACCTTGACTCTGGCCCTTATACCATGAAAGGTTCGGATGGTTTCTCCAACCAGGATTATAGGTTTCTGAATATGGGTCAAACTTCTGACGGTTATCATACCTAGTGTTATTATAGAGAGCATTGGCTTGCTCTTCATTATTCTGGCCTTCCCAAAAAGGCTCTGGTGGGCCCGGAAATGTGTATAAAATTGAAGTGAAATGAAACGCGGGCCTACAGTAATACCGCAAGTGCACGGTCGTTGGTTGTAGTCCGTGCAAGTACGGGTCGATCCACAGAGACTGGGTGTGTTTGGAGTTTCTAGCTATTTTGGGTTTCTAAATTGCTGTTGGGCTTTGAATGGTCAATGGGCTTTGAGTACTAATGGGTTTTGATAACAATGGGCTTGGTAGTATTTTGATGTGAACTGGGCCTTTGAGGGACTGAACTTCAAATGTAGCAGTGAACCGAGCTTGGCTTTTGAAGTGGGCTTTTGCCTTTCCCTAGCAGTAGCTGTGATCTGGGCTTGGCTTAGTAATGAGCTTGGGCTTTTAGCCTTTGGTTTCAACCCTAACAGTGTGCAATGGGCTTAAACCAGTGAACCAAAACAGGAAAATGGATTAAGATACTGAAGAAAAGTGCCAAGGAGACAGTTGCACACCAAGGCCTAAGCCAAGGGCAGTGATGTGAAGAAAATAGCAAATGAAAGAAGAAAACAGTAAACAATGGAATGAGTCTAAACATGAAAAAGAGCAAAACAAAACAGTGAAGACAAGAGGATGAACTCAACTGATCATGCCAATTCTTCCATACAGCAGGTAAAGGTAAAGGTTCAAGCCTGCCTTTTACCTAAGGTGTTTCACCAATGGATAGTTGAATCACAACTAAAGTGTCAATCCTAAGCACTAAATGTCTGACTAAAGCACAATTAGTCAGAGAATTTGACAATGTCAATAAGGTATGAGTTGTGGTAATATCACATAGTTTTATCCTAACTACAAAGCATACATGATATGCACTGTGAGAGTAAAATGTGGTTTACCTTGATTCAATTCTATCCTAGAACATTTCACACATCTAAGAATGACATGAACAACATGAGAACATTACAAGACATAACAGAACATACACATTAACAGAGAACATACACATTAACAGAGAGCATACACAGAACAGAACATAATATGAACATCAAAAAAAGTGAACATTAACAGAACAAAGTTCTGGACACTGGCTAGTCCAGCATGAATCTCTCTTCACCTAATAGTTCCCCTTTTATACCCAAATTATCAAATTAGGGTTTACACCCATTTTCCCCAAAAATCTCCAATCGACAGTACAATTAGGGTTTCCCCTTTTTCTAGTGTTCTGGGTCTAATTTTTCCCATAACCCTACTCTCATCCTCTCCTAAGCAGTTCTATTACATCAATTGGGGTTTTCTAGAAAAACCCTAAATTATAAAGAAAATTAGGGTTTTCAGACTTGGGAGAAAATTACCATACTCTTCTGATTTCGTTGTCCCCTCTGCGATTAAGCTCATACCCATGCTTCCACTTGCATATGCGCTCTTGAAACACGCCTCAATGTTGTCTTCTGATGGAACCCTAGTTCTGTCTTTCTAGGTTTTAGCGTCTGATGGAGAAGCTATAACCGAGGAAGAGAGAAGTTGAGGTTATGGTCGAGGCGGTCGGTTTTGGGAAGGTGGTGGTGGCAGAACTGTGGAGGTAGGAGTGAAGGCTGGTACGGTGGAGGAGGAGTTGCAGTTGCAGCTCTGCAACTGTCGGTGAAGATGGGAAGAAGAAGAAAGAGAAGAAGAGAAATGGAATGGGTAGTTCTCGATGGGTTTTTTAGGGTATGGGATGTTCTGGTGTGAGTCGGGTTCATCAAGAGATGATGTTTCACGAGCTGGGCCATCGGATCATTAAGTTCAGATGGAATCGAACGGCTTTAAGGAAGGGTATGGAAGCGACCGTAGGATTTTTTTGGTACAACTAAATAGACGGATCCAGATGGAGTTAGTTGTTGTAATGTGTGTCGGGAGCTTCGGATCTTGATGACCTAAAATGCAGCGACCATTGGATTGTTGAGATGATCGGATCGGACGGCTGGAGAGGGAAGCGGGTTTGGATATTGGAAATGAGTTTGGGTAGGGGTTTTGGGCCTTGGGTATACCAAGCCCATATCTTCTTTAAGAACAATTCTTCCTCTTCAATCCCACTTCTAATTGATCCGGCTCTTGCAAACATCAATCTTCGCTTCCTCCTATCGAGAGTCTTTGCCGTTCCTTTGCTCTTTTCGCTCCGTGAGATAACCAGGATTTATTTAGTACCTAAAAATGCAAAATTAATTAAGAAAATTATTTATTCTTGAAAACAACGAAAACACAGAATATGGGATAAAATGTAGAATTAATGCGCAAAAGATGAGTTAAATGCCAACAAAAAGGGATAAATATATACAATATTTGGCACTCATCAAATACCCCCAAACCTGAATTTTACTTGTCCTCAAGTAAAAACAAACTAAGGAAATCCTAACTATACCACTGTCGCTGGTCTCTCGAATGCATTTAGCGTATGCACTAAGCCTTTTAAACCACTAAGTGTCCCTAGTGGACGAGTTGAAGTCTCGTGAAGGTTTACCAGAGGTGTGCCTACAAAACCTAAGGACAAAATATAAGCTCATATTCCATCAAATGTGACATGTGCAAAACAGTTTAAGCTCACAGCAAAATGGAGATGTCAATCTAGCTATCGAAGGCACAATCCTAGCACTGATAACAAAAAAAGACATGTGATAAGAGTGTAAAGTGTATCTACACATGTGTAAAGAAAGATCTGAAGTTATGACTACTAATCACCAAGAGATAGTTTCTCAGGCTAAGAACTGAGGTCGAAATCTAGCTAGCTGTCCGGACTTTACGAGAATTGTGAATGAGTTGGAGGTATTTCACAATTGCTCGCGTTGTACATCAATGGCATACACCCTCCTTGCTTATTACAATGAAACAACAAAAGATGACTATTTACATGACTCTTATTTACATTGACTATTCTCTTTTTATTTTTGGAACAAGAGATGATGGAATTGATAAATACTTGATTTTTTGTATTTTTCTGATATTTTTTTTCTCATTTTTTTTTTTTTTTTTTTTTTTTTTTTTTTTGACAAATGATACTGATTTTTACATAAGGTAGCACTTTTGATACATAACAAAAAGAAACAAAAAATTACATGACACTTTGCAAGAGGTTGCCCTTTTTGATGCACCCAGTTAAATTCGATGGTTGTTTTTCTTAATGTAACCTCCACCTTCTATCCCAACCAACCAAAGAACAAGCTAGTCAAGTTTCGTTCAGTATTCTAAAGTGATTGGCAATCGTAACTTCCTATCAAACACCTTGAAGATCGAGGCCATACATGTATTGGTAGATCGTGCGCGTGCAAATTTCTTATCACTATGTGAATTGTGCTAGAATCAGGGTACCTAAATATCTAGACTAAGACTCCTAATAAAAATACATATTTGCACAAGAGTCAACATTTCAAGGTAAATGAGCTCCATTTTTTATGATTTTTTTTCAATTTTTTAATTTTTTTGAATTTTGATTTTTCAATTTTTTTTGGAATTTTTCAAATTTTTTTTTTTTTTTTTTTTTTTTGAAAAGAAGGAGTTCGTTTTCAATTATGGCAAATTATCGTGGTATCTACTCTATACCCCCAAATCTAAACTAAACATTGTCCTCAATGTTTCAAAATATGGAAAGAATTAAAATGCAACATATGGAAAGGGACATGCTGAGTAGAGTAAAAGGAGAGAGAATACCCGATTTCGGCGAAAGCAGAATTAAAACTCCGTTATTCAAGGCAAAAATCCAACATATTTCAGCCGAGATCATATTGGATTAGCAAAATATATACAAAAGGAACAAAAGTTTTTTTTTTTTTAAAAAAATTTTATCTACTGGATTATATACAAAAACTTCACCATACACCAAAAGTCTAAAGAGTTGAGGATCAACCCAAAAGAAAAAGTGTAGAGACATAGAAAGTTTCAAAACACTAAAATTGGACTTAAATGGGAGTGAGAGCGAAAAACCGAATGAATCACCCCTAAACCTAAATTGTTCAACAGGTTTACTTTTAAGCACAAAATCTTTTAATTTTAAGGGTTCAGGATTCAAAAGGTCTAACTCATAATGGACTGTTTTCGGGATGGGCAAACATGCAATTTCCAACTGTGGCTCTTTAAAAGTGTTATATTTTGAAGCAAAATAGTCCAAGAGGACTTGGGAAGCACACAGTTCCAATCCTAGATTAGGAATTTTCAGAAAAATTGGTTTTACAATATTGGCACAAACCAAATCTAGGTTGGGTGGAAGGCCACCAAATTGTGACTTAGGTAGAATAATAGGCATATCATTATCAATCAAATCAAAATCTTCTAACTCATCTACACATGTCACATCATGCTCACAATCATCAATCACATTGGCAAGATCACAATCAGAATTATCAACATCATCAACAGATTTATTCTCGTGTATCGGCACATCAGGGGAAACATCACATGGAATACTAGAAGAAATATCATGCATTAAGGTCGGGGCAGAGAAGCCTAATGTATTTGAACCCAAAGATTCCATAACATTTTTAGTATAGACATGTTCTTCTAACATAACATCATAATCATCATCATCATGATAGGCATTTTGCAATCTAGGATAATTTTCAATCCTAAGGTCGGAGCTATTACAAGAATAAAACTCTAATTCATGGGGATGACTCATATCATGTGGTGTTGTTCCTGTTTCCCTAACGGATTCCCATTGATGGGTTTTCTCTGCAATCTCGGCTAAAAAATTCCATGCATCATCCACAGATTTATCAATAAACTCACCATTACACATAGACTCAACCATGGTTCGAGATTTAAAGTCTAGTCCCTCATAGAGGATGACGACAAGTCTCCACTTCTCAATTCCATGGTGCGGACATTCACTCAACAAATCATTAAAACGTTCAAAATAGTGAAAAACAGTTTCCTCATCCAATTGGACAAAACAATTGATACTTTGACGAATAGCGATGGTCCTATGGTGTGGAAAGAATTTTTTGAAAAATAGATCTGTGAGTTGGTCCCAAGTGTTGATTGATTGTGGTCTCAAACCGTAAAACCATGTTTTGGCCCTTTCCTTTAAAGAAAATGTAAACAAACGCAATTTCAGAGAGTCTTCGGACAAATGATCAGGTTGCATAGTCCGACAAATTTGTTCAAACTCCCTCACATGAGTATAGGGGTTCTCAGAATCGAACCCTCGAAATATAGGAAGTATTTGTATCATGTTTGCATTTATTTTAAAAGGGTTATTGGTTTGAGGTAATACAATACATGATAATGGAATTTTTATTGACGGATACATGTATTCATGAAGAGCATGAGGTTGGCCCATTTTGAAAAGACACAAAGCCCACTATTTGGTTTTAATGGGTTTTCAAAAATTTGGTTTTCTATGGGAAAATTTTGGTTTTGATGGGATATAAAAGAAAATATTTGGTTTAAAATGGGAGCAAGTAAAATTTGGTTTTAAAATTGGGAGCAAAAGAATTTTTTTTTTTTTTTTTTTTTTTTTTTTTTTTTTTTTTTTTTAAGAAAGAAAATAAAATTTGGTTTTTTGAATGGGAGCAAGCCCACTGTGCAAGCCTTTTGTGTTTGCTTTGGCTCCGCTTGGTTGAAAACTTTTGGTGGAATTGAGTCCAAAATCTCGGCCTAGAATTTGGGTACTCGGCCCACTAACGAGTTCAGCTAGCGTGATCGGTTACAAGCTCAGCTGGGTTTAAAAACCCAGAATACAACATATAAGTCCAAATTAAACAAGCTCACAAAAATTAAATACAAGCCCACAAATTAATTATTACAAACCCAACAGAAAATAAGAGAAGCCCAAAAATTGGCTTTAATATTACAAGCCCACAATTAAAAAAAAATTGGAAGCCCACAATTCGGGTTCTCTTAAATGGGTTACCTTTTAAGCACAGCCCAGCTGCTCTGATATTGTTGCAAAAACCCAGTTGGGCTTTGGTTCTTTTCCTTGGTGGCGTCCCAGCAGAGGAAAAACAGGTTCAAAACAGCAGGTCCAACAGCAAATGAAGTGAAGCAGATGCAGATGCAAATGCTATGCAGTGAAATGCAAAAATAGCTAACAAAACAACAAGAAAAACACAGCACCAATCCCCGGCAACGGCGCCAAAAACTTGGTGGGCCTCTAAAAGGTCTAAAAATTATCCCCGGCCAAAAACTTGGTGGGTCCGGAGATATGTATAAAATTAAGCGCAATAAAACGCGGGCCTACAGTAATACCACAAGTGCACGGTCGTTGGTTGTAGTCCGTGCAAGTACGGGTCGATCCACAGAGACTGGGTGTGTTTGGAGTTTCTAGCTATTTTGGGTTTCTAAATTGCTGTTGGGCTTTGAATGGTCAATGGGCTTTGAGTACTAATGGGTTTTGATAACAATGGGCTTGGTAGTATTTTGATGTGAACTGGGCCTTTGGGCCTTTGAGGGACTGAACTTCAAATGTAGCAGTGAACCGAGCTTGGCTTTTGAAGTGGGCTTTTGCCTTTCCCTAGCAGTAGCTGTGATCTGGGCTTGGCTTAGTAATGAGCTTGGGCTTTTAGCCTTTGGTTTCAACCCTAACAGTGTGCAATGGGCTTAAACCAGTGAACCAAAACAGGAAAATGGATTAAGATAGAAGAAAAGTGCCAAGGAGACAGTTGCACACCAAGGCCTAAGCCAAGGGCAGTGATGTGAAGAAAATAGCAAATGAAAGAAAGAAAACAGTAAACAATGGAATGAGTCTAAACATGAAAAAGAGCAAAACAAAACAGTGAAGACAAGAGGATGAACTCAACTGATCATGCCAATTCTTCCATACAGCAGGTAAAGGTAAAGGTTCAAGCCTGCCTTTTACCTAAGGTGTTTCACCAATGGATAGTTGAATCACAACTAAAGTGTCAATCCTAAGCACTAAATGTCTGACTAAAGCACAATTAGTCAGAGAATTTGACAATGTCAATAAGGTATGAGTTGTGGTAATATCACATAGTTTTATCCTAACTACAAAGCATACATGATATGCACTGTGAGAGTAAAATGTGGTTTACCTTGATTCAATTCTATCCTAGAACATTTCACACATCTAAGAATGACATGAACAACATGAGAACATTACAAGACATAACAGAACATACACATTAACAGAGAACATACACATTAACAGAGAGCATACACAGAAAAACACAACATGAACAGCACAAAAATGATCATTAACAGAACTTGGTTCTGGACACACTGGCTAATCCAGGCATGAATCTCTCTTCACCTAATAGTTCCCCTTTTATACCCAAATTATCAAATTAGGGTTTACACCCATTTTCCCCAAAAATCTCCAATCGACAGTACAATTAGGGTTTCCCCTTTTTCTAGTGTTCTGGGTCTAATTTTTCCCATAACCCTACTCTCATCCTCTCTTAAGCAGTTCTATTACATCAATTGGGGTTTTCTAGAAAAACCCTAAATTATAAAGAAAATTAGGGTTTTCAGACTTGGGAGAAAATTACCATACTCTTCTGATTTCGTTGTCCCCTCTGCGATTAAGCTCATACCCATGCTTCCACTTGCATATGCGCTCTTGAAACACGCCTCAATGTTGTCTTCTGATGGAACCCTAGTTCTGTCTTTCTAGGTTTTAGCGTCTGATGGAGAAGCTATAACCGAGGAAGAGAGAAGTTGAGGTTATGGTCGAGGCGGTCGGTTTTGGGAAGGTGGTGGTGGCAGAACTGTGGAGGTAGGAGTGAAGGCTGGTACGGTGGAGGCAGGAGTTGCAGTTGCAGCTCTGCAACTGTCGGTGAAGATGGGAAGAAGAAGAAAGAGAAGAAGAGAAATGGAATGGGTAGTTCTCGATGGGTTTTTTAGGGTATGGGATGTTCTGGTGTGAGTCGGGTTCATCAAGAGATGATGTTTCACGAGCTGGGCCATCGGATCATTAAGTTCAGATGGAATCGAACGGCTTTAAGGAAGGGTATGGAAGCGACCGTAGGATTTTTTTGGTACAACTAAATAGACGGATCCAGATGGAGTTAGTTGTTGTAATGTGTGTCGGGAGCTTCAGATCTTGATGACCTAAAATGCAGCGACCATTGGATTGTTGAGATGATCGGATCGGACGGCTGGAGAGGGAAGCGGGTTTGGATATTGGAAATGAGTTTGGGTAGGGGTTTTGGGCCTTGGGTATACCAAGCCCATATCTTCTTTAAGAACAATTCTTCCTCTTCAATCCCACTTCTAATTGATCCGGCTCTTGCAAACATCAATCTTCGCTTCCTCCTATCGAGAGTCTTTGCCGTTCCTTTGCTCTTTTCGCTCCGTGAGATAACCAGGATTTATTTAGTACCTAAAAATGCAAAATTAATTAAGAAAATTATTTATTCTTGAAAACAACGAAAACACAGAATATGGGATAAAATGTAGAATTAATGCGCAAAAGATGAGTTAAATGCCAACAGAAAGGGATAAATATATACAATATTTGGCACTCATCAGGCTCCAATCTACCACTAGTGTGACCCACTTCTAAAGCTTCTAACCTTTTCGCTATAGCAGCAATTTTGGCATCTGATTCAAAGCTTCCTTCTACCCTATAAACGTTTCCTCTGCCTAGAAGAATTGTTTTCTGAGGTACCCTATTGCTTTCCCATTGTTGGGTCTTTTCGGCGATTTCATGCAAATATGTCATCGCATCATCAACTGTTTGGTTTTCAAACCCACCTGTACATATGGACTCTACTGTAGTTGTGGTGGGATAATCTAAACCCTCATAAAGGATCTGAACTAACCTAACCTTTTCTAAACCATGATGAGGACATTGGGCTAATAAATCATTGAACCTTTCCAAATACCTATACAAAGATTTTCCCTCCTGTTGTGTAAACGTGCAGATTTGCGTCCTAATAGACGAGGTTTTGTGCCTAGGTAAAAACTTGTTCAAAAAGGCAGATGTAAGTTGTTCATAGGTTTCAATTGATTCGGAAGCCAAACTATACAGCCACGACTTGGCTTTATCTTTTAAGGAAAAGGGGAATAACCTGAGTTTTAAAGCATCATCATCAAGGTTTCTAATTTTCAGGGTACTACAAATTTCCTCAAAGTCCCTAACATGGAAATAGGGGTTTTCATTTTCTTTTCCTAAAAAGATTGGGAGCAACTGTAAGGTTCCAGGCTTAAGTTCATAATTTGCTTCAGTTTCAGGTAACCTGATACACGAGGGACGAGTAGTCCTAGTAGGATTCAACAAGGCTTTCAAAGTTGCCATTTCTGGCGCTATTGGACTATCAGGGATTCTTTCCTCAAACGGACGTTCAAAAACGGAATCTTCACGAATCGGACTTTCTAAATTGAGGTAATCACGACGCTGAGAACTACTAGGTTTCTCTTTAACAAATCTACCTAGGGCGTCTCTTTTACGTTCATGCATGCAATAGAATAAGGTAGGGAATTCTATGCAAACACAAAACAAGGATGACTCAACCAAATCAAACCTAAATTTCTAGCAAACAAAAAGCATGATGGCTCCACTTAGATTGTTTCTAGACCAACTTCTATTCTTTCGAAAAGGAACTCGTTACAATCTGAGCAAACCCCTCTGGAATCAATCCGAGTCAAAGTAAGTTGAATCGAGGCGAGGGAAGATTAGTGGAGCTTTGATACCCAAGGCCTCACCGGTTACAAGGCGGCGCAGTCACGCATTCAACACACAGAAACCTTCAAGAACTTCGAAGTATGCTCAAAAGAGTAACCAATATTCTTCGAACGACTTTCCTATTAAGCTCGTTACCCTATAGGTCTCGTTCTAGTAAAAATTTTAGGCTTAGGTTCGCGTTTGGTTTCGTTTTCCTAAGGCGAGCAAAAATAGAACGGTGATGAAATCCGAACCCTTATCTTGTATAGCCAGTCCTTGCCCTTTACTAGGAAATTAAAGCAGCCGTTTTCAAGTCCTCAGCATATATGCAAACGAAGGAATACAGTAAACCCGCTGACAGGGGATTCGCGGGTGTTTCGAAAAACTTACCTCCCGTACCAAACGGACGAAGAACCGCTTATGTCGACTAGGGCCACGACTCCTATGTCATGTACGAACCCGAGGGGACGAGGCGATATCGTAATCACCGTCCTTATCTGCACACAGTTTATATTTAAACCAACCCTTCCTTAGGGTTTTAAAAAAAATGTCCAAAGTCCAATGTCCAAGTGTCCAAAAAAAAAATATTACAAAAATAACAAACCCTAATACAGTTCTCTCTCTTTTCTTTTTTTTATAAAGAAAAATAAACAAACCCTAAAAAAAAAAAATCTAAAAAGAAATTGTCTTCTTCTCCGTTCTTTTCGCTTTAAGCTTTCGCTCCAAGTCTTTATGCTTTAAGTTCCAGTCTTTACGAAATCACCAAACTCCTTGGCACAATTCGCTTTATGATCCAAAACCTGTAGACAAAAGATAAATACCCAAAAACGTAAAAAAGAACAAAAAATAATAAAAACCTAAAAAATAAAAAAAATAAAAGAAAACGAAGTCTAAAAACCCTAAAAGCAAATCCGCGTCGGCGGCGCCAAAAATTGATGTAATTGTAGATAGTGATAAAAGTGGTTCGATTCTCAGACTTGTGAAGGATAAAATATAGACTTAAATTCTAAAACAAAAATAGAAAACTCAAACAAAGATGATATTGTTATCAATATTAAAAGACCACCGAGGCTAAGATTCCACTATTTTCCAAGTTCAAAGTGATTTAAGTCCAATATTTATATTTATTCAATTTTTTCGTTTAATTTGATTCTAAGATGTTGCAACAAGTAGATTTTTAAAATAACAAGTGTAAATCAAAAGCATGGGATATCAAAAACCTAAGTCCAAGCATATACCATCAATGGAAATCACAATTGTTGAATAAAAGTCATTAAAACAATTCTCAAACAAGTCAAATAATCATATAAATAATTGTAATAAATAAGATAAATAGAAAATACCACTCTTTATTGGAAAAATAGCTTCCTCTATCGCCTCAGCAATGGGGTTTAGCTCCTCATATCAAAAACAGGTTCAAAATATTTTTCCATTGCTCAAAAGGTGTTTTCAAAGGTGAAGAGACTCAAAGGGAGTAAAATAGTTCAATCGCAACGTTTATATGTGTTGCAGATCGACTGTTACAAGAGAAACAGAAGGAATAAGACTGCTACAGTAACGATAGAAGCGAAGTGATGTAGAACAACGACAGTGTTCTGCGACAGTTGGGCGTGGGTTGATGTTCTTCGTGTTCTCAGCAGCACCAGCAGAATAGCTTTCCTGCAACTCGTGATTTTTGTCTCCTCTGGTTCTCTAAACTACCACAAACTCTTCGTCCTTCTCTCTGACTTGCAACCAACCTATATATAGCCAACAACCCCCAAGTAAACCCTAAACAACTCGAGTTTATCTTCATTCTTCTTTCACGGCAAGTCACGGATTTTTCTATTTCTTCTCTTCTGTACGCGTCAACTGGGTCAATCCCACCTCTACAATATTCCAGCAGGACCCTGTTAACTCAATCTTGGGCGTTAAATTCTTTCCTAAATCTTCATGGACTTTAAAATCCCGATAATATTTCTCCATGACTCTATTTTGGTCTAACACGATGGAAACTCCTTCTTTCTCGAATCTGGCCGCCATACATTCCCTGTTTAGACGAAACAGGGTTATACTAATCCATAACGCGAGAAAAATCCGACCAAATCTCTTCCAACTACCGAATCAGGATACCCGTGAAACTCCACACCTCTGTTTCCTTTTTCCGGCTTATCTAGCCAAATTCGATCGATCAAAACGAACATTCCAAGCCTGTTACGCTCTAGGAAGTCCAGCCCCATGAAAATCAGCTCTTGAATCTCTCCAAAACTCGCTTGAATCTCAAACCCTAAATCTGTTCACTTCTGCCAAATATTCCCGCCAAAATGAATTTGAATTTTGGGGAAGAAGCTGGTTGCCCCCTATCCAGAGTAGGGGTGCACATAGCCATGGGGTGTAAATAATATATCTGGGGTACAAATAGCAGTGAGGTGCCCCTTAGTAATTGAAGTACCCCTTATCCAAACTGAGAGTCCGAATAGTAGGTGTCCTCCGGGGCGCCTTTATCAACTTTTCGAGCCGATTTCTCCAAAAATGTTTATTGCCCAAAAATACCTACAAAGACATAAAACACCATAATAAGTACAAAATCGAGCACTAACAATATATACAATTGAGATCAAAATAGACACATAAATGTGTCTATCAGTGTATCCATTTTGCGAACACCTTCTCTACCATTCTTTGGTATGTCGCTCCCGCATTTCGCAAACCAAATGGCATTTTCGTGTAACAATATAAACCTCTAGGGGAGAAGAAAGAAGTATGTTCTTGATCTTCTTCAGCGAGAGGGATTTGGTTATACCCTTTGTACCCATCTAAAGACGATACCCTATCATTTCCCGCTGCGGATTCCACCATTTGAGGAATATCTGGTAACGGAAAACTATCTTTAGGGCAAGCTTTGTTTAAATCAGTGAAATCTATGCAAATCCTTATTCCTTTGTTTTTCTTTAGGACAATGACCATATTCGCTATCCATTCTGGGTATTTAGCTTCTCTTATGATTCCCGCATCAAGCATTTTCTGTAGTTCTTCTTCTATTTAGGAATGGTAAGTTGTTGCAATTTTTCTTATTCTTTGTTTAAATGGTCTCACATTTTTGTTAATCTCCAAATTGTGGCATGCAATTGATGGATCTATTCCCGGTATATCATCCATGCTTCCTGCAAAAACGTCTTTATATTCTCGCAAAAGGTTAACAGTTCTTTCTTCTTCTTCTACATCCATCTTGGTTCCAATTATCAATATTAGAGGCTCTTCTATAGTTCCAATGTTTATATCTTTTATTGGTTCTGCGGCAGTGTAACTGGGATTGGGTTCTCCCATTGGTGTTGGTTTTTTTATTGTTTTCACAGGTCCTTCTCCTTCTTCTGAAATTTCGCTGGGTATTCCCTTGCCTTCTTTTGCCTTTATCATTTATACTCTTAATTCTTCTTCTTTCTTTGCTTCCTTTGCCAATTTTCTGCAAAATTGTTTCCTTTTGGCTTGTCCTTCATTATGCTTTACTTCAATTTGATGACATAATTTCGTATTGTCAACATCTCCTTTGATTTCTCCTATTCCATTTGGTGTGGGGAATTTAATACATTGATGCAACGTTGATACTACAGCTTTTATCGCATGTATCCATGGTCTTCCTAGCAACATATTATGTGGCGATTCCATATCCACCACGCATAATGTTACATGTGTTTCGATCTCCCCTAGTGGAATTCGTACCACTATTTCTCCTTTAGGTTTTGTTGTGGATTTTCCAAAGCCATGAATAAAATATGTTGAATTGGACATTTCTTCATCTTTAAATCCCATTCCCCTGAATGCATGATAGAATATTATATCCACTGAACTTCCTGTATCGATTAAAGTTCTGTTCAATATCCATTCTCCCGTGGATTTTGTTGTTGTCTCCTTCTCTTTTCGCGTAATAGGCATTGTAATAACCAATGGAGATGTGTGGTTCAAATTTTTTTTGGTATTTCTGCCGCCATGAATGTGATTTTTTGTTTTTCCCAATCTTTCAAGGGTGATGTCTTTTCTACCGCCACAACCTTCCTTCCTTTAAAATTTCGTTTATGTATTCTTCCTTTGATGTTTTAATGGAATTCATTAACCATTGTTTTTGTTATCATATTACACTCCAATCTTTTTTCATCTTCATTGACTCTAATCATTTTTCTTTTAACTGGTTCACTGATTTATTTAATCACTTTCTTGATTTGAACAATCTCAACAACAATCTTTAACTTTTGATCTTCAGTCCCCCTCCTTCTAGCGCCATTATGTAGTTGCAGGAAATCCTACACTACACCCCTCATATGATTTCATTAATATTCAACTCATTTTTAGATTTACAATCTTAATTTTATTGATGAATCTTTGAATATTCTTACAAGAAAAGATAAAAGAATCAAGAATAACCTATGCTATAGACTTTCTCTCTCCTATTTACTTATTTCTTACTCAAAAAAATATCTCTCCCCCTTTCCTCACAGCTGAACGACTATTTATAGGGAAATACATAGTGGATGACAGCTAATCTGTCCTTTATTTTCGGATATGGCTTGCGACATTCTCGCAACCTTACCAATGTTAATCTCGCAAACTCTCTAATTTTCGCAGGATCATCACATCTTTCTCATGATTTTAGCTGACGACGTTTATTATATCGTTTCTGAAATTGTTCTGTGACGCTGTTGTGTTGTGTTGTTGATAATTTCGCTGAAATATTATTGCTGCGAGATTCTGATCCTACAATTCTGATCAAAATAAGGTATGACCAATGTTCATGGGTAAAAATGGTTTACTAGTTTCTGGTAAAAAGTGGTGGAGTAGGCAAGTGCTCGATGAAGCAAATCGTCTGAACCTTTAAACAATAAAAAAATCATCAAATAAAAAAAAATCGTCTGAACCTTTAGACAAATGTACTGCACAAAAGTACTTTGAGTTGGAGAGTTTAATATGTACTCTGGCCTAAACCAAGACAATGGATGTTCCAGATTCAATTCGGTCATAGGGAAGGAGAAGGGTCGGTCTGTAGAGAGGAAAGCTGAGAATGTATAAAAATCAATGGAGATTGATCAATTGATGATATGATGTGTTGAACTGCTTTGGAGATGATTTATCTATGCAGACGAGAGAAATCCTTTGTAAGTGATTGATAATTGATTGTTATGTGTTGAGTCTTACTTCGTTTAGTTGTCTTATCAGTCTTGATTGTCAAATCATAGGTTGAGGGAACTATTTATTGCAGCACATCAATCTTGAAAACACGGGGGTATAACAACCACACCCAATATTTCGTTCGGCAATCTGTATGGACTAAACTCCAATATAATTCTGAGAGAGCACCAACTTATAGGTGAGACTCAATCAAGAAATATATCAAAGAGTTTTATCTCTTCCTCAATACAATCAGTAAATCAACTAGATAGAAATCCGTGAGACTGATTGATATGAGAATAATTCAGATGGTACCAAAGAACAATGTCCGAGTGTCAATCAAGTCATATCCAACAAACAAGGTCAGATTTATCAACTATGATTGAACCACACACAACCTGTGATATTTCAATTATATAAACAAATATAATGCGGAAAAGAAATAACACAGACACTAGCATACTACAAGTTAACTTCGGAATGGAATGTAGTTGAGCCCTAACCAAGTCTCATACCAATTAAGGTACAGTCGCGTTCCTTATGCCTCTTGAATACCAGCAAGACTCTGCGCACTTGATTCCCTTATATGATCTCACCCACAACTAAGAGTTTCTATGACCGAAAGTCGAAGACTTATTAACAAAGTTGTCTCCCACAGATAAGTCTATTCTGGTTGTTGTTTCAGTTTTTAGATAAATCAAGGTGAACATGAAACTCAATTAATATTCTGGTCTTATACTTCCGAAGAGCATCCTAGAAATATCATTCACCTCAAAATAACCCAAGTGATTAACATGAAAAGTTATTGCGGAATCACAAGAGTCTGAAACGAAGAACTATTGTGATTAGTTTTTATATCTTACCTATCGGAGATAAATCTCGAGTAAATATTAGAGAATATAAAACTCAACACGATAGAAAAAGTAAGATCAGAATACGCAACTACGGAGAAAATAGTTGGATCTGGCTTCATGACTCCCAAATGAAGTCTTAAAGTCATTAACCTAATAATGGTTTTGGAAAAACTAGGTTAAAGGAGAATCGACTATAGTTTGCAGCTAGGACACACGGAAGTGTCGGGATTAAGTTTCTCAGATGCTAGAGTTCTCCCTTATATAGCCTTTCAAATCAGTGTATACAATCAAATCTAAGATACCTTAGTTACAAAGCAATTGATATTCACCATTAGATGAACTACTGATTTAAGATTCAAGCTAAGTCTGCTTAGAAACTAAGCAATCTCTACCATTAGATGGTATTAGCTTGATACACACAAATGAAATATACCTATATTTAGAAATATTAAAGTAATATTATTCTAATATTTTTTATGGTAGAAAGTCACATGCAGGACCAGTGGCTTTGCAAACTATATGGTCCATGGAGCAATATTTGACAAAATATGGAAATCAGAAGTTTTTGATCAAAGGATGAAGTCCATGAAAGATGAAACCCTGAAAATAATAAAGTAAAATGAAATAGGAGCGGGACCGGCCAAAACCAACGTCATGGCCAGCCGACCATACGGGCCCACCTTATAATTTCCATTATTTTATTATTTTGTCTTTCTCTTCCTTTTCCCTAGTTTGATTAAATTTCCATATCATCATGTCAGAGCATTGCTCGGTCGAACTCGCATGCGTTGCTATCTCAAGCATGTTTGTCAATGTTAGTGATCAAAACTATAAGTCTTGATTTCTATCATATTTGTAGATGTCTCGGACTAGGACATAGATAGTGTAGTTGAGCTTAAATCTCTCGACGTTCATCTCTTGAAGACGAAGAACTACTAAGGGGATCTTGTGGAACTTCTTAGACAAAAGGTATGTGGAGACTTGAACTTATCTATCACTTGGAAAATATATTTCTACTATCTCCTATATTGAGACATAAGTCGTGTTACGATATAGTTTTCTTTATACACATTTGAGATTTCGAGCTGAATATATCTCGCTTACATATTTCTCGAAATATGTGTTGGTAAGCTTTTGCTTCGACCAAGTTCATCTTATATCATGAGAAAATTGTCGAGTAACATCTTACATGGTTTGTGTGATACAATCATTTGATGTAGGCTTGGAATGTTTCGACAATAATTATTATCTTGAAAATTGCTTTGATGTTAATATTGTGTGAAAACGGCTATTGTCATTATAGAAGAATGTTTCAATGATTGAAATAAAGAGTTGATGATGTAACCATCTTTGGTATAAGCATATATAGTGTGTTTGCACATTAGTGTATAAGTCCATAAACCGGAAGCCAAGAGTATGCATATGTGTGTATACGAAATTGGTGAAGGAGACAGGTTAAGTATGCGTACCCGTACGCATACTGGCGGAATTTCTCGAACCGAGAATTTCTGCTGAGTTTGGTTTTGGCAAAATTCTTAAGTATGCGTAACCGAAAATTACTGGCGGAAGTTTTTGAACCGAAAATTTCTGCTGAGTTTGGAAACTTAACAAACTCAAAACTGGTTGCTTAAGTACGCATACGCGTACGCATACTTAAGCTGGTTACTTTGTCAAGTCGGTCAGTTCATGGACTTTGAAAAGGCGAGGGTACCCAAATATACCTCAAGCTAAAACTTTTCCCACCTATAAGTCCTTTCTCCGAAAGTGATTGTCTATGGACTGAGTCGAGACAATGCAACTAATCGGTTCACACTTCGTGTGATCGTCAATGGATATGAGATCGAGACAATACAACAACGAAGTATGTTACTTGATAAAAAGGTTCGGACTTAACCAAACACAATAGGATTCACTTATCAAGTTAACAGGAATTAACGTTTGTGTGATTTACTTTAATTATAATAAAACAATTATAATGCGGAAATATAAAGTAAATGACACAGCAAGATTTTGTTAACGAGGAAACCGCAAATGCATAAAAACCCCGGGACCTTGTCCAGAATTGAATACTCTCAGGATTAAGTCGCCACACAAAATTTCACCTAACTTCGTATAATTGAGACCAAGCAACTAAACCTATAGTTCACCTAGTTCCGTCTGTATTCCCACGCCTCCGACCTATGAATAAGTCACGTACTTGGAACAATTCATTTGGTTCGTATTCCAAACATAAAGGAACAACAAATCTGTTTGGTATCAACTTTATTCAACCAAGTGATATGAGTTGGACAAAGGCTCTTCTCTTTATCTTAACATAAACTCCTTTGTCAGGTCCTTAGATCTATCTTATGTTCAATTACCGAAGTAATCGTTTAAGATTAAGACAACAACACTATTAATCCAAAGAATTGTGTTGATGCCGATCTACTCGATTAATCAATCCAATCTATCACAAGAATAACCGATTATTAATTGGATCCTCTTTTACCGAAACAAGTATTGTGCACACCAAAGATTATGAACCCACAAATTAGAAATCTTCAATATCTTCTTCGTCTTCAAATCTTCTTAGATCTTCAATAAAAACCTGTACACAATCACTTGAATCTCTTGTGATCAATCACGCACAGAACAGAGTCTGTTAACAATGAATTATCACAAGATCGTCTTTAGAACTAACAACAGTCTAAAGATCCTTGTCGAAACTCTGAACTAGTTTGAGTGAATCTTATATCATAAGAGAAGATTCTCAAGCATAAAAAAACTAGGTGCAATCAAAGTTCAACCACCGTTAGTCAACCAAATCAATGAAAACAAAAGGTAAACCGCAATTATCTAGTTTCCCACCAACAGTACTCGTAGAGCTTCTCAATCCCAAAGAAGACTTTAAACTGAGCGTTCGTAAGAGATTTCGCCTAATTAGGTTACTCTCCTCTCCGAATAGGCGGCTACTCCGGTAACAACACAACAAAGAGGAAGTTTGTTGTTACGAAGGATTAGTTTGCTAGAAAGGCAAACTTCAAGTATTTATAGACAAGGAAGTTTGGACACCAAGGAATTTCCAAAACCGAAAATATTCTCAAGATATTCATTAAAGCAGAAATTCGATTTCCATAATTCCTGGAAATGCTATGTCCAAAAATAATAATCGAAATCTCTTAGAAAATCTCTAATTAGTAAATGCACATTACTAATTCTTATTTTCCTAAAATGAAGTTAAATACCTTAATTAAAAGATTCTTAACTTATTTATGTTTCGATCCTGGGGTTCTCTTCCCTTAGCTATTAAGGAATAACTTTGAACAATTAAAGAAATAAACATTCATAGCACGTGTTCAAAGTATGTCGACATCTTAACTTTGTAAGTTCTCTTTCACACTTACAACCTTGAAACCGATCTGCCACACTTCCAAACAAGTTTGGCATTGGTTCATCTTACTTTCAAGAACTATGCGATTGATCAAATAACATTCAATCACAAATCATGGGTTTAACGGTTCTACCAAACAAGATTCGGTTCTACCTTCCATGTGAGTATTGTGCATAGTCACACTAGCTTTCAAAAATTCGGTTGACTAGGTAATAGGATCGATTCCCCACATATATATGGTATCTAACTTATATGTGTTGCACATGTCCATAGGATCGGTTCCCCTTTGCCTAAAAACGTGTTGAACATGTTCATAGGATCGGTTCCCCTTTCTTCTATAAACCTTGATGCACCTCATACAAGGATCGGTTCCCCTTTGTGATGTATTGCACCTCTTACTAGGATACGTTCCCCTATTCCATGTTTGGTCAGACATAAAATCACAAACCCGATCATACCATCTCAGGTGATTACTTAAGATCGGTTTCACTAATAAAACTCATACCAATACATAAGTTAGGCCTTTGTGAATAGTTCTACCAAGAACACAACAAGTCGTGAACGGTTATACTCGATCACACATATTGGTTGTTCATAAGATATGCAATGAATAACAAAACCAATAACGCCTGGCGATTTCCTTTTCGATTCACAAACAAGTTTATGAACTTACTTCCTTAGAACACATGTAAAACATTGTTCCCTAGGATGAAATCCTCACCTCATACCCATACATAATCACAATAACATTCAAATGATTATGGCGATGTCTTATCTACAAAGTTTAATGGTTAAGCAATAAACCTCGTATTGTATTCCTTAATACTATGTCTATCTAGAGTTCAAATATGCTTCGCATTTTTGTTTTCAATATGCACGACTTGAAAGATACGTTAGGAAATGAAATAGTTCAAGTCAAATATCACTAACCTCAAGTGGAAGGATGATTGTTGTCGTTGTAGTTCCTTGCTTCTTTACATATTCAAGTCTTCGCAATACTTGTAAAGTCTCAAATCCTAATACTTTCAAGCTAACCTATACGAAGTTGACTCTAGTACATAATCAAGCGACTCTTAACATGAGTTTTGATTCACTAAAATATGACAACCAAACTTGACATACCAACGCTTGGTGGGTTCAACCGAGCTATGCTCTAAAAGACTTAAACATTTAAATCATAAGGAATGCAATCTTTGCAAACCGTGGCTATAATGTTCATGATTGATTCAAGTGAATCAAACCGATTTGACTTCAATTGTGTTTTCTATACAATTGAACAACTCTTAACTAGTTTCATTTGAGTCATTTGAACTAGTTATGGTTAAGATGAATAAGGTTGATATGAGAGTAATCATATGGCTAACATCGATTAACTATTTGTGAACCAACATGGTGTACACGTTTAGGTACGGTTACATAAACCTAAATGAGGGTACATTTCATTTGTGTGTAACAAGCTAAGTTCGATCTGACGGTTGAAAGATATTAACAAGTTAAGATGAAGGTACTGACTGGTAGGATTTGTTTGTTTGTTTGTTAGGTGGACGAGAACAAGCTAAACCAGGTGGGACTGAATGTAATGCAACTCACCAGTTTAATGGACCTCAAGCTAATGATCCCTGTCCCACAGCAGAGTTTGAGAAAGAATATGCAGAGCACTTTAGGCAAGAAGAAGAGGAAGACTTGTTCCAAGAGGAGATAGGTGAGGAATTTAATCCTACTAAACTTGTAGTTGGTACCAAATATGTAGATAAAAATGAATTTAAGAAACATGTTAGGCATTTCTGTGTAATGAATGGACATGAATTTGTATGGAATAAATGTGATAATAAGCAACAAAGAGCAGTATGTGTTAACTGTGAGAAGACGGAATGTAAGTTCTTTATATATGGCATCAAGCGAAAAGGTGAAGGAGACACCTTTACACTCAGAGGGTATAATATAGAACACAACCACCAAGGTCGTGGAGATGGGTACAACAGAAGTGCAATTCCTCCTTATGTAGCTGATTGGTACATGGAAAAAAGAAGGGAGACAGGTTGTGATGCAGAAATACCTTGTCCATATGACTTAGCAGCACAATTTAAAAGGGACACAAAGGTCACCATTGCATACCATACTGCATGGAGGGCAAGGGTTATGGTGTTGGAGAAGCTATATGGGAGTTATGAGAAGAGTTACCAACAAGTTCCTAACTTTTGTGAAATGGTTAAGGTAATGTTACTCTTATCTCTGACATTATTTTTTCTTGTTAGTTGTTTTTGCAAATAATATTCATTTTGTCATTCTTGTTAGTTATTAATTCTACTATGTTGTATGCAGAGGAGAAACCCAGGAAGCCATTGTTCTTTCTCATATGACACTCTAGACAATACGTTCCTTTCTTTAACCATATCATTTGCTCCTGCAATAAAGGGGTGGAAGGCTGGCTGTAGAAGGGTCATTGGATTGGATGCTTGTCACTTGAATGGAAAGTTTGGTGGTGTGATGCTATGTGCAACAGGTAAATTCTTCTTTTTCTTCACTTATACATTCTTGTAATTCAATTTATATGTCATTTTGGATTATAATTCACTTTTTATATGCAATCAGGTCTGGATGGTCAGAATGGCTTAGTTATGCTAGGTATAATGGTGTGTAGGAATGAAACCATAGAAAATTGGAAGATTTTCCTTGGAGATTTGAAGCCTCTGGTAGATGAAGATGGTGTGCGTATCTGTTTCATCTCAGACAAGCAAAAGGGAATCTTGGAGGGTGTTGACTATCACTTTCCTTTAGATGAACACAGATATTGTTTTAGGTATAATGTGTATGATTTCAGATTACTGTTCCCTTTTTTCTTTCTAGATCACTTGTAATAATCCTATAATGTATTTGAATTTACATGTGACAGGCACTTGCTTGCAAACTTCAAGAAGACCTACAAGAGTTTTAGTTTGCAGAATCATCTTTGGAATGCAGCTAAATGTTACAAGAAAAAGCATTTTGAGGTAATGCATAAGCACATTTCACTTGTTTAAGTATATTTCCTCAAAATTCTTAATTTATGTAACCATAAGCATTGTTTTTGTGTTAGGAACATATGGCCAAGATGAAGGCTGAGAATGCTGATGTTGATTGGTATCTCTTGAAAGAATAAAAACCACAAACCTGGTCCAGGTCCCATTTCGAAAAAGACAGCAAATGTGAGCACCTTAATAATAACTTTTCCGAGTCCTTCAACAATATGGAAAAGAAGATGAGGGATAAGCCCATCTGCAAGTTAGGCCTGATGTATGGAGATCTGGTGATGAATACTTGGTATAAGAGAAGAAATGAGTCTGCAAAATGGAGAGATGGTGACATAGTTCCTAAAGCAATGAAGTTGATAGAAAAGATGATAGCTTTGAATCCTAATTTTAAGTTGGTTCCAGCTGTGAAGTACAAAGTCTATGAAGTGATTAGTGTGCATGAAGCAGTTTTTATTGTGGATCTTGAGAAGAAAATTTATAGCTGTTTGCAATGGGAGTTAAGGGGATTTCCATGCCAGCATGCTGTATGTGCTTTGGCTCCAATGATACCTAACTGGGCTGAGTTAGTTTCCTAAACTTGAACCCCTTTGTACATTTTGGTTTGTATTACATTTTTGCTTGGACATTGTTTAACCAAAGCCATTTTGTTTTGTTATATATTGTAGGTACTGTAGCCCTTACTACACAGTGGACTACTACAAGAAGACATATGCTCCTGAATTCAATCCACTAGAGGGTCTAGCTGACTGGATAGAGGTACATTTAATTTTAAATATTTTTTGTTTAAAATATTATATGTTTTGTCTTTATTGTTTGTTGTGCAATAAATCAGGGTAATAAAGTAGATTCCTTTAGGGTTTCATTGTACTAGTATAACAGCCTCCACAAGTTTTCTAACTCTTATCTTCTTCTTCTTCTTACTTATTTGCAGCCAGAAAAACCAGAAATGATGAAGCCACCAGTAGACATTAGAAAGCCAGGCCGGCCAAGGAAGAAGAGGATATTGTCATATGATGAACCAAGAGGTCAGAAGAAGGCTAGAAGATGTAGTAGGTGTAAAAATGAAGGTCACTACTCATCAACTTGTGTTGGTGGTCCAGTTGGAGAAAATCCTAAGGGTTCAAGCCTAGAACATGTGTTGATGGCACAAAGAAGACAACAGTTGAAGCTCCACCAAAGAGAAAGTACAAAGCTAAAGCTGCTGCAAATTCTGGAGGTGCATCTGCTGCAAATTCTTAACCTTGTGCTAGCAGATCTAAGACGCAAACAAGCGTTGCTCAATCTTCCCAACCAGCTGCAACATCTTCTGCAAAATCCAAAGGTGTCATGAGAAAGGAAGGTGATGAATCTTGTTCTCAGCCCAGTTTCAGTCAGCACAACACCCATGTTGGATCTGTTAGCAACAACATAACCTTTACAGCTCCAAACCCAAAAGGAAAGAAGAGAGCAAAGAAGTATATGAAGCTTTATATGTACCTATTTTATGTTGGTTTGTGTTTATGATGACTCTATTTTATATTTGAATGTTAAGACAATTTCTGGAATGTTATGTTAAGATAAGACAGTGTAGAGTTACTGAAATAGATAGTCTTTTATTACTATTGCAGTTACATTTGCAGGTTTTTCTTGAATTCCTTGCATACTTCATATACTATTGTTTCTATAACTATTGCATCTTACACAAGTTCAATTTGAGTTTGGAATTACAATTCTCTTTGGAGCACTGTTGATTGTTAAGTGAACAATTTTGAAAATAGTAAGGATTGATTGTCTTCTCCACAGGCTGAGACTTACACAAGTTCAATTTGAGTTTGGAATTACAGTTCTCTTTGAAGCACTGTTGATTGTTAAGGGACCAGCCACGTGTACACAACTTACGTGGAAGAATAGACGAGTTGGCAAGTGAGTTGGAAGATTTAACTGTTGACATGGAGGTTAACTTTCCGTTAGCCGTTTTTTCAAAAAACGGTCAAAACAGGAGTACATTTGTAAATGTGAAAAAAATGGGGGTACATCTGTATGCGCCCAAAAAAACAGGGGTACATCAGTATTTCACCCAAATTTATTTATCAACACGGGCTTCTTCAACAGCAGATTCAAATTGATATCTCTCCATTATTAGTTTCTGGTTTAAGGCTTAACATGCGAAAGAGGGATTTCAAGGATAATTAAATATGGGAAGGATAAAACCATTAAAAAGGCAAATTGAAGACACATATAAGAAAATCATACCTCTCAATTCATCATTCTTCTTGCGAAGGTTGTCACGATCCAACAAAACATTCTGAAGCTTTTGATTTTCGAGATGAAGAGCATTGCACTCTTTTTCCAAAGCTGTCTGCGAAACAGCTCTGTCAGAACCGAAATACCTACTCAGAATTTCGCACATACTAGATTTGACAGGATCAATGGAATACTTCTTGCCATCATCCGGGACCTCAGACAAAACTTTGAAAGCAATATCTATTCCTTCCACGGTTTCTTTCGAAAATGGAAGAGACTCAGGTAGAGAACTGGGAATAATAGAAGGTTGAGAAATATTATCAATAGGAAGAGAAGAATTTTCATTTACAGAGGGATCAATAATGGGAGTTTCAATCATTGAAAGGTCATCTGAAGAAATGAAGTCTGAGGTAGCTTTTTCGCGAATTGGAGATGATGGTTTATCTTGCGAAGATGTCGCAGGAGATTTAGAAGAGATAAGTAAGTGGAATGGAACAGAAGTTTCAACAGTTTTAAGGTGGCGAGATTTCTTGAGAGGTTTATTGACATCCTTATCACCCTGCGAATTACAATATAGATAAGAAACAGAGGCAACAATATTTTTATTAGAAAAGGATAATGTTTCTTACTACCTTCTGATTCGCAGACTTTCTTTTATGTGCAACAATCTTATGCTGCGGTTTGGGAATATTAGGGTTCTGAACCTTAAATTTAGTGTTGGAGGCGCTTTGCTGAAATAACAACAGTATGGGAATCACATAAACAACATCAAATAAGGCAGTAAACAAGATCAATTTCAGCAAAACCCATAAAGAATAAAAAAGAAAACTAACCTTGATGAATCCATGGAAAACACTAGCAGGAAGATTATTTCGAAGAAAATTACGAATGATGAAGATCTGCAGAGGAAATAGTATGAAGATGAAGAAGAATTTAAAAAGATTGAAGAAGAAAGAAGAAAAGTTGCAATAACGGAATTTGCAGAAGAACGATGAAGTTGCAGAGGAAATAAAAAGAAAGAAAAAGAGAATGAGAAAGAGTATATATAGAGGAAATTTTTCCTTGAGAAGATAAACACGATTAATACGGAAAGATATAAGCGGTTAAAAATCAGCGGTTACAAAAGACGTGTCAAGAAACAGATGGAAGAAAGAATACGTGTGATAAATGCAGAATATGAAGAGATGAACAACTGCGGCATTTCTCACATCATTCTATACTTTGCAGAGAAGATATGAGAAGAGGTAAGATGTAGGATCAGAATCTCGCAGCAATAATATTTTAGCGAAATTATCAACAACACAACACAACAGCGACGCAGAACAATTTCAGAAACGATATAATAAACGACGTCAGCTAAAATCATGAGAAAGATGTGATGATCCTGCGAAAATTAGAGAGTTTGCAAGATTAACATTGGTAAGGTTGCGAGAATGTCGCAAGCCATATCCGAAAATAAAAGACAGATTAGCTGTCATCCACTATGTATTTCCCTATAAATAGTCGTTCAGCTGTGAGGAAAGCGGGAGAGATATTTTTTTGAGTGAGAAATAAGTAAATAGGAGAGAGAAAGTCTAGAGCAGAGGTTATTCTTGATTCTTTTATCTTTCTTGTAAGAATATTCAAAGATTCATCAATAAAATTAAGATTGTAAATCTAAAAATGAGTTGAATATTAATGAAATCATATGAGGGGTGTAGTGTAGGATTTACTGCAACTACAAGAATGACATCCAAATTACTAAGAGCTTTGTTATGTTGATTTGGTCTTACAAAATGACCTCGTTAATGGTAGGAACCCATCAAATAATCAAAATTGGTACAACTCCCCTTGGATGACCACCATATTGGATAAATTGCTTCACTAAAACCCAGTGGGAAACAAATATATGGACGAAGGAAATAGAGCACAATATCAACATTTTAAATAAAAATTTAACGTCAACAAGATGTTACCTCGTTAAAACCTTGTTAGGAAAAAACACATGGTATAAAACCTGAAACGAAGGAAAAATAGTACCACTTTTGACGATTTATGGATGCTAACTCAACTGTATGAGTATTATTGAAAACAAGCATCAAATTCATAACTCTAACCTATACCATAGACAAGTTTTATACAAGTATAATATTAAACTGCAGATAAGAAATTTTTTTTTATCATGCCTCAACATGGATTTTTGTGTTTTTAAAGACTTTTTAAGAGACTTATAAAGTCAATACCATCAACTAAATAATTGGATTTTTAGTATTGTACCAAATTTCTAAAAACAGATAAATGATTGTTAAACCTGACATAATTCATTCATGTGGCTTCCTCAATATAATTTGAATCCTCAATATAAAGGAATATGTTCCCCAACCACACTTTTTGTGTGAATGGAATATGAGTCCTTAAATGACTACCACGACAAATGCATCACCCTACCTGTAATTTTCAGAATTCGGGCTTGCACGTTTAAGGTGTTAGGCCTTGGATCCAAATATTGCCCTACTCAACAGATTTTAATCCAATATAATTTGTATTTTGTGCCTACCAATCACATTTGTCGATATTTGTCTATAGTGAGGGTTCACAACCACCATCATTTATTATTTCAGTAGCTATTGTAAATAAATATTCGACAATCCCACACAATTCTCTAGTGTATGTATATTTTGAAAAATTCCAAATTTACCGGTACTAGTGTCTGTGGGCGTTATAATTTCACTATCTTCAAACGAGGAGATATTAATTTTGAGAGTGTGAATTGGATTATGATTGACTCTATCAGAGCATTATCTGTATGATGTACTAAAACTTTACATGCTTGCTAGATGTGATTGGATTTGCCTTTTAAATGGCATAAGCTTGTGTAAAAGCTAAATGAAATATTTTCACGCCTATTTAATGACAACTTTTTTTTGTCGATTTAATCATGATATGAGATAAAATGATGTAACTTTCAAGTTAATTAATACAAAATTTTGGTAGTATATAGTCTTCCCTTGATTATGGCGGAAATATTTTCATATCTAATAAGTTTCATAAATTATTATCCGATTAATTCAAGGACATATACTCGTAATAATTTTTGGGATTTAATGTACCGCAGATACAGACGTTTCAAGTGCCATTAAATGTTTTGTATCAACCATGGATTACTTTTGGAATTTAGAATTTTATTGGTTAAAACCTATACAAAATTTGCAAACGAATTAATCTCCAATAATTTTGTGAACTATAGGCTTAAAAAAAATAATCATTCACCTTAGAATGAAATTATGGACACTTTCTTTATTAAAAGAAGTTTGCGTGGAGATCAATTAAGTTACTTCAAGGACTAATAGTATAGGCTAACAAGATGGGTGCACAACCAGTGACCTTTCGTGTCCTACCATATTCCAGTTACAGGTGGAACGGTCTCAAAATTTGAGATTAGTATCGTGGAAAAGATAAAAGATTACTCAGTATGCTTCAGGAATGTAGCAATTCCTTGTCTTATTGGTGTTTGCAATCGTGAATACCATTATAATGATATCTCTCATTCTATGATCGATAAAAAAAAGCAATTTCAATTTGCTCAAAATGCTTCTTTTTAAGAAAAATAAGAAAATCAGTATCATTTCCGAATAAATTCCACTTTCTGGTTGACTAATGGTTTCTCATAAGAAATGGAAACTAATGGATAAAACCATATTTAATGGTTAAGGTTTATTGTAAACCTCCTGCCATATTTTTTTTTGAATCGGCTAAAAAGATCAAACCATATTGGCTCAAAATAATTAAGAATGCCAAATTTTATTTTTACATCTCTCATAAATTTAACAAAGAGAAAACCAATATTAATTGGCCTTAATATCAGTTATACTAAAACTGTACAAGACCCGTCCGCGTTATCTGAACCCGTCTGTATCCGCTAAATATGTGGGTTTTTAATCCGAACCAGCCCGTTATGGGTGCGAGGTTGGTTATGAAAATAAAAACTCGTTGTTTGTGGGTGCGAGGTTGGTATTAGCTAAAATCCGCCCGAACCCGCCGAAAAAACCCGCAAAATATATACCATTGATAAAACTAATCCTAGCAACAATCAAGAGGAAAGCAACCATATCCGTGCCAAAAAAATCTCGTCCAAGCTCTGGCCACGCCTAAAGTTGGCATCTTTTTTTTGTTTGCTGTTAATAAGAAGGTGTTAACTCAAGATAATTAAACTTATGGAAAGGAACTGGAATGAGTGGGTGAATCACTGTTACTTATATTAAAGATGCCGATTCTTCTACACATTTGCTTCTCCATTGTTCATCTACTAGCAAGGTATGTTACGCCTTCACTCAGGAATTCAATCTAGTGTGGATCATTCCTCCATCCATGGATGTAGCACTTCAGTATTGGCTTCACACCAAGTGCAAGACAAGAAAAGATCTCGTCATCCCAGCCGCCATTGAGTGGAATTTATAGAAGGAAAGAAACCAAAGGAAAAACAAAAATAAGTCATGTTACTTATTTTTCGAGAGAGGCTGTATAATTTCTTGCAATACAACTTGAAGCGGGTTTTAGCGGGTATAAACCCGAACCCAATCGACCCGTAGCGGGCGGGTCAAAAAACCCGCCCGGTGCTTGTGGGTGCGGGGTTGTGAAAATAAAAAGAGAGATTTCCTGTTTAGTCCACTAAACCCGATCCGGATTAGTGGCTAGTCCAGCGGGAAACAACATTTACTCCCTAGTCCAAAAAAGATTTGAAAAGAGTAAAATTACTCTATTAACCCTAACATATAATATACTATGTATGTTAGTAACATATATAATATGTAGTAACATATATACTAGTATTAATACTAGTTTACTAGTATACTAGTATACATATGTAATATGTAGTAACATATGTAACTAGTAATATGTAGTAACTAGTAACATATGTAATATGTAGTAACTAATAACTAGTAATATACTAGTATACTAGTATTAATATGTAGTATGTAGTAAAATATGTAGTAACATATATAGAACAAATGTAGTATGTAGTAACATATCTTACTAGTATCAATATGTTATATACTGATACTACATATTAATATGTAGTATGTTATACATTGGCACTACATATTAATATGTAGTAACATTATTAACATGTGGTATGTTATATATTGATATTACATATTAATATTGATACTACATATTAATATGTAGTATGTTATATATTGACACTACATATTAATATGTAGTGTCATATTAGTATGTAGTATGTTATATATAACATACCACATATTAATATGTTACTAGTATACTAGTTACTATTAGTACTACTAGTATACTAGTATAGTACTAGTTACTACTAGTAAACTAGTCTACTAGTACACATGTTACTACTAGTATAGTAGAGTAGTTACTTAATACTAGTTTACTAGTATACATATGTAATATGTAGTAACATATGTAACTAGTATACATATGTAATATGTAGTAACATATGTAACTAGTAATATGTAATAACTAGTAACATATGTAATATGTAGTGTCATATTAGTATGTAGTGTCATATTAGTATGTAGTATGTTATATATTGATATTACATATTAATATGTTACTAGTATACTAGTTTACTAGTATAATACTAGTTACTATTAGTACTACTAGTATACTAGTATAGTACTAGTTACTACTAGTAAACTAGTCTACTAGTACACATGTTACTACTAGTATAATAGAGTAGTTACTTAATTTACGAGTAACATATTCTTTTTACTATTAATATAGTACATATTGATATGTAGTATGACCATATTGATACTATTAGTATGTAGTAACATATTACTAGTAATATTAAATGTGTTGATACTAATTAGATTTGTAAGGGTGTTTTAGGCATTTAGAAAATACACTTTATAATCTCCACAAAATTTTTGGACTAGCGAGTAAATAATCTAGTCCAAAAACATGTTTTTGGACTAACGAGTAAATGTTTTTCGTGGGTGGACTAGCCATTAACTGGGTCATGAAAAATTGGACTAAATAGTAATTCCTACAAATAAAAATCCGTTGTTTGTGGGTGCGGGTTGGTATTAGCTACAACCCGACCCGCCCGACTCATGTGCAGCTCTAAGTTATACCAAATAAAATTTGTTTCACAATTACAAAGTGAATAGAAAAATAGTATCAATATAATAAGTATGATATAAAAAAAATCTACAAAAGACTTACCTCAAACCGAGACGAACTTAGCCCAAAAAAATAATATACGTACGACCAAGATGTATCTACTCCAGAATTTATATTTGATCATAATATCTACTAATCCGTCGATGATTAAAAATACACAAAATTGGTCAATTAACCCAATAACGACAATTCTTGGGTGAAAAAGGCATGTAAAATTTGATATTGTTTAAATAGACGAGAATATAAAAATAGCAAGGATGTAAACAGTTTCATCCTACCCATTTTCAAATACTTTTTCTTATTTTTAATTTACATCAGTATGCATCCAGTTTCACCCTCGCTATTTTTTAAGTTTAATCCAGGATGAATCCAGATTCATTCTTGCTATTTTTTTGGTGTCCATTTCACCCATAGTAATTTTTACTCGTCCATTAAAGCAATGTTTTAAAAATATTTGGGAAATTGACCCAATTTCTCTTAAAAATAAAGATTTTTTTCGCGAAAAAAAATCGTTGTTTAGGTAATTTAAATCCATTTTATCAATACTACTTAATCATGTATGATACTCGGTAAATAAATGTATGATTGAGAATCAAAAGTATTTGCATATACATCATGTAATCTATGAGACAAATTAAAGAGTTAGCTCATATAAATTAAATGTAAATTAAATAAATAAATAAATAAAATGAAAAAAATTAGGATTTTAGTTTCCACAAAAACAAGGGAAAACAATGATTTGGAGAATACTAAAAAAAGTGAACCGATCATAAAAACCTACCCAGTGATCAAAGCATGTTGATAACGTGTTATAAACTAAAAGGAGACATAGAAAATATAGAGAAAAAGAAGAATAATTTTTATTAGTTGTATCAATTATAAAACAAATGCTCTCTATTTATAGGGATATAAACTAGAGCATTTACGATGGAGTTTAAAGACCATTACTATTAATGGTAGTGGTTACAAAGTAATGGGTAAATAAATAGGTGAAAAGGAGATGAAAGAATGGTGATTAAAAGGAGTGTAAGTGTGGTATAAATCCACTATATAAAAATTACATAACAATGATTTTATTATTCAAGATTTATGGCAGGAGTATCAACTTATTGCATAAGTAAAATGGGAAACATCCTTGAGGATATGTTATCCTTTCACATCATAGATTTCTCACAAACAAAAAGGAAAAATATAAAACAATTAAAGTCATATAAAATAATAATAATAAAATTGTATCAGTAATATTTGATTTTTGAACTTAAAATCCCATAACAAATTATAATAATTATTAAAAGTATCTTTTAAAGCTATTAAAAAGGAGATGGTACCAAGTACACCACCACGTGTTTCGTTACAAAACCTATAAACTATTTTCTTGTGTGAACTTCAATACAAGATTAAAGCAGACAAGAAAATATCATTGGATAATATCTTAAAAGAGATTCTTGAATCACAAGGATTGGTTAATGTACAACTTGTTTATACTTTTAATTAGAAAGATAAACTTAATATAATACGAGAAGTAAACGTAAAGCAAGATACCAGAAATTTTGTTCACGGGGAAACTGACAAGCTACCAGTAAAATCCTGGGACCTCGTCCAGTTTGAACACACATTGTATTAAGACGATACAAATAATAGTCTACTATAAAACTTCGGTCTAGAATGCAGTTCTGACAAAATAACCCTCCAAGCTATTCTTTTACAGTTGTGCCCCTATGTCTCTTGGTTATCATAAGAACCTTTACACTTGATTCACATATATGATGTCCTTTACGGTCACAAGAGTTGCTCCATGATCGTGATGACTAGCACTACCCTGACTCAAACAGGACGCTTAAAAATTTCATTTTGATACTGCATCAAGGATAAAAATTAGTTTATGAATTTATAAGAATCTAAATCCAAGATTAGGGTTTATTCTCTTCAATATTTATGGAGATACCTAATATCCTATCTACACAAGAATCATCTAGAACTTAATCCAACATGAATTCAAAATTCACAAACAAGATATAAATAGATAGGTGTTATACTCAATCTTTTTTGTCGTTTTTTTTTATCAAGTCTGGTTTTTGATATGCAATTCTTGAAAGACCTTATATCAGAAGAGAAAAATCTTAAAATAGACAATAAAATTATAAGAAACACATATACGGATACAAGTTTCGAAATTATCCTTCTTTCAAGATAGGTGAACCTACGCTTCACGAACACCAAGTGAAGTCTTTCAAAGCCGAACCTTAGATCAGGAAGATCCTTTTGGTCTTCGAGGAAAACTTTACAATAAGATACAAATGAGTGTATGGATTAAGTTTTTTCTTTTGTTACTAGTTTCTCCATTTATAGTGATCAATTTCTTAGGATCTAAGCAATGAATTTCTTGCAACCCCAAGTTAATTCTCGGTTGCCTAATCCATGTTGATTCCTATGATTTTTACATTGGAAAGGACTTGGTTTGCTATGATATTATTTTCATGGTTTGAAGTTTATAGACAATTATAAGCCCAAAAAAAATCTTATAAAAAGAATTACTACCAAATTTAACTTCAAACTTTATGAAAAGAAATAGACTTTCTAACCAAAGGAATTAGCTATGAATAACAATTCGTAAGAGCGTAGAAAGTTAGTCTTCAAATCCGAAGAAGAAGAAGAATGAATGATCCCAAAGATATAAACGTTATGGGTTTGGCTCATTGAGCTTTTGGGTCCATGAACTCACAGTTGAGTGTTTGGAGCAAAAGAAGAGAAAATATAGAAATTTGCATTTGTAGGTTCGCGAACTCAAATAGTTAGGCTCACAAACTAAAATATAAAACACTTTACAGGAGAATTCAAGCCTCAGTAGGTTCACGAACTCAAGTAGGTAGTTCACGAACTCAGATGAAAAAAGCTTCAGAAGAATGTCTCTTGTACTAAGTTCGCGAATTCACATATATAGGTTTGCGAACTCAAACACAAAAAGGCTTCAGGATTCTCTTGTACTAGGTTCGCAAAATCACCTATATGGATTCACGAACTTAAATGAAAATATAGTTCATGAGAAGTTTTTCTTCTATAGATTGGAGAATTCACCCGTAATAGGTTCGCGAACTCAAAAGACAAAAATTCTCAAAGAAAATCTCTCTATTCGTGAATTTACCGTAATAGGTTCACGAACTCAAGGACCTTATTTGCCTTTGATTTTGAGTTCTATACGTTTAGGTTCACAAACTCGATTTTTAGGTTTGTGAACTCAAGTGAATAAAAATCATTCGTAGTAAAAAAAAATCTTATAGACTTAAGAGTGAATTTGAAAGTCATGAACCTTTTAATAATGTTTGTGCTTTTTTCTCAAGCTTAGTTTCGAGCTCCAAAAATATGTGCTTGGAAGTTTTAATAATGTTTGTGTTTTTTTTATTAAACACCACTAGACTAATTAGCAAGAAGATAATCTGTGATATGATCTTTTTTGAATCATGATCAACTACTATGTGCTTAGTGTTTAGTGTGTCAATAAATCATAGTCAAATTTAATAAATGCTCAGCTTATAGATTGTTCGCTTCTTTACTAATATCAATTCACATTCATTGTATTTTGCAAGAATTACCATTCGAAAGGCAAATATTAATAACACCGTGTTTTTCGTTCAAAAACATGTTTCACATCACCGGTTCTATCATTTAATACTTGATTTTCCATCGTAAATTTTCATTTGACAACTCATCCGTCCATAGTTAATTATCCATATATTTAGCTGATAAGGAATACAAGTCCAAACCGACAGGCATGAGAAGGAAAAAAAAACAATATATTATCAATACCGTAAGAGCATCTCCAATAGAGGGTGAAAGTTTTACTTTTTTTTTATGCCACATAGGATTTTAGATCCTCATTTACATTAAATTCATGTCCAACAATGGGTCCTATAAAGTAGGAAGGGTGTCAAAATAAATATGAAGGTCTTGGAGAAAGTCTTATTTACACATTGGGAATGACCTCCACGTCATCTTTTAAACCATATTTTAAATTTTTATTTTTAAATATTTTTTTCTAAACCAATAGGAAAAAGGGAATCAACTATATCATTATCCAGAAAAACAAATCCTCAAAATAAGACCCCCACTGTTGGAAATAGTCCATAAGAAAAGAGTTGCTATTTTTGCCACATACATATGACCCCATAAATAAGAATCTAAATAAAAACTCCACTTAGGGTTTTTAGCACCCATTGTTGGAGATGCTCTAACAAAGAAGTAGATAAGAAAACCAAATGAGTCCTTCTAAGAGCATCTCCAACAGAGGGTAGATTTATTTATTTTTAGTGACACATAGGATTTTAGACCCCCGTTTGGTATAAATTCATCTCCAACAGTAAGGTCCTATAAGTTAGGAGGGACTAATTATTAGATATGAAGGTGTTCAAGAAAGTGTTATTTACACCTCCAGTTGCACCTCCACGTCATGTTTTTAACTAATTTTCTTTTAATTTTAAGGGCTGAAATTCTCACTGTTGGAGATGGCATTTTAGATATGAGGTCCTATATTTACTCTATGTGTAGACCCCATAAATAAAAGGACTAAATTAAAAATCCACATACTATTTTTTGCACCTTCTCTTGGAGATTCTCTAAGAGCATGTTTGGATGTCACTTCAGAAGTTGTTTTTTGACTCCTGGAAGCAGAAAAGTCAGAAGCTAATTTAGGTATACAATTTTCGAGTGACTTCTAGAAGTTAAAAAGTAAACTTTTTGTGAAGCAAAAACATTTTAATCCTGATATCCAAACATGCTATAAAAACTGAGAAGTGGAGAAAAAGATCTTCCACAAACATGGAAGAAATATTTGGAATCAATTACAAAATATAGGTCAAAATGAAAAAGCGATAGTAACTCGTGGACACGATATCCAGCCACATAACAAAGATACCATGAGTGGAAACCACCACATCACAGTCAGACACACATTAAAATTTAATGTGATCGATTGTTTAAGTATGGTTGTAATCTCACTTATTTGGTTCAATACAATTAATCTTTCCATTGAAAACAAACAGTAAATATGATGGAAAAAAGAACATATAAAGTGAGGACTTGAAATATGAATGATAAGAGAACCTAAATCACTAATTTAACACAAGTAGCAACAATAAGATATGACACTCAAACAACAATGAATTACAGCACATATAAGAAAAATGGACAAAAATCAAACTCTACAGCTTGAGAGTTAAATCAAAATCTCCTGGTTCCTCAGGATCCTTCTTATGAGTTTCGGAACGGCCATCACTCCAAAGGCGAAAACCTCCACCCTCGAGTGCCTTGTGATTAGTTTCAAGACGACCACCATCCCAATTACGCAAACCACTAATTTCTGGCTCTTTCTTATGACTTTCTGGACGACTTCCATCCCAAAGATGAATACCACCAACCTCGGGTACCTTATGCTGATGAGTTTCAGAATTATGATCACGACTCCCATCCCAAAGACGAACACCACCAACTACGGCATTAGGTCTGTTGCAAGAGATGATGTTGGTGGTGGTGGCAGTGGAAGGCATGTTAGTACTAGGGGTAGCGCCAAAAGGTGGTGATTGAAATGATGTATTAGGAGACAGACTAGCAATACCATCGAACCTGCTAGCTGCACTTGGCATTGCGGTTGCAGGATGGCCGGGCAGACGATTCAACCACGAACCCGGTTGAGACCACGCACTACTGTTATGGTACTGAAAACCGGCTAGAGATGGCGATGGGTAATAAGGTTTCTGAGTTGGCGTTCGAACACCAAGAGATCTATTAAAAGATCCATGATTATAGAGACTCGAGTATGACGAGTACGGGCTCAAGATACTTTGTGGGTACCCGTAACCTCCAATACTATCCAGTGGTTGCCCTCTTTTTGCCAAGTTACGTTCGCGTTTATGGGCGTTTTGATGTCCGCCCAAAGCTTGAGAGCTATAGAATTTTCTCCTACAAAAATTGCAGAAGAAGACTCTACTAGGAGTCTCCTTCTTCTTATTGATCCCGGTGGATGAAGACGATGGTCTCAATAAACCCGAATCCTTAACCTCAATGGGTTGGTTTTTCGATCCGAACTCTACATGTTTATTATTTGTAGAAAGCTTTAAATCAAGAGTAATACTATTTTGATCCATTTTGGATTCTTCTTGTCTCAGCATCATCATATTCTTCTCCTGAGTATTATTAATATCTTCGTTGCATGATGGAGTTTCGTCGGAGGCGGAGATGGTTGAAGATGTTGAATTACAAGCTTCCATACGTAAATCCTCCATGGAAGCGAGAGATCAATGATCGAGAAAGATTGATGGTGGGTTTTATGGTGTGACTTTGAAACTCTTTAGTTTTGTTGTATAAATAAGAGAAGAGAAAATACGATATTCAATGAATGAGAATATGAATGCTGTAATCTTCCATGTATAGAAAGATATCATTGGTACATAGTTATTACAAAGACCCAAGTATGTCATAGATATCTCAGGGTAATAAGTAAAGAGTCTAGGTTCAAAAAAAGAAACACATAAAAACATTTGGTAAGAAGATCTCACTGAGAATAACTTATACTTCAAAACACATAAAATATACGGGTTTTCTTATCAGTACGTGAATCAGAAAATTAATGTCTTGGAGTTGCGGTTTTAAATACTAGAAATTATGTATGTCATGGGTTAAATTAGGGTTAATGCGAGGCAAATTAACTCGATAAGTATAGGGATTGTGTTAAAACTTTTTCTTTAAATAGAGTTTATATTTTTTTCCTTTTTTGAGTCTATTAAGTCTTAACTCATGCTTCGATTTTAAATGTCATGCTTTTTGAATGGAAGGGGAAATTCATTGATCACAAGACATCAAATCTCATTAAAGATGCCATTATTGTTAAAGATTTACTTAAACCCAACTAGTTTTATTACTTAATAAAATGAAGTTCTGAGGAACATTCTATATTTAGTTATATATTTGTGCTCTTTCCCCTTTAACGTTTTCGTTTTGTTTCATTTGTAATGTAACAAGTATAAGCTCACAAATATTAAGAGCATGTTTGGTACAATTTTTAAAAACGGTTTTCAAATATAATTTTTCACTGTTTTAAAAAACATACTATTTTTTGTTTGTTTTCATTTTCGAAATATTGTTTGGTAGGATAAAAACTGTTTTTGAAAACCAAGGAAAATCAACTAAATCAAATCAAATGTAGAGACTCGTCTAAGAGATAGTGATACTGGTCATGACTCACTTGCATAATTCTCCCGATCTCTTACTTTATTCTAAAAAAAAAATACAATAATTTTTTTTTTTTTGATAATTTCTCACATTTTGATGCAATTATTAATAATCTATAGGAATAATTTGTTGTTTTAATTTTTTTTGTTTTCAAAAACAAAAAACAATAGAAAATATTTTCTGAAAATGTCCCTACTAAAAGGGTTTTCTCCTATTTTTTGTTTTCTCTGTTTCAAAAACAGAAAACTGTTTTCCAAAACTGTACCAAACAGGTAAATGATCCAAAGTTACAACTCTGGGGAAGGGCTCTGATAGAACATGAGCATCAGAGGAAAACTAAACAGATTGAGAGAGAAATTCTATTGCATTGTATTTATTAGATTGGCAAAGCTGTAGTACATATACAGATATTACAACGAAAAGAAAGGAAACAAAATATACAAAAGATACGTACAAGGGATACATACAATATTATGACAACACTAAATATATATGCAGTTAAGAAGATGATATGTAGAGATACTATAGTATCTCGTAACACACACCCCCCCCCCCCCCCCCCCCCAGACTCAAGATGGTGCTGAACTCATCTTGAGTCTGGAAAGCAAGAACTTTAGTCGAGGAGTAGGATGTGACTTGGTGAATAAATCTGCCAATTGAAATTTTGAGCTTACGTGAGGAAGAGTAATTGTTTCATGCTTAAAGTGATGTCTTGTAAAATGACAGTCAATCTCTATATGCTTTGTTCTTTCATGAAAAACGTCATTATGAGTAATTTGAATTGCAGCTTTGTTGTCACAAAATAGAGGTGTAGGCGTAGAAATGACAACTCCCATGTCACTGAGTAACCATCGAAGCCATATGATCTCAGAAGTAGTATGAGCTAGAGCTCGATATTCTGCTTCAGCACTTGAACGAGATACAACAGTCTGCTTCTTACTTCTCCAAGATATAAGAGAATCTCCCAAGAACAAGCAGTACCCTGTAATGGATCGCCTATCTGTAACATCCCCTGCCCAATCTGAATCTGAGTATGCTCTAAGAATAAGTTTAGATTTAGATGAGAACTGCAACCCCTGATATAAGGTTCCCTTGAGATAACGAAGTATTCTAAGAACAACAACATAATGAGTAGAACGAGGAGCTGACATGAATTGACTTACAATATGAACTGCATGACTTATATCAGGTCGAGTAATGGTTAAGTAATTCAGACTTCCTACCAATTGTCGATATAATGTTGGATTGGATAAAAGCTTTCCATCTGAAGGACCATGTCTGACATTCACTTCTAGTGGAGTGTCTGTAACTTTAGCATCAGTAATTCCAGAGCGTGCAATGATTTCATATGCATATTTAGCTTGAGAAACGAAATAACCATCAGCTGACTTGCTCACCTCAATACCAAGAAAATAACTGAGTGTACCAAGATCCTTCATTTGAAAACATGTACTTAGATGGTTTTTAAGATCTCTGATACCTTCATTATCACTGCCAGTGATAACCATATCATCTACGTACAATAGAAGGATAACAATACCTTTGTTTGATGATCGTGTAAACATTGCTGAATCGTAGTAACTCTGTGTAAAGTCATATTGAAGAATTGCACTACTGAATTTTTCAAACCAAGCACGAGGAGCTTGTTTCAGTCCATAGAGAGCTCGACGAAGTTTACACACCTTATTTGGAGCATGATCTAATCCAGGAGGAGGACGCATGTAGACTTCTTCTTGCAATTCCCCATTAAGAAATGCATTTTTCACATCCATTTGATGAAGATCCCACTATCGAACAACAACAACTGCAATGAGTGTACGAACAGTTACCATGCGAGCAACATGAGAAAATGTTTCCATATAGTCTATGCCATATTCTTGAGTATAACCCTGAGCAGCAACACGAGATTTGCACCGTTCAAGACTCCCATCTGACTTGGTTTTGACTTTGTAGACCCATCTGCTTCCAACAACTGATTTTCTAGGGGGAAGATCTACCATTTCCCACGTACCAACTTCTTTATGTGCAATCAACTCATCTGTCATCGAATCCTGCCAGTCTGGTATAGCTGCAGCTTCTCTGTAGTTTCTTGGTTCATAAACAAACATAATGGTAGATAATGAGCAATGATAGTCAGAGAACTTAGCTGGAGGTCTTCGATTACGAGGTGGCAATGTTTCAACTTGAGAATCAGAATCTCTTTCCAAGGCAGCATTATTAGGTGGAGGCATAGAGTGGTCGGACGCGGCTGGAATCTGATGAGTATAATCAGTATGTGGAACAGTTTCATTACTATACACGGGCACTAGAGATGTATTGGTGCTAACTTCACTAGAAAAAGGATCAGTGTAAATGAAGTTCTCAAAGGAAGATGATTTACTGTTTGGAAGCGACCAAAATGGAACATTTTCTCAAAAGGTTACATGTCTAGAGGCTCGAAGTTTTCTACTAACAAGATCATAGCAGCAATATCCCTTCTGTTCAATACCATAACCAAGAAACACACAAAGAACATTCTTTTGAGTAAGCTTATTTCGTTCACGCTCAGGAAGGAGAACAAAACATGTTGAACCAAAAAATTTAAGCTCAGAGTAATCAGGTTTCTTACCATAAAGGCATTCATAAGGAGAAATACCTTCAATGATAGATGTTGGAACACGATTGATGGTATAAACTGCTGTAAGAACTGACTCTCCCCAGAAATTTGATGGAACTGATGCAGAAACAAGTTGGGTTATAGATGTTTCGATAATATGACGATGCTTACGTTCTGCAACTCCGTTTTGTTCTGGAGTTTCAGTACAAGATAGTTGTAATAATGTGCCTTGAGTTTTGAGAAAATCTTTGAAAGGAGTGGATATATATTCACCTCCTTGATCAGCACGAAAGATTTTGATAGATTTACCAAACTGAGTTTTGACCATAGTTGAAAAGGTTATATATAAGTTAAGAAATTATGTTCTTGAACTAAATAGATAAACCCAAGTAAACCGAGAATAATCATCAATGAAACTCACATAGTATAATGCATCTCCTTTTGACATCACTGGAGATTTACCCCAAACTTCAGAGTAAATAAGAGCAAAAGGTTCAGTAGTTTTTGAGGTGCTTGCATGAAAAGAAAGTGCTGGTTGTTTTTCCAGTTTACAAGAAAGCAACTAGCTTCTTTGTCTACTTGTGTATCTCCTAGTAGACCTTTATTGACCATATATGAAAGACGAGAAAATGAAACATGACCTAGTCTAGAATGCCAAGACATAAAAGGAGATGTGGAATGAGATGTAGAGGTTGTAGCTGCAACATGATTTCTGAGTTTTGATGGAATAATCAGAGTCTGTAGAAGATACAATCGACCCACTCTACGGCCTATCCCAACTAGCTTCCCTGTTTTGAGATCCTGAATAGCACAACCAATAGGAGAGAAAACAATGTTAAAACCTTGATCACATAGTTGACCAATTGAGATGAGACTCATTGTAATATTAGGAACAAGAAAAACATCTGGTACACAAATGTTATTTGAATCTCTAACCACCCCAATGTGACTGGAGGTTACAACAGTTCCATCAACAGTGTGAATCTTAGGAGCAACAACTGGACAAAGACTGTCAAAAACTTTTGAATCATAAGTCATATGATTGGATTCTCCAGAATCTAGATACCATCCAATTGAGAAAATACCAGAGGAAGTAGAAAAGACTGATGCAGCTGCAGTATTGTTACTGACTGAAAGAGCTTGTTTAATCATCTCCTGTATGTCAGCAAGACTAGGTAATGAGATGGTGCAGATGGTAATGCTTCAGCATATGAAACTGGTGCAGCAGAGAATCTACTTGAACCATTAAACCTGGTTGTACCGTTAACGTTTAATCTCTGCATATTCCTGGAGGTTGGAGATGTACAGTTTCTGGTAGAATTCCCAAGTTCTTTGCAGTAGTTGCACTGTGTTGTAGGAGTATCTTGCGGTATTGCAGCAGGTGGCAGAGTGCAGTTCCTTGCTATGTGACCAGTTTTCTTGCAATCATGACAAACAGGTTGTGAAGAATCACGTTGTGTTGCAAAACTATTCTTCTGATTGTTGAAGTTTGGACGAGGTGCAGGCATAGCAAATACTCCTGAGAATTCTGGCTTGATCCGTTTGCGTGTTTCTTCAGTGATCAGCTCAGATAAAGCAGTTTCTACGGATGGAAGAGGTGAACGATGAAGAATAGCACCTCTGACTGATTCAAACTCTTCTCGTAGAGCCATCAAGAGTTGAACCAGTCTTGTCTCTTGTCTATATTTTTCCCATATTTCCAAATCAGTTGTCCATTTTGGCTCCATAAGTGCAAGTTGATTCCAAATCATAGACATCTCAGAGTGAAAGTCAGAAATCGATTTATCTAATGGTTGCTTCATAGAACGAATATCTTGTTCAAGTTTGTATCTTTGAGCAAAGTTAATTTGTGTGTACCTTTTTCAGAGAAAGTCTCAAGCATCTTTAGCAACTTCAAAACTTGTAAGCTGCATACTGATTGAAGTAATCACTGTGTTGCCAATCCAAGTCAGGATCTTGTGATTGTTTGTCTCCCAGGTTTCAAGACTACTTGTTGATGTTTCGGTTCCCTTATCTTTGATGATAGAAGTAGATTCTTTGGGTTTTGTTTCTGTCCCATCTATGTATTTCCACATGCTTTTGCCTTTGAGAAAGCTTTTCATAAGGAAAGACCAGTGAGTGTAATTAGTACCATCTAGTTTTGCGGTAATAGGCTGAAAATCTTCGCGTGACATGATTGTCAGGAGGATGAGAAAAAAATAACTGGATTAGGGTTTAAAAACTAAAGATAAAAAGGTGTTGAGACACAAGAGTAAAAGATTTCTGACTGGCTTAAGGAGATTGTTTGTTTGCAGCAGAAGGTGGCCTTTCAGATCTTACCTAGCTCTGATGCCATGCTAGAACATGAGCATCAGAGGAAAACTAAACAGATTGAGAGAGAAATCTCTATTGCATTGTGTTTATTAGATTGGCAAAGTTGTAGTACATATACAGAGATTACAACGAAAAAAAAGGAAACAAAATATACAAAAGATACGTACAAGGGATACGTACAATATTATGACAACACTAAATATATATGCAGTTAAGAAGAGGATATGTAGAGATACTATAGTATCTCGTAACAGGCTCCAACCACAAACTGGGATAAATATATTTAAAGATGGAATTTACACTTGTAAAATGGGATAAATATCTAATGTATGTAATTTACACTTCAAAATGGGATAAATATCTAATGTATGTAATTTACACTTCAAATTGGAAGGAATAACTTGTTCTAAATACTTCCTGTATAGTATACCCATTAGCTGTATGAGACATGAAGAACGGCGTCAACATTTAGTAAATTCTCTCAGCTGTGGAGACGGGGCGAAGAAAAACAACAATGACAGTGATGTTATCTTTGCTTCCACGCTCAGCAGCTTCTGTTGCCAATCTCTTCGAGCACATTCCTGGTTCCTTAACTGTGTCTCTTATGATGGATATGACATCCTCCCTGCTAACTACATCCCACAGTCCATCACTGGCCATCACCTGACACAAAACAACCACGAATTTTAGATAGAATCAAATGGTTTTCTAGTGTGCATCTGATATATCCTTATCCGTGACTCTCAGAAGAAATGGTAGAGTTCCTGATAGTGGTGGAGTCCTCTACCTGGGTTCAAAACATGCTTACACTTGGTTTGTGCCATTTAACCACCAACATATATTACTGTAAGTTTATGTGCCCTAATTGTTCACGCTTTACGAGAATTTTCTTACTTTCTGAAAGTTAACAGCTAGTAAAAACTAAGACGAGATATCCTAAAGAAAACTTTTGCATTTAACAATTTAAAATTGTGTCCGGGCTTTAGACATCTCCAAGGTAATTTTACTTATTATCAATAGTTTTCTTGATGAAGAACCAACAGTCTATAAATTTGTAACCTTTTTAAGTATCCTTACCAGGTACTCGTCCTCAGAGGTCAAAGTAGTTTCTGTAATTTCAGGCTCCGCTGTCACTGCAGGTTTCAGGTCATCATCACCTATCGACCGTGTAACCTGATCAAAGAAGCAAATCAAGAAATTCAGGTAGTTTCCAGTAGTAGGATTGGAAGTTTTCAAGCTACATAAGTAGGAAAAGTGAGTTAAACTCATGGAAGGCAAGCACCAATGGAGGAGCCATGAGGAAGCATAAATTTATTCATCGCAGCATCGCAACTACTAGGTCCCTTCCAAACTGAACATTTTGTATAAATCTAACCTCCCACACTTAAGTGGAGATGTCCTGGAAAGAGAATCCTACTTGGGCTTTTGATGCAAGATTTCTAGAGCTACCAGCATAAAACTATTACGAGGATAATGATTAGCACGGTAAGAAATGGGTGTACAGAGAAGCATAACATAATTGATTTATTTTCTTCTTTGTACTGATAAGCACCTGGAGAGCAGCTGTACCAACCCTCCAATTGTCCACTTGCCATTTGACCTGTCCACCTGCTCTTATGACTCGTTCCCTCTCCTCAACACAGCTTGCAGTATGATCCTGTTTGGAAATACGGCGACACATCAGTACAGTGACATCCTGTTTTAACGTAAAAATACCAGGATTTGCAACCAAATGCTTAATTAAAAAATTAGATTCTTCTATTATCGTTTAATGTGAACTAGCTTGTATACCAACTGATTTATAAGAACCAAAGTGTTAATATAGTTTATAGGCGTATCTACATGTCCAAACTTACCTTAGTGAGAGGGAAGGCAGTGCCACCACGACATAGAATTGTCCTGCAATCACCAGCATTAGCAACAAAAAGCTTGTTCTCAACTATTAATGCAGCATTTGCACAACACCCAGGATGCCAATTTTTCTTTGTAGTTCCTTTAACATTGCGCTGGACTATTAACTCATCCCTGAATGCAATATCTGTCTTCATGAATGCTTCTGTCAGTGCATCTGAAGGACTGCACCAGCAAACAAAGTTAACTAAGGAACGCGAGGACTGGGGAGTACAAAAAAGATAAGCGTGAACAAACCTCAGTGTAGAACCTAATGTTTGCAAGAACCTTGGTAACGCTCCAACAGAGAACTCGGCAGCTGCTGCTCCTGTTTGCATGAAGCGTTAAAATATATTTCATCATCACATTTTTTATTATCAACAATACAATCTCTGTCAAACATTACTCATAAAAGACGACGATATCAGGCCCAAACTAAGTCTCCAATAGTAGGTTTGGCAAAGCCAACTCAGAGATAATTTCCTATCATGTACCCAAAGTCAATTGCGGTGGTTGGGTCACCGGTAAAGGCTAAGGGTGAGGGTCGTTGGTAATTGACAGCGTGAATTGGTTTAGCTAGTAATGGGCATTTAAGTAGTTCCTTTCTGTACCTCGGTGACCATCAAAGATCCCAAACAGATGAACATCCTTCTGCCTGCACATGCTTGGCATCAAAAAATGTGTGTCCTCCATGCTTTCCCTTCTGCCACAAGTGGCAAAGGATCCAGAAGATAATGTCGGGTTGTATGGAGCAGCACCATTTGATGAATCATGCCAGATCCTCGGATTTGAATCAGTTGCAGAGGAAGCATCTTTGGACAACTACTCTCCTTGAACATACCAATTTACAGCTTCTTGGTAACTTTGAAGGTTACTGATGACATCGGAAGAAAGATCAGTCAGTAACCCAGACGGTTCTTGGAGGACCTTTCCCTCTTGTTCTTCACATACATGTTTCATGATTGGATCCAATTCGGCAATAATATCATCAAACGAAGGCCTATTAAAAGGATCTGCATCCCAACACCTCTGGATTAGTTTGGCTAAACTGTCTGGTGCACCTGATTCAGAACCAGCGAGAACTGGTCGTAGTCCTTGAGACACTACAGCTGCTGTTAGTTGCTGTTCGCTATAGTTCATTTCCAGTACAGTATGTGCCTGAAGGGATTATTTTTCCAATACAATAATTACTATTAAACTGAAAGATAAAGGACCTTGCCCCAAGATGTAAAGCAAGCTTGAGCGCAAAGCTTAAACTGGTTAATATTTTTAAACACAAAATGATAGGTAGAAATTTCAAACTTCCATGACCCAAAGAAGTACAATAATCTAGACATTGTACCCGGGCTTCTGCACGAAGATCGGTGTAAGGAACGACGCCAGTAAAGAGCTCACTGAAATAGAAAATGTGCAGTCAGATTTTTCCATGGTAAGACTCGGGTACAGTAGCATGTAAGCATTTAATAATGCGTATCATTCTGTGTACCATATAGGACTATTATAATGTGCTACTGAAAGTGCAGGTTAGATATATTTCTGGGTTACTGCCCAGGCGTGATATATCAAATGGTTTAAAAATCTTATCATTTACAAAGATCACAGAAAAATCATAATCATGATTCGAAATAATGACATTATGGTCATGCTGATAGATTTGTTTTGTTCATATTTCATTATGCCCTCTAATGTATAAATGGAATCTATTAGAAGACAGTAAAACAAAAGGCTCTTTAGAAGGATATCATTATTAAGTTGTGATCGAACGAACACTTTTACTACTACAAGCGCATAAGCAGGATATATCATCTAGTAAAAGCAAGAATACAACTGTGCCAGAAATGAAGAATTTCAGTATATATACCCTCAGCTCAGATATCCAGTCAGAATCAAGTTAAGTTGTCGAACCATATTTTCAAGCCTTGAAAAGACCAAGGAATAAGGATTTTCAATCTGAGGCAAACTTGACAAATACATCCAGAAATTCTTTATGAATGTATACACTATTAAACGTTAATAGTGTAAGCTTGTTAATCGTAATACTATCTCTTGACAGGCTAAACTAACAATGTGTACAAGCAACTGTAAATTCAGTACATCCCAGTCTATCCATGCTCCCAATATAACAATGTAAGGCTCAAATGCTTACTTGATGGTTATTCCGAAACTATATACATCTGATTTTTCACTTTGTATGTCCTTCCTTAATATTTCAGGTGCCATATAAATCAGCGTCCCAACCATATTCTTTTTGTGAAAACCACCTGTTGGTTTGCCGGATGATCTCCAATTTTCAACAGAAACATGTTTAAGATCTTTCGTATATACTGCCAACCCAAAATCTGACAGGTGTGGACAAAGATTCCTGTCAAGCTGCAAGAAACTCGCCTTATATAAATACCACAAACAAATTATTGAATCTGCAATAAAAATATTAAGCAATATTAACAATAATATTATTAGTTTCTGAAGTACTTACAAGAACATTTGCTGGTTTCACGTCCCTATGCACAATCCCGAGGTTATGGAGATATTGCAGAGATTTTGCTGGAAAGGGTAAGCGTAAAACACATTTTTTAGGAACTACCAAAAGAAAAATTCAAATAATGAAGGAAGGAGTAAATTCAAAACTCCAGAAACAAAGACAAGCACAAGTATCAAGAAAAAAAAAAGTTAGACAAGAGAAGAAGTGTCACCAAAAGGAGGGAGGAGAATTAGGATAGACTATGATACATTCCCTCGATTTCTTCAAAGATGAATATGCTTGTTCTCTTTCTCTTCCATTGCGAACTAGAGTAAGGCATGAATTCAAAGGTGGAAAAGTTATAAGACTAGTCACTTGCCACCATATTAACAATTGGTATAGGCCTCTCAATATATCCTGCTTTCAATTTTAGAGCTATATGTCAAATATCAACTTGTAATGCTTCTGTTAAGTCCAGATATGATAAACCACCCCCCGCACTCCAGAAGTTTTCCAGTCCAAGATGAATTATAAGGTAGCTATCATGCAGTGTAACTCAGATTTTTGACGGCATGATTACTGTGTTGCGACTGACAAGAAAGCTGCGCGTTTTGGGTGGTCTCCTACTTGTGTTTGTTTCACCCACTCATATCTTGGTAATTGTTGATGAACTCTAAACTCTGCATTGGTAACATCGCTACTGTGTAGGTCCAAATTTGCAACCACAACGCAGATTAGGTTTTGGGTAGCCAAAAATGATATTGTTTTAGCTACACTAGTTATAATTGAACTACTCAGAGAATTAACAAAATATATTACAGAAATTTGTAACCATAAGGATGATTATGCCTGAAAATTGTTAGTTGCAAAGCAATGCCCTCACCAAAACTTTAGCATTCTTGTCAACAAAAATCACCCCCAACTTAAGATTCAATGATACTAACAATCCAAACAACAAAGTACTAGAAATTGGAGATGGAAAAAAAACTTTATAGAACTAAATAAATAAGGAGATGCATTTACCAAGCTTAAGACTAATATGAAGCATCTCTTTGAGACTTGGAATCCATTCTTGAACATGTAATTTCCCAGCAAGATCACCAGATTCATAGAATTGGAAAAAGAACATATAATTGGGTGGTTTTGCATGTGCAGCTACCAATGTTGCTATCCCCAAATCATCCAATTTGCTTTCACCAAAAACAACAGAAATAAATTCAATGAAAGATAAATAAGAAATGAACAGGTGTATGAATGAATATACAGACCATAACAGTTGTAGTTCTTTGTGGAACCTATCAAGATCATCAGAAGTAGCTAAAATAGGTTTTTTAACAGCAACCTTTTTCCCATTGAGAATTGCTTCATAAACAACACTTTCAGAACCTTTAGCTATTGGAGATAGGAGAGTGTATGTTGATGGTAAAAGATGTAATGGTATTGTTTTACTCTTACAACATCCTCTTACACATGTGTTTGGTTCCACTATCTCCATCACCATCTCTCTCTCTGTTCTTTCTTCTCTGAGTTCTCACTTCTCCATCTTCTTCTTCTCTCTGTTTGATTAATTGAGATTGAGAATCAATTTGGGAATAATCAGTTTGGGAATACTGAAGGACAATGTTAATATGTAAAGTAGGACTACGACAATATCTTGAATTATATAATCTAATGGTTACTATTCAAGTATCTACTTCCATAGGAAATCGTCACTGTTCAACTTCTTTCTTTTTTTGTTTTTTTGTTTTCAACTTCATGCTGCAGTTTGATCTTCTGTAATGTATAGGGCTGCACACTAACGGCACCGAAACCGCAAACCGCACCGAAACCGCACTAACCGCACCGAACCGATGATCCAACGGTCGGTCACGGTTTAACCGTTAGATTTACGGTTCGGTGAACGGTTCCACCCATAACCGCACACTAACCGCACCGAACAACCGATTAGTATGGACCGTCGATTAGTTTTGATCCTGATTAATACTAGCCGTCTAGATTAAAGCCTCCACCATATATATTCTGGCAACCCTAATCTCTTCGTCATTTTCTCTTCTTCGTTTCTCTTTCTCTTCCTCTCCCTCTTCATTTTCTCTTCAGCCTTCACCTGAATCACCTCAGTCGCCTCCACCACCAGTAGACAGCAGACCACCACCACCTCCATCAAGAGCACCACCACCTCTATGGCTCTATCTAGTAAGTAAATAGGTCAGGTCACAGGTTTCGATTGATTTGTTTGTTTTTCAATTTCTAGGGTTTTTTTTTTAATTATTCTTCTGTTAGGACTTAGGGTTTCTTTTATCGAAATCGTTTGCTTGTTGTTTTGTGTTTATCAATCAATTTCTTTTGTCAAATCTTATTTTTCTAATTACAGTCATGGGTTTTTTATTTTAGGTTTTGGTTGAGTTAAGGGGAGGAACTCAAGGAAGGAGTCTGAAAGATTTCTTAAGGAAGGAGTCTGATTACAGGTAACCTATCTCTCTTGTTCTGATTTGTTTGGTTTCATTTCGATTTTGTTAATCAATTGTATATGTATACATGGATCCGTTATTGCTTTGACTAAATTTGTGTGAATATCAATCCGTATTACAGATTTAGATCTTATTTGAATTGGATTGTGTTGAATCTTTGTTTTATCCTTGGGTAGATGTTTTGTTAATTTTGTTTTATTAATACGTATTGAAAAACATGAACTGTGTTGATTTTGTAGTTGTTGATGATAATTTAATAGATTTATGAATAACATAATGAACTTGATTATGTGTTTTGTTAATTCTTTCATCATCTAGTAATTCTAGTTGATTGATAATGAAATCAGAATTTATTGATACAATCTAGGTAGACCTGATAATCATTTTGATTTATGATCTGTGACTTTTTGAATTTGGGTATAACTCCATTAAACCCTTACTAGGGGAGTTTCTAGCTCTAAGTGGAGTGTATCTTAGGAGTTTGGATAACTGTTTAGGTTTATTTAAAGCCTACCCTGTGCCACAACTTTATTTTTGTTTTCAAGTTTTACATAGAAAATTCCTTAGAGCATATGAACTGCTTTATTTAGTTCATATGCTCTAAGGGTTTAATTTTTGCTTAAGATTTTGCTTGTGTAATAAAAGTGATAGCAAATGACTATCACTTTTATTCTCTCCTATTACATCCAAGGTTCGTTTTTGGTTCATTCTTCTAGTTGACATCTATCTATAATCTTAAGCAGTAACACAAGACCAGCATAGAACTGTTTTGTTTGCTTTTAATTAAAATTGAGTTAGATGGCAGGCAATGTCACTCACATGAAGTGCAGTTTCATTATCAAGTTCAGAATCAGAACTAACTTGCTTGTTTTAAGAAATATGTGTGCTTGTATTAAGAAGTAAGAACTAACTTGTTTACCTTTGGCAGGGCAATGATTGGATCAAGTTCAGCTTCATTATCAAGCTGCAAGATGGCAAATGCATCTCCCTTTCCATCCACTGCAGCTGGTTCTACTGATGTGACACTATCTATAACACCTCAAGTTGATGCTACTCAAGAAACATAAGCTACACAGCAGGCTACATCTACACAGGACCCTGCACCTGAAGTTGTACCTAAGAAGAAGGGGAAAACTAGATCAAAAGTTTGGAATGACTTTACGAGGATCAGCGAAGAAAAAGCACAGTGTAAGCATTGTCACAAGAAATTTCAAGCACATAGTAAAGGAAATGGAACTTCCAGCATGAAGACACATTTAGCCACATGTCCAGAGAATCCCAACAAGAAGCTCAAGGGATAAAAGAGTTTGGTGTTTCCACCACCAAGGCCTGGACAGTCATCACAGCTGGTTGTTGTAAGTTATGACAAGGATATGTGTAGAAGAAGATTGACTGAGTTTGTCGTCATAGATGAACTGCCATTTAGAATTGTAGAAGGAGAAGGGTTTAGAAGATATAGTGAACAACTTGAACCTAGATTCAAGGTGCCAAGCAGGATGACCATTTACAGAGATTTTTTAATTATGTACAAAGATGAGAAAGAGAAGTTGAAGAAATACTTCAAAGAAAGTAAACAAAGAGTCTCTCTTACAACTGATACATGGACCTCTCCAAACAACTTCAATTATATGTGTGTTACAGTGCACTTTATTGATATCCATTGGAAACTTCAAAAGAGGATCATCCTGTTTTGCTTGATCAAGGGTCATACTGGAGAGGAGATTGGGAAAATGCTTGAGAAATGTTTGCTGGATTGGGGTCTAGAAGATATTTTTGGTGTGACTTTGGACAATGTCAGTGCAAATACTGTCGCAATTGAGTATCTTCAAACCAGTGTCATCAATTGGACAGGAGCAGTAGTGAGAGCTCAATACATGCAGGTATGATTACTTTTCTTAGCTCTATTGCTATGTTTATTCTATACTTCTTTGTGCTTGTTACTGATTTTTTGATGATATTTCCTTGTTCCATTCTTATCAGGTAAGGTGTGCTGCGCATGTTCTTGCGCTTGTTGTCAAAGATGTTGTGTTGTTGTATCACAAGTCATTTGGAAGGATCAGATCAGTTATCAAGTTTGTTACCGGTTCTCCCTCTAGGTTGGCCAAATTCAAAGAATGTGCTGCTCTCGAGAAGATTGATTGTAAGAAGATGGTTTTCCTTGATGTGAAGACCAGGTGGAATGCTACGTATCCGATGCTTGAAGCTGCCATTCCATATGAAAAGGTATTTAAGAGGTTAGAAAGGGAGGACAAGAGCTTTCGTTCTAAGTATATTTTCAAAGAATCTGAAAGTGAAGCTTTACCTAATGATACTGTTGTAATTGATAATGAAGATTATTATCTTAGTTCATCTAGTGAATCTGAATGTGAGGTAGATGTATCTAGAAAGAATAATATTAAGAAAAAGAACAATCCCTGTCATCATGCTCCCTATGCTGCAGACTGGTCATATGCTAGGTGTCTTGTTAAGTGTTTAAAAATCTTCTTTGATGTTACTGTTAAGTTCTCGGCTTCAGTTCAGGTTACTTCACATGAATTTCTATGGCAGTTGGGATTGATCCATGAACAGTTGGTTCGTCTTAGAGCTATAGGAAACCGAGATCCTCATATTTCTAGGATGGCAGAAATAATGTTTCGGAAGTATAACGCATATTGGGGGGATTATGAAGATATGAACTCTGTTATGTATTTTTCTAAGTTGCTTGATCCTCGGGAGAAAGAATCTGGTTTGAAATTTGATTTGGAATGTTTGTATGAGCAAGATGATTTCAGGGTTACAACTGTTTTGAAGGCTGTGAAACAAGATATGGGAAGACTTTATGATGAGTACACCAGCATGTATTCAAATGCCAATGCAGAGGAAGGTGAAATCATTACTTACTATTGATCATCATTAGTTCATTACTTAATATTGCTTATCTGCTTTTTATCATTACTTACTATTGATTTTTCTGATGTCTTAGGTATTGGGTCAACAGCTGCTGCTGGTGTTGATGACATGGTTGTTTCTGTGCAAGAAGAGAACATTAAGGATATGCTTGAATCAAGGAAGAAAAGGCGAAGAATGGATGTTCATAGTACTCATCCAAAGTCAGAACTTGAAAGGTATTTGCTTGATGACTGTGAAGCGTCTACCAGGGAGTTTGATATTCTGGCATGGTGGCAGGCTAATAGTACCAAGTACAAGGTGCTATCACTTATGGCGAAGGATATTTTGGAAATACCAGTGTCTTCTGTTGCATCAGAATCTGCATTCAGTACCGGAAAGCGCATTCTTACCCCATGGAGAAGCTCGCTATCTGCCAGGACAGTTGAAGCACTTCTCTGTACGCAAAGATGGTTGCAGAAACCTATCTCTCTTGATTTTCTGTGTGACTATGTACCAGATGACAATTCCAACATTGAAGATGGTAATAGAATCTCTTCTCTTTTGACTTGAAATTTGAATGAATGTTATCTTCTTTTATCTGTTAGTTTTTATACCTTTTATCATTGGACTTCATTGAATATATTTGAATATTTCTTCTTTGCATTCTTGTTGCAGACATTTTGGGAAAGGATGAAGATTAAGGGGATGATTGGCTTGAGAGATGGATGGACTGCAATCTTTTACTGGTCTGCTACTTGAGAAATGAAGATCAAATGGATGACTCTTTTTCTTTTACTGGCAACTCTTTATGCTACTTGATTTTTAACTTTGGTTTCATCAGACTTTTTGGTTAATCTTTAGACTTAAGACTTTGGTCAATTTGTTTGTGAACTTCAAATCTGTTTTTATTCTCTAGACTATGGTTATCTTGTCAAGACTTAAGTATGGAATGTAGACATGTAGGATCAATTTATTAGAAATTCATAATGTATTTATGTACAGGTGCAGGGTATAGGTGAAAACCGAACCGAACCGTAACCGAATAGTATCGGTGCGGTTAAAAACCGAACCGAATACTAAACAGTTCGGCTGCAGTTTTAATTGTGATAACCGCACCGAACACAGTTAGGTGAACGGTTTTAGCTATAACCGCACCGAACCGAACCGTGTGCAGGCCTAGTACTGTATATACTAAAAGCAACAAGACACTAAAAGGACAGAGAAATATATCTGTCTCATTTTTGTAAGGTTCCCAATTAGATCCCGTTACGTACCACCTACTACGTGATGGCGTGTTTGGAATCTTTGGACGGTAGGTTTTTAATTTTTTTTTATTTTTTATTTTTAAATTCTCATTGATTAATGCAAGTTTACAGCATTCTGAATAAAGTAGGGAACATTGGATTCATTCCATACACCCGTAACTTTCCCAGTTCGACTGTGCTTAGCAGCTAAATCTGCTACACTATTAAGATTTTTCTTAAGGTGAACCTAATAGAATGAATATGAATATCATTTAACAGAAATAAACAATCATCTAAAAAAGAGCAAGAGGCCCAGTTAGTTTGGCATTTGCAACTATTAAGATAAGCCATAACATTCTTGGCCACACTAATTAAGTAAATATTCTGAAAATTATTTGCTTGGATCCATCTAGCAGCCTCAAGAATTGCCTTACTCTCAGCACCTTCAGAACAAGCATCAGTACCTGAAACTAGTTTGCATCCTTTGAAATCACCTGCATAGTTCATTGCCACAATGCCCACACCAGAATTGTTAGTATCTTTGTCAAAAGATGCATCACAGAATATAAGTAAACTATCATGAGGGATAGAGTTAAGGAAGATATCCTCAGTAACAGATATTATGTGAGTATTAGAAATAGGTGTAAAAGCAAGAGAACTGACAGTTTCCTCAGCCAGTCTAAGAGCAGTTCTGGCAGTGAGTTGAGGATTCAAAGAATTATTGTCAAAGACTTTGGATCATCTGTCTTTCCAGATGCACCAGGAAGCAGTAAAAACAATCGAAGATTTATCTAGCAGATTCTTAGTAGACAGCCATTTAGATATCCAATCCTTAATGCTAATATCTCCATTCAAATCCTGAGAAATAACATGACTAACAACAGGTATGTTGGACCAAACATTTCAAGGAAATTCACAATGAAGAATCATATGTTCAGGGGTTTCACTAGCTCAAGAGTTACATGATTTGCACATGTTATCATGGTTGTTATTGTATCTAGCTAACTTAATGCCTGTAGGGAGAATGTTTTCAATACACTTCGATAAAAATAACTGAGTTTTAGGTAAGAGTGAGGACTTCCAGAGGGCCTTATGTGTCTCTAGGTCTGGATTATGGAGGTTTTTAATCTTATTCCTATTTTCTACCGAATAATTGCTGACTATTTAAAATTCAGAGACTAGGTGAGGGAGGATCCATTCTACTGGACTTAAATTTGTGAAAAAGGATTTGTTGACAGTGGAAAAAACCGGGAGAAATCCAGTGACACTAATAGGGGGGGCCTACCACCCCAGTGGGACCTATCTCCTATTAGTGCCACGGGATTTATCCCGATTTTTTCCACGGTTATCCTAGCACTACTCTTAAATTTGGAAATATCTAGCAAGCTTTTTTGTCCATTGATCTGGACAAAGATATGGCTCGGATTTTCTTGAATATCGCTACGATCGTATTTTCTTTTAACTTAACAAATACAATCCTTATGGACAATCAAATTCTTTCACGAATGATCCAAAACTATCATGTTGACGTAGAAAATCCATCAATTATTTTTTATGAACAATCAGATGATGTTAATGAACAATTTTCAGAACTTTTTTGTTCCAAAGTTTTCAATCACATTGTTCACAAGTAAATTTATGTTATAATCCCACGATAGGTTTACGTGTTAGTAGTGTTAACTGAAGATTAGTTATCTCGGTTATCTGTAGTATTCATGAAGTAAGCGGAACTTTGGAGTAAGTTTTCAACGAAAAAAATAAGAGTATTTAGGAGGAAGTTTGACTGGTAACTCCTGGTGGCTCTCTAAAAGAGTCACAAACTAATACCGCAAGTGCACGGTGTCGAGGTGTAGAACAATGCAAATACGGGTCGATCCACAGGGACAAGGTGTGTGTAGTTGAAGCTTAGAGTTTCACTAAAACTGAGTTGTAACAAAGAGTCTTGGTTGTGTTAAAACACACTTGAGATGATGGCAGTGACTGAACTGAAAAACAGTAGAATGTAAAGCAAGTAAACAGGAACATGCTAGGGCTTTTGAATCCACCTCTAACTCACACTGATTATTCATCACTGACAGTAACATTGTTTTTCTATAACCACCAGCAAGAGGGATGTCAATCCTCTATATAGCAAGGGTCATTTTGATATGAAATCTCCTATCACAACTAAGGTATATTCCCTAAGTATTAACTGTCTATTTAAAGCACAATTAATCAAAAGAACAATATATAAAATTAAGCATGAGTTGCAGTTCAGCAACACTAGATGATTCTAACTACAATGGATGCCTGACATCCAATGTGAAAGACTAGTGTTGAAGCCCTAAGATGGAGTTTCACTATGAGCATTTACACACATCATGGCTACTGACAAGAGCATGAATAACAAGCAATAAGCTAGGGCTTCATCTCAACCCTAGTAGAACAGGTTAGAACATAATTGATAGTGCAAAACAATTGAAAATAACACAAAATAGTTGAACTAAAAACAGGACATGAACAATTGAGGAACTGGCTAGTCCAGTCCTCTTGGGTGAAGCTCTGGCTAGCCCAGGCATACCTCTAACACATACCCATCATCCCTATTTATACACAAATCCAAAATTAGGGTTAACACCCTCTTCCCCAAAACAGTGAAATTAGGGTTTTAAAATTACTCCTTACCAACTCTCTGAAAACGAATGATAACTCTCACCCATGCTTCCAATTCTTCTCCTGATGCTCCCCACGCTTCAATTGCTTCTCAATTTCGACCTAATTTCCCAATTTTACACGCTAGGGTTTCTGATAGAAAACGTGCAGAAATTGAGAAAATAGGTGGCTAAGGAGAAGGGAAAATGATGGGATTAGTTTCCTTTGATGGACGTGGTGGTTATGATGATGGTTGAGGTGGTGACAGAGAGTTGGTGGCGGAGCAGGTGGTGGAAATGGTGGTGGTATGGCGTCTGTAGAGGAAGAGAAAGGGAAAGAAGGAGATGGCTCGATGGAAAATGATTGGGTTTGTTTGGTTTTGGGTTATAAACCTAGATGCTAGGGTGTTGAGTGGGTTTAGCAATTGTTGATGAATAGCGAGGATGAGACGTTGGATGTGAAGATGGTGGATCGATCTAACGGCGAGATGGAAGGAAGCGGGAAGCGACCGTTGGATGCCCGATACAACGAAACTGACGGCTCAAGATGGATTTAGGTGCTGTAGTGTTTGACAGGAGCTTCAGACTTCGATGATCGACGATGAAGCGACCGTAGGATGCTGAGATGATCCAATCCGACGGCTGAATATGAAGGCGGGTATGGATATTGGAAATGGGTTTGGATGAGGGTTTTGGGCCTTGGGTATGCCAAGCCCATATCTTCTTTAAGAACAATTCTTCCTCTTCAAGCCCAATTCTAGCCTCCTTGTCTTGAGCACAACATTCTTCGCGGCTTCCTTGTGTGATTCCTCTTGGCTTCCATCACTTTTCTGCTCTTTTCCGCTCCGCAATTCATCCAAACTTTATTTGGTACCTAAAAATGCAAAATTAATTAATAAAAATATTTATTCTTGAAAACAATGAAAATACAGAATATGGGTTAAAATGGAGAATTAGATCACAAAAGATGAGTTAAATGCCAAGAAAAATATATATAAATATGCACTTTTTAGCACTCATCAACTCCTCACCACTTGTTAGCTAAACTTGACACTCACCTGGGGTAAAATTAGCTTGTAGGTCCGACTGAAGAAGCTTATACATGTGTGAGTCGAACTTGACAACTTACTGGGATACTTTTGTAGATGGGGCAAAACGATTTGCTGGTTTTTAAGGAATTGATGAGACGACCGTGCGGAGGAGACTCCTTGAACCAAGCAAACTGCTCAACCTCACACAGATGCACTGCAAAAAGGGAATGCTTGAATTCGAGAGATAAATCTGTATGACTCCGGCCTAAACCAAGACAATGGCCGTTCCAGGGTCAATTCGATCACAAGAGAGGATGGGTGATCTGTAGGAGGGAAGATGAGAAATATGTGAGATCAATGGTGATCAAGAATTGTAGGTGTGTTGTGTATTATGCGTGAAGAAATAAGATAAGTTCTGATTGATTGAATTTTGCTCTATTGAGAGTAAGTGCTCAGAAGTTGAATTCTTATTCTCCTGTTGTCTGTTTGACAAAAGATTGTATGTTGTTTCAATCATGATTCGGAGACTTATTTATATTGCAAGAATTGTAGACACCTTGATCCCATGAAGTGTGACAGTTGCTGGAGTCAAAGAGTGGGGAAGTGGAAATCGTGTTAAAACTAGTTTCTCATCGTGCGGAGACTTGGTTGATTGTCCACCCACTACTTTTCTAACTCCCCTAACTGTCTGCACGACTTGCTCACATTATCATCATGTATGAACACGTGTTGTAGACCTCCAGACCAAAATCCTAGTTGATATCCCCCATGTGACACGATTGATGTCTCGTGATTTAATTTAGTTAGTCAGTTGCTGACTTGATGAGGCGATGAGTCTTTGTATTGCTGAATCGAACAAATGTTCTCGGACTCATGAATTGAACGTGTCTGTTGAGACAGAGGTATCATTGTCGTTAAGGTGAACAAATATTGTTCATTTGATGAATTCGTTGAATATTGATAGTTGAACCAATATTCCTTAGTCTTAGCAAATATTGCTCATCTGAGCAAATATTGCTCATCTGAGCAAATATTGCTCGCTTAATGAATTATTGGTAGAAGAACCAAATAAAAATATTAATTTAAAAGACTGGCAGAACCGAGTATGATAATTAAAGTGTTGATTACGGGATCAACATAAAATTATTAGTGTTTGAATCTGGAACTATGAACCTTGGATTCTAAATCCTAATTTTGATCAATCGTTGATTTATTGAAAATCAACCACGGAGTGAAGGAGGGACCGTCTACATGGGATGATGGGTCGACCATGTAGCGGCCAGGTGCTCGAGTGAGCAAAATACTGAAGTATCTTGAAGACCAGTTGGTGAAAGGATGATTAAATGATGGTTTAATCATTTATTAAAATAATGGTTGTCTGAGCGTTAGATAATAAAACTTTATTATGAAAAAATGAAGGACCGACTGACGATCGTTTTGTAAAATTCCAAGTTGTTTGGAAGAGTTTTAAACCTAATTTGAACAAATTAGGTCAAAATGGTGAGAATGCGTGGGACCGACTTCTTGCAAGCCAGAAGGCCAACCTTGATCGGTCAAGGTAATATTCCTATGCCACTAAAGTGTTCGTGTCTCAGTCCTGAGAATTTTGATATTTTTCTGATGCGCGTTTGAGCAACATTTTGAGAAAATATGAAGAAATCAAGGTTTTTGCTCAAACTGACGAAATTTCATAAGATGAAGGAAATAATAATAAAATAATAAATCATAAAGTGTGGGATCGGCTATGGCTAAGGCATGGTATGCCGGCCAATAAGCCCGGTCTCATGGCACTTTTCCTAATTTTATATGATTTTCATGAAATCAAGTAGTTTGTTGAAACTAAGGAGTTTCCTTGAAGTGAAGGAGTTTCCATGAGATGAAGGAAACAATAATTACAATAATAAAAATAAGTGGCATGTGGGACCGGCCATGGATAGGGCATGGTCGGCCGGCTAGTGGCCCGGTCCCCCGAACCTTTCCTAATTTTATATTATTTTCATGATTTGAAGGAAATGTCATGAAATTAAGGAGCTTCATAAGATGAAGGAAATAATAATAATAATAGAATAATAAGGAATCATGAGGTGTGGGACCGGCCACAACTAGGGCATAGCCGTCCGTCTAGTAGACCCGGTCCCATGACACCTTTTCTAATTTTATATTATTTCCTTGGTGTGAAGGAAACACCATGAAACTGAGGAGTTTCCTCAAACGAAGGAGTTTTGTTTAAATGAAGGGATTTTCACGAGATCAAGGAAAAACAATAAAAATATTAAATAAAGAATTAGGAGTGGGACTGGCCACGGCATGACTGGCTGGTCGGTGGGCACAGTCCCCTAGCGTCTTAGCTAATATTTTATTATTATTACTTTTCTTCCTATTTTGATAGGTTCATCGTTCCTTCGTATTTTTGAATGCTCGTTCGTGCATTCAAGTGCTCGTTAGTGCATTATTGCTGAGTACCCTTGCACAATTTTGGTTAGGGATTACTCGATAGAGGCTCAGATGCCCGTACGTTGAATATGTATTACTAACCCGTGGAATTCTGCTAGAGCATTAATTATTCGAGATTTGAGCGATAGGAGCTAGTTGAAGCGTCATATTTATTACGTATAGTCAGGGAAAACGTTGTTGCATCCTGAAGACGTTATCGCTCTATACTAGCAGGCAAGCTGTCTAGGAGCCGTCCAATCATTAAGATTCTATACATTTGTCTTTTATATAGTCAGGGAAAACATTGTTACATCCTGAAGACGTTATCGCTCTATACTAGCAGGAAAGCTGTCTAGGAGCCGTCCAATCGTTCGATTCTATATAACAGTAATTATTGAAATTGTTCAGTATTCATGAAATGTGTTGTTGCCTCTATTGAGAGACTGCATATTCATGTATGCTCTGAGAGGCAATATACTCAGTCAGAGGTTCTTGTGGCATGAGTCTTCATGCTTTAATGAAAGACATGAGCCTCAATACTCATCTGATTGCTGGATCAGGAATATGTAAGATTATGGTTTTGCGATTTTAGCCTTTGTCGAAAATCCACCATCAACAACTTTTGACGTGTTTTTTCCTCCGTTTTTTAGGAAACATGTCCTGGAAGGATTTCAAAGGCCTAATTTCAAGAGGACTATATACGAAGATCTCCTACACATTAAAAATAGACCCTTTACACTATTTTGCGAGTCTTAAAGAATATCAACAACATACTTGAGAGGAAACCGAATATACCACCAACTTTTTTGTTTGTGAACTTATATGGACAATTCTTGTATAACATTTACATTCAGTTACAAAACTGTATATAAGATTATTTTGCAAGGTAAACCTAGTATCTACTGATAGGTGTCGTAAACACCTTGATTACTATCTATTATTTATGTTTTTTTTTTTTTGCTATTTTTCTTGTAAAATTATGTATCTTATGTTTGATTTTGAGTTTTTAGGTACTTTGAAGTCATTTGGAGCGAAAGAGGAAGAAAACGGTCATTTTGATCAGAAAGGGGAAAAGGTCGTTTCATAGTAGACATATATGTTCTACCACTAATATATGTTCTACCACTAATATATTACCCAGGTTGACCAGTTTACCAGGTTTATTACCCAGGTCTACCACTAATATATGTTCTAGAAATGAAGGACTGCCATATTGGTAGCCATTATCTAAATCATGAGCGCCTTTATGAAGTCCCAATGATTTAGACCTAATCAGGTCAAATTGATTTCAGACAGTTTCATTTTCTCTTCAGCTACAAAGATGAGTGACTATTGGTGATGATCTGTGAGAAAATGCAGCTGAAACTGAGACTGAGAAGGAATGAAGTGCCATCACGGCGCAAGATTGATCTAAGGCCGCGCATTGGCCTTGACAAGAACCAATTTAGACCAAGTCAACTGAGTTAGCCATGACGCAGACCCAGACTCAACTAGTTGATTCGATGACCTGACTCAGTTGACCAGTGACTTTTCTGGTGACACTTTTTCGACTAGTTTCCGGAAAACTTCCCGTCACTTTCAAGATTTTAAAAATAACCAAGACATTAGATTCCACTATTACACATGATTGAATATTGTCAAATATTTCATAACCCCCATTCTCTTTTAAGTCATTTTATCTACTAATTCATCAAATATTAATTATATTCCCAAAGCATAGATTATCAATTGATTAAACAAAGTATAACCTATCAAATTGAATCCCAAGTAATTAAAAAAATAATGCAAACAATTTAAAACTCTGCAAAAGCAGTGATTGAGTGAATTTTAAATTAAAAACTAGAGAAAAAATAATAATTTCCCATTAATCTCGCGTAAATAGCTTCCTCCTTTTGTCTTGGTTGCGAGAGAATTAGTTCATCATGGTTTAAACTCTCTCAAAATTGTTAGAGCATGGCTCGGTTGAACCCACCAAGTGTTGGTATGTCAAGTTTGGTTGTCATATTTTAGTGAACCAAAACTGATGTTAAGAGTTGCTTGATTATGTACTATAGTTAAACTTCGTATAGGTTAGCTTGAAAGTATTAGGATATGAGACATTACAAGTATTGCGAAGACTTGAAGATGTGAAGAAGCAAGGAGCTACAACGACAACAATCATCCTTCCACTTGAGGTTAGTGATATTTGACTTGAACTGTTTCATTCCCTAACGTATCTTTCAAGTCGTGCATATTGAAAACATAACTGCAAAGCATATTTGAACTCTAGATAGACATAGTATTAAGGAATACAATACGAGGTTTATTGCTTAACCATTAAACTTTGTAGATAAGACATCGTCATAATCATTTGAATGCTATTGTGATTATGTATGGGTATGAGATGAGGATTTCATCCTAGGGAACAATGTTTACATGTGTTCTAAGGAAGTAAGTTCATAAACTTGTTTGTGAACCGAAAAGGAAATTGCCAGGTGTTATTGGTTTTGTTATTCATTGCATGTCTTATGAACAACCAATATGTGTGATAGAGTATAACCCTCACAACTTGTTGTGTTCTTGGTAGAACTATTCACAAAGGCCTGACTTATGTATTGGTATAACTTTTATTAGTAAAACTAATCTTAAGTAATCACCTGTGGTATGGTCGGATTTTGTATGTCCGACCTTGTAAGGGAAAGGGAACCGACCCTAGTAAGGGAAAGGGAACCGATCCTAGTAAGGGGTGCAGTACATCAAAGGGAACCGATCCTTGTATGGGGTGCAACAAGGTTTATAGCAGAAAGGGGAACCGATCCTATGGACATGTGCAACACATATAAGTTAGATACCAATATATGTGAGGAACCGATCCTAGTACCTAGTCAACCGATCTTTTTGGAAGATAGTGTGACTATGCACAGTACTCACATGGAGGTAGAACCGAAACTTGTTTTGGTAGAACCATAAACCCATGATTGTGATTGAATGTTGGTTTGATCAATCACATAGTTCTTGAAAGTCAGATGAACCAATTCTAAACTTGTTTGGAAGTGTGGAAAATCGGTTTCAAGGTTGTACGTGTGAAAGAGAACTTACAAAGTTAAGATGTCGACAAACTTTGAACACGTGCTATGAATGTTTATTTCTATAATTGTTCAAAGATATTCCTTAACGGCTAAGGGAAGAGAATCCCAGGATCGAAACATAAGTAAGTTAAGAATCTTTTAATTAAGGTTATTAATTTCATTTAGGGAAATTACAGAATTAGTAATGTGCATTCACTAATTATATTTTCCGAGAGATTTCGATCGTTATTTTTGGACAGAGCATTTCCAGGAATTATGGAAACCGAATTTGTGCTTTAATGAATATCTTGAGAATATTTTCGGTTTTGGAAATTCCTTGGTGTCCAAACTTCATTGTCTATAAATACACGAAGATTGCCTTTCTAGCAAACTAATCCTTCGTAACAACAGACTTCCTCTTTTGTATTTGTTACTGGTGTAGCCGCCTATCGGAGAGGAGAGTAATATAATTAGGTGAAATCTCTTACGGCCGCTCGTTTTAAAGTCTTCTTTGGGATTGAGAAGCTCTAGCGCGACCCGTTGGTGGGAAACTAGATAATTGCAGTTTATCTTTGTTTTCGATTGATTTGATTGACTAATGGTGGTTGAAATATGATTGCACCTAGTTTATTTATTCTTGAGAATCCTCTCTTCTGATATAAGATTCACTCAAACTAGTTCAGAGTTTCGACAGGGATCTTTAGACTGTTGTTAGTTCTAAAGACAATCTTGTGATAATCCATTGTTAACAGACTCCGTTCTGTGCGTGATTTATCACAAGAGATTCAAGTGATTGTGTGCAGGTTTTTATTGAAGATTTAAGAAGATTTGAAGACAAAGAAGATATTGAAGATCTGACTTGGAATTTATAATATTTGGTGTACACAATACTTGTTTCGGTAAAAGAGGATCCAATTAATAATCGGTTTATCCTTGTGGTATATTGGATTGATTAATTGAGTAGATCAGTATCAACACGGTTCTTCGGATTAAAGGTGTTGTTGGCTTAATCTTAGACGATTACCTTTGGGTGATTGAACATAAGATAGATCTAAGGACCCGACGAAGGAGTTTATGTTAAGATAAACGGAAGAGCCTTTGTCCGACTCATATCACTTGGTTGAATAGAGTTGATACCCAACAGATTTGTTGTTCCTTTACTGTTTGGAATACGAACCAAAGGAATTGTTTCAAGTACTTGACTTATTTATAAGTTGGAGGCGTGGGAATACAGACGGAACTAAGTGAACTATAGGGTTAGTTACTTGGTATCAACTATACGAAGTTAGGTGCAATTTTGTGTAACGGCTTAATCCTGAGAGTATTCAACTCTGGACTAGGTCCCAGGGTTTTTCTGCATTTGCGGTTTCCTCGTTAACAAAATCTTGCTGTGTCATTTATTTTTATTTTCCGCATTATAATTGTTTTATTATAATTAAAGTAAATCACACAAACGTTAATTCATATTTACTTGATAAGAAATCCTATTGTGTTTGGTTAAGTCCGAACCTTTGTATCAAGTAAACATACTTCGTTGTTGTATTGTCTCGATATCGTATCCATAGACGGTCACACGAAGTGTGAACCAATTAGTTGTATTGTCTCAACTCAGTCCATAGACAATCACTTTCGGAGAAAAGACTTATAAGTAGGAAAAGTTTTAGCTTGAGGTATATTTGGGGACCCTCTCCTTTTCAAAAATATTGACTTCATGACTCAAAGTGTTTACAAATGATGAAAAGGAGAGAAATTAAATAAAACCGGGAATTTATAACGAACATAAACCGTTGTAAACCCACTGTTACAGAAAATGATATAAATTGTGTGTTGATGTAAATATTGATCTGTCGCTAGAGTAACCGTTATAAAACAAAGAAAAGATAACGGTTAAAGAACGACAATCTTTGGAAGCGTTTGTTCTTCATGTTCTTCACAGCAACAGAAGAAAAAAAATTGTAACTCGATCAATCTCGCTCAGTATTCTCCCAATACTCTTTGTCCTCGACTCTACTACTCCTCAACACCTTATACAACATCACAATACCTAGAAATACTCTTCCAAATATCCTCCATTAATTACGTTTATTTTCCACGGCCAGTTAAGAAAATAATTTCGATTTTAACTTCTCCACTCATTTTGAAGCTTCCAAATCACCTTATTTATCTCCTTCACGCTCCGAATGGTTGCTAAGGTTTTCCAAACACGTGCAAATTCGTCTGTAACTCACGCAATCCCATAAATATCTCCTTCGGTGAATATATCCATTGTTTTCTTCAAATCAGATTATCCAGCCAATTCTAATCCAATTGAACACCCTTATCAACCCTATGTAGCCCATTATAGCAACCCCAATTAATTTCATCCATTGAGTCTTCTAAAATTCCTTCAAATCCCGAACCCTAATTCGTCTGGTATTAAAACCAATTTTTCTACCAAAATTCTCTTTTGAAATTAAGTAAACGGGTGCCCCTTCCTTTGTCGGGTTCCTTTATAACATATCCTGGGGGTGCCCTGGGTAAGTTTGGGGGGTCCCTTTAACACTTTTTCAAGACAATTTTTTCACATAAGTTTTATTCCAAAAATACCTATAAATACATAAAAACACAATATTAGTATAAAACTGAGTCCCAACACTATAAAAGCTGGGAACAAATTAGACACATAAATGTTTCTATCATCACCTAGTATACATGTCGCTAAGTTTACATACAAAGTTCTTACAAGAGTACCCGAACTTAGAATGTGCTAGAGAACAACATCGGGTTGCTTACTTGTTAGAGAGTTAAAGTTAGACTTAACTATGCCGGTGGAAAATTTGGTGCGGATTGAATTTAGTATTAAAGTTGTTGATCACTCTTTAGTTGAGACTACATGTTGTTACATCAAGCGAGGAACCGACCTTCAACTCTTTGTAGTTGACCAAAAAATTTCCTTTAGAGTGTGTGTCACCCTACGTTAATTCCGGGTAGAATGGTGAGCTACCCAGCTACTCACAAATTTCCAACACTATTTTGATCTCTTGAGTGTTATTTCTTCAATCATGAGGTTGCATCAAATTGCTAACTTGCATTATCACTTGTAATCTTGTTTGCAATTAGCACCATCCACTATCTCTCTCGATAATAGGTCCATAGAAGCACCATGATAAAAAAAAACGGAGCACCACAAAAAACGATACAAGAATGAGCATATTTCAGATTCAAGTCAAGCAACAAGACGAGGAGCATAATTCTTACAAGTTGAAGACTAGAGCGAAGATTATCCAATATGAGAATTTATAAAGTTTATGATATCTAGCCAATACAAGTTGTGAAGAACCAAGATGTAAAGTACTTATCGCACGATCATAGTGTTTTAGTATTAATTTTATTTTATCTTTAATTTTCTTTAATTTTTATTTTCCATATTGTAGTTTATTTTTTCTTGTCTAAAAGGAAAAAAAACAAATAAACAAAAAAAAAAGATAAAATTCCACTAGTTCCATTAGTTGTTCATAACTTTATTATATTATATATTTGATTTACATTTTGTATTTTTCTTGTCACATAAAAAAAATCAGATAAAAAAAGAGACAATAGAAATTTTTTGTATTACTTTGGTTTGTTTAATTTCCATTTACTTTTTGTATTTTATTTAATTTAATAAAATCATGGGAAGAAGAAAAATCTATGAAGAAGTTTCAAGAAATAAGGAATAGAGGAAAAGAGTTACAATTGTCAAGATTCTACGAAGTTTAAGAGTTCATCATCAACAGTTGAAGATCGAAGATGTTTCTATGGGATACCGTGAGAGTGGTGTTAATTATAGATCGGACGACAAGGTAAGTAAGAATATTTCCACCCTCGCATAGTGGTTGATTTCCTTTCTTAGAGATCATCATATTAGGTTTTTTCTTACCCACGTTTCTATGGTTTTTTCGAAATATTACTTCGAAGGTTTTTGCCTTCCCACCATTCAACGTATTGCAGATTTTATCTCTTCATTCCTACCTGCACATATGTGAGACTAAAAAAGCCATATTTTTTTAGTGCAGCTTCATAAACCCTATTAGTGCGGCAGAAGTCGGAACATTCGATCAATCTCGAACCTGAATTTTTTCATATGGCGTTGTTTATTTCTCTCCCAACATTTAAGCAAAGCGTGAGAACATGTTTTTTGGTATTCCTAACTTCTTATTATTAGTGTCCAAAAGCTTTATGTTTATGTAGCGCGTTGGATGCTAGCAATTTTTGAGTATTTGGAAGTTAAAAGTGTAGGTTTTGTAGGTTGTAGATGGTGGATTTTCGACAAAGGGTAGAATTTGTAAAAATATACTCCAAATTCGGCAACCGTATGAGTATTGAGACTCATGTCTCTCATTAAAGCATGAAATCTCATGTCATAAATCTCTGACTGAGAAGGCTGTCTCTCAGAGTACGTGTAGATGTGTAGTCTCTCAGCTGAGGCCACGACACATCTCATGAATACTGAGCAATTTTAGTAATTACTCCGGATCCGGCAATCGGATGAGTATCGAGACTCATGTCTCTGTGCATGAAATCTCATGCCACCTCTGATGGAGAAAGTCTCTCAGAGAAGATGAAGATGTGCAGTCTCTCAGCTGAGGCCACGACACATCTCATACTGTGTAGAATTGAAATATTGGGCGGCTCCTAGACAGCATGTCTGCTAATATAGAGCGACAACGTCTTCGGGATGTAACCAGATTTTCCCCGACTATGCAGGAGGAATATGACGCTCCAGCAAGTTCATATTGCTCAACCCTCAGATAATTAATGCTCCTAGACAGGAATCCCTTCTAGTACATAGCCAACAATTAATTATCTTAAATCGTCTGAATATCCAACAATATTCTACGAGCCATCGTCTGAATATTCAGCAATATTCTACGAGTCGTCAATTAATCGCCTGAATATTCAGCAATATTCTACGATTCCTCATTATATTTCGTTACTTCAATCTGTGGTTCTTCCCAGCAGGATTCGACAGGTTAGTAATAAATATTCAACGAAACAGGCATCTGGGCATCGAATAAGCCCTGACAAAATGATGCAAGTGTAATTAGAAGATAATACACAGACCAGCATTTTGAATGCACGAACGAGCATTTTAAAAATACGAACGAACGAGGAACCTATGCAAAATAGGAAGGGAAAATAATAATAATAATAATAATTAAAAAATATTAAACAAAAGCGCCAGGGGACTAGGCTCACCAGCCGGCCAGTCATGCCGTGACTAGTCCCGCGCCCAATTTTATATTTTACCATATTTTTACTATTTTCACGATCTCATGAAAATCCTCTCGTTCGAGCAAATTTCTTTTATTTCAAAGAAATTATCTAAATCACATGATTTTATCAAAAAATAAAAAAATTAGGGAAAGGTGTCGCGGGACCGAGCACCAGCCGGCCATGTCTTGGTCGTGGCCGGTCCCACACCTCACGTCTCCATTATTTTATTATTTCTCTCAAATTATGAAAATTCCTTGATTTTATGAATTTTCCCTAAAATCATGAAAATTACCTAATTTCATGTATTTTTATCTAAATCACATGATTTTATCAAAAAATAATAAAATTAGGGAAAGGTGTCGCGGAACCGTCGGCCGGTCATGCCTTGGCCGTGGCCTGTCCCACACCTCACGTCCCATTATTTTATTATTCCTTCTCAAATTATCAAAATTCCTTGATTTTATGAATTTTCCCTAAAATTACCTAATTTCATGTATTTTCTCTAAAATCATGGAAAATATTAAAAGAAATAGGAAAAACTTGTGGGACCTGGCTCTAGCCGACCGGCCATGCCCTAGCCGGCCCCACACGCCCATTATTTTATTATTATTTGGTGTTTGGTTTCCTGATTTCATGAAAACTCCCTGATTTCAACAAAATATCTTGGTTTTGAACAAATCCCTTTGATTTTATGAAAAATTATCTAAAATCATGAAAATTACATAAAATTGGGAAGAGTGCCTTGGGGCCCGCGCCCATTGGCCGGCCGTCCATGCCACACTATTGCCGGTCCCACACTCCCATTTCCTATTTTATATTTTAATTTATGTCTCTCATCTCATGGAAGTTCCCTAATTTCGCCAAACTCTCCAGTTTCATGGAATTTCCCTTAAATGAGTGAAAAATACATAAAATCACATAAAACTGGAAAAAACATGTCGGACCGCGTGTCAGCCGGCCGGCCATGCCCTAGTCATGGCCTGTCCCATACCTTGTGATTCCTTGTTTATTTATTATTTTCATCATCTCATGTATTTTTGTCGGTTTCAGCAAAACCATGGATTTCGCATATTTTCTCCAAATGTTGCTCAAACGTGCATCAGAAAATATCAAAATTCTCAGGACTGAAGCACGTACACAATGGTGACATGGGCACATCCCCTTGACCGACCAAGGGTGACCCTGAGGCTTGCAAACAGCTGGTCCCGCATGTTTTAATGATTTTAACCTAATTTGCTCAGTTGCTCATATTAGGTTCGAACTCTTTCCAAACAATTGGAAGTTCGCTCAAACGACCATCTACTGGTCCCACGACTATCAAGAGCCGGTCTCATGACCTCTTGGTCGGCCCCTCATATTTTCTACATCAGGTTTTATGATTTGTTGCTCACACGAGCATTATTTCAGTAAATGATTAAACCAGCATTTAATCATTCTTTCACCAACTGGTCCTCAAGAGACTTTCGTATTTTTTGCTCATTCGAGCATCTGGGCGTTATATGGTGAACCCGTCATCCCATGTATCCGGTCCCATGTTGATTTGCAATAAATCATCATTTCGGTAAAATTAGGGTTTTGAATCCAGAGCTCTGCAGAAACGTGATTCTGTGCAGATTTGAACACTCTGATACTTTTATGTTGATTCCATGATTGATATTCATATTTATTTTGCTCGACCCAGCAGTCAGTAACTTAAATTAATATTTTATTTGGTCCAGCTACCAGCAATTCATCAAAAGGATAATTTTTGCTCGAACTAGTAATATTCGCTCGAACCGGCAATATTTATTCAATTAGCAATATTCGCTCAGACTAGCAATATTTGCTCAAATCAAAGAATATTGGTTCAACTACCAATATTCAACAATTTAGCAACACAGTTTTGCTCATCTTAGGTTATAATGATACCTCGTCTCAGCAGACACATTAAATTCATGAGTTTCGAAACATTTGCTAATCATGTTCAACTCAGCGTTACATGGAATCATCGTCCCATAAAGTCAGCAACTGACTCCACAATCATGAGATTTCAATCGTGTCACATGGGGGGATATTAACTAGGGTTTTGGTATGGCGGTCTACGGCATGTGTGTTCACCCACGACGAGAATGTGAGCAAGTCGTGCAATCAGTTGGAAGAGTCAGCAAAGTAGTGGGTGGAAAGTTAACCAAGTCTCTGCACGATGAGTAATTGGTTTTAACACGATTTCCCCATTTCCCACTTTCTGATTCCAGCAACTGTCACACTTCATGGGATCATGGTGTTTTCAACTCCGACATTATAAAATGTCTCAGAATCCTGATTGAAAAAAGGAGTTTTTTTTTTCGAACAATCGAACAACATTCGCCAAAACGAGCAATTTCTCATCAAAGTTCATACAGACAATCTTTCGGATACACGAACTCACAGAAATTACTCTCAATTGAGCAAAATTCAATCATTCAGAGCATTTTCACGCTGAATTTACAACACACCTACAATCTCAGATCACCATTGATCTCACGCATTTCTCAGCTTCCCTCCTACAGATCAACCCATCCTCTCTTGTGACCGAATTGACTCTGGAACGGCCATTGTTCTTGGTTTAGGCCGGGGTCTTACAGATTGATCTCTCGAACTTAAAGCAATCCCTTCTTGCAATGCATCTGTGTAAGGTTCAACATTTCGCTCGGTTCAAGGAGTCTCCACACGGTCGACTATTCAATTCCGTAAAAACCAGCAAATCGTTTTTCCCCATTCACAGATTGGCGACCACAGTGGGAGGTTAATCTCTCGGTTGCAATCTCACGATTTCACGAGATGGATGGTCTTAGGTCTGGGTTAGTTACAGGTTCCAACACAAACGATGCTAGTACTAGCAACAACAACAATGACAATCAGAATATCCCGGAAACAATTCCGGCCTCCAACACTGATGGTGGTGACATTACTCCTCCTCACGATGAAGGTCATCCCCTGTTCGGTCGACACCCTGAAGAAGTCAGAGGAAATCCACCACCTACCATTGCTGATCTTATCAAAGTGCAGGAGACTCTCGCAAAGAATCAGACTGACATGGATGCTACACAGAAGGAGCTATGTAATTATCTCAAAACTCTTACTGATAAGATGACAGAGAAGACTCAAGAAAAGGGAAAAGAGAAGGAAAAATCCTCAGATGCTGCTGATCCTGAAGTAATCCCAATCCATACAGTGGATGATGATGAAACTGGCAAAGTTGCAGATTCGTCAGCAAAGGAACCATCCAATTTCATTACTCGGGAAGACGTGGAGCGCCTTCTGGAGAACCGTGGAAAAAACAAGACATCACATGTCCATCGTCACCAACTTCCTTATCCTGCCGCTACGCAGAGGATTCCCCTTCCAAAAGGTTACATTTCTCTAACTTTTACTCTGTATGACGGAACTGGCAATGCTCGAAAACATGTCCCTCGTTTCCTCGAAGCCTTGGGAGAGCATGAACATAACCATGTTGTTCGCCTCAAGGAGTTTTCAAAATCCTTGAAAGGCAGAGCATACACCTGGTACAATAACATCGCACCGGGGACTATCAACAATTGGGGAGAAATGATCAACGCCTTCTACAGGAAGTACTTTTTTGTGTCAGAGCAAGTCACTCTCTCTGATCTTGAAAGAATGTTCCATATGGTCAGTAAAAATCCCAATGATTACGTGAAAAGATTCAGAGTCCATGCCCTGGACTGTCATGACCCAAATGTCACAGAGCAGCAGCTGGTAGATTTGTGTATCAACGGCATGCTCCCGGTTTACAAAGCTCTATTGGAGAATATTTGATTCCATACTTTCTCAAAGCTTCACGAAGCCGCGAAGAGATCAGCAACTACTGCACCTTCCCTGTTAGAAAGAGCAAAGTCCACAAAGACTGAGGAATCACGTGACACTCGAGGAAGCAGACGCCTGATCAATAAGCAGTACAACCTGCAGCCCTCTGCAAACGCTGCTGAAGGGAGCAAGCGCAAGGCAGAATCCCCGAACAAGCATACTACAGCTCCTCCAAAGACGCAAAAGAAGGACAAGCCAGAGACACAGGCTCCTGGCCACCGCACAGAAGCTCCTAATGATGCACCTGATTTTCCTCTCCCCATTGGAGAAGTGCTCGAACTATTAGACACCTGGATCCAAGATGGTGCAATCAAATTGCCATATGTCAGGAGAGACCCAACTGAGGAAGACATGGAAAATCCTCGTTACTGCCGATTCCACAGGTTCGTCAATCACCCCACAAGTAGCTGCAAAGTTTGAAACGCATATTCAGAGAAAATGGAGTCAGAGAACTTAACCTTGGAGACGAAGGAGTACACAGAGATCTATTCCTGTCAGACTTTCTCCATTTTGAAGCACTAGTCAAGGAAGCAGTCAGTCAGATAGAGCATGTCTGTGAATTGCTCTATCTGTCAAAAGCGCAAAGGGAGACATGTTCACAGCTTTGAACCACATAGTGACTGGGAAAACTCCTATTGATTCCAGAAGTACCTCCTGAACCTTCAGCCACCGACAAAGAAATGTATGACTGGGGACTGCTCACCACCGTGCATATTAAAGGAAATGAGTTCAAAAGAGCATTCGTTGATGTCGGCACCGCCGTCAACATCATCCCTTTGAAAACTCTCAGAGCTTGGCATTACTCGACAAGAGGCTACTCATGCTCCCATAGCAATCAGGGACCACGAAGGAATCTCCAGAGATGCATACGGCTTCATCATTCTCAAAGTCAGAGAATTTGGTCTGCACTGAGACCAAGTTTTACATAATTCGAGAAGATCCTGGATATGACATGATCCTTGGAAGAACTTGGATTCATGCTGGAAGGGTAATTTCAAAGCTTTCAACACGCTCTGTCGTCGACAAAGACTCCAAGTTGGAAGAGGAAACAGAGGACCCCACCGTTCGAGCATCTGGAGGAAGTAAAAACCTTGATGGGACTTACGCAAGAACCTGGGGAAAATCCACATACCTTTGTCAAAAGGTTTCGAGCTCAGGCAAGTCTTATTCCTTTTCGTGCTCCAATATTACCAATGTTCAAATATGATGCTTTGATTCAAGGACTTCTCCCTACAAACGATTTAGCAATTACCAAAAGTTATGAATGGACAACTTCACCCGCCAATATTATACCCAATGGTTGGGTTCAGAGCTTCTCCAAGTCGGTCATTCTATCAAGAGGTTTATTGCTGAAGACCTGGCTAAGCACGACAGACAGTATGCTGGGTACTCTCCTCTACATGAGTGCCCATACGTGCCACAACCATGGAATCACAAAAGATATTCAAGGCGCGAACTACTAAGCCGAACAAATTCGAGGAAGGGAATTTGGTTCTCAAGGCGGCTAAACGAGATCTCCACTCGCAAGGAGCTCCAATTGGGAAGGACCATTTATGGTTGCTAAGTCCATAACTGGAGGATACTACAAATTGGTCAACACGGATGGCAGAACCCTGCCAGTAATTCACGAGAATTGGCTTAAGGCGTTTGTCTGAAATTATTGGGTATTTGAGGTACTGAGCGTTTGAGCACTCATGATGTCTGGATTTGGCATTTAGGATTTTCTTTCATTGTATTTCAATTCCTCCAAAACGTTTGCAATACTTGCAATCAGTATTTGAATTCAGCAATTTATCAAAAATTCAGTTCACTTTACTTAAAGGAAAATCTCAATCAAATCCAAAAGAAAATCCTTAACCATCTAGCAATCCAAAACCAGCTAAATCAAAACCCAAATGAAAACCTCACATCTCTCAGAAGTTCAGAAATTCATGGGATTATGGAAAGGAAACTAAAGAAAACCATCGAAGAAAGATTTCTGCTCCTCTGCCTCCTCCAAGACTTTCAGAGCCGCCTTTTCCACCTCCAGCTTCCTGGTTAGATCAGCAACTTCATTCATCTTCTTCAACACGGCATCACTGGTAGGGAAGGGAACATCGCCCTTTACTGCTTTCCTGATAACTTCAAGTCTTTGACGGAGCCACTTCAGATTGAAGCCAAGATCTTCAGCATTCTTCAAGTTGTATTCCCAATCAAAGAGTACATCTTGAGTAACACATTTCTGGCAGTAATCCGGATATCATCTATGACACGCAGATAGCCTCCACTTGTTTCGTCAGAAAATAACTGCGTTCTGGATCCCGAGTGACAACAATGTGTCCATACATTTCCCACAGTTCCTTGTACATAGCAGCATATCCGATAGGAACGCTAAATCCTCCAACAAGCTGGTGATAGGGAGTAACTCACCAAATTGAGGATCAAAGGAAATCCCTGCAGTCGGATACTCATGCACTATCATCTGGTTCTCAACTACTGGAGCAGCATCGGTGATCATAGAGACAATTTCAGAAGAAGTAGCTTGCTATTTCGGGTTCGGGTTCCACCGTCTGAGGCACAATTAGAGTTTCTTCTACCTCCACGGCATCAACGACCAGCGCTTCATCATCTTGAGGCACAGATATGGAAGTCTTGTCACCGACAACTCCTGGATTCCCAAACCATCATTACTGGATTCATAATTCCCAACTTCGTTATTCGGCACCTAATGCGAAGATTACATGGGATTAGAATGATTCAAGGATGGAAATCCAATACGATTATAAAATTAAGAAAGTAAGTGAACTAACATCATCTAAGTTCCTTATCATGCATCTAAGACGTGTACAAGTAGCATCAAAGTCATGAAACACGTTTTCAAAGAAACTCAGCTGAAGAAATTTTACACTTCCCTGTGTTTAATGACGAACTGGGAGCAATTGGTATGGAGTCTAGAGTTGGGTCATATACCATTCTCTTTGTATAGAAGTACTCTACAACATGTGAAAATTTCATGGCAATTGGACGAACGATCTAGGAGCTGTGGTCAAAACATCGGGCAACATGCAATCTGAAAAAGTTCTGAAAGTCTTCTGGAAGTTTACTATTTCGTCTTTTTCAGGCCCTAAACGTGCTCAAAACTTAAAAATCTTCTTGGCTAAAGCTTGGAAATTTCCTGGGATTGAGGATACATATGCAGATATTGAAAATACGACTCCAGATGAAGGGTTTACGGCGTTTTTGGTAAAAAACTGGGTTCTGAATTTTCTGACGACGAAGTTCGACCAAGTTTTTTCATATATACACATAGATTCTCATTCATTCACAAATCATCACTTTCATACTTCTATGAATAGGGTACAGGGTATATACTTACTTTGGAGGTCTCCGAAGTACTCGAGGAATTATAATCGTCAACGACAAGGGGTTCATTACTTCTATTTGGCTCCGAATCTTTGGAAGCGCCTTCATCTATATTCTCAGAGAAAGGTCGAACATCAGCACTTTCCGCCTCCATGATGACATCCTCCTGGACATATTATCAAGTAATTAGAATCTTCACATGAAACTTTTATGTCCGATGGTAAAGGAAATTACTCACGACGACTTCTTCTTCAACGCTCAAATCAGAAATCGTCTGCCCAGCAGCAGAGAATCGAAGACCGTCAATACTAGACGAAGCAAAGTCATGTAACCACATAACAAATATTGGTTTTGAGATCCTGATAATGTGGATGGAAGAAGTCACAGCGGAAAAATATCAACAACTCACCAAAAAGGCGACTGGGGACTTTATGGTGTTGGGCAACAACTTGCAATTCTTGCTCTTGCCTTCTCCACCGTGGGAAATTGCCTCCGCCTCTGAGAAATTCACTTCAATTCGATGTCTCACAGCACGACCCTCCTGCAAAAGAAATTGACGTAGTAATTAAAGACGATTTTACGAGTTGTATGAGGAATATGCAAAAGAATACATACGGTGAACCTCCTGGAGATGTCTTTCGTTTGTCACCACCAGAAATATTCCTTAGTCTGGGACGAGAGGCACTCATCTCAGAAGAAGGGGGATCCTTCACTAAAGGTTGGAGGCCGTCACATAATCATTAAGACGCTCAAGCTGCTGATCCCAGAATTCCATGTAACCTGGAGTCACGTACGTGGTTCGATCAATACAAGGGAACCAATAGGAGCTCCCTTCATCATGTGTGTGATCTAAACAAGTCTTAAGTTGTTCCACTGATGGTCTTCTCCTTCTGAAGGTTGGAACACATTGGTCCATACCCATCTGACGGGCGGTTCTGTCAATATTATACTCCTCCACCGAAAAATCTCCATACGCTGCTGATATTATGTGACCGGGAGTACAACTCAGCATGAAAGATCTTTCGCCATCACTCAAATCAGCACCGGATTTCAAATACTTACTTTCTCCAGCATTGAAAGTCTTCAATTGAGAAACGTGAGGAGGAACCACCACCCAAGGACGGAAGTTGAACTCAGACTCGTCATCTAATACGTCGATGAAGCGTGTCTTGGACTGAATTTGCTTCGTAGACCAGCGCATAATCCTAGCGTTGTCTTTCTCATGGAAGATACGTCGAGCATCAGCAGAGTTCAGACTTTGTAAGACACTACGGGGAAGGGTGCATAGTTTCCGAAACGCTCCCACATCAGAGCTTGGAGGAACATCGTATTGGCGTAGCATTCAATCTTCATGAAGCCGTTCGAAACACTGGAGTCTACGACTAAAGAGTCCAGGTTAGAATATAAAGAACCCAAGAATAAGCTACCGAGCGGAAGTTGTTCACCTTGAGCCATTTAATAGCGAAAGGAATTACAAACGGCTTCAACAAGGTACCAGCATCTTCAAACACATCTCTGGACAGCCATAAGCACAAGAAAGCAGCAATAGACAACATACCGTCGGGTTCATCAAGAGGGGCGTCTCGTGGCCACCAATGTGTCAACCAATGAGCGTAACAACCTTTACCAAAAACCTTGTTGATTCTCTCCATCTCAGCTGTTAAAGTTTTGGAAACTGCTTTCTCTTCCGCCGTCCAAAGTTCTTCAGGAAAGTTACCTGTAATTGGAAGATGCAACAAAGCAACTACATCTTCCAAGGTAATAGTGAACTCTCCCCAGCTGCATATAAACGTATGAGTTGGGATGCACCAGCGAGCAAGAAGAGCTACAATACCTCGTGTGTCATGAAAGATATACAAATCTCCAGATGTTTGAACGGCCCTGGTAATTTGTGCTCTATCCAGCATAGCTCTAACACGAGGAAATCCCAGCATGTGTCTAGACCATCCCGAGAACTTCTCTAAAGGGCGTCGAGAAAGCTTGAATTCAATCATTGAAGCCTGGAAAATCCTCGTTCAAGACAGAACCGAATAGCAGCACGAGGAGTCACCAATTTCTTTTGAGTGACCGTCCTGGGATTGATCAGAAGGCGATATACCGGGGACTTGAGACGATTTTCGGGCTCCTGAACCTCAAAAAAGCGTCATCTATGTTTGGGACATTCTTGACTCCAGGTGTTTCGTCTTCCTCACCAACGGAAGTCTCATCCGTGCATGTTTCCTCTATGGAGATATCATCATCTGCACACCTTTCATCTCTGGAAGCGTCATTGGCTGGAGAATCAGACATCCTCGCAAAGCTGCTGTGAAATCCACACAATGTTTCAGTCATCCGCGAATTCAATAAGATGATGGAATCATGCAAATTAAAACGCCGGTGTCTACAAACGGTAAATCTTGAACTCTTACCTCTTTCAATTTCACTAACAATAGTGGTTGCAATACAAGAGTTAACACACGAAATCAATTCGTTCCTTGAAACCTGCAATAACGAACAACACTTCATTAGTTCATGGAAAATGATTTTCTCATAAAATCATGTACATAATTTTCATAATGTGAACATTCACACAACTGAACTATGATATTACAATAAGACATGACTTCATCACAAATAAGTTGTATAGTTTGAAGGTTACTCAAAACCCATGTCTTGATTTTACAAAACAATAATTAATGCAATTTGTTCATATAAATTTTCAGAATTTATCTAATGAACAAATCCATGTGAATAAAATACGTCATCATGTTTCACATAAAATATGTCACGGCTACATTAAAAAAAAAATCTTTCCTTCGTATTAGTTTATTAAAAACGAAGGTTTATGCTAGTTTTGTGAAAGCTCACACCTATTGTGATAAAATACTAACTCTCATGAAAGCTCATAAATAAAGTTTTATCACTGGACATAAGTTTACATACATAAAAATATATATGTATTTTCCTCGAATAAACATTATCCTTTAAAACGGAGTTTATTTCGGTTTGTGAAAGCTCACATCTATTAAGGTAAAATCTTGGTTCACATGAAAGCTCATACACTAAGTTTTATCACTGGACCTAAGTCCACATATATAAAAAAAATCTCTCATAAATCAGGGATTTTTATTAGTTTTCAAAACTAACGATCGAACGAACATACGTTTGATAAAACAAGGGTTTTTCTACAAAACCACATCAACATATACACATGTATAGATTTTGATGGTGAAAGCATGAAACACTCATGAATCATCAAACATCTAAAAAAAAAAAATTGGACGCACCTGGTCGGCGCCGGCCGGAAGTGGCGGACGGTGAGCTCCGAAATCCTTCCTGCTCCTGTAGCTCGGACGTGAAGGTGATGAAGAGGATGGTGGTCGTGGAAGGAGAATAAAAAAAAAAGGAATTAATCCCTTTTATACCTAATTTTATTTCCAAAACCTAATTCCATAAGGATTTCCTTTTGGGCCCGACCCGTGAATCCTAAACCAACCAAGGTTCCACCATCGAACCAGCGGTTCTACACGGTTTTATGTTCACTGGATGACGTTCTATTATGCCACAGAGGTTTCCGCTCAAACCATGGTTTGCTCATTCAGTCGAAATCCGGTAATATCTTATCTTATGACTAAGTTCAATTACTTATTTTTATTTATACCTGGAAAATCACCATTAAATGCTGACTGAGGAACATGACTGTTCCTCACTAAGCAGGGGACTTAATGTAGATGGTGGATTTTCGACAAAGGGTAGAATTGTAAAACTATACTCCAAATTCGGCAACCGGATGAGTATTGAGACTCATGTCTCTCATTAAAGCATGAAAGCTCATGTCATAAATCTCTGACTGAGAAGGCTGTCTCTCAGAGTACGTGTAGATGTGTAGTCTCTCAGCTGAGGCCACGCACATCTCATGAATACTGAGCAATTTCAGTAATTACTCCGGATCCGGCAATCGGATGAGTATCGAGACTCATGTCTCTGTGCATGAAAGCTCATGCCACCTCTGATGGAGAAAGTCTCTCAGAGAAGATGAAGATGTGCAGTCTCTCAGCTGAGGCCACGACACATCTCATACTGTATAGAATCGAAAGATTGGGCGGCTCCTAGACAGCATGTCTGCTAGTATAGAGCGACAACGTCTTCGGGATGTAACCAGATTTTCCCCGACTATGCAAGAGGAATATGACACTCCAGCAAGTTCATATTGCTCAACCCTCAGATAATTAATGCTCCTAGACAGGAAGCCCTTCTAGTACAGAGCCAGCAATTAATTATCTTAAATCGTCTGAATATCCAGCAATATTCTACGAGCCATCGTCTGAATATCCAGCAATATTCTACGAGTCGTCAATTAATCGCCTGAATATTCAGCAATATTCTACGATTCCTCGTTATATTTCGTTACTTCAACTGTGGTTCTTCCCAGCAGAATTCCACAGGTTAGTAATAAATATTCAACGAAACAGGCATCTGGGCATCGAATAAGCCCTGACAAAATGGTGCAAGTGTAATTAGCAGATAATACACAGACCAGCATTCTGAATGCACGAACGAGCATTTTAAAAATACGAACGAACGAGGAACCTATGCAAAATAGGAAGGGAAAATAATAATAATAAAATATTAAAAAAAGCGCCAGGGGACTAGGCTCACCAGCCGGCCAGTCATGCCGTGACTAGTCCCGCGCCCAATTTTATATTTTACCATATTTTTACTATTTTCACGATCTCATGAAAATCCTCTCGTTCGAGCAAATTTCCTTTATTTCAAAGAAATTATCTAAATCACATGATTTTATCAAAAAATAATAAAATTAGGGAAAGGTGTCGCGGGACCGAGCACCAGCCGGCCATGTCTTGGCCGTGGCCAGTCCCACACCTCACGTCTCCATTATTTTATTATTTCTCTCAAATTATGAAAATTCCTTGATTTTATTAATTTTCCCTAAAATCATGAAAATTACCTAATTTCATGTTATCTAAATCACATGATTTTATCAAAAACTAATAAAATTAGGGAAAGGTGTCGCGGGACCGCCGGACGGTCATGCCTTGACCGTGGCCGGTCGCACACCTCACGTCCCATTATCTTATTATTCCTTCTCAAATTATGAAAATTCCTTGATTTTATGAATTTTCCTTAAAATTACCTAATTTCATGTATTTTCTCTAAAATCATGGAAAATATTAAAAAAAATTAGGAAAAACTTGTGGGACCGGGCTCTAGCCGGCCCCACACGCCCATTATTTTATTATTATTTGGTGTTTGGTTTCCTGATTTAATGAAAACTCCCTGATTTCAACAAAATATCTTGGTTTTCAACAAATCCCTTTGATTTTATGAAAAATTATCTAAAATCATCAAAATTACATAAAATTGGGAAGAGTGCCTTAGGGACCGCGCCCATTGGCCGGCCGGCCATGCCACGTCCATTTCCGGTCCCACACTCCCATTCCCTATTTTATATTTTAATTTATGTCTCTCATCTCATCGAAGTTCCCTAATTTCGCCAAACTCTCCAGTTTCATGGAATTTCCCTTAAATCAGAGAAAAATACATAAAATCACATAAAACTGGGAAAAGTATGTGGGACCGCGTGTCAGTCGGCCGACCATGCCCTAGCCGTGGCCCGTCCCACACCTTGTGATTCCTTGTTTATTTATTATTTTCATCATCTCATGTATTTTTGCCTGTTTCAGCAAAACCATGGATTTTGCATATTTTCTCCAAATGTTGCTCAAACGTGCATCAGAAAATATCAAAATTCTCAGGACTGAAGCACGGACACTATGGTGACACGGTCACATCCCCTTGACCGACCAAGGGTGAACCTGAGGCTTGCAAACAGCTGGTCCCGCATGTTTTAATGATTTTAACCTAATTTGCTCAGTTGCTCATATTAGGTTCGAACTCTTTCCAAACAATTGGAAGTTCGCTCAAACGACCACCTACTGGTCCACGACCATCAAGAGTCGGTCTCATGACCTCTTGGTCGGCCCCTCATATTTTCTACATCAGGTTTTATGATTTGTTGCTCACACGAGCATTATTTCAGTAAATGATTAAACCAGCATTTAATCATTCTTTCACCAACTGGTCCTCAAGAGACTTTCGTATTTTTTGCTCATTCGAGCATCTGGGCGTTATATGGTGAACCCGTCATCCCATGTAGCCGATCCTGTGTTGATTTGCAATAAATCATCATTTCGGTAAAATTAGGGTTTTGAATCCAGAGCTCTGCAGAAACGTGATTTTGTGCAGATTTGAACACTCTGATAATTTTATGTTGATTTCATGATTGATATTCATATTTATTTTGCTCGAACCAGTAGTCAGTAACTTAAATTAATATTTTATTTGGTCCAGCTACCAACAATTCATCAAAAGAACAATATTTGCTCGAACTAGCAATATTCGCTCGAACCGGCAATATTTATTCAATTAGCAATATTCTCTCAGACTAGCAATATTTGCTCAAATCAAAGAATATTGGTTCAACTACCAATATTCAACAATTTAGCAACACAGTTTTGCTCGTCTTAGGTTATAATGATACCTCGTCTCAGCAGACACATTAAATTCATGAGTTTCGAAACATTTGCTAATCATGTTCAACTCAGCGCTACATGGACTCATCGTCCCATAAAGTCAGCAACTGACTCCACAATCACGAGATTTCAATCGTGTCACATGGGGGGATATTAACTAGGGTTTTGGTCTGGCGGTCTACGGCACGTGTGTTCACCCACGACGAGAAGTGAGCAAGTCGTGCAATCAGTTGGAAGATTCAGCAAAGTAGTGGGTGGAAAGTTAACCAAGTCTCCGCACGATGAGTAATTGGTTTTAACACGATTTCCCCATTTCCCACTCTCTGATTCCAGCAACTGTCACACTTCATGGGATCATGGTGTTTTCAACTCCGGCATTATAAAATGTCTTTGAATCCTGATTGAAAAAAGGAGTTTGTTTTTTTCGAACAATCGAACAACATTCGCCAAAACGAGCAATTTCTCATCAAAGTTCATACAGAAAATCTTTCATCTACACGAACTCACAGAAATTACTCTCAATTGAGCAAAATTCAATCATTCAGAGCATTTTCACTCTGAATTCACAACACACCTACAATCTCAGATCACCATTGATCTCACGCATTTCTCAGCTTCCCTCCTACAGATCAACCCATCCTCTCTTGTGACCGAATTGACTCTGGAACGACCATTGTTCTTGGTTTAGGCCTGGGTCTTACAGATTGATCTCTCTAACTTTAAGCATTCACTTCTTGCAGTGCATCTGTGTGAGGTTCAACATTTCGCTCGGTTCAAGGAGTCTCCACACGGTCGACTCTTCAATTCCGTAAAAACCAGCAAATCGTTTTTCCCCATTCACATAGGTATACCTCATGTAAACCCTCATGAGACTATAACTCATCCGCTAGGGACACCTAGGGGTTCAAAAGACTTGTTACACTTGCTAAGCGAAACAATATCCTCAATGAAAGGGAGTTGTATACTTTAATATTAGTTTAGCAAAATCTAAGTGTGGGGGAATTTGATAGGTGTCATAAACACCATGATTACTATCTATTTTTTATGCTTTCTTTGCTATTTTTATTGTGAATTATGCATCTTATGTTTGATTTTGAGTTTTTAGGTACTTTGGAGTAATTTGGAGCGAAAGAAGAAAAAAATGGCCATTTTGAGCAGAAAAGGAAAAAAGGTCATTATCATCGACATTATCGGCAGTCATGCGGGTGCTAAAGGACGGCTATATATACACTTAGAATTTCTAGAGCACCCGAAGTTTATTACTCAGGTCTACCACCAATACGTGTTCTAAAAATAAAAGACCGCCATTTTGGTAGCCATCATCTAAATCGTGGGTGCCTTTCTAAAGTCCCAATGATTTTGACCTAATCAGGTCGAATTGATTTCAGATAGTTTCGGTTTTTCTTTAACTACAAAGATGAGTGATTACTTGTGGTGATCAGTGAGAAAATGCAGTTGAAAGCCTGAAACTGAGACTTAGAAGGAATGAAGCGCCATCATGGCGCAAGATTGAGCTTCGACCGTGCACTTACCTTGGCCAAAACCAATTTCGACCAAGTCAGTTGAGTTAGCCATGACTCAGACCCGGACTCACTTAACTCAAATTCTGACTCAACCAGTTGACTCGATGACCTGACTCAGTTGACCAGTTTGACCGGTGACCCTAACTTTTTCGGCCGGCTTTGTTTATGGACTCCGACAACACACTTTTGTGCAGAGTTTCTAAAAGGGGTTTTCTCACATATAGGCTTGATGGACATCTTGATTATGGATTTTGAAAACTTGACATAGTTTTGGTAACAAGGATAATATAAAAGAGAAAGTCTTCTACTTCTTTTGGGATCTTGGACCACTTACAACTTGGAGATTTTAGAGAGAGACGCAATATTGTGATGAACTCCTTAGCTATGAGTAGCTAATTTTATGACAATTGCATTGATTAACCTATTTTTGAAAACTTAATGCTCTTAGGGAATTGAACCTAATTATGCTTTTACACTTTAGGTAGAATTCGCATCTGCAACTTTAATGTGTTTGTTGATGAACTTTGGAAATTAACGTATTTTCTTGCGCTCAAGGCACTCTAGGGATTTTGATGATAAGAGATTAATTTTCAATTCTAATTATTTATACAAGTGCATGTTTAAGATTGAAGATGAACTCCTTGACCAATATTCTCAACTCTTGATTATCTTCTACTATTTACTTTTTTTTTTAATTTAGTTTTTATTACTCGCACAAAAACCAGATACCCACCTGGTTACTTAAGAAATTGAAAAAAAATAATAACAACAATAGCCTCCCGTGGAAAGAATTTCTTACTTTATACTTCATTAATTTTTTTGTTAATACGACAAATGATCATCTACTTGAACTGTACTAGTATAGAAATCCAACAAGAACAAGTATTATAGGATCTTTACAGTTGATCTAAAACTATCCAGGTTTAATGACATACAACTTGTGACATTTCAATTATAAAGATAAAACAATATAATGTGGAAAAGAAATAACACATATACCAGAAATGTTGTTAACGAGGAAAATACAATCTTGTAGTTAAACCATAAAACCTATTCAAGAATAAAGAAACACTAATTTAAGTTGTTACAACAATTACCTACTACCATATTTCGGACTAGATGTAGTACCTTTGCTTCAGTTGTATTCATGCACCTATAAAATCTCCTAGTATTCTCTTCAGGAATTGCTCTTGTAAATAACCTAGCAGAACGCAAATTTTATTTAGAAGATACTCTTATAAATCTTCTAACCAAATGTTGCTTCTCTTTAGAAGATGCTCCTCAAAATTTAGGGTTTACACGTTCCGTGACCTCATTGATTTTACCTCACAAGATCAACTACAAATATTATTAAATATATCTTGATCTACCAAATTTAGTGTTTACGATAAAGATATCCTTGAATTGCCTTATAATATAAGAGAAGGACCTTAGAATGGACAAGGAGTATTATAATCGCACGAATACAGGTTTTTTAACTATCAAAGAAAAAGATAGCTTACTTGTGCTTTGTGATCCCCAAGTGAAGTCTTCACAATCTCATTTTTTATGGAGAATAAAGATGTGGAAAACAAACTTATGCAACACACACGATTTTCCAAGGGATGGTTTGTGTAGTTACATGAAACTGCGTTTTATAACGCATGATTAAAATTCAAACCACCTAGTCTAAGATAAGAAACATCGGAAACTTGACTAAAATAGACCATAAATCACGATTTTGAAGGTTTAGTTCTTGAAATGTCACTAAAGGTTTGTGTATTGTTTCCTATCCACGAACTGAACCTTTAGCCAGATTTTTCAACTTTAGTAAATCGCTCATAACTTCTACGATATAACGAGCTAAATTTCTGATAGAACCGATGACTTGAAATGTTGGGTCTAGCGAGTTTGACCATTGAGGAAGTCTTGTGTTTGATTAACTGACCAATGGCGCATGTACGAGCAACTAACACTTGAGTTGGAGTAGAGATATAATGAAGATGTTTTTCACTGATTTGGTGTGATTATACAACTTGAGATCGCTGATGTTTACGAGGCTACGCTAATAAAGCGTGTGCGAATTGAATACACTGATTGTGATGCAACTGAGGTCGACCGTTGACTTTCATGTCGCATACTGTTGATGACTGCTATTTTCATATGTGTCGGTCCATATGTGTCTTTCTTTTATATGGAACTCGAAGATTGCATCCATAACGAGATACATTGGAGACTACTCACATAAACGATATCCATGGAAATTTTATCTTATTTGAAGGAGAAACTTTACATTTTTTATTGTCGCAATACACCTTCCACTTTCCATTTCTTATTTGGAGGCGAAACTTGCAAAGATACTCTGATGCCTCAATGAATAAGAGCTCTAAACGGGTTTTTATGGAGAGAGAAGGATTAGAAATGTGTACCTTTCCAGTTGGAATTCCACCTCTATTTATAGGTTATGGATGAATTGTATCCAGTCAAGTTTCCATCTAGATACATTTTGACTATGTATCTAGACCAACTACTTTCCAGGTCATGGTATTCTTAGTAACTGATTCCTCATTTTTCTGAGGATCTGTAACTTCCAAGTTATACCTGGTCTTCTTAGTAACTGATTCCTCCTTTTTCTGAGGATCTATAACTTCCAGGTTATACCTGGTATTCTGGTGTAGAAGTATAATTGCTGACAGGGCTATAATTATCCTTCCATATTTTTTTACCCAAGAGCCCAATGCTTATCTTGGGTAGAATTATTGGGCTGGGGAATTTGGGTCCATACACCAAACCATATGGTACAAACATAAACATATTCTAAGAATGACTGAAGTATATTTAAGACAAAGGATGACCAAGATTCTTTTTAGATTAGACGACATAAATTATACCTTGGCCTGACCAAACCTTAACCTAACCACGCGAGGCTGCAACAACGACTAAACCTAAGAGTAAAAGAAACTAAATTTGTTAGCTTAACCTAATCATAACCTAATCTTAATCTTATGGTCTCAACTAACCTTAAAAGTATAAGAAACTAAATTTCTCAGTGCAATCCTATCAATATATGTTTTCGACGATCTAGAAGAGTATATGACCCTGGATACCACAAAAAGGTTGAGCCAAAACCACATGCCAAAGTTGTTATTAGTTGTAGAGAGAATATCAGATTTTCATTAACTGAAAGAGAGAGAAGAATACAAGGTTCTTATATTACAACCAGAGTTAACGGTAACTCAAGACTCTGTTTAACAGCTGTAAAACACTCATTTGGTGTAACAGATTACCAATGAGAAAGACACACGTGTACTCTGTCAGTTACAGATAGAATAACTAACTCAGACAAGCTGAGTGACTGACTCAGGTAAAACTGAGTGATCAGAATAGTTCTTCAATTACCCTCCCTAAAGCAGAATGGGCTTTAGCACCTGAAGCTTGTGTTTAAGAAAATCAAATCTCAGAGAAGCTATACCCTTGGTAAGGATATCTGCAAGCAAACCTGTTAAAGGTAAAACTATTAAAGGTGTTCCTAATGTTATAACTAGAAAGCAAGCAAGTACTTCAGTTAAATCAAATGTTAGTGTGGGAGCTACTAGTATTTCTCAGTTAACTCAATCTCAATGAAAGTGCTCTATTGGAATATCAGAGGCTTGAAAAGAATTCAAGCCAAAGATAAACTGAGAAATTTAGTTAAAAATTTTAGTCCTTCATTATTATGGGTAGCTGAACCTAAAATAAAAGTTTCTAGTAGTGGAACTAAGAGTTTGAATCTTTCTGGGATGAGTAAAATGGTCATACATAATTCTAGTGATACTGCAAAGGGTAATATATGGGTTTTTGGAATTCTTCTTTATTTAAACCAGTAGTGGTGTCATCTTCAATGCAGAAGACCACTTCGAGTATCAATGCAGGATTTTAGAGACTGTCTAGAGTCTTGCAATCTAATTCAAGCCACAAGAACTGGAATCAAATTTTCTTGGTGCGATAATAGAGTTGGTAAAAAAAGAATTTTATGTGATCTTGATAAAGCTTTCTATAACCTTAAATGGTTGGAAAATTTGATGGCTGGTCCTATAAAGTGGGTGTAAGAGGTACATCTGATCATGGTCCCTTATTTGGTTCTGTTGTGAATACTTGTAAGCCTGTAAATGCCCCTTTTAGATATCAACCTATTTGGACTTCTCATCCTGGTTTTATTGAAGTTATTAAATATGCATGGAATGAGGAAATATCAGGTAATCCATATTTTTGTTTTATGAATAAATTAAAAAGACTAAAACAAAAATTGAAGAAGTGGAGCTGGGAGGTTTTTGGAGATCTCAGAATCAAAGTAAAGAATACAGAAGATGAGGTACTTGCAGCTTCTCTGTTATCAGATGCAGATCCTGAAAATGTTGAGTTATTAAATAAATTGGTCACAACAAGGGGGAGACATGAAATAGCTTCTCAGCAATATAATGAATTAATGAGAGCTAAGGCTAGAGTAAAATGGATAAAGGAGGGTGGTGCTAATACAACATTCTTTCATGCATCTATTAAAATAAGACAATCTCAAAACAATATTACTGAATTAGAAAGTACACAGGGCAATGTAGTAACTGAACAATCTCAAATTGCAAATATTTTGGTGGAATATTATCAAAAGAAATTTGAAGATCAGAATATTACAGTTCATGAGGATATAATGGAAGCAATTCCTAAAATACTAAATGATGAAGACAACAAGTTCCTTGATGATGTTACCACTGCAATGGAAATTAAAGAAGCAGTTTATGGCATGAATGCAAATAATGCTCCAGGGACAGATGGATTTCCTGGCAGTTTCTACAAATTTGTATGGGACATTATTGGTGCAAAGTTAATAGAATCAATTCAATATTGTTGGAGTCACAGGTTTATCCCTAAAGGTTTAAATTCTAACTTCCTATTTTTACTTCCTAAAATTCAGGGTGCAAGAAGAGCAGAGCAATTTAGGCCTATTGGTTTAGCTAATTTCATCTTCAAAATATTCACCAGAATTATTACTACTAGAATAAGTACTATGGTTGAGAGATTAATTTCTATTCAACAAGGTGCATTTATTAAGGGGAGGAATATTCATGATAAAATTGTGTTAGATTCTGAAATGATTAATGAACTAATCATTAAGAGGAGAGGAGGGAACGTCGGTCTTAAACTGGATATAACTCAAGCTTATGATTCATTGAGTTGGGATTTCTTGTTTGAAGTGCTTAGAAGATTTGGATTCTCTGAAATTGGCATTAGTTGGCTCAGGAAAATATTTGAATTTGCAATGATCTCAATACTTGTCAATGGTGGTCCATGTGGTTGTTTTGGTGTTGGAAGGGGTCTCAGACAAGGTGATCCATTGTCACCCATCTTATTTATTCTTGCAGAGGAATTTCTTAGCAGAAATATATCTAAAATGGTGCAGGAGGGTAAGATACAAGCAATGGTGACTAGAGTTAGTTGTCAACCTTCACACTTAATGTTTGCTGATGATATTTTTATATTCTGCAATGGCCGCAAAAAATCATTGGACAATTTGATGAACTTATTAAGCAAATATCAACTTTCATCTGGACAAGTAGTGAATAAGAACAAAAGTAAATGTTTTGCAGGTGGAGCTTCAAATGCAAGAAGGATTGGGATAGCTGAATATCTGCAAATGGGACTATCAGAGTTGCCTTATACTTACTTGGGGATCATTTTAAATTCTGGAAGAGTAAAATCTTACCAAGTTTGGGGAATGGTGGAATTAATGCAGAAGATGTTAGCTGGATGGATGGGTAAATTATTATCTTTCTGTGCAAGATTAACCTTGGTCAAACATGTGAGAAAATTATCAGGAATTTCCTATGGTCTGGAGATCCTGCTGTTAAAAAATTAATTATTGTGAAATGGGATAAAGTTAGTGCTTCAATAATTGAAGGTGGTTTGGGATTAAGGAGATTGGAGGTGATGAATAAAGCCTTGTTAATGAAACTTTTGTAGAAAACTGAAACAGAGGAGGTGGAGTGGACTTAGTTCATGAGAGCTAAGTACAAGAACAAGAATAATGAATGGATATCATCTTACAGACAATCCTCAATTTGGCCAGGAATTAAATGGGTGATCTCTGAAGTGAATGAAGGAAAAAGATGGATAGTTGGAGATGGAAAAACAATATATGTGTGGCATGATAAATGGATCAAGGAATATTCTTCAATTGAGAGGCATGCAGAGGATAATTATGTCCAGATGAATATGGATTTAAAGGTAGCTAACCTAATTGTGGATGGTTGTTGATGGTGGTTTTTAGTTCAAAGGGCTAAAATCGTAAACCCTGTATTTAATGTGTTGTCCTCCTGCAAAGGAACAGAATCCATTTAAAAGCAACGAGTGCTTAAGCCTCTTCGCTCATATATGTATTGAGCAATTCAATATATTTGTATATATGAAATTTACTCAGAATGGTGCGTGCAACAACAATCCCAAATATTATGTGAATTTTATCTTCCACTGGCATTATTCACTAATGCATTGCCTGCCTAGTATTTTCCTATGCAATGTTCCCAGCCAAACTCTCAATATTGGCATGACATGACGATTAATGTTCACTCGCAGCGGAGTAGCATGAATCTCCCGAAGTGTCAGTATTGAGACGTGCATGAAAACACTCACGTAGGCCAAACCACTCTCTATAAAGTGATCAGCGTGTTTACGCACTTTATAATTAAAATTTAGCGCGATCGAACGCGTTTAAATTCCTTAATGAAAATCTAGACTGTCCATATAAGTCTTAAAAAACGATCACGACTACACGATTTGGCCACACAATTCAACAGGCCTAGCCTACTCCTAGCGGAACTAGGTGATCATCATGATGACCATCTGCGGTCCCACTAACATCCCGACCGAACGGATTCCATCTAGTACACCCGCAAACACTTCGAACGTTAACCCTAATATGGGTGTTCGCGCTATTTGAAAAATAAGCTCAAACGAGCGAAGACCGACAAAAATGGTCTCAAATACATCATGACCGTCCAACTTAGCCAGCCTAGTTGGACGGCTGAGATCTTCCTTCGAATGATCGAAGAGGCGCCAACATACCCAGTGGCGTCCCAACTTCTCCCTTGGTCGATCGACCTTCCCGCGGCAAGTCCAGAGGGAGTCAAATCGTTTGCCCAAACTAGGGCGACCTAATTTGGGTTGCGACAACATACAACTGTCGCAAATCATCACATCCATCCAACCTAGCCAGCCAAATTGGACGGCCTAGATCATGTCCCGCACGATCAAAGAGATGCCAATGCGTTCACCGCCGGCTCAATTTCATTCCCGGTCGATCGACTTGCTCATGGGAAGTCAATGACGTATCAAACCGTTCGATCGAACTAGGGTGGACGCGGCCGTTTTAAAACCCTAATTTATATTTGCGGCAGTATGCTACTATCGCGAATCGATCATGACCACCCATCTTCGCCAGCCGAATCGAGTGGCTTAGATCTAATTTTAGATGGCCCAGGAGATGTCAGCATGCTCACAAGCGGCCCGTCTTTTCACATGGCCGATCGGCCTGTTCAAATCAGCGCCAGCGCTTTGATTCGATTAACCAAACTAGGGTTGGCCGCACGGCTTCGAAACTCTAAATCAACGACAGCAAGCAGCTGATGCAAAACCATCTCGTTCGTCCAACTTCGCTAGCTTGGTCGGACGGCTTAGATCGGATACTATATGATCAATGGGGTGACGCTAAGATCACCGGCCACCCCCTCCCGTAAGGAGCAATCGACCAAGCTACAACTCGCCCATGTGATCCTCAAATGATCACCCAAAGATGGTCCTTCGTGCTGCTTCAACAGCAGTCATTAACTGCCGCAAATCGTCCCGGCCACTCAACTTGGCTAGCCTATTTGAGCGATCCAGATCTAATTTAGATCAACCGGTAGGATTTTAGAATCGCTACCATCCGCCACTCGCCTACAGGGAGCGATCGACCAAGCAATAGCTCACCCTTAGAGCTACCAAACGATCGCCCAAAGGTGTCCGGTCACGCTCTTCTTTTTAAGACGATCGACTCGCGACTAATTTAGACAAGCTCTAAAACAATGATGCTCCATGCGCATTGATTATTTCGATCTGCTTGCTTAAAAGCGATGTTTTACATGCATCGAATACATACGATAATTTACGAATATCGGCTTCACAAATAACTTAGTTATTTAACCTAATAGCGGCATGCTATTCTGTGCAGAAAGTCCCACGACTTGACCCATTTATTCGAGACATCAAACGTGTCACAAACTGGGTGATGCTCACTGTGGTATTGGTATGGCGGTTTACAGCTTGCGGCGTGCAACGCGCCCACTACGAGAAAGTTTCAGGAATTGAAGGACGGTTAACAACGATGAGAGTAGTGGGTGAAGGTGTGACCAGTCTTCCCTCATAATGGAAACGTGATGATCACCACCTCTTACGCAACCCCATTATTCCACTACTTAATCTCCTCCACTTCCTACGAGATCAGGGTGCGCTCATTGACTTGTATAAATAGGTTTTCAATCTATTTCGAAAATAAGAACACAAGTGTTATCAACACGGGGTATCCATAAATCATATTCTGATACAAGTCATAAAACATCCACAGCTTCATAATTCAACATTCTGATCTCAAACACCTTCTTTGCTTCCCTCTCTAAGATCAACCATTGTCCTTCACTTTGTGACCGAATTGAATCTGGAATGACCATTTCTTGGTTTAGGACAGAGTCTTACAAATTGATATCTCCAATCTAAAAGTACTCATGTGCAGTGCATTTGTTTAGGGTTTGAATTCGTTTCTCATCAACATACCCAAATTTACCAAAAACAACAGAATCAGTTTTTACCCTCAAACAACTGGCGACCACAGTGGGAGATTGATCTCTCGGTTGCAAAATCAGTTTCTCAATATTCATTCCAGTTTTCTCAATTTCAAAAGGGTGGATCTTAGATCCAATTCAATCATTAAATTCAATTTACGTTCGACAACCAATTTCGATTTCGGTGTTCCATTCGCTAAGAAGCTTCTCAAAAATGCTTTTTCAAGCAATGCTACTGTAAATGCCTTGGATAGCTGAGCACCAGTAAATCTCCCAGATAAAATGACCAGAAAGCCACGTGGAGACACAAGAAGACGCGACTACTACTTAGAAGAACACAACGGCTTCTCTCGAGATCCGAATGGAGCAACCGTCTTTTTTGCAACACTAAAAGTGTTGTATGGAGAAAGCCAGAAATGCCTCAAAGGGTGCACACCCAGAAATACAACGTGAAGATTCGCTTAGTCGTTGTTCCAGTATGGAGATAGTCGAAAACAAATTCAACACCAGTGGAGCCCTAGGAAGACACCTGCAGGGGTCACAAAAGAAAAGGTATATCTCTATTTCACCACTGCTACCAATTTAAGGTCAGGAGTATCCGCTATCACTTCATCAACAAAACGTGTAGATCCATAACATGGCGTAATTCCGAGAGTTCGTACATCTACAATAACAAAGGAGGCTTGACACATCTTCAAATCATCATAAAGGGTTCGCCTATTATGTCAACCCGGACAAGAGCGATCCCGGGACATCTTCAGATCTACTGGAGCCAACACCTCAAGAGAGCAGCCTCAAGAAGATAACGATGCCCACGTTATCATGTTGAAAAAGAATCCACAACCGAGATAACCTCACGCAGAGGAGATCTGAGAAATTGCTGCACCAAAAGGACTCGCGTCTCCCATATTTATTTTTCCTAGGGAAACGGGTAATGCTGAAGAAGAAATATTTCTTTGTGTCTGGGCAAATCACTCTATCAGACTCGGGAAGAACGTTTCAGTGAAACAACGAACATCCAAATGATTATGTCAAGAGGTTCTGAATTCAGGCACTGGATTGTCACGATCCAAATATGACTGAACAACGATTGGTGGAATTATTCATTAATAGGATGGTACTTGTCTATCGTGCTATGCTGGAGAATCTGCGCTTTCAGGCATCCTCTGAACTTCGTGAAGCTGCTAAACGGTTAGCCACAACAACACCTGCCCTGCTAGAAATAACCAGGCCTGCCAGGAGTGAAGAGCCTCATGATATTCGTGGAAGCATACATCTCACCAACAGGCAATACAACCTTCAGCCTTTTGTAAGCAATTTCACTGAAGCAGCAAGAGGAAAATCACCGAGATACAACATCCTGCGCGTCCAAAACCGCCAACTCCAACTCCAGTACCACATGCACGACTGTCACAATGATAAAACAACGTCCGAGATATACCATATCGGGGTCGACGGCAACAACATCAGTGAGAGACGCTTTCATAATTTCGTCTCCCGTAGAAGAAGTGGTTGCATTATCGAAGGAGGTTGCACCTGGGACTTAAGAGGTACATACAGACTTTCCATGTCAAGAGCTTCATCATATTTGCACAACCTGTTAGTTAAGTCATTCCCATGAGGGAACTTCCCTACTCCTCAAAGACACGATTTAAAGATGATAAAGGAAAAAGAGTATGGCTGGGGACTGCTCAACACTACCCATATAAAAAATGTTGAATTTAGAGAGACGCAAGCACGCTATCATTATGATTCCAAGATGTCCAAATACGAGGACATACTCAAGAGAGCAGACGTATTGTCAAAGACCAGCGATATTCCTGGACGTCTATGAAACGCAACGTAGACGCAAAGACGGCCTCATGATCAGTAACTCGTACGATCCTCATCAACATATGGTTCAACTCCAACTCGCATCCAAATTACTTCCTCAGAAACCCAGCGTGACAACATCTATCAAGTCGAAAGCTCAGTGGATACTCGTGGGCAGGGAACTGTCTCCCTCTTTTCCATTCCATGAGGAAACATCAAGGAAGCTATCGGCTCCATCATTAGATTCTCCCTATAATAACGAGACAAGCTCTACCACTATATGAAGACTGCCAAGTTCGTGCCCGTAGCTATCACGCCTCTCCCTGCCAGTCTCTTCTGATCACAGTTGTTGCCAAGAACCGTTGTTGCTCGTTTGTTGATACCAGTCCGAGCTTCACCGTAGAAACAACCACTATGGACAAAGGTAATCCGAACTTCTGCATATTTTATTTTCCCATGGAGAAGTAATAGAGTCACGGAGGCGAGATGGTGATATCTTTATTATGGTAAACCCATCGACCATACAAGACAGAACCATGTAAATCACGCTTGGGGACTGAGGTTCAACACAGAATCCCTTCACTATCAAGGACCTTTTCAACCTAGAAGAGACTGTCAACCAAGAAGTCATAACCGTGACAAGGTTACCACTTTTCAAAGATGCAGCGTAAGAGTATCATCACCTCCCTGTTTGGGAGGCGCCTGACCGAAAAGAAGTAGTTGGTTCAACCATCCATAAGCATTGTTATCAATGAAGAATCAAAGAGGAAAGTCGTGCCTCAGCGAGCTAGACCGACAGAATCATGCCTTCCACAGAACTCAGTGACACCTACCCAAGGCTTGCACGAAGCTGCGCATCAACAACCACATCGCCGACAAAGTCAGATTCAGTGTTTCTAGATTTCCAATTTCCTATGGGAAGGGTACATGGGCTGCCAAAAGTTTGGATACAATACAGATCTATCAAGAGCGACTCCTGCTATTGATCAACAAATGATGAATCCAAAAGATTGCCGCCTTCATCAATTCGTCAACCACCTTACCGGAAAATACAGTGGAAGTACGTCTTTCAAGAGAAAATAAGCTCGGGATAATTACACCTGGGGACTGCCAGCACAGGATGCCTTCACGTCCCTCAACTGGTTTATTTTTAATGTCACCATCATCACTGTTGAAGATTTACGAGCCGCGGAAATTTCTTAACATGAAGACGTACATGTGCATCAAAGACTCCAAAAGTACAAGTCGGAGATATTTTCACATATCCAGCTACGCCATCGAATCTGAAGTGGGGACTTCTCATCGCATCCCATTCCATACAACCATCCAAGATTCAGAAAACGGTTCAAAATATGTCGCTTGGAACGAAGTCCTTGAAGATATCCCAAAAAGCAGCCTGCTTCAACATTGAGACGGTTTTCTCAACCACCACCTCTTTTGACTGACATGATCCCTAGAGGAGTTTTTGTCCATTTCATTATGCAATTTTCGAATTTTGGAAATCATTTCACGGACTGGAAGCACTGAATCTGAAGGTGGCGCAGTACCCAGTGACACTCCCAATTTGCAATTACTTCTTCAGAAATCACGATGCACATGTCGTCAATTGAAGATAAGGCCTCTCTCATCCGTTTAGCAAACAACATGCGGCTTATTGGCTCTCTAGATTCTCGGCACAACGTCCATCCTTCTACATACCTAGCCAGCACGCCACAAATCTTCAAGAAGCGTGTATTCTGTAAGGGGAACATCAAATAAAAGAATGGGAGAGCTCAGATTGCAAAATCATGTACACAGGCTCTACTCTAACCTTGCCGAAGAGCGCTACGTCTAAAGTTTCAAGATATTGCGAGATCTTTCTAAGAATTTGGATTACAAAGTCGGGAGATTTCATTCATTCATCCAACTGAAAGCGTAAAATCATAAAAGCAGCATGAATGAGGGATTATTATTCGATCAAGCCCTGGCTCCAGCCGCATGAAACAAAGACTACTAAACATCAAAGAAGTGTCATCAACGTCAGGGCCAAGGGAGCCTTCACTAGAGTCATCTCCAGGAGATGCTTCAACATCCTCTCCGGAAGCCGCTTCAACATCCTCTCGAGCCGCTTCAACACCCTTTTCGGAAGATACATCAACGTTCTCTTTGGGAGCTGCTTCAACATCTTTTTCAGAAATTGCTTCAACAGCCTTTTAAGGATATTCCTCATGATAGGGCTCGTCCACATCAGAGTCGAGGATTATGACGTCGTCATGAATAGTTTGAAATCCCAACCAACCGTATGCCTAATCTACCTGGGGCCAATCGACATCATGCTAGGGGAACGCTCACCTGAACGCCTCTTGAACGTGACATGTTCCAAGGACAAGCCGACCCATCTCTCCTGGTAACATCTAACTTTGTCTCATAAGTTTTATCTTTATTTTTCACCATCTAGTGCTTACCCCGCAACAATGTCACTGTTACGTACTAAGCAGGGGACTTAATGTTGATGGTGGCTTTTAGTTCAAGGGTTAAAATCGTAAACCCTGTATTTAATGCACTGTCATCCTGCAAAGGAACAGAAGCCATTTAAAAGCAACAAGTGCTTAAGCCTCTTTGCTCACATATGTATTGAGCAATTCAATATATTTGTATATATGAAATTTACTCAGAATGGTGCGGGCAACAACAATCCCAAATATTCCGTGAATTTTATCTTTCACCGGCAGTATTCACTAATGCATTGCCTGCCTAGTATTTTCCTATGCAATGTTCCCATCCGAACTTTCAATATTTGCATGACATGACGATTAATGTTCACTCGCAGCGGAGTAGCATGAATCTCCCGAATTGTCAGTATTGAGACCTGCATGAAAACACTCACGTATGGCACACCAGTCTCTATAAAGTGATCAGCGTGTTTACACACTTTTTAATTAAAAGTTAGCGCGATCGAACGCGTTTAAATTCCTTAATGAAAATCTAGACTGTCCATATCAGTCTTAAAAAACGATCACGACCACACGATTTGGCCACACAATTCAACGGGCCTAGCCTACTCCTAGCGGAACTAGGTGATCATCATGATGACCACCGGTGGACCCATTTATATCCCGAACGAACGGATTCCATCTGGTACACCCGCAAGCACTTCGAACGTTAACCCTAATATGGGTGTTCGCGTTATTTGAAATTAATCTCAAACGACCTAAGACCGACAAAAACGGTCTCAAATACATCATGACCTTCCAACTTAGCCAACCTAGTTACACGGCTGAGATCTTCCTTGGAATGATCGAAGAGGCGCCAGCATACCCATTGGCGTCTGAATTTCTCCCTTGGTCGATCGACCTGCCCGCGGCAAGTCCAGAGGGCGTCAAATCGTTTGCCCAAACTAGGGAGAACGTGTTATTCCAAAGCTCTAATTTGGGTTGCGACAGCATACAACTATCGCAAATCATCACATCCATCAAACTTAGCCAGCCAAGTTGGACGGTCTGGATCGTGTCCCGCACGATCAAAGAGATGCCAATGCGTTCATCGCCGACCCAATTTCATTACCGGTCGATCGACTTGCTCATGGGAAGTCAATGACACATCAAACCGTTCAATCGAACTAGGGTGGACGCGGCCGTTTTAAAAACCTAATTTATATTTGTGGCAGTATGCTACTATCGCGAATCGATCATGACCACCCATCTTCGCCAGCCGAATCGAGTGGTTTAGATCTAATTTTAGATGGTCAAGGAGATGTCAGCATGCTCACAAGTGACCCGTCTTTGCATATGGCCGATCGGCCGGTTCAAATCAGCGCCCAGCGCTTTGATTCGATTACCCAAACTAGGGTTGGTCGCACGGATTCAAAACTCTAAATCAACGACAGCAAGCAGCTGATGCAAAACCATCTCGTTCGGACGGCTTAGATCGGATACTATATGATCAATGGGGTGACGCTATGATCACCGGACACCCCCTCTCGTAAGGAGCAATCGACCAAGCTACAACTCGCCCATGTGATCCTCAAACGATCACCCAAAGATGGTCCTTCGCGCTGATTGAACAACAGTCATTAACTGCCGCAAATCGTCCCGGCCACTCAACTTGGCTAGCCGATTTGAACGATCCAGATCTAATTTAGATCAACCGGTAGGATTTTAGAATGGATACCATCCGCCACTCGCCTACAGGGAGCGATCGACCAAGCAGTAGCTCACCCTTAGAGCTACCAAACGATCTCCCAAAGGTGTTCGGTCACACTCTTCTTTTTAAGACGATCGACTCGCGACTAATTGAGACAAGCTCTAAAACAACGATGCTCCATGCGCATCGATTATTTCGAGCTGCTTGCTTAAAATATATTTTTACATGCATCGAATACATACGATATTTTATGAATATCGGTTTCACAAATAACTTAGTTATTTAACCTAATAGCGTCGCGTGCTATTCTGTGCGGCAAGTCCCACGACTTGACCCATTTATTCGAGACATCAAACGTGTCACAAACTGGGGGATGCTCATTGGGGTACTGGTATATGGCGTTTTACAGCTTGCGGCGTGCAACGCGCCCACTACGAGAAAATGTCAGGAAAGGACAGACGGTTAACAACGATGAGACTAGTGGGTGAAGGTGTGACCAGTCTTCCCTCATAATGGAAACGTGATGATCACCACCTCTTACACAACCCCTCTACTCTACTACTTAATATCCTCCACTTCTTACGAGATCAGGGTGCGCTCATTGACTTGTATAAATAGGTTTTCAACCTATTTCGATAATAAGAACACAAGTGTTATCAACACAGGGTATCCAAAAACCATATTATGATACAAGTCGTAAACATCCACACCTTCATAATTCAACATTCTGATCTCAAACACCTTCTTTGCTTCCCTCCCTAAGATCAACCCTTTCCCTTCACTTTGTGACTGAATCTGGAACGGCCATTTCTTGGTTTAGGCCAGAGTCTTACAAATTGATCTCGAATCTAAAAGTACTCCCGTGCAGTGCATTTGTTTAGGATTTGAATTTGTTTCTCATCAACACACCCAAATTTACCAAAAACAACAGAATCAGTTTTTGCCCTCAAACAATGGTGTGTGGCAAATCCCTGAGCAAATGTTTAATTTTATTGAGAGGAATGAAGTACCATCAATTGGTGGTGGCTCTGAAAAGATGGTATGGGAGAAGGAATTAAATATAAAATTCTCTGTTGCCAGTGCAGCTCAGCAGATAAGGAAAAAATATCATGTGATATCTTGGACAAAGAAAATTTGGAATCCATGTGTGCACCCTTATACTTCTACAAATCTATGTAAAATATTGAGAAGAGCTTGTGCCACTGAGGAAACTGTAAGAAAAAAAGGTTTCTTGAAAGTCTCAAAATGTTATTTATGTGGCAATGTACAGGATACAATGGATCATATATTATGGAATTGTACATTTAGCACCAAAATTTGGTGTTGGCTGGGAGGGATCTTTTGCTTTCTAAATCCTACAACATTTGAGGATGTTCTGAAATTTTCTAAGCGTAAAAGTGGTGCAATTCAAGAAGTATGGTATAACTGTGCATTTAAAGTGATGGTTGAGCTCTGGCATACAAGAAATAAGAAGATATATGAGAGTGAAGAACCTAACTTTGAAAAGTTCAAACAGAGATTTATTTCTTACACAAGGGAGTGTGGTATAAGAGTTAAAGGCTCCAAATAGGGGAATATGTATGACCTACAAATTTTACTACATTTTGGAATCACCAAAATTAAAACACACATGACAGATGTAAAACAATGCTTCTTCAAATTGCCTGGAAGAGGAAAAATACTCATATGTTGTGATGGAGCATCAAAGGGTAACCCTGGAAATGCTGGAATGGTTTTTGTGGCAAGGAATGAAGATGGTGGATGCCTTGGAGCATCTTCTGGAGGTTTGGGGATAGCAACAAACTATCTGGATGAGGTAATGGCTTTGGTGGTAGCTGGTGAATGGGCAGTGAAGAAAAGGTATAAGAATGTATGTTTCAGTCTTGACTCTAAAGCAGTTTTGTTAGCTTTCAGCAATGGTAGAATACCTTGGATTGTTGTGAATAAATGGAACAAAATTAGAAAGTACATATCAAGAATCACATTCACACATTCATATAGAGAGATAAACTTTTTTGCTGACAAGATGGATAAACAAGGTGTACTTCTTGTAAGAGGAACAGTTCTATATTATGAGGACAAGCCAGACTTTCTGAATCAGTTGGAGTATGAAGATGGTATTTACTTTAGGTTCAGCTCCTGAAAAATGATGTATTGATTTATGTTTGCACTGCTCTGCTGAGCTCTCTGTATTTTTCTTCTGCTTATCATGCCTTGATAATTGCTACATCTCACTTACTGGGCTTAGCTTACTGGGATTATGTTATAATTTGGGTTTCTGCCTTGAAAATGTCTTAGCCTCCCTGTAAGTTATAAATTTTGGTAATAAAATTTCATGATTAAGAAAAAAAAAAGGGTAAGGATATCTGCAACCTGTGCATCTGTTGAAATATACTTGACCTGAATCAGTTGGAGTGTGAAGATGGTATTTACTTTAGGTTCAACTCCTGAAAAATGATGTATTGATTTATGTTTGCACTGCTCTGCTGAGCTCTCTGTATTTTTCTTCTGCTTATTATGCCTTGATAATTGCTACAGCTCACTTTGGGCTTAGCTTACTGGGCTTATGTTCTAATTTGGGTTTCTGCCTTGAAAATGTCTTGGCCTCCCTGTAAGTTGTAAATTTTGGTAATAAAATTGGGATAATTAGAGTTTGGTACTCAAGTTTAGACCAACACTAGGCTTTGGTCTAATATTTGTCCAACCTTAGGCTTTGGTACCCGCACTAGACGTTGACCCGCGTTGACTAGGTTAAGTGCTAACTTCTGTTTACTAATTATTAGAAATTTCATATAAAATTTAATTATTAAGAAGATTACTATAATACCCTTTAGCTTTATTAATATTTACAAAAATATAAAAGCTTCGTGGTGGTACAAGTTACCCAGAGAGAAAAGAAAAAAAAAACTGAGAGAGAAAAGAGAGAAATCGAATCTGAAATCGAGAGATGTCCGTGAATTGAGAGAAGAATACGGGAAATGAGATCAATAGAACAGTCGATTCAATTAGTGGTGGTATTGATCGATTCGAGAGATGGTAGTATTTACTAAAAGAAGAAATCAAATGCAGATCGATACAGACGAAGAGATGTTGTTGTTCGAAGATAGGTTTCAATCCGAGAAGATTCAAATGGGATTTGAGATGATTGAAGAAGTCTGTGATGGTCTGCTGGTGCTGCAATTGAGAAGATTAAATCTCAGTGATCTTGTTGAGGAAATGGGTTTGTGATAGTGATCAAATGGGTCATGTTGAACAGTGAAGGAACTGGTTAGGGTTTGATGTTGAATCAGTAGAGAGAGATGGGGTTTGGAACGAATCGATTAATGGAGGAGTTTTGGGGCTGAATTTTTGTTCAAAATGATGGAAAAGGTTAGCAGTTGTAGAAGTACAATTGTTGAGAAGAATGGGTTCGATCTATGTAAAATGATATTGAATCTGAGAGCTGCTATTCATGGGAAAATGGGTGCAGATGGTGATTACATACCATGGAGCCGAGCTTCTCTTGATTGCAAGAAGAGAAAGAAGGTGTTGCTGCTGCTATGGATATGTGTTGATAAATGAAGGCTGAATTGAAGTGTTGAATTAGATGTATGTTAGGCTTATTTGATGAATTGTGTGCAGGTATGAAGAAAAGAAGTGCAACCAAGAGTTTCAATCTGAAATTGAATCTGAGATATGCAAAGACAGTGCTGCTGCTATTGAAGTCGAGAAGATAAAATTGAATCTGAAATTGAGAGATGATCGTGAATTGAGAGCGGAATAGGTATTTTAGTAGATCCGTTAATAAAGAACAATGATTCGGCTATTGGTAGTATTGATTGATGCACAGAGAGAAAGAAATTAGGGTTCCGATTGTCTGCAATTGAAGAACATAAATGGAATTAAGGTTGGAGTTGGGGTTTTCTCAAATCTGTAGAAGATTGAATCTTAGAGATGATGTTGATGGTATAAGATGGTGCTGGTGATGGAATTACTAGATCGAGAAGATTGCTTGGGATTAATGGAGTATACCCTGATTGAGTTGCTGGTGATGTTTGAACGGTGAAAGAAGAATTAAGAAGGGACCTAGTTTCAGGGAGAAGAAACCCATCTCAAGGATACATTTGTAAACTCGTTATTTTTACAACATTTTTATTTCACAAAAATTATTAAAGTCTGGTCATAAACGGTCAACCTAAGTCAACGACTGGTCCAGGCACCAAAGCCTAACGTTGGACAAATGTTAGACCAAAGCCTAGTATTGGTCTAAACATGAGTACCAAACTCCAATTATCCCAATAAAATTTCATGATTAAGAAAAAAAAAGGTAAGGATATCTGCACCATGTGCATCTGTTGAAATATACTTGACCTGAATCAGTTGGAGTGTGAAGATGGTATTTACTTTAGGTTCAGCTCCTGAAAAATGATGTATTGATTTATGTTTGCACTGCTCTGCTGAGCTCAAGGTAGTCAATATCAGTTGTACAGGCCGATATTACATGTTTTTATGGGATATCGGAAAATATCTATACGATATCTAAAATATCGGCGATACAAAGAATGAACGATATTACCGGTTGTACAGGCCGGTACAGACTGATATATCGGTTTTACTTGTACACCGATAATATCGGTTTCGTGAATAAATTTTTCATCAACATGCATCTAGTCTTTACAGCCAAGTACAATGTCAATTGGAGAAGGTAAAAAACCCTAATATATTTATAATATAAAATCAACGATTATTTGGTAGGATATAAGATGGAAACCATATTTCGATTGCAAGGCGGGGAAATATAAAAGATAAATATAAAGGGTAATAAAAATGATTTAATGAATAATGGGACAACAATAACAACGCTGACTAATAAACCACCTTGTATTTTGAAAATTTGACATATGTGGATGATTCTTATTATTTTTTATTATGGTTTTATAATTATTTTAAATTCTATATTAAATGATATATCACCGATAAAAAAATTATATTATCTTTTGTATAGATGTATCGGACCCGGCCGATATGAGACCAGTACGCGATATCAACTACCTTGGCTGAGCTCTCTGTATTTTTATTCCGCTTATTATGCCTTGATAATTGCTACAACTCACTTACTGGGCTTATCTTACTGGGCTTATGTTCTAATTTGGGTTTCTGCCTTGAAAATGTGTAAGTTGTAATTTTTGGATATTTTGGTAATAAAATTTCATGATTAAGAAAAAAAAAAGGTAAGGATATCTGCAACCTGTGCATCTGTTAAAATATAGTTGACCTGCAAACTATCATTATGCACTAGTTCCCTGACAAAATGAAAATCAATGGACAAGTGTTTCATACGGCTGTGAAACACAAGATTAAAACCAAGTGCTATAGAACTCTTGTTATCACACATAACAAGAGGAGCATCGAGAAGAAAAATGTGCAAGTTTTTGAGCAAATGGCATAACCAGACAATTTCAGTTGCAGCTGAAGCTAAAGATTTGTATTCAGCCTCAGTATTGGATCTTGCAATGGTGGATTGTTTCTTTGATGACCAGGACACAGGATTACCTAAAAAAAACACACAATATCCACTTGTTGACCTTCTTGTAGTAGGATCTCCAGCCCAATCAGCATCAGTGCAGCCATGAAGAGCATGAAATCCTTTGCCAAAAAATAATCCATGACCCAAAGTCCCTTTAATGTATCTGAGGATTCTCTTAGCAGCTAGAAGATGAGAGGTGGTAGGAGAATGCATGAAGAGGCATACTTGATTTACTGCAAAGCAAATCTCAGGTATGGTCCATGTTAAGTGTTGAAGAGCACCAACAATAGACCTAAACTCATCTGGATTAGATAATAACTCTCCATCATATTTGCTGAGTTTGAATGTTGCAGGACAAGGTGTGGAGCATGGCTTAACACCAACAAGATTAGTTTTCCGAAGAAGCTCTAGGGCATACTTAATCCGAGAGAGAAATAAACCCTCAAGAGACCTCTTCACTTCAAGACCAAGAAAATAATGCAAATCTCCTAAGTCCTTGACTGGAAAATGAGCTTGTAATTGAGTAATCACTGAGTTACAAAAGGATGCTAAACTACCAGTGATAATGATGTCATCAACATATACTAGGATGATAGTAAGTTGATTATCAATGTACTGAACAAAAAGAGAAGAATCATCCAAAGAAAGAGTAAAATTGAGTTCAAGAAGGACATCAACTAACCTCTCATACCAAGCTATGGGAGTTTCCTTTAAACCATACAAAGACTTTTGTAATTTGCAAACCCAATCTGGATGTTCTGCATCAATGAAGCCAGGAGGGTATTGCATAAATACTTCTTATTTGAGAGACCCATGTAAGAAGGCATTGCTCACATCCAGTTGTTTGAGAAGCCAGTCATCATTCACATACATAGAAAGAACAAGTCTAATGGTAGTAGGTTTTACCACAAGACTGAAAGTATCATTATAATAAAGACATTCCAATTGAATGTATCCTTTGGACACCAATCTGGCTTTAAACCTCTCAATGGTACCATCAACATGTTCTTTGACTTTAAACACCCATTTACATCCCACAACATTTTGAGAGTGATCAGGAGGAACTAAAATCCAAGTTCCAGCATCTTTCAAAGCTTGATGTTCATTCTTGAGAGGTACCTGCCATTTGGGATGCTTATTTGCCTGAGCAAAAGTGGTAGGAACAAAAGTACTGAGAATATCCAAGTAAGCTGTAGGAAGAAAGTATAATCTGGCTTCTTGTGAAATAAATCTTCAAAAAGAGAAACCATCTTAAGAGACCTAACAGGAAGCCTATTAATGACATAATTTGTTGCAGTTAGGGCCTCTACCTAAAAAAAATTCAGGTACACCGATTGAATAAAAAAAACTCTTGTAATTTCTATTAAATGCCTAAGTTTGGACTCTGCCACACCATTATGTTCAGGTGTATTAGGACAAGTCATTTCATGGACAATTTTATGTTCTAGAAGAAAACCACCTAATTCATTATTGACAAATTCTCCACATCCATCAGTTCTGAGCATTTTGATTTTAATAGAGAATAGATTTTCAATAAATGCTTTGTAATGAAAAAAGATATTCTTAAAACCTGATTTAGCAGCAAGAGGATAAATCCAGCAAAATTTGGTAAAATCATCCACTATATTAACACATATATAATTTGTAATTAACCAAAGACATATATAGTTGTAGAACCCCAGACATCCAAATGTAGCAATTGCAATGGAGAAGTACTAACAAAAATTGAAAGCATACAGGGTTGCTTATGACTCCTAGCAGGATTACAATCATTACAGAATAAGGGTTCATGAAGAGATACATGTAATGACAAATTCCTACAAACTTTATTCATAGTTTGGAATGAAGGATGTCCTAATCTTCTGTGACATACATCATCTGAAATCTTGACACATAATAAATCAGTGGGAGATAATGAAGTAATTAGATGAACCTGGCAATGTAGAGGATATAGTGCTCCTTTACTGATCCCCTTGAATAGTGTCTTCTGAGAAACAAGATCCTTTGCAACATAGTCATAAGGAGTAAAGGTAAGAAAACAATTGCTGTCACTAGCAAACTGATGAACATATATCAGGTTTTGAGCACATTTAGGGACATGAAGAACATTGTTCAAGGAGAAGGATTTATCCTGAAGTATAAAATTAGAATTACTGATGTGAGAGATTTCCATATCTTCACCATTAACAGTTCAAATCTGAGTTGAACAATCATATGAAGTAGAAGGATTGAACTCATCAATATTGTATGTGAGATGATTAGTTGCTCCAGAATCCATATACCATAGATTTTCACCAAGAATGTTAGCACTAGCAAGCATAACAAATAGATTATGTGTAGGTTCACGACCTTGATAGGAAACGTTCATGTGTTGAAAACTATCAATAGCAGTATGACCTCCTTTAGAATAAATTTGACAGATAATGACCGGTTGTCAGCCGTGCAAATATAATATTACTTTCTCACAACTTAAAATATATAATATATCAAGGGTAAGAAAGGATCGTTCCCACAGAGAGGATCTAGGTTGTCAAGTTGTTTCGGTTTCCTATATAAACAAGGGGGGATTTCTGATTTTTATAATCTAAAAGTAAAATAAAAGCAAACAAAACAAATAAAGCGAAGCAAACACGCAAATCAAGATGTAAAGAAATTGATTAAGGATCAGTTTTCATCCACAAACATGTTTTTCAACAATAACTAGAATTGATATTTAATCTCAATTTTTATCAAAGGCCCTAGGATACCTTGATCGCAAGAATATCCCGCTAATTTCCTCTTATCATCAACAAACACATTAAAAGATGCGAATATGAATTCTACCTAAGAGAACAACCTAACGTGTAAAAGCACTATCAAGTTTAATTCCCTAGATGCGCTAAGTTTTATGAAATCAGTCCAATCAAAACAATCGAACGTGTAAAAGCACTAATCCGATTTAACAAAGGTTATGACTCACATGTGATTACTAGGATGTATCACTACAAGCAATAATCACAATTATACTACTTGTATTCAAGGTGTATCACGTTTACGTATAATAAACACTAAACTAGCAATAAATATGATTACGAGTTCTACCAATTTGCAACTTGACGAAACTAACAATCAATCATACATGCAATATTTCTAGTGAATCATAATCGATAATTGTGAGACAAAACTAATTTATTGAATGAAAACCCATATTTGGAAATCCAACTTATTCCTTAACCAATAATAAAAACTTAGCTCATATTCATGGAGTTCATAACAAGAAGGAAGAGAAAACCTCTTATGTTGTAAACCCTCGGCAAAGGTCCAAGAGAAGATAAGATATGGAGATATAAAACTTGTTTTATATTTCTTCTCTGCCTTCCCCATTTGTAACTCTCGGCGAAAACTGTCCAGCCCATAATCACCATTCGGGCCTCAAACAAAGCTCATAACCCCATTAAATATTTGGTCTTTGGTCTGTCAGTTCTAGAAAACTGACACCTGCAACTCCATTCAGTCTCATTCTTTACAAACCATATTCCCTGTAATGTAATCGCAACTTAGCTTCACATCCTGCAACTGTAATAACCTCCAGCTCTACAGGGTCACCAATGATGCAAACCCATGTAACTGCAACCTCAGGTTCAACTCACAGCCAAGAGAACTGCACTTCGATATCTTTCTTACAGCCAACGCCACTCAGCCCCAATAGAATCCAGCACCACCTGCAACTCTGCTTCAAGCCATTCATGTTCTTCTCGACTTAAACTTAACTCCCAGAACCCATCTCTTAGTCAGTGCAGCTCCAGTTTCGATACACTAACCTGCAACAATAATTCCATGTATAGCAACAACACTTTCTACTAACCATTTCAGCTCATTCGCATCCATTCCATAATACACATCACAGTTGTAGCTCCTCTTCTTCCCTGACTTCCGCGGCGACTACAATCTTTATAAACTCCAACCAAGAAATACCATCAGTGCTCAACCACTGCATCAATTCCTTCATCCACTGTCTTAGTCCATTGCAGATCCAAGACTAAGCTCATAACCTCAAATCCAACTTCTTTGCAGTAGCAACAACATCATCATTCTTTTCAGCTCCACACAACAACAAGACACCACTTGAATTACAGCTGCGATACCTTGTCCAATTCCACCAGCACTCTCCTTTACTCACTGCATAACCCAACATTCTAACTGTTCAACCATTGCTTCCGCAATTGCATAACTGCAACAACACCATCACTGCTTGTCCGTTCCCATCGCTTCCATCTTCAGTTAACCATCAATTGCTTCCAACACCAACTTGAGTTTCAATTCCTAAACATACATCTAATAGTTGCAGCTTCAGCACAACCCAGGCCATTACATTCAATCCTTGGCAGCTATTCATGCCTGCAACCTCAGTTCGAAGTACCAATAATACCACCAATTCCAGCTCAGTCTACTCAACAGGATCAGCATCTTCTAATCACCAACACCACCAGTGCATACATCTCATACCAACTTGCACCTGCAATATCTGTAGTTCAAAACTTCTCCATCATTCCATCTGCACAGCAGCAACTTCTTGTTTGCAGTCACCAACCATTCCTCCTAAAATCCAGACCTGCAACACCTCATGTTCAATCTTGGAAGCAACACAGTAGCAATCAATACCAGAACCTCTTTATTCACCTGCAAAACCACCAGCTCAAGCTCTAATTCTTCAGCAGCTGCTACTCATTTCTAACTCATCTTCTCGACTGCACTCGAAAACAATCCTTACTCCCCATTGCAGCAACTTTAGAGTCTCATACAAACAACAGCTCATCTACCCTTCACTGCAACTGCCAAATCCTTCCTCCTTTCTCAGCTCATACTCATCTCCTCCTTGTAATTGTGTGTGTTACCCAACATCAGACTAACCCCTTGATTTCTTGTATATGTTGGCTTCAGAATGAAGCTTTAATACCAGCCAGCAGACAACCACCAGATCCATGCTGTCTCGGCTAACTGAACCTGCTCTATTTTGCATTCGATCATGTGGTGCAACCTCCATTCTTCTCTACAGCTTTTGCAATGTCTCCAGCTGAGCTGATCTCAAACAAAGATTATCAACCATTCAATTCCAGTTCAAGAAACTCATCCTCTCTATGAATCCAACACCAACACAGACAACCAATTTCATCCCAGCTTCAAAACCTAATTTCCTGTGTCTGCAATTTCGACCATGAACATCCACAAATCAGTTTCCCAATTTCTTCCTTCTATGATTCTTGTAACCACCAATTCCATCACAACTACAAAACCGAGGTCTTCTCTAATTTCTCATCACACAAACACAACCAGCAGCAGTCTTCTTGTCTTCCATGATTTCTCGATCTCAATCTCGGCTGTAATATGAATTCAAACAATATCCAACTCTCCAATTCTCTAGAAAATCAAACAGCAAACCCCCATTTACTCACCATCAGAACCAAACTCCTAATTCAGAACCCTAACTCCATTTCTTCCATAATTTGAATCAACAGAAATAGTAGTTCTTCAGTGAGCTCCTTAGCCATGCCATCACATCGATCTTTTCAACCTCAACAACAACTTTTTTGCCGCCACCAATTTCATCTGAATCTCTCGATTTTAGACAAGAGGAAGAGGAATAAAAGCTGATGATAAGAAGAAATAACTTCTTCTTCTTCTCTGATTTTCAGGTTATGTAGGAATAGAAATGGCCACAGGCACCTAGCTTTCGGGTATAGGCCACCTGAACAATCTTTTGTTGATTTCAGCTGTCAGTTTTGGAAGAGTGACAATATAATTCTTCTTCTTGTGCAGTAAGTTCTAGGGAACTGACAGGCTTTATCGATGCTTTCTCTCATAACTTCCTCGTGCATAACCTAGCCTGCTCCAAATATCACTCGCCAGTGAATTGAGCTTTTTGCTTTCACGCTCCAAATGGACATTTTCTCCTTCTTTTGCGCATAATGACATCATTGCACCTAATACACTCAAAAGCAAACATAAGGTACATAATTTACATGAAAACTCGCAAAGAAAGCATAAACAATAGATAATAATTAAGGTGTTTTAGACACCTATCAAATTCCCCCACACTTAGACTTTGCTAGTCCTCGAGCAAATCAAACAAAATAATTATAAAAAGAATACATACAACTCCGTCTCATCGAGGCTACGGTTACTCTTAGCATGAATAACAGGCCTTTAAACCCCTAGGTGTCCCTAGTGGACGAGTTATAGTCTCGTGAAGGTTTACAAGAGGTTTACCTACAAAACCTTTTCTTTCAAAATCCAGCTACTTGTGACAATTTAATGACACTTAACAAATTTTTTATTCGATGGCATACAATCAATGATTACAGGAGGAAGTACCCACTTTCAAATCCAATTCATAAATTATTAATATAGCTTTATTCGGAAAGTTAAACACAACCACAATACTCGGAATGTAATCAACCACAATCACATGAAAAGATTCAGAAGATGGATATAGAAAGTAGATGGTGGCGAACGGTTGACTAAGGTGAACGATGTTTCCCATATCTGTCTGAAGGTCACTGCCAAAACAAACCTAAAAACCCTATTGGATTGAGCTACTGGTCTGATTCTAATATCAACACGACTGGCATATACAAGGGAACCAGCGGTCGACAAACTTAATTCTATATCAATTCACTGGCATATACAAGGGAACCAGCGATCGATTTTATTCAATACAATAAATTTTTTATTTTTTTTGTCTTTTTTTTTCATTTTTTTTTCATGACATCATGATTGGATTTTGTGGATCCAAGAGCATGTTTCTGGTCAGCAGATTACATGATAGTTCCCTTGGATCCTGCACTCCACGCTTGCTTAGGCGACGGAGACAGGGAGAACACACACATATTGCTTTGTCCAAGTGTCATATTTATTCCTTTTAGTCAATTGGTCGGTCTTTTTTTTTATTTTTCTTTTGTAGTAACTCAATCACTCTATTTCATCCTAACAGTGATAACAATTCGATGTTGGTGCCCCACAAATTCACTTAGAGAAACAATAGATAAATATGGAAAAATAAAAATAGAACGTGATATGGTGATGACTCCAAGATATGGTGACAACTAACATGTTATTTATTTATATTTTGTTCGTTTTCATATGAATAGACTCTACTAATGGGTTCCTCAACTCCTACAACCACGATGTTTCCATTAGTGTAAGGCACAAGTTGCTAGACTTTCTCTTCTTCTTCTTTTTTTTTTTAGTTTTTCTTAACAAGGCTAAAAACACTATATGCAAAAGACTCCCCCACACTTAAACTTCACATTGTCCTCAATGTGAATTGAATCGTCCAAAGAAAGTCAAGGTGGGAAATCTTATAACATGATATATATACACAATAAGAAAATAAAATGCATAATAAAAAATGATACTCCAACTCATAGCTATTTCTGAACAATAGAGGATAAACACTAAACAAGTTATTTAGTTGGCATCTAATCTCAACTCAGCCAATATATATACCTCATCGTCAAGAAAAAATTTCATCTACTTAGAAAGGCTAGTGTTTATTCTAAATTGTTCAAAAATCTCTAAAAAATGGAATTTTGATATGCAAATATCCAAAATAAGAAAATAAAGTAAAAGACTTGAAAAATAAAAAGATAGAGATAGATACACAAAACCAGTGGGTTGCCTCCCGCTTAGCGCTTGGTTTAAAGTCGTCAGCTCGACTTGCAAGATGAATTCCCCATACACCAATAATCTGAAAAGTTGGGGATCCTCCCATAGAACCTGTTTTGGAAACACTAGCTTCACACAAATATTAGTAACATAAAACAGAAACGAAGCTATTAACCGATAAAAGCTTCCCCTACACTTATTCTTGTCCACACTTGGAAGTGTATAAAGAATATAGAAGTCGGGTACTTCCACGGTTTCTTGTTCCAAAATCTGCATAGTTTGAGAATCAAGTATCTCTAATGGCGTAAATCGAGAAACAAAGTCATTCAACAATATTCTCGAAGCACATACATTCAAACTAATAAGAGGTAAAGGACAAGAAACAATAGGAAAAGGGTTAGACAAACCTTGCACAATCTCTTGTAGCACGGAATCCTCTTCATCCTTGAAAAATTCAAGTGAACTATTCACCTCTTTCATATCATGGTCCTCTATCAAACCTTGCAACCATTCTTCGTCCGTTTCTGCCTTAACCAAAATCTCGGCATCAACATCTTCATTACAATCCTTTGCAATCTCAATTGGGTCTTCCACAATATTGGTCATATCGGTTTCATTCTCAACACACTCCTCTTCGTTGTAAGGCACATACTCTTTTGCGGATCCAAATTTTATTATAAGAAACTTTTTTAGAACACTCAAAAATGCAGCATCCTCAAGCTCCACCCTTTGAATAAGCTCTTGATCATTATTAAGATCAATGCTTGAGTAATCTACACAAGCGTCATCATAGTCCTTTTCATCTTCATCTTGATCCCAGAATTCCATTGTACACCTTTGGGTAATGTCACCATGAGTTGCTTCAAACCACGTATCTTCATAATCATCGTCAATTTCATAGCTAACATAAGATTGGTTGTCGCTGAATTTAATGTTGCTAACCTCAAACTCATCCTTTTGAATAGGCGAATGATCATTATTAAGATCAAGAGTTGAGTTAGCTACACAATTATCAACGAAAGTCCCCAAAGGTTGTCCTTTTTCAACATTAGCATCAATCAAATATTCATCACAAACCACAGGCACATTACAATAGTTATTGTTTTGAAAAAAAAGTTCTTCTTCATACCTTTCTTCTTTGATTTGATCAATACCTCTTTGTAAGTTAGCCATACCTTCACGAAGTTCTTGGAGTTTCTCTTCTGTAGCCTCTTTATCTTTTTGAAACTCTTCTTGTAAAAAGTTGGAAACTTTGTCTAGAAAGTCAGAGACTTTTTGTTCACAAGCATAAGAGTCCTCCCATCCTTGTGGTTGTTCACACACATACCCGCCATAAGGTTGTTGAGGAAAACCATAAGGATCCATGGAATATTGGTCATAGCCAATGAATTGGTTTTGATTATACCCCTGGAATTGTTGGAAGTTGTCATGTTGTTGAGATTGTTGGAAACCGTATCCATTGTTCCAATATGATCCATCCATGAGAAATAAGTACCTGAAACACGATTCTCAAAACAAGGTTAAAAACCAGAAAATTAGACAAAACTAAAAAAAACAAGAAAATAAGAAACCAAAAACAAGCGACAACCGCTGCCTCCCCGGCAGCGGCGCCAAAATTTGACCGGTTGTCAGCCGTGCAAATATAATATTACTTTCTCACAACTTAAAATATATAATATAGCAAGGGTAAGAAAAGATCGTTCCCACAGAGAGGATCTAGGCTGTCAAGTTGTTTCGGTTTCCTATATAAACAAGGGGGATTTCTGATTTTTATAATCTAAAAGTAAAATAAAAGCAAACAAAACAAATAAAGCGAAGCAAACATGCAAATCAAGATGTAAAGAAATTGATTAAGGATCAGTTTTCATCCACAAACATGTTTTTCAACAATAACTAGAATTGATATTTAATCTCAATTTTTATCAAAGGCCCTAGGATACCTTGATCGCAAGAATATCCCGCTAATTTCCTCTTATCATCAACAAACACATTAAAAGATGCGAATATGAATTCTACCTAAGAGAACAACCTAACGTGTAAAAGCACTATCAAGTTTAATTCCTTAGATGCGCTAAGTTTTATGAAATCAGTCCAATCAAAGCAATCGAACGTGTAAAAGCACTAATCCGATTTAACAAAGGTTATGACTCACATGTGATTACTAGGATGTATCACTACAAGCAATAATCACAATTATACTACTTGTATTCAAGGTGTATCACGTTTACGTATAATAAACACTAAACTAGCAATAAATATGATTACGAGTTCTACAAATTTGCAACTTGACGAAACTAACAATCAATCATACATGCAATATTTCTAGTGAATCATAATCGATAATTGTGAGACAAAACTAATTTATTGAATGAAAACCCATATTTGGAAATCCAACTTATTCCTTAACCAATAATAAAAACTTAGCTCATATTCATGGAGTTCATAACAAGAAGGAAGAGAAAACCTCTCATGTTGTAAACCCTCGGCAAAGGTCCAAGAGAAGATAAGATATGGAGATATAAAACTTGTTTTATATTGCTTATCTGCCTTCCCCATTTGTAACTCTCGGCGAAAACTGTCCATCCCATAATCACCATTCGGGCCTCAAACAAAGCTCATAAGCCCGTTAAATATTTGGTCTTTGGTCTGTCAGTTCTAGAAAACTGACACCTGCAACTCCATTCAGTATCATTATTTACAAACCATATTCCATGTAATGTAACCGCAACTTAGCTTCACATCCTGCAACTGTAATAACCTCCAGCTCTAGACGGCCACCACTGATGCAAACCCATGTAACTGCAACCTCAGGTTCAACTCACATCCAAGAGAACTGCACTTCGATATCTTTCTTACAGCCAACGCAACTCAACCCAAATAGAATCCAGCACCACCTGCAACTATGCTTCAAGCCATTCATGTTCTTCTCGACTCAAACTTAACTCCCAGAACCCATCTCTTAGTCAGTGCAGCTCCAGTTTCGATACACAAACCTGCAACAATAATTCCATGTATAGCAGCAACACTTTCTACTAACCATTTCAGCTCATTCGCATCCATTCCATAACACACATCACAGTTGTAGCTCCTCTTCTTCCCTGACTTCTGCAGCGACTACAATCTTTATAAACTCCAACCAAGAAATACCATCAGTGCTCAACCACTGCATCAATTCCTTCATCCACTGTCTTAGTCCATTGCAGATCCAAGACTAAGCTCATAACCTCAAATCCATCTTCTTTGCAGTGGCAACAGCATCATCATTCTTTTCAGCTCCACAAAACAACAAGACACCACTTGAATTACAGTTGCGATACCTTGTCCAATTCCACCAGCACTCTCCTTTACTCACTGCATAACCCAACATTCTAACTGTTCAACCATTGCTTCCGCAATTGCATAACTGCAACAACACCGTCACTGCATGTCCATTCCCATCGCTTCCATCTTCAGTTAACCATCAATTGCTTCCAACACCAACTTGAGTTTCAATTCCTAAACATACATCTAATAGTTGCAGCTTCAGCACAACCCAGGCCATTACATTCAATCCTTGGCAGCTATCCATGCCTGCAACCTCAGTTTGAAGTACCAACAGTACCACCAATTCCAGCTCAGTCTACTCAACAGGATCAGCATCTTCTAATCACCAACACCACCAGTGCATACATCTCATACCAACTTGCACCTGCAATATCTGTAGTTCAAAACTTCTTCATCATTCCATCTGCACAGCAACAACTTCTTGTTTGCAGTCACCAACCATTCCTCCTAAAATCCATACCTGCAACACCTCATGTTCAATCTTGGAAGCAACACAGTAGCAATCAATACCAGAACCTCTTTATTCACCTGCAAAACCACCAGGTCAAGCTCTAATTCTTCAGCAGCTGCTACTCAGTTCTAACTCATCTTCTCGACTGCACTCGAAAACAATTCTTACTCCCCATTGCAGCAACTTTAGAGTCTCATACAAACAACAGCTCATCTACCCTTCACTGGAACTGCCAAATCCTTCCTCCTTTCTCAGCTCATACTCATCTCCTCCTTGTAATTGTGTGTGTTACCCAGCATCAGACTAACCCCTTGATTTCTTGTATATGTTGGCTTCAGAATGAAGCTTTAATACCAGCCAGCAGACAACCACCAGATCTATGCTGTCTCGGCTAACTGAACCTGCTCTATTTTGCATTCGATCATGTAGTGCAACCTCCATTCTTCTCTACAGCTTTTACAATGTCTCCAGCTGAGCTGATCTCAAACAAAGATTATCAACCATTCAATTCCAGTTCAAGAAACTCATCCTCTCTCTGAATCCAACACCAACACAGACAACCAATTTCATCCCATCTTCAAAACCTAATTTCATGTGTCTGCAATTTCGACCATGAACATCCACAAATCAGTTTCCCAATTTCTTCCTTCTATGATTCTTGTAACCACCAATTCCATCACAACTACAAAACCGAGGTCTTCTCTAATTTCTCATCACACAAAAACAACCAGCAGCAGTCTTCTTGTCTTCCATGATTTCTCGATCTCAATCTCGGCTGTAATATGAATTCAAACAATATCCAACTCTCCAATTCTCTATAAAATCAAACAGCAAACCCCCATTTACTCATCATCAGAACCAAACTCCTAATTCAGAACCCTAACTCCATTTCTTCCATAATTTGAATCAACAGAAACAGTAATTCTTCAGTGAGCTCCTTAGCCATGCCATCACCATCGATCTTTTCAACCTCAACAACAACTTGTTTTCCGCCACCAATTTCATCTGAATCTCTCGATTTCAGACAAGAGGAAGAGGAATAAAAACTGATGATAAGAAGAAATAACTTCTTCTTCTCTGATTTTCAGGTTATGTAGGAATAGAAATGGCCACAGGCACCTAGCTTTCGGATATAGGCCACCTGAACAATCTTTTGTTGATTTCAGCTGTCAGTTTTGGAAGACTGATAATATAATTCTTCTTCTTGTGCTGTCAGTTCTAGGGAACTGACAGGCTTTATCGATGCTTTCGCTCATAACTTCCTCGTGCACAACCTAGCCTGCTCCAAATATCACTCGCCAGTGAATTGAGATTTTTGCTTTCACGCTCCAAATGGACATTTTCTTCTTCTTTTGCGCATAATGACATCATTGCACCTAATACACTCAAAAGCAAACATAAGATACATAATTTACATGAAAACTCGCAAAGAAAGCATAAACAATAGATAATAATTAAGGTGTTTTAGACACCTATCAGATAACTCTATTTGCTGGAGCGACGGATCTTGGTGCAGTAACATCAATAGAAGAAGAATGTCGAAACGAAGGTGTAAAAGAAGTATGAAAACCACCTCTAAATTTTGAAGAACATGAAGGACGAAATCCTCTGAAATTATTCTGAGAAGAAGATACCAGAAAGGCTTTAGACTCAGCATCAGATCAGAGATTCGCATTTCGCTCAGAAAGAATTATCTCCTCACTCAAAAGTAAACTATGCAGTTGACCAAATGTAACAGGTGGTGATCGAATCCTGATGGAAGTAACAAAAGCATGATAATCTGGTCCAAGACCTGTAAGAACAATAACAATGAGTTCATCATCAGATATTCAAGATCCATAAGAAGCTAATTGATTTGAAAGCTTTTCAATATCAAAAATATATGTCGAAACTTTAGAAGATCCTAAACGCATATTTTGCAATTGAGTACGTAATTGAATTGTATGAGCAGAGGAAGAAGCACCAAACCGTTTTTGTAGATTATCCCATAATTCCTTTGAAGTAGAACAATCAGCAACATGAACTATAACAGAAGCATAAATCGAAGCAATAAGAAGAAGTAAAAGAACACAAGTATCTTCATCCTGCCAAATAGCAAAGTTTGGATTCACAGAAGGTGCAGATCTGGTGCCTGAAGCAAGAAATTATGCTGGACATGGATTTGTGCCATCAATATATCCAAGAACACGGAATTTACGAAGAATGGGAGTAATTAAAGACTTCCGAGCCAGAAAATTATCATCTTGAAGTTTTAAAGGTATGATATTCGCAAGAGTATGAAGAGGTACCGATGTAATTGAAGACACATAAGATTCAATGAGTCTCGACGTTGAAATTGATTGAAAAACTGAGAAATTAGGTTGAAAAGTAATGAATTGAATTTGAAGATTCAAGGTAATATTGCGGAAGAAGATCGAACCTTGAAAACCAATTGAAGATTTGGTTTTCAATTTGATACCATATTTGTAGAAAGAAGATCAGATTTTCATTAACTGAAAGAAAGAGAAGAATACAAGGTTCTTATATTACAGCCAGAGTTAACGGTAACTCAGGACTCTGTTTAACAGCGGTAAAACACTCATTTCGTATAACAGATTCCCAATAAAAAAGATACACGTGTACTCTGTCGGTTACAGATAGAACAACTAACTCAGACAAACTGAGTGACTGACTCAAGTAAAACTGAGTGGTGATCAGAATAGTTCTTCAATTAGTTATAGCTGATTTATTACAAAAATCAGCTAATGTTGGTCACTGGCCACCCCATGTAAAACCAATGATGGCCGTAACAAGCAACTTTTTACCAAAGGCTTCGTGGTTTTACTTCGCCGGGATCTGAATAGAGTTGCTTGCCGACTTCGTAGTTCTACTTTGCCGCGAGTATAAAACTAACCGAATAAGAATACAACACGCGTAAGACACGTGGCGTCAAAAGAAGCGCAACTGCTGCAAATCGACGCAAGAAGCTAAAAAGTGTTTAAATATCAGAAAACTGAGAGAGAAGTTTAAAAGAAGAGAATGAGACTCGGAAATAAGATATTTTATAATAAGTTTAAGTTTCTGATCGCTGCTGCTGCTCTAGTTTTATTCTGTGGATTAGGCCTTTCTTGTGAATTCAATATGGCTATGGTTGGTGATATTCGTGACTCTCCTGAAGGATCTCAAAACAGTCTTGAGATCGAAGATCTCGCCAAATTTGCTGTTGATGAACACAACAAGAAAGAGGTATGTATTCCTTATTTTTCATCCGTGTTGATTTTATTTTAACTTTTTTTTTAGGATGATTTCAATTTTGATTTGGGATTTTCTGGGGGTTTATTTTGTGTAGAATGCGCTTTTGGAATTCGTAAGGGTTGTGAAGGCGAAAGAACAGGTGGTTGCTGGTGCTATGCACCATTTGACACTGGAAGTAATTGAGACTGGGAAGAAGAAATTTTACGAAGCCAAGGTTTGGGTGAAGCCATGGATGAATTTCAAGGAGTTGCAGGAATTTAAGCATTCTGATCATGAATCTTCTGCCTCCACTTGTACTCCTTCCGATCTTGGGGTTAAGCGAGGTGATTACTTCACTATTTTAGAAACACAAGTATTATCGTTGATTTTTGTTAACTCCTTTGATTTATGAAACTATGCTGTATTCTGCTTGTTAGAGAAGATCCTATTTATGAAACTCTTTTGAATTATGTACACTCTTATGTTTATGGCAGTTTGTTTTTCATGGGATTGAGTGAGACCTGTTTGTAAGAGACCCATAGGTTCCTGTCTCTATAACCCGTTAATACAGATCAAGCTTTTGATACATTTGTTGTGTACTTTAGAGACTACATTATTAGAGTAACATAACCAAGGGCATAGTCTTCCAGATTGAGTGTATGGATTAAGAGTCCTACCCATGTCAGTAGTAGTGTCCTTGAGTTGAAACTAACAGAATCAACTATGCATGTACAAGAAGGTGACAGTATATTCTTCCAGCTGTTCATTCGTCTTCCATTATTCATTAATCAGAACGTATTTGAGGAACAAAACTTGAATGGCTGAGCACATAACAAGAACACACTCTTGTTCGGTATTTACATGAGCAATAGCTAAAACTTTTCATAACCTCAGTGTGTGCTTGGCTTATTAAGTAAGCTGAGTTGCTATAAGTAAGCTTATTAAGTAAGCTGAGTTGCTATAGGTTCCGTATTACAACCTTGTTCGTTCCTCTGAGCTTGGAGTGTTGTCGATATGACGAACTAACCCTTAAGGGGTATGATCGGGTGCCACATTGTAGTACGTACCAATGATTCTCGTAGTTAAGTTGGCATATGGTTTAGTCATGTTACATCTTAATGATGTTTACAGATTTCCGCTCTCTTTAGGCCCTTGTGTTCTCTCTGGACAATAGTACCGAGTTGTGTTTCCCATTTTCACCCTAACAAGTGATGGGCGGAACCAAGCTTCTACCTTCAGATTGTATAACTTAACTTAGCTAAGACCTCTGTTCCGGTCCACCTTTAATGGTCCTCAGTTGTCAATTTGGTTGCTTCAATTCTTTAATATCACAACCTTGAGACTGCTTAAGGAAACACGTCTTTTGTAGAGAGGGCAATTGGTTGTCCTCCAAAAATTTTGGAGAAGGGCTGACACCTTTATCTTCAATGTGCAATTACCAGAGGGCCATGCACCAGGATTGCAAGCAGTGCCAGCAGATGATCCTGCAGTCAAAGATGCAGCGGACCATGCCCTGAAGAGTATCCAGCAGAGATCTAATTCCTTGGCTCCATATGAACTGCTTGAGATTCTTTCTGCTAAGGCCGAGGTACTTCCTCCTTTCGCATGTTTTTTCCCAGTAGTGTTACCTTTTTTTTCCTGTGTTTGTGTAATCTTCTTAGGCCCCAGCATGTGTTTTTACTTGTTGGGCAAGGATGGGAATTCTTTTCATGCTTTCGACTTGTGTCCACAGGTAATTGAAGAATCGGCCAAGTTCCATATGCTTCTCAAGCTGAAGAGGGGAAGCAAGGAAGAGAAGTACAAGGTTGAAGTACACAAAAATGAAGAGGGTGCCCACCATTTGAATCAGATGGAAGCTGACCTTTCTTAAGCTGACATGAACCCTACTCTCTTCTAGTTACCGGGGTTGGACTGAAATTGGACTGAAATTGTCTGCTACATGCAAATCTACTGGAATCTAGAACATATTTCTTATAATAAATATAGATGTTCTCATGGCCAAGTTGATGTATATTCTGCAAAACGTACAATGGATGTGACTGATTTTATTTTGTAATGCACTAATCCTTTGAGTTTCCTCTGTGCACTGTGTAGATGGACTATGCACCATTAGAATTTTGAAACCCCGTAAAAAGATGCTAGACTTGACCAAAGGCAAGCTAAATGTCTCATATAGATGAGCAGTCTTTAACAATCGACTATTAACCTAGTTTTCGGATGGCAAGGGAAAGGCAACCTGTTATATAGCATGCTTTATGAGTTTGCCTTCCCTAATGTTGAATGACTGGAGTGACCATTATCGGGTGACCTTATCAGTATTCATAGGCAGGTTCAGGTCATCCTTCGCGTGTTAGGAGTGGAAGGTGTTGTTTGGTGTACTGGAAGTCATCCTAGGGAGTGGAAGGTGTGGTTTGGTATACTGGAAGTCGAGAACCCTTTTAAAGCAGCCTCCACATGAGATGGTAAATTTAAAATTATGGTAGTAGGATCAGGAATTTAGTCATCTTGGAAGCCGTATAACTATTGTTAGAAATTACAAGACAAATGCAAAAGAATGCAGCGATTTTATCTGGTGTGGGTGTTACTTCTGCTGTGGTCCATCAACTGATACCTTGCTGACATTAATGAAGTTAGAAGGGCCAAATTGACATGAGGAACAGTCTTGCCCAGGAATACATAAAATGGAACTCCTTTTGACTTGCCAAACTCTGACAAAATGTATGTGTGTTGCACTTCATCGGGCAGCCTTAAAGTTTCTTACTTCATTTTGCAACCCAAAAGTTTCCTTCTTCTTTGCAATTTTGCCTAATGTTCCGCTTGACCCGATTTCTTAGCCTTCTAACATGAAACGCCAAAATCTTTGTAATCCATGCTCTGACATCTTCTGAGCAAATTTCTGTACATTTTCTCCTGCACGAAACATTCTGTTCATCCCCATGGCATGAAACCTAGAATTGTCATGTTAACTAAGCCGAGGCAGCAAGTATTGAATCCCTTATCACATGCATACGCTCTAGGCGCCATTGAGGAGAAAAGAAAAAGGAATACCCATTTAACAGCGAGCATTGCTGGGTAAAGTGCAACACAACCACACCAATACAGGCAAACCACCATACAATATAGCCGTCATCCTACGGAAGCATGCCTGTCAAGAAGCATCCATTGTAAAAGCTAATGCATTCCCTACTGGGTAACAACTAAAAAGAAGATTCAAAAGATATTTACAACTAATAAAATCAAATCCTAGTTGGAAGGAGTGCCACGATATTTCTGACATTGAGAGATAAGAAAATGAAAATTAGAACTTCTTTTAATTGTAAGAGGAGGTATACTGCATATAATACACTTCCTAGATGTAGGTTGACAATTTCCTTATAAGCCTTTCTAGAGGGTTATAATACGTACAGTTTCCCCTTGTTACCTAAATGATAGGTCGTTGTCTTCCTTTCTTCCTTTCTGTTTCTGATCTCCTAAACTCTAGTATGCCCCATCAACATGACAATATCTGTGGCTATCTCTGCATATCAGAGCAGGGGATTGCAACTAACCTGTGTGTGCTGGAAACCTGGGACAGAGTCGTGATTACCTTATCTCTATCCTTCTTCATCATAATCCTCATCTTCACCTATCTTCTGGTTCAGTTGAGCAAGCTGCAGTGGGTCAATGGCCATCTTGTCCACATCGGCGAGAGACCAACCTGGATATTCTTCATGCTTCAACTCTGGAGGAAGCTCTCTGGAAACAGGATGTGCACTGGTGTGCCCATCCTGCAACTCCACATTTAGGTCGAAGTTCCGCAACACTTGGTTACCGCTGCTATCGAGTGCAGTGCTTTGCCTCGATTCATCGTCCTCAGCCCCATTGTCAAGCCTCTTGGTATTCAGCTTCTGCTTGTCATCTTGAGGAGACATGTCAAGATCATCTTCGCATTTCTCAGCATGGGTGCTTTCTCTCTCAATTGCTCGACCTCGGCCCCGACCTCTTCCACGCCCCCTTCCCCTTCCTCTGCCACTTGTACTACTATGACCTGCTTCTTGCTGCAAATAAAATTAAAATAACCATCTCTATCATTAGGATCATTTATTTCGGAAAAAAACAAACAGAAAGCGCTTCTACATTCCTTGTGCTAGAGAATGCGAGGCAGAGATATTTCTAATGAACTCTCAATACTAACTGAAATCCTGTTTGACATACCATCCTTGTTCTCTTTGCCTCTTCATCGCTATCATGGTCTTCATCATCTGCAGCTTTCCTGGCAGATCAGTGATAAAATAAAATCAGGCACTTTGATACTTCACAAAGAGAAAATAGAGAGAACATATTGGTTGAAAATTTACTACCTTCTCCTAGAAACATGCCTGTCATCACCAGCAGCATCGGAACCCCCTAAATCTGGGACCTTGCTGACAGTCTCTTTAAGGAAATCAAACACATTGAAACTTTGAACACATTGCTTTCTGAAATTTGAGGAATAAAAATTATTTAGTAAAAGTAACTCATAAGTAACAACTATTATTAGGTTTAAAGAAATAAGTCATTTTAACAAGATCATACGCCCAAATAGATGTTCATGGATCTAACATTAAGACATATCTGTTGAATCTAATGCAAAAGAAATAAGAAAGTAAAATAAATCCATAACAAAGAGTGCCAAGGAATATCAAGCCAAGAATTAACCACCGAAAGTTAAGAGGATAGTAACACAGCTGTGTTTTTTTTCCACATGATGTATATTCATATGAAAGTGGTACACCATGTCACACATGTCAATCAATCAATGAAATTAAAATCTAAGCTTTTAATAATTAATTTCAACCCTGATGAATGCTTCACTTACAAATGCAACGAACTCATGGTCTTTGCTCCTCTTTGAAGGGTGATATCATATGTCCTATCACAGAGATCTTGGAGAAATAATTCCAGTGCTTTAGCTGCAAGAACATGATAACGGATTCTTTAATCCGATTTCAATCTTCTTTCGCAAGTATAGTCGTGAATAAATATCTTATTGAAATGGAAGATAGTGAGGATGTTGAAGTTAAGAAAAGTCCAGACACAAAATGTAATCAACAAAATGACGGCTTAAGTAACAACTACTCACAGACTAAGAGCGGCACAGCCATTGCAATCTTCCCAACATCCTCATCTGCTTGCATTATCTTCTTAATCCTAGACTGGAAAAATAAATTTTTGTCAGGTAACTTTGTGATATCAGTGAGAGATTCTCTAAATGATATAAACGAAAAATTATCTAAAAGTTACTGCAAACACTTATAATAATATAAACACTTGGTTAATCTTAAAATGGGTGGCTGATGTCTTATCAGCAGAAATAAGAAGTCTGCAGCGAACCTATGAGTTACAAGTAATAGACCTAATAGTAAGCAAAACAAGAACAGAGGAGCCCTTATGCTCTGATAAGAGACCAGAATCCAACTGCACATGAAACATAATGCCTCTTTCCTCACCCTAATACCAACCTTCCAGATAGAAGTGCCGGAGGTTTCTATCTAATCTATCCTTTTTTCCTTACAAAAAACACAGGCATGCATAACATAGATTGGAACAGAAAGTGGAGGCAGGCTAACATTTGATTAGTCTCTAGACCTGAAGGAATTACGTAATCACAAAAACTTCGTTGATAAATGCAATGCGTCAATTGAAAAGAAAAATACCAGAAAACTTAGGAAATCTATGCAAAATTTGTCTTCCTTCTTCAACTGAGTTTTATCTTTTTATCAAACCCTCAAAAAAAGAGGTAGGAAACAAATGTCTTCATTATTTTAACTCCATCACTCACCACTATGTAAAAAGATCTAGTTTAAAACTCTCATCCATTACCGAAATGATAATAATGGTCAAAATTTTAGCCCACATCTTGATGTAAAACACACAAACAATTAACAAAATCATATGTAAACAATAGTGACATGCATGCATAATTAATCCTGGTCTATCACAAACTATTAAAACAAATTCAGCTCTTACGCAAAGTCACAAACAAATAAACTATTGAAGGAACAAATTCAGCTCTTAAACAGGTTAAGCTTATGAACTTTTGCTTAGTGTAAAACCTAATTAGTACACTAATGACTTAATATAGGATATCCAGCTTGGATGCTGATGACCTAAAGTTTACAAAAACTAAAACATAAGTATGGGCAGTGATAGAAGTTTAACCACAACATAACATTCCAAAATAAGTCCCAGTACAATAGTCCAATTCAAAACCCTAATCCCTAATTCCCAAAATACCAAAACAACATCCCAGAAACATATTCAGAAGAAAACCCAAACACTACTACATGCTGCTAATTAGAAGTGTGAAATCCTAACTTACCATCACCTAAAACCCCCTAAAATTTAAGCAACTCTCATACCATTCAACACAAGAAAAACATAACCTATTGTGAAGACTCATGCAAAAAAAAAAATAATAATAATAATAATCTTAAATACCAAAAAAAAAACAGATAAATTGGAAGTAAACACAGAGAAGAGAAGAGAGAGAGTTACCGCAGGAAAACGAGTATCAAGCTTCTTCCTCATTGCGTAATCAAGATTTTTCAGGCCATAAAAAATCAAACCATACAATCGAACTTGAATCAAAACCCTAACAATGAATACCTTATAATAAATCAAAAAGCCCTAACTTTAGATCCGAAGAAACTTGCAGAGAAGATCGAAAATTTGCTTCAAACAGACAGAAAGGGGAAGAGAGAGACAGAGGGAACTTTGCTTCTTCCGCTCTCTCTATCTAGAAAACCGCTATTTTCGGACTCGACGCGAAATTTAGACCAATGGGCGTGCTACCAATTTTGGTCGTCATGTTTTGCTATTTGACCGATTTCACCGCTAAGATGCAAACGTGTGACGTAGTTTTCTTCGTCATTGTGTCAGTTTGTTTACTCATATCAGCTGTGAGTGAACCTAACTTAAAGTAGGCAAGAATTTTCACCTACGCGGCAAAAGAGTGAACCGGAAAAATACTCTTCATTTTCGGAATCCTTTACAAATACTTTCTAAGATAAGTTTTGGGTAAGGGTTCATCTATAACAACAAAGACAACTGAATTCATATTTTGGGAGGTTAAAAGCATATTAATTCAAAAAAAATATTTAAATAATATTCAAGTAAAGTTACCAAATTTTGGAATTGTTGGTTTTAGAATAAACTGTAGTTATTCGTAGTTAAGAATTTAATAGGGATATTGGCGAATTAAATGGATTTCAATGGGAGAAAGAAATAGGCGCGAAATCAAGTCATTAATCTCTTTGTTTCATTTTAGTATCAGAAAAAAAAAAATCTCTTTGTTTCATTCAAAATAACTACGCATCAGGTCAAGATGATGTCATGTAGAAAGAAAAAGTAATCTGGACGATAGACAGTTAGATAGATAAGATCCCATTTTTCTGAGCTATGTATGTAACTTTAGATAAAAGGATCCTGCTTCAAAAGGCATAGAGTTGATGATTAGAGAGACAACCAATTTGGTCTGAAGATGAGCTGGAAACATCGAATGCATATGTTTTTATACATTTTAAAATAGAACTTGTTGAGCCTTAGGGTTGTGAAAGGAAAGCTAAAATACTAACATGAGGATTATAAAATATTCTTAAAAATAAGATTGAGAATCTTTTATGTAATCCATCTTGCTCCCGCGAGGTGAGTCTGACGAACACTTGTAACCTTTGATCAAATCGTAGTAAAATCATTATCCCTGGTGATCATAAGTTTTAAACTCCGAAGCACGTAATTCCTTGTAACTTAACATTTTTCTTGACATTACATACTTGATACTTACATTGCTTAACTGGATAAATTTTGTGGATAATAAATATATAAAAGTTGAAAGGTTTGTTGAAACTGAGTAAATGGTTATTCCATTGTCCTTTGCATGAGTATCACTGACGCCCTTTGGAGGTTTAAGCGGATTTTAATTTTAGGGTGGTATCCACTTGGGTGGAAGTATTCATTATGACTCGATTAGTACAAGACTGTTATTTTGACAATTTGAAAATAAATAAAGCATTATTCGATAATAAAAGTGTTAATCCAAATAGCTCAACCAATAAACTCTAGTGAGAAATTTTCAGGTTCATATGGGCATTGATGCACGTGCATAGGGCTCGATGTAGTAGGATATTGTGACATATCTTGATTAGTAGTACTTGGAATCCGTTATGCCTTTCATTTTTATTTTTTTATTATTTTTTTGCACGGGTCATTTATGTTTCAGATTCATCGAGTGTAGCATCTTTCTTTGTAAGGATCTTCTTTACTACTACTCCTATTCTTAAGATTCATCGCGTGAAATCCTACTAGATATAGAAATGTTGAAACAATCTATATTTACTCGAAGAAGAGTTGAAGACGTATTAATGACAAAGAAAAACACTTTAGACTGGGGTTAATTAGTAACTACTGACTTTGCCTTTTTCCGTTTCTATCAATTTCCCTACAACTGTGATTACTGAAAAACATAACATGTGAAGCTTATTTACATGGGTTTAGTGTGTAAATATCTTGATCATTACTAGAATCTAAGTGTTAAGATGAATGACATATGTTAGAGCATTGCTTGGTTGAATCCACCAAGCGTTGGTATGTCATGTTTGGTTGCCACATTTTAGTTCCAAAAACTCGAAGCTACTTGTTTTGATTACTAGAGTCAACTTCGTTAGGTTATATTAGGAACAATATAAATGTTGAGACTCGCTCGTGTTACTCTGTAGAACCTGAAGACGTATCAGCATCAACGAACTCGTAATCTTTCTATTCGAGGTTAGTAACACAAAATTGATTTGTTCTATTTTTATGTATGTTTCTTTCAAGTCGTTTAGATTGAAAACATAACATACGAAGTTTGTTTATGTATCTCTAGTACTGGTGACTTGAGCATTTCATTATGATCAAAGTGTCTATGAAAGATATACTAGTTGTTTTATACAACTTTGGTATATGGAGTTACGAAGTATAGTTTATCTATTGGAATTTGTAGATTCGACATAACACTATTTGGTAATTCATTATTATTTAGTGCGTTGAACTTTCGGGTTGTTACCTAGAAAACTATGTTTAACTACATGAGTTTAAGGAAGTAGAAATATGAAAGTTGTTTCCTAAGTTGAAAGGAACCAAAGGATCTATTATAGTTTTAAATCCCTTGAACAATGATTTTTACTTGGACCAATCCTAAGGATCTCTAATAGGACCGATCCCTTACCAAGGATCTCTATTAGGACCGATCTCATGGATCTCTAGTAGAATTGATCCTCAATTTAATCAAGTTTGTGTTTTTGGTTTGTATATTATTTTAGGGTTGCATAGATACCAAGTATTTTGGTTAAAAATGAAAATTCACAAGATATCGACATAATATATTTAAACATGTGCTAAACTCTTATTACGTATTTTCCATGATACTCAAAGCGAGATCCTATAACCGAAATACTCCAAATATCTTTTAGGTATTCAAATTTATATGTTTTCCATATCCCAGAGGATAAGCATTTCTCTTGTAGCTAGTTTAGTAAAGTATATGTTGCATACTAGATAATATTGGTTGTTATCCAAGAGAGATCTCGGTACATGTGTTGGATTACAAGGTTGAAGAGAACAAAACCGAAAATATACATTTATTACATATCTTTAGGACTTTCTGATTCGGTAACCTTCTTGTTGTCCAAACATGCCTTGATCATTATAAATAGTAGAGATTGTGTTATTATAAACTCATCCCTTTTGACACGCTAGTTAACTGTTGGTGCGGTAATAAATAGTTAAGATTGAAGTCTATTTAGGGTTCTCATATGATTAGGAAATGGGTTTCCATTTGATCCAAATTTACAACAAAAAACTAGATTTAAGCACTACATTACCAGTTTCGGCAGTACCATCATTCCACATTCCACTCTTACATGATGCTTGATTTGGTTTGCGTAGTTTGGTTTCATTTCTAGTTTTATTTATTTCTTTTCAATTTAATGAATACCAATATCAATGCATTGTTTGATTGTCTTGATTAATTCGGGGAGTTTTCTTTTTATTAAGGTTTTATTTTGATAACATATATTGTATTTGTTCATCATCAATTGGGGTTGTATTAGTGTTTCAATTTGGGGAAAAGATGATATTGCAGAGATTTGTTGATTACTCTATATTTTTTGGTTTTCTATGGTTTCCATGGAATTTTATTATGGTTTCATTCCAATAAGCTTTTAGGGTTTCCTGAAAAAAATGCAAGGGAAAAACAGAAGAAGATTAACATGCTTCTTTGAAAATGAATTAAGTCATGAGTTCTCTATAAACTAACTCCCTCTCCTAGCCCATTTAAGATGATTCATGGATATAAATGTATTTTAACAGGGTATGGTACCTACCACCTAAGAAATTAACAATTTTAGTCGTTTAAGAAGAAAAAAACGAGATGGAAATGTCAGACCTAGGGCATTTAAAGTTTATAAAAAATGGGGCACTTTAGAATACTAATTATCAGTCTGGGGCATTTAAAAAAAAATCTCCGAGTTAAAAACCCAATTCAAAGGAGCTAAAGAAATCAATAAGTCAATATAATTAAATTTTGCTTAGTTTGGTGGATAATTCCCAGTTCAAAAAAATTAAGGTGATTGATCCGCCGATCACCGATCAATTTATCTATCTTTAGTATTAGGTCTGAAAAAGTGGGGGTCTAACAACCTCACCCAATATTTCGCTTAGCAATCTGTATGGACTAACTCCAATATACTTTCAAGAGAATCAACTAGACAGTCAGACTCAATCTTAAGAAAAGTATATCAAGGAGTTATATCTCAATTTCTCAATTCAATACTTACTCAAGCAAGTAGCAATCTGCGAGTCTAATTGAATACAAGAAAAATTAACTTGAACGGTACCAAAGACCAATGTTCAAGGATCAATCAATTTCAATCACCAACCAAAGGTTGGATTTACCAATTGATCGATTCAACGCGCAACCTGTGATATTTCAATCATATAACAAAATATAATCCTGAAAAAAAATAACACAGACACCAGAAATTTTGTTAACGAGGAAACCGCAAATGAAGAAAAACCCCGGGACCTAGTCCAGATTGAACACACACTATATTAAGCCGCTACAGACACTAGCCTAGTACAAACTAACTTCGGTCTGGACTGTAGTTGAACCCCAATCAATCTCACACTGATCCAAGGTACAGTTGCGCTCCTTACGTCTCTGATACCAGCAGGATACTACGCACTAGATTCCCTTAGTCGAAGACTTTAATAAACAAACATGTATCACACAGAAAAATCTACGGTGATAGATAAATTCGTCTCCCACGAATATACCTATGAGTTTTGTTCCGTCTTTTGATAAATCAATGTGAACATGAACCAATTGATAAACCAGACTTATATTCCCGAAGAACAGACTAGAAATATCAATCAACTCACAGTAATCTTAATCGACTAGCGAAACAAGATATTGTGGAATCACAAACGCTGAGACGAAGATGTTTGTGACTACTTTTCTATCTTGCCTATCGGAGAACTTAATCTCAAGACAATCTTACGATTACACTCAATCACGATAGAAACAGCAAGATCAGATCATGCAAATACAGAGAAAATAGTTGGGTATGGCTTCACAATCCTAATGAAGTCTTCAAGTCGTTAACCTATAGGGTCTCGGTAGAAACCTAAGGTTAAAGGAAAATTGACTCTAGCTTATACAACTAGTATCACACAGGAGGTGTGGGGGTTAGGTTTCCCAGTTGCTAGAGTTCTCCTTTATATAGTCTTCAAATCAGGGTTTGCAATAAATGCTACCTTGGTAACAAAGCATTCAATATTCACCGTTAGATGAAAACCTGATTAGATTCAAGATAATATCTTTCAACCGTTAGATCGAATCTTATCTTGTTATACACAAATGAAATGCACATTCATTTAGGTTTGTGTAACCGTACCTAAACGTGTACACCTAGTTGGTTCAACAGTAGTTAACCAATGGATAGCCATATGATCACTTTCAAATAAACCTTATTCATCTTCACCATAATTAATTCAAATGACTCAAAAGAACTAGTTAGAGAGTTGTTCAATTTCTTAGATCTCATAGAAGTATATAAGACACAATCGAAACAAAAACGATTTTGATTCACTCGAATTGATTCATGAACATTATAGCCACGGTTTTCAAATATGCATTCCTTAGTTTATATAAGTCTTAGTTCACGAATAAACCGTGTTTAGAAAATAACCCACTCAAGTACGCATACCGGTACGCATACTTAAGTACCCGGATTGAGTTTGTTTTCAGTTCACAAACTCCAGCATAAATTCACGGGATGTGAACTTCCGGAAGTACGTGTACGGGTACGCTGACTTAGCTTCCGGACATCCTGAACCAGTAAAGTACACATACTTTATTTCAAGGATTTTGGACTTACACAAGTATGAGTTCACATACAATGTTTATATCCATTCAAGGTTATATATTCTAAACTCTCATTTCAATCATTGAAACATTCTTAGAGGATGTTAAATAGAGGTTATTCACACACTATTTTTCATCAAAGCGGTTTTCAAGATATTGAAATAATCAACATGACTTTCGTCACTTGTAAAGATGAACTTGGCCAAAGCGAAAGCTTACCAACACATATTTTGAGAAATAGATAAGCGAGATAAACTCGGCTAGAAATAGCAAATGTGTATAATCGAAGTCTATATAGCAATACGACTTTTGTCTCAAGATAGAAGATATATTAGATAGACTCTTGAGTGATAGATAAGTTCAAGTCTCCATATACCTTTTAATCGATGAAGTTCCACCAGTTCCTTGAGTAGTTCTTCGTCTTTGCATGATGAACGTCGTAGAGTCTAAATCTCAACTATACTTTCTATCCTAATCCGAGACTTAGCTATAAGTAGACTAGAAATCAAGACTTATAGTTTTGGCAACTAAACTTGACAAACAAACTTGAGATAGCAACGCTTGCGAGTTCGACCGGGCAGTGCTCTAATAAGGTCCTCTAGTCTCGTCACATTATTCTTAAAAACAAGGGATGTTTAACATTTGGTACCCAACAAATGTGCAATACTTAGCTTTGGTACCCAACATTTGAAATATTAAGCGTTGGTACATTAGTTGGCTGTCAATGACTCTGATATACCAAATTTTATATTATCATCTCTAATTATTATGAGAAAATTATTGAAATTTCTAATTATCTCGATTAAAGTCCTAAATCATCAAATAATCTTCTTCACCATCGTTGAATGAACTGAACACAGAAATCTCAACCATTAATCTCTACACGTCTCTATTATTAACGGCAACAAGTCACTAGTATCGACTGATTTTTCTATCTAAAATTCTCTCCATCTCCTCCTGCAATTTGGAAATGAGTAAAGACCCAAGTTTCATAATCCGATACAATCTTTAAAACAAACCTTCATCTCTCGTCATCCATCAACTAAATCAACGACAGCAGCTTGATTGCTTTGTTGTTTCCATGGGATTAAATTCCTTCGTAATCTGAAAATAACTCGAAGGCAATCTTTACTTCCTTCTAGATTTCAAACACCTTTCTTAATCCTTGGTAATCACCCACAAAAGTTATAGGTCGCATATGTACGATATTGGGGCAGAACTGGCTGGGGACTTCAATTGAGCATTTGATATGCACAACCTGGAAATCTTATTGTATATCAAGGAAATATCTTCTCCAATTCCATATAATACAAATCTTTAGAAAACTTACATTTCTTAGTCATTCAAATCATACATTAATGTCATCCATTCAATACTGAAAACACTGGGGGTACAAAACACGCCACCAACTTTTTCGTAGACAATCTGTATGGACAAACTCAACACAACTCCGAGAGTTAAAACTCAATCAAGGAAAGTGTCTAGAGTTATATCTCTATCTCTCTTGCAATTAAAATGTTTACAAAATTGAATCCGTGAGCCTAATCACAAAGAGAGTTCTTGGACGGTACCAAAGACCAATGTTCAAGGATCAATCAAGTCGTATCCAACAAACTATGTCGGACGTATCTACTTTGATTGATAAATGCACACCTGTGATATTTCAATTATAAAGATAAACAATATAATGCGGAAAAAAGAAATAACACAGACACCAGAAATTTTGTTAACAAGGAAACCGCAAATGCAGAAAAACCCCGGGACCTAGTCCATATTGAACACCAAACTGTATTAAGCTGCTACAGACACTAGCCTACTACCAATTAACTTTGGTTTGTAATGTTGTTGAGCCCAAACTCAGTCTCCTACTGATTCAGGTACAGTCGCGCTTCTTACGCTTCTTGAATCCCAGAAGGACTCCGCACAATTGATTCCCTTAGATGACGTCACACCAACTAAGAGTTGTTGTTAGAGCATTGCTCGGTCGAACTCGCATGTGTTTCTATCTCAAGCATGTTTTTCAATGTTAGTGATCAAAACTATAAGTCTTCATTTCTAGCCTACATAGCTAAAGGTCTCGGACTAGGATAAAAATTGTAGTTGAGCTCAAGACTCCATGGCAATCATCATACAAGACGAAGGACTACTCAAGGAACTGGTGGATCTTCATCGACTAAAAGGTGTGTGGAGACTTGAACTTATTTGTCACTCAAAAGTCTATCTATTATATCTCCTACTCTTGAGACAAAAGTCGTGCTGATGTATAGACTTTCATTATACACATTTGCTATTTCGAGCCGAGTTTAACTCGCCTATTTATTTCTCGAAATATGTGTTGGTAGCTTTCGCTTTAGCAAAATTCATCTTTACCTCATGTTATGTTTCAATCACTTTGAAAATTGCTCTGACGAAAAATGGTATGTGAATAACGGCTACATAACGTCCTCTGAGAATGTTTCAATGATTGAAATTAGAGTTTAGATTACATAACCATTGGTAGGATATAAGCATTGTTGTGGAAACACATATATCTATAAGTCCTTATTCCTTGAACTAAATTTTGTGAACTTTGTTGATCAAGAGAAACGGAATGTGGCGTGAGCCAAGTCCGCGAACTGGCGGAAGTTCTCGACCCGAGAATTTCTGCTGGAGTTTGTGAACTCCTTCCGTGAGCTTAAGTCCGCGAACCCAGTCCGCGAAATTGAGCAGGTTATATCTAAAATCGGTTGTTCTTGAACTCATGCTTATTTAAACTAAGGAATGCTTTTGCAAACCGTGGCTATAAAGTTCATGAACCGATTCGAGTGAATCAAACCGTTTTTGCTTCGATTGTGTCTTGTGTAGTTACGTAAGATCTAATCAATTGAACAACTTTCTGACTAGTTCATTTGAGTCATTTGAACTAGTTATGGTGAAGAAGAATATGGTGGATATAAAAGTGTTCATATGGCTAACCATTTGGTTAACTATTGTTGAACCAACAAATGTTAATGTTTGGGAACGGTTCGTAAACCCAAAATTGGACACTTCATTTGTGTGTAACAAGCTAAGTTTTCGATCCAACGGTTGAGAAATATTAGCTTGAATTTAATCAGGTTTTCATCTAACGGTGAATATTGAATGCTTTGTTACCAAGCGAACATTGATTCCAAACCCTGATTTGAAAGACTATATAAAGGAGAACTCTAGCAACTGGGAAACCTAATCCCCACACCTTACGTGTGATACTAGTTGCATAACTAGAGTCGATTCTCCTTTAACCTTTGGTTTCTTCTTCTAAAACCAGGTTAACGACTTAAAGACTTCATTGGGATTGTGAAGCCAGACCGATACTACTTTTCTTGTAGTTGTGTGATCTGATCTTGCATCTTCTATTGTTACGAGTACAATTGTAATAATTGGCTCGAGATTTATATCTCCGATAGGCAATATAGAAAAGTAATCACAAACACTTAGTCTCATCGTTTGTGATTCCACAATATCTTTTTAGCTACGTCGATTAGGATTATTGTGAGGTGATTGATAATACTAGGTTGTTCTTCGGGAATATAAGTCCATTTTATCAATTGGTTCATGTTCACCTTGATTTATCAAAGACGGAACAAAACTCATAGGTATATTCGTGGGAGACGAATTTATCTATCACCGTAGACTTTTCTGTGTGATACAGATTTGTTTATTAAAGTCTTCGACTTTGGGTCGTAGCAACTCTTAGTTGTGGGTGAGATCATCTAAGGGAATCAAGTACGTAGCATCCTGATGAGATTAGAGGCTTAAGAGCATAAATGTACTTTGGATCAGTTTGTGATTGATTGGGGTTCAACTACAGTCCAGACCGAAGTTAGTTTGGAGTAGGCTAGTGTCTGTAGCGGCTTAATACAGTGTATGTTCAATCTGGACTAGGTCCCGGAGTTTTTCTGCATTTGTAATTTCCTCGTTAACAAAATTTTGGTGTCTGTGTTATTTCTTTTCCGCATTATATTTTGTTATACAATTGAAATATCACAGGTTGTGCGTTGTTCAATCAATTAGAATATCCGACCTTTTGGTTGTTGATTTAAATTGATTGACACTTGGATATTGGTCTTTGGTACCATCCAAGTTATCTCTCTAGTATTTTATAAAGACTCGCAGATTTCTCTTTGCTTGAGTATATATCAAATCGAGAGATTGAGATATAAACTCTTTGATATACTTTTTTATCTAGATTGAGTCTGACTGTCTAGTTGATTCTCTAGAAAGTATATTGGAGTTTGTCCATACAGATTGCTAAGTGAAATATTGAATGTGGTTGTTGTACCCCCACTTTTTCAGTTGCTTCAACTCAAACTTTAAACCAAATCTGTCTCCTACAGATTAAGCCTACATAATTGGTTTCCTAATTACGATCAAAATAGATGATCAAATCAAACGTAGGATCAAGGTGATGGAAATCGATAGCAATTTGACAAAAGTCTAGCTATCTTCAAAATCCGGACTTATGCAACCCAAAATGCATCCTAGATTATTATCAACCTCACAAGTATAAAACTTGCGAAATCACAAAGTTGAGATGAATAGAACTTTGTGATTTTTATCTATCTTGTTCAAGTGATAAATCAACGATCAAACAAGATTAGGGTACTCAATTTATCAAGATAAAAGATATCTGGACCTGGCTTCACGAATCCCAATGAAGTCTTTGATTGTTGCAAACACTCAAAGGGTTTCTGGAGAGGACGACTCTAGATACAACTAGGACACACCAAAAAGTAGTGTCAGGATTCAAAGATCCCATTTGCCAAGAATTCCCTTTATATAGACATTCAAAGCATAGGTTATTTTAGGTTTAAGCTAAGATAGCTTTGGAACTAAGCAAACAATATTCACCGTTAGATGAAAACTTTGAATCTCATTCCATAAACAGGATATACACTCTGGTTAGGTAAACCGTAACCGAACCATGTACAAAGACTATGTTCAGCATAGTTAGCCGAAACTAGCCGGTTCGAACTTAAAAGCTTAATACTCATTTTTATGAACACAAAGACATTGATCTTAAATCACAATCATGTGATCAAATAAGTTTAGTTTTTTTAGAGAACTGTTCAAATGCAAATTATCTCACAGAAATAATTGAATCATAATCGGCTTAATACAGTGTACCTTGGATCAGTGTGAGATTGATTGGGGTTCAACTACAGTCCAAACCGAAGTTAGTTTGGAGTAGGCTAGTGTCTGTAGCGGCTTAAATACAGTGTATGTTCAATCTGGACTAGGTCCCGGGATTTTTCTGCATTTGCGGTTTCCTCGTTAACAAAATTCCGGTGTCTGTGTTATTTCTTTTCCGCATTATATCTTGTTATATAATTGAAATATTACAGGTTGTGCGTTGTTCAATCAATTAGAATATCCGACCTTTTGGTTGTTGATTTAAATTGATTGACACTTGGATATTGATTTTTGGTGCCATCCAAGTTATCTCTCTAGTATTTGATAAAGACTCGCAGATTTCTATTTGCTTGAGTATATATCAAATCGAGAGATTGAGATATAAACTCTTTGGTATACTTTTTATCTAGATTGAGTCTGACTGTCTAGTTGATTCTCTAGAAAGTATATCGGAGTTTGTCCATACAGATTGCTAAGTGAAATATTGGGTGTGGTTGTTGTACCCCCACTTTTTCAATTGGTATCAGAGCAGGCAAACACGTTTAAGACATTACAAGTATGTGTTTGTAGCGATCTGAGGATGGACGATAGTATCTCTGATAAACGCGTCACCAGAAATAAAGGCTATGTCTTGTCTAATTATATTAAAGAGAAAGATTCCTCAATCTCAAATATAGACGAACCATGTGTTCCAACAAGACAGACAGGCTCCGACATGAGTATTTCCGATTACCCTTCAAAAGAGTCTATCTCTATAAATGAACGGGAAACAGCTGAAGAGAGTGTCTTGATTCTAAATCTTGCTAGAGTCCAAGCTGATAGATTTAATCGGTTAAAACACCATGTCGATGTTCTGCTTGGTGTAATAAGAGACTGCAAATTCAAAGAAAATACTGAAGATCATTCTTCACGTATGACTCTTGAGGATAGCCTCAAAAAGGATGCTTTGGAAATTGAACATCGCCTGAGTAAACTCTCTATTCAAGGATGTTCTAAGCAGTCTAATATACCAAGCACTTCTGCTACGCCTGAAAACCTTCCAGCTCCAGAAGTAAAATTGGAATCCCTTCCTGTTAAAAAGAATGTGTCTGAATTTCCCATTGATCAAGGATGTTCCACATCACATGGAAGGAAGAAATCTCCTAACGAGGTTGTCAAGACTACCTTGCCTAATCACACTCGTGATCAGAAAGTATGCCTCTTTTGTGATGCAAAAGGCTCTGCTAAACAAAAAGGAAACTCTAGGTTGAATAAAACCTCCTTGGTTCAACTTCAACACACCTTAGACTTAATTATCAAAGGTGTAACTGACATTCATATATCTAAACCAGTTGGTTTTCGTACTTACCCTGTGTATGTTACTAGGAAGGTCAGTTCAATGAGTTCCTCAAATGCTCTAAAGCAGAATACGAGTCTTAACAAGAATCGTCCAAGGAAAGATCATGTCGTTTCCTCTGGAAATAACAGTTCCCTTAATGTGAACAAAATTCCAGAAGAAAAAAGAAAAATTGATGATATGAGAAATAACCTGATGGAGATGATTGAAGGATATAAAGAAATTGTCGACAGGTTGTCATCCTCCTCAAGTCAAAATTCTTCTGGTAAGAACTCTAACTATGTCTCGCATTTTGATGACAGTAAGTTTTATGATAATTTCTCACATAAAAATGGATCTCTTTCTAAATTCAGAAGGAAAAAGAGACTCGACCATAAACACAGTTCTTTTAATGATCTCAGAGCTCATACTTGTGCTAATTAATCACAAGGGTTAAGAACTTGCTCATGAAAATTTGTTGAGCAAGTTGTGTAAAATTCAGGTATTCTATGGCAATTTGGTGTTCTTCTTGGTTGAGCTATCCTCTTATCGTTTATAGCTAAAGCCATTTATGAATTCTCATGTAACAAAAGTTTTTTTTTTGTTTTATTCTTTATGGGCCATGTTGTATTTGTATGTGTACACTTGTTACCATCACGAGTCAACCGCATGGATACCCTAAAGGTCTTCTTCCCTAAGAAAACATATAAATACAAAACCTCTGAGTCACGTTTGCGTACTCTAGGTTATTTTGGTTTATCAAGAATGTCGTCTTCTTCACAATCGTGTGGTTTTGCTAAAGGCTTTCTTGATAAAGGTATTGGTTTTGAATCCGAAGGGAGGAAGAAAAGAACCCTTGTAGATGAAAATCATCCCAATGCCTCGTGTTACTATGCGTATACTCATGAGAATGTTGAGAAGGATGATATGATTTCTGCTGAAGTGGTCCATGGCTTTCTTAAGTATTTTGAGGAAGCAAAACTACAGCTCGTTGATACTCTGAAAAGTCTTGATGTGTTGAAAACTGAGTTGAAAAAGGTTTCATCTGACTTTGGTCTCATAAAATCTCACATCAATGATCTTCACAAATAGAATCTCTTCCCTGAAGATGCAATGGATGCTGCTAATCACAAGCTCAAAGACACCAAGACTCGTGAGGATCCTGAACCGTCTATTTGACCTTAGTTCGTGTTCGACCATGGCACTGGAGTCTGCTTTTGTTTCCTAGCTTGTTGATTTCTTTTATTTGTCTAGTAAATCTTCTATTTTATTTGTTTTCTATTAGAAGAATAACTAGAGTTTGGAATAGCCATTATTGTGATTACACATAGCTATGTCCAACATTTTCATCTTCATGTTTTTAGATTTATTGGTTTAAATTCTAAATTTGTTTGGAAGATGATTTTTGCAGTATTAATCTTTATGATTTTATATATTGCAATATTATTATGGGACTTGACCGTCCCATATCTTGTCAAAAGTAAAGTCTTTCGAATGTCGATATTCATATGTTGATAAAAGAATGAATGGACTTTTGACAAATACAAAATTTAAGCCTATATTGTCAATTTTTGATGGAAGATAGGTTAAAATCTTTTGTTTTCAAGGATTATGTCTATTTAATATCGTTATGCGAATAGTGATGGAAAATAGAATGAATCCTTGTGTATTCCGCAGTAATTGATCTTCCCTGGTCCATATTTTATTTATTACTGTGAGGCTCCGTGAAGTGTCTTATATTGAGCATTGAACGACCAAGTTGATTATTTTCATGATTAGATATGTTGTTGTTCCGTAAGGTACTTTATGTCGAGCACATTCAACTAAATTGATCATCTTGTTTGGTTATTTATTTGTTGCTCCGTAAGTTTTCTTATGTCGAGCACGACCAATTAAATTGATTACTTTTGTGATTAGTTTGATTGTGTATTTCGATTAGATTAATTATGGGTTCTCTTGTGATTAATCTAATTGTATATTTTGAGTCTCCATAAGTTCACTTATGTTGAGCACTTGTAAATTAAATTAATCATGGGTTCTCTTGTGGTTAGTTTGATTGAATTTTTTGGATTCAAATTCATACTTGTATGTGATTTGTTATGTCCAAAGAAATCCTTCTTTTCTTTCGAAATTAAGGTCGCTCTTGTTGTTCTTTCGGGAATGACATTTTATGGGGGAGAGTTCTTTTGAACTTGTGCTTAATTGCCAATCTTTGTGGGGAGTGCGGTTATGGACTATTGTAGGGGTTATCTTGTATCTTTACAAACTTCTTGATGAATCCATTTATTTTCGGCTTTATGATTGCATCTAAATAAGATGATATACTTTTGCTTTCTTTTGGTCAAGAAATGTCTCTTTCGGAAATTTCATTAGGATCCCGTTCTTGTACCTTTGCCAATTTTATTGACAAAAAGGGGGAGAATTAATATGTAGTTCACACTACAAATACATATGGTTTTCGGATCATTATGTAAGGGGGAGTGGTTTCCATGTGAGATGGAGTATTAACTAAGGGGGAGTGATACGTATCACCATAGTATTGTTGTTGAAGTTGTGATACAATTGGACTTTGACGTTGTGTAATGATACTATGACACTGTATAACAATGATTGAGGACTATTGTTTTCTTGTTGTTATAGCTACAGATTTTCAACAACGATGATACTAAACTTACAACCTTTGGGATCATTGGAGTACTTGGAAGTGACGAAGATTTCGAGTAATGTTGAAAATTAGGCATGTGGAATAGGAGCTACAAAAGTTAATTTATTTATTTTTTGTATTCCATATATATTAATAGTTTTATCATAAAATTGACAAAGAGGGAGATTGTTAGAGCATTGCTCGGTCGAACTCGCATGCGTTGCTATCTCAACCATGTTTGTCAATGTTAGTGATCAAAACTATAAGTCTTGATTTCTAGCATACATAGCTAAAGGTCTCGGACTAGGATAGAAAGTGTAGTTGAGCTCAAGACTCCATGCCAATCATCATACAAGACGAAGGACTACTCAGGGAACTGGTGGATCTTCATCGAATAAAAGGTATATGGAGACTTGAACTTATCTGTCACTCAAAAGTCTATCTATTCTATCTCCTACTCTTGAGATAAAAGTCGTGCTGATGTATAGACTTTCATTATACACATTTGCTATTTCGAGCCGAGTTTAACTCGCCTATCTATTTCTCGAAATATGTGTTGGTAAGCTTTCGCTTTAGCCAAATTCATCTTTACCTAGTGACGAATGTCATGTATGTTTAATCACTTTGAAAATTGCTCTGACGAAAAATGGTCTGTGAATAACGGCCACATAACGTCCTCTGAGATTGTTTCAATGATTGAAATGAGAGTTTAGATTACATAACCATTGGTAGGATATAAGCATTGTTGTGGAAACACATATATGTATAAGTCCTTATTCCTTGAACCAAAGTTTGCGAACTTTGTTGATCAAGAGAAACGGAATGTGGAATGAGCCAAGTCCGCGAACTCAGCCCGCGAACTGGCGGAAGTTCTCGACCCGAGAATTTCTGTTGGAGTTTGTGAACTCCTTCCGTGAGCTTAAGTCCGAGAACCCAGTCCGCGAACTTGAGCAGGTTATATCTAAAATTGGTTGTTCTTGAACTCATGTTTATTTAAACTAAGGAATGCCTTTGAAAACCGTGGATATAAAGTTCATGAACCGATTCGAGTGAATCAAACCGTTTTTGCTTTGATTGTGTCTTGTGTAGTTACATAAGATCTAAGCAATTGAACAACTCTCTAACTAGTTCATTTGAGTCATTTGAACTAGTTATGGTGAAGAAGAACATGGTGGATATGAAAGTGATCATATGGCTAACCATTTGGTTAACTATTGTTGAACCAACAAATGTTAATGTTTGGGAACGGTTCGTAAACCCAAAATTGGACATTTCATTTGTGTGTAACAAGCTAAGTTTTCGATCCAACGGTTGAGAAATATTAGCTTTAATCTAATCAGGTTTTCATCTAACGCTGAATATTGAATGCTTTGTTACCAAGCTAACATTGATTGTAAACCATGATTTGAAAGACTATATAAAGGAGAACTCTAACAACTGGGAAACCTAATCCCCACACCTTACGTGTGATACTAGTTTCATAACTAGAGTCGATTCTTCTTTAACCTTTCGTTTCTTCTTCTGAAACCGGTTAATGACTTAAAGACTTCATCGGGATTGTGATCTGATCTTGCATCTTCTTGTAGTTGTGTGATCTGATCTTGCATCTTCTATTGTTACGAGTACGATTGTAATAATTGGCTCGAGATTTATATCTCCGATAGGAAAGATAGAAAAGTAATCACAAACACTTCGTCTCATCGTTTGTGACTCCACAATATCTTTTTTCGCTGCGTCGATTAGGATTATTGTGAGGTGATTGATAATACTAGGTTGTTCTTCGGGAATATAAGTCCATTTTATCAATTGGTTCCTGTTCACCTTGATTTATCACGGAACAAAACTCATAGGTATATTCGTGGGAGACGAATTTATCTATCACCGTAGACTTTTCTGTGTGATACAGATTTGTATATTAAAGACTTCGACTTTGGGTCGTAGCAACTCTTAGTTGTAGGTGAGATCATCTAAGGGAATCAAGTACGTAGCATCTTGCTGGGATCAAAGGCGTAGGAGCATAACTGTACCTTGGATCAGTGTGAGATTGATTGGGGTTCAACAACAGTCCAGACCGAAGTTAGTTTGGAGTAGGCTAGTGTCTGTAGCGGCTTAATACAGTGTATGTTCAATCTGGACTAGGTCCCGGGGTTTTTCTGCATTTGCGGTTTCCTCGTTAACAAAATTCCGGTGTCTGTGTTATTTCTTTTACTCATTATATTTTGTTATATAATTGAAATATCACAGGTTGTGCGTTGTTCAATCAATTAGAATATCCGACCTTTTGGTTGTTGATTTAAAATGATTGACACTTGGATATTGGTCTTTGGTACCATCCAAGTTATCTCTCTAGTATTTGATAAAGACTCGCAGATTTCTATTTGCTTGAGTATATATCAAATCGAGAGATTGAGATATAAACTCTTTGATATACTTTTTATCTAGATTGAGTCTGACTGTCTAGTTGATTCTCTAGAAAGTATATTGGAGTTTGTCCATACAGATTGCTAAGTGAAATATTGGGTGTGGTTTTTGAACCCCACTTTTTCAGTTGCTTCAACTCAGTTGAAGACTTTAAACCAAATCTGTCTCCTATAGATTAAGCCTACATAATTGGTTTCCTAATTACGATCAAAATAGATGATCAAATCAAATGTAGGATCAAGGTGATGGAAATCGATAGGAATTTGACAAAATTCTAGCTATCTTCAAAATCCGGACTTATGCAACCCAAAATGCAGCCTAGATTATTATTCACCTCACAAGTATAAAACTTGCGGAATCACAAAGTTGAGACGAAGAGAACTTTGTGATTTTTATCTATCTTGTTCAAGTGATAAATCAACGATCAAACAAGATCAGGGTACTCAATTTATCAAGATAAAAGATATCTGGACCTGGCTTCACGAATCCCAATGAATTATTTGATAGTCACAAACTCTCAAAGGGTTTCTGGAGAGGACGACTCTTGATACAACTAGGACACACCAAAAAGTAGTGTCAGGATTCAAAGATCCCATTTTCCAAGAATTCCCTTTATATAGACATTCAAAGCATAGGTTTTTTTAGGTTTAAGCTAAGATAGCTTTGAAACTAAGCAAACAATACTCACCGTCAGATGAAAACTTTGAATATCATTCACATAAACAAGATATACACTCTAGTTAGGTAAACCGTAACCAAACCGTGTACAAAGACTATGATCAACATAGTTAGCCGAAACTAGCCGGTTCGAACTTAAAAGCTTAATACTCATTTTTATGAACACAAATACATTGATCTTGAATCACAATCATGTGATCAAATAAGTCTAGTGTTTTTAGAGAATTGTTCAAATGAAAATTATCTCAAAGAAATAATTGAATCATAATCGGTATAATTGGTAAATGCACAAAGTACAAATACATGAGTCGTTCGTGAATCGGCTGAGTTATGGTATGCTGACCGGTTTGCAAACTAATAAGCAAAATCGAGTTCCGTAGTTGACATAACTTTTTCAGTTCACGTACCAGTTTGCAAACTTAGGTGCAAAACTGAGTTTCGGAGTTGACAAAACTTTTTCAGTTTTCCAACCGGTTTGGAAACCTTAAGACTTTATCGGTTCTGGAGTTCACAAAACCTTTTCAGTTTGCTTATCCGTTTGGGTACTAAACTGGTTCAGGAACATAGAACAATATTGATTCGCTTACCGGTTAGGATACTTATACCTAGTTCCCTTACCACAGTTCCAAAAAGGTTTGCATACGAATATGCATACCTATCCGGATCACAAAACAAACATATTTTCCCATGATGAGCATTTATATATATATAGCTATTTCGCTACGTATACGAGTACATGTAATACGATTTCAGACGTATAACAGTTATCTCAGTTTGTAAGACTGATAACACTGTCTTGTATTCCAAATATAGTAGTTCTATATTTTTCTCTAAATCAATTCGAAACATTCCCGAATAACATCAATGACACATATAACCGTTTCAAGCTATTTTCGAATGATAAACTTGAATCATGATTTTGTTTCCGAACAAAAAATTGTTCTCGACCGAAATTGATCAAGTATGAACAAATGTTCATTAAGCTTAGTCATTATATTTCGAGAAATTCGTAAACTAAATAATTAGTTCTCTTTGTTTATGCAAGATAGTCTAATTAGTTATGTGACAAACGTCTCAAGGATAGAGAATTGAATATAACTTGAGAAATAGGTGGTTCAGTCTTCTCTTGCCTTTTTTGATGAAGTTCTCCAAAAGCTCGGTTGTCTATGCCTTCAAATGGTAGAACGCAAATGATGATTGGTTCGTTTCTCAACTACCTCTATCCTAGATCGAGACTTAACTAATTGTAGACTAGAGATCAAGTTATAGTTTTGACAAGTAAATTTGATAACAAGCTTGAGATAACAACACTTGTGAGTTCGACCGAGCAATGCTCTAACAATCTCCCCCTTTGTTAATATTAGTGACAAAACTATTTATACATATGGATAACAAAAATTAAAGCTTCGAAAAACTCCTCGATCCATCATGCCTTGATTTACTTGGTTTCTTAAACTCTCTTTGAACTCTTTGCTATTTCAAGTTGCAATGATTCTCAACGTGTTCAACTTAGCATCGTTGTTGTTGAAGATCCGTAGCTATAAAAACTTTCGTCGTTATACAAAAACATAGTATTATTATCTTCTCTCCAAAGTTCAATTGTATCTCAACTCTGAAGTAATACTACGGTGATATGTTTCTCCCCCTCAATACTTACATCTTTTGTATAATAGGTAAAACCTATTGCTTAATGATTCACTCCCCCTTACATAATGATCCGTAAACCATATGTATGTAGTATGAAAGTATTAAATAATTCTGCCCCTTTTTGTCAATAAAATTAACAAAAGTACGAAAATCGCGGGATTATAATGAATACAACCAAAATATATCTCAAGTATTAAGAAAGATATAGATACTACATAATAATATAGTTAAAATGCAACTCCTCATATCATCTTATTTAGATGATATCACATAGTAATAAATACTTAGCGCTCATCCTAGGAGATTAAAAAGATACAAACATCCCCTTTAAAATTTCACAGCCACACTCCCCACAAAGATATAGCAATTAAGCACAAGTTCATTTAAGACCCCATTAAATGTCATTCCAAGATAACAACACGAGTGACCTTGCTTTTGTGAAAAAGAAGGATTTTGGCGGAAATTAACAAATCACAAGGATATGTATCCAAAGTGTCGACATAAATTAATCTCAAGGCCAGTTATGAACAAAGAGACAATTTTACTCGATTTTACTCAACATAAGAAAATCTTACGGAGTGTGTCAAGCACCGAAAACACAAAATTGTGATCGCAAGTAGATCAATACTGCGAGAAAAATCTCAAAGAGTTTGTTCTGTTTTCCGTTTATAAAAACATAATAGATTTAACTTCTGAGCGTATATGAAATATTAGCTCGATTCACGAAAACGTAAAGGCACAAATATTTCATAAGACTTATGCAATAATTAAACCAATAATGATTACATACTGCAAGTTCATCTTCCAACAATTCTAGAATTTAAATAAATAAATCTAAAAACATGCAAGGTGAAAAACGTTGGAAATAGCTATGTGTAATCACAATCTTTGCTATACCAAACCCTAGTTATCCTTCTCAAGAATAAATTCTCAAAAGAAGTTTCATAGACAAAAAGTAAAATAACTTCATATGTAGTCTGCAATCTGCGTCTTGAGAGAGCCGAGGCCATCAGAGGCTTTTCCCAGTTCCGATTTGAGTAGTTTAATCCCCTCTGGCAGCAGACAATTGTTCGAACACCACCTTGATGTCACTCATAATGTTTCCTAACAAATTTCGATACATCTGAACCGGTTTTGACCCTTTTTGTTCTTGAGAAAAGTAACAAGATATGGTAATAGGATTATCATAAAACTCAACAATACCTTTGGTACCATCGTCCTACATCTTTTTGGTATCTTCCTTTGTGATGTTTGAAAACTTAGAAGCATCCATGGTTTGTGAACGTCCATGAGTTCTTCAACTCTTTGTAAATATGACACAAGGTAGCGTACCTTGAATACATAAATATATATATATATATATCACAATTTCTAGGTTAATAAGACTATGAGAAGAGAGATTCTTTCTAGAAACTTTAGAAGAGGTTTTTACTTAAAGGTTCGGGTTGGTTCCGAAACTCAACTGAAAAAGAGGGGGTCTAACAACACCACCCAATATTTCGCTTAGCAATCTGTATGGACTAACTCCGAAATACTTTCTAGAGAATCAACTAGACAGTCAGACTCTATCTAGGTAAAAGTATCTCAAGGAGTTAATATCTCTCTCTTGTTTTGATTTACTCAAGCTAATAGAAATCAGCGAGTCCTAATCAAACACAAGGAATAACTTGGACGGTACCAAAGACCAATGTCCAAGGATCAATCAATATCAATCAACAACCAAAGGTCGGATTTCCAATTGATTGATTCAAACCTGTATTATTTCAATTATATAAACAAATATAATGCGGAAATAAAAATAACACAGACACCAAAATTTTGTTAACGAGGAAACCGCAAATGCAGAAAAATCTCGGGACCTAGTCCAGATTGAATACACATTGTATTAAGCCGTTACAGACACTAGCCTACTCCAAGCTAACTTTGGACTGGACTATAGTTGAACCCCAATCAGTCTCCCACTGATCTAAGGTACAGTTGTACTCCCTACGCCTCTGATCCCAGCAGGATACTGCGCATTTGATTCCCTTATCTGATCTCACCCACAACTAAGAGTTGCTAGGACCCAAAATCGCAGGCTTTAACAATAAACAAATCTGTCTCACACAGACAAGTCTATCAAAGGATCAATCTGTCTCCCACAGAAAAACCCTAAAAGTTTTTGTTCTGTCTTTTGATAATAATCAAGGTGAACATGAACCAATTGATAATCCGGTCTTATATTCCCGAAGAACACCCTAGATTAATCAATCACCTCACAACAATCTTAATCGTACGGTCGTGAAATAAGATGTCGTGGAATCACAAACGATGAGACGAAGGTGTTTGTGATTACTTTTTATATCTTTCCTATCAGAGAACTCTCACGATCTCAAGCCAATCAATATGATTGTACTGTTACGATAGAAGATGCAAGATCAGATCACACAACTACGATAAAATTAGTATCGGTCTGGCTTCACAATCCCAATGAAGTCTTTAAGTCGTTAACCTGGATTTAGAAGAAGAAAACCAAAGGTTAAAGGAGAAACGACTCTAGCACGCAAACTAGTATCACACGTAAGGTGCGGGGATTAGTTTTGCACAATACTAGTCTCCTTTATATAGCCTTTCAAATCAGGGTTTTGCCTTAGTTACAACGCAATCGATATTCACCGTTAGATGAAAACCTGATTTAGATTCAAGCTAATATTTCTCAACCGTTAGATCGAAAACTTAGCTTGTCATACAAAAATGATTGTATGCTTATAGGTTTGTTAACCGCACCCAAACGTGTACATTGTTGGTTCAACAATAGTCTACCCAAAGAGGTTAACCATATAGCGTTTCATACCAACCATGTTCTTCTTCACCATAACTAGTTCAATTGACTCAAATGAACTAGTTAAGAGAGTTGTTCAATTGCAAGGAAATCTTATGTAACTACACGAGACACAATTGAAGCAAAGATGATTTAATTCACTCGAATCGGTTCATGAACTTTAATAACCACGGTTTGCAAATGCATTCCTTAGTCTTTTAAGATTAAGTCTTTAGATATATAACCTTCTCAAGTTCGCAGACTAGGTTCGCGGACTTAAGACACCGGATAGAGTTTTCAAACTCCAGCAGAAATTCTCGGGTTCGAGAACTACGCCGGTTCGCGGACTGGGTTCGCAGACTTGGCTCACGCAAGTAGTTTGTCAACTCAAGCAGAAATTCTCGGTTTTGAGAACTTCGGCAGTTCGCGGACTGAGTTCGCGGACTTGGCACTTTCCATACTTCCGGTTCTCTTGATCAACAAAGTTCGAAATCTTCGGTTCTAGGAATCCATTGTTTATGTAATATAAACTCTCATTCCAATCATTAAAACATTCTTAGAGGACGTTATATAGTTGTTACACTATTTCTCGTCAAAGCAATTTTCAAAGTGATTGAAACATTCGTGACTTTCGTCACTAGGTAAAGATAAACTTGGTCGAAGCGAAAATCTTACCAACACATATTTCGAGATATAGATAGGCGAGGTATACTCGGCTCGAAATACCAAATGTGTATGATCTAGTCTATATATATAGCATACGACTTTTGTCTCAAAGAGTAGGAGATAGAATAGATAGAATTTTGAGTGACAGATAAGTTCAAGTCTCCACATACCTTTTTGTCGAGAAGTTCCACCGGTTCCTTGAGTAAATCTTCTTCTTGTATGATGAATCACCATGAAGTCCTTGAGCTCAACTACACTTACTATCCTAGTCCGAGACTTAGCTATAAGAGACTAGAAATTAAGACTTATAGTTTTGATCACTAACATTGACAAACATGCTTGAGATAGCAACGCATGCGAGTTTGACCGAGTAGTGCTCTAAAAATCTCCCCCTTTGTCAATTTTAGTGACAAAACTATCAATACATATGGAATATAAAAAAGATAATGAAACTTTAGTAGCTCCTATTCCACATGTCTAATCTTCAACATTCCTCGAAATCTTCATCACTTCCAAGTACTCCAATGATCCCAAAGGTTGTAAGTTTAGCATCACCGTTGTTGAAGATCCGTAGCTATAACAATGAGAAAGCATCGGTCTCGATCATTTTTATACAGTGTCATAGTATTATTATACAGTGTCAAAGTCCAATTGTATCACAACTTCAACAATAATACTATGGTGATATGTATCACTCCCCCTTAGTCAATACTCCATCTCACATGAAAACCACTCCCCCTTACATAATTATCCGAAAACCATATGTATTTGTAGTGTGAACTACATATTAATTCTCCCCCTTTTTGTCAATAAAATTGGCAAAGGTACAAGAACGGGATCATAATGAAATTTTCGTAAGAGACATTTCATGACTGAGAGAAGGAAACACACATCATCTTATTTAGATGCAATCATATAGCCGAAGCTAACAACATTCATCAAGGAGTTTAAAGATACAAGATAACCCCTCTAAAATTCCACAGCCACACACCCCTCAAGACATGACCATTAAGCACAAGTTCAAAAGAACTCTCCCCCATTTGATGTCATTCCCAAGGGAACAACAACGAGCGACCTTAATTTCAAGAGAAAAGAAGGATTTTATTGGACACCAAAATCATGAGAATGATTTTTATATCCAACACTCAATCAAATTATCCATAAGTAAACCCATGAATAATCTAATCGGAATACATAATCAAATTAACCACAAAAGTGATCAATTTAATTCATTGTGCTCAACATAAGTAAACTTACGGAGCAACGACTAAGTTAATTATACAAGAGAGTGATTGGCTTAATTGTTCATGTACTCAACACAATAGAACTTGTGGAGTAATAACTAAATAACCCAGGAGATGATTAATTTAGTTCTAAATGCTCAACATAACGTACCTCACGGAACAACCAACCAAGCTAATAAAAAACAATCAACTTAGTTGTATCGTTCTCAACATACGACACACCACGGAGCCTCACGGTAATACAAAAAGATGGATCAATGAAGATTTATACTGCGGAATACACAAGGATTCATTCTTTTGCACAAGCATATACAATAGCAATAATCCTTGGATACAAAAGATTTTAACCTATCTTTCGTCAAGGGTTGACAATATGGCTTAACTTTTGTATATGTCAAAAGTCTATTCATTCTTAAACCAATACATGAATACCGATCATGAACGACTTTACTTTTGACAAAAATATGGGACAACAAAGTTCATGGACGTAAACACAAATATCCCATAACAAGTTGCAATATAACAAAATCAAAAATATTGCAAAACATCATCCTCCAAATAGTTTTAGAATTTTAAACCAAAAAACCTAAAAACAAGAAGATGGAAATGATAGCTATGTGTAGTCACAATCATCGCTATCCAAAGCACTAGTTATTTTTCCAACTAAGCCAAAAAGAAGACATACTAGGCAACAATAATAACACTAGAAGCTTGATTTAAAACACCTTAAACCCTGTCAGCAACGAGAGATTGAACATGGACGAGTTCATCAGTTGTCTTCTTTAGTTCGTTTTTAAGAAAACCAAGATTCCTTGTTGCAATCCCGAGATGTTCACGAACAACTTCAAAATCATGAAGGAGATTTCCTACCAGTTGTGAAGACAATTGAACTGGTAGTTTGTTTTCATGATCAACAACATGAAAGCATGTTATGGAGACATCAATCAATTCAGTGGTCTTGTCCTGCTTGACTTCAACAACCTTGTTGCTTTCATCCATTGTGTACAAAAAGAATTCAACTGAATCTTTTAACCTTATGAGTCACAATATTTATAAAGCATTCAGAAACCCTAGGAACCGTAGTGTTTGTGTGGGTCCAGTACGTGTACAAGCGGTCAATCGTCAGTGAAAGGGATGAATGGAGAGAATAAGAGAAGAAAAAAAAACTCTTTAAAAAACAACCTCAAAGCACTCCTTCCACCATTCTCAAGATAAGAAACTTGAGAACAAAGAGCATCCTCCTTGTTTAAAAGATGGATGCAACCCTATGCAGTCATAGTGCATTAAGATGAGCATTTGGCCCATCATTATTGACTTCATTTTTCTCTCCTTCAAGGGGATTTAGAGAAGAACCACACATCATAGTTGAAGAAGGTTTAACAAGAGAGGAATTCGAAATACCTGAGACAGTTGCTATCCAAGTCTTTTTGATGCCCCGTTTGAGTTTATTTATGCTGATCTTAAGTTCTGTGACCCGATTGTTAATATGCATGAAGTATGGATCAAGAGTCTTGGAACCACATTCTTCTTCAGGGCGAGACAAGGAATTTACCTTTCTTTTCCTATGCCTTTTTCTCTTTTCAGAGTTATTTAGGAAATCAGTAGATCTGTTGTTGTTCTTCCTCCTATCTTTGTTGGCCTTTTTTGATCCAACAACACAATCAAGAAGGAACTTACTACGGTGTCCTGTTTGATTGTAGAGCCTGTTATTTGGCCCAACAAAATGAGGGAAAGGTTTAATAACTTCTTTAGACACCCATGTAAGAATGTTGTGAAGTTTTTCATTCCTAATCCGAAAACGACATTTCTGCTCAGGATATCCTTTGTTTCCGCAGTAATAGCAGTTCAAGGGTTTGCCTGTCTTTATGCGAGTCGATTTAGAGGGAGAAATTTTTTTTCCTTTAGATCTATTGCATGCTGCGAGCGGTTTTTCACTTGAGGAATTTTCGCTAGCTTTAACAAAATTAATCTTACTAGTCCTTGGAGCGTTTATTCCTTTATAGCCCAGACCACGTGTATCACGATGTTCTTTACATACTCCAATCATAGAAGATAATTTTGTAGAGCTCGAATTGAACCTTCTCAGATTCTCTTCCAGTGATTTTACATTATCAAGAGCAGCAACAAGATCAGTTTCCAAGGATTTTTCTTTGGCAAGGAGACTGATTTCTTTGTCATTAAAACATTTTTGTTGAAAGTCATATCTTGCATCAGCATCTACAAGCTTTTCTTTCAACAAACCGAGATTTCGGAGAAGATTATCACATTCAAACCTTTTTGTGCGTAAGTCTTCATCACGATCTTTAACGACAGATTTTAGGAGTTTATACCCACCATCATATCCTTTAAAGAGTTTTCTCAACTTTCTGTTTTCTTGACAAATAGGAGCCATGTATTTTCTCAAGCAAGATGTTGACTTCTTCTCTTTTAAGGATTGATCAAACAACTTGAATCACTTTTCCCTTCTTGTGAATCACTATCATCTGAAAGATCATCCAATTGTTCATTAAGAGATTTTTCCCAATCAAATGCAGATTTAGACAAAGGACAGGAGACAGAGGTTTTCTTAGAGGTTTCAGGACTTTGAAACCCATCAGAGTAATTCTGAACTGATGTTGCGTCATTATAGATAAAACTGTCCATCCTCAGATCGCCACAAACACAGACTTTTGAGGTCTTAAACGTGTTTGCCTGCTCTGATACCAATTGAAAAGCGGGGGTCTAACACCACCACCCAATATTTCGCTTAGCAATCTGTATGGACTAACTCCTAAATACTTTCTAGAGAATCAACTAGACAGTCAGACTCAATCTAGGTAAAAGTATCTCAAGGAGCTAATATCTCTCTCTTGTTTTGATTTACTCAAGCTAATAGAAATCAGCGAGTCCTAATCAAACACAAGGAATAACTTGGACGGCACCAAAGACCAATGTCCAAGTATCAATCAATATCAACCAACAACCAAAGGTCGGATTTCCAATTGATTGATTCAAACGCACAACCTGTATTATTTCAATTATATAAACAAATATAATGCGGAAATAGAAATAACACAGACACCAAAATTTTGTTAACGAGGAAACCGCAAATGCAGAAAAACCCCGGGACCTAGTCCAGATTGAATACACACTGTATTAAGCCGCTACAAACACTAGCCTACTCCAAGCTAACTTCGGACTGGACTATAGTTGAACCCCAATCAGTCTCCCACTGATCCAAGGTATAGTTGTACTCCCTACGCCTCTGATTCCAGCAGGATATTGCGTACTTGATTTCCTTATCTGATCTCACCCACAACTACGAGTTGCTACGACCCAAAATCGCAGGCTTTAACAATAAACAAATCTGTCTCACACAGACAAGTCTATCAAAGGATCAATCTGTCTCCAACAGAAAAACCCTAAAAGTTTTTGTTCCGTATTTTGTTAATAATCAAGGTGAACATGAACCAATTGATAATCCGATCTTATATTCCCGAAGAACATCCTATATTAATCAATCACCTCACAACAATCTTAATCGTACGGTAGTGAAACAAGATGTCGTGGAATCACAAACGATGAGACGAAGGTTTTTGTGATTACTTTTTATATCTTGCCTATCGGATAACTCTCACGATCTCAAGCCAATCAATATGATTGTACTGTTACGATAGAAGATGCAAGATCATATCACACAACTACGATAAAAGTAGTATCGGTCTGGCTTCACAATCTCAATGAAGTCTTTAAGTCGTTAACCTGGTTTTAGAAGAAGAAAACCAAAGGTTAAAGGAGAAACGACTCTAGCACACAAACTAGTATCACACGTAAGGTGTGGGGATTAGTTTTGCACAATACTAAATGTCTCCTTTATATAGCCTTTCAAATCAGGGTTTTTCTTTAGTTACAAAGAAATCGATATTCACCGTTAGATGAAAACCTGATTTAGATTCAAGCTAATATTTCTCAACCGTTAGATCGAAAACTTAGCTTGTCATACACAAATGACTCTACGCTTCTAGGTTTGTTAACCGTATCCAAACGTGTACATTGTTGGTTCAACAATAGTCTATCCAAAGAGGTTAACCATAGAGCGTTTCATACCAACCATGTTCTTCTTCACCATAACTAGTTCAATTGACTCAAATGAACTAGTTAAGAGAGTTGTTCAATTGCAAGGAAATCTTATGTAATTACACAAGACACAATTGAAGCAAAGATGATTTGATTCACTCGAATCGGTTCATGAACTTTAATAGCCACAATTTGCAAATGCATTCCTTAGTCTTTTAAGATTAAGTTCAGAAATCATCTTTAGATATATAACCTTCTCAAGTTCGCAGACTAGGTTCGCGGACTTAAGACACCGGATAGAGTTTATAAACTCCAGCAGAAATTCTCGGGTTCGAGAACTACGCCGGTTCGCGGACTGGGTTCGCGGACTTGGCTCACGCAAGTAGTTTGTCAACTCCAGCATAAATTCTCGGTTTTGAGAACTTCGGCAGTTCGCGGACTGAGTTCGCGGACTCGGCACTTGCCATACTTCCGGTTCTCTTGATCAACAAAGTTCGAAAACTTCGGTTCAAGGAATCCATTGGTTATGTAATCTAAACTCTCATTCCAATCGTTGAAACATTCTTAGAGGACGTTATACAGTTGTTACACTATTTCTCGTCAAAGCAATTTTCAAAGTGATTGAAACATTCATGACTTTCGTCACTAGGTAAAGATAAACTTGGTCGAAGCGAAAAGCTTACCAACACATATTTCGAGATATAAATAGGCGAGGTATACTCGACTCGAAATACCAAATGTGTATGATCTAGTATATATATATAGCATACGACTTTTGTCTCAAAGAGTAGGAGACAGAATATACAGACTTTTGAGTGACAGATAAGTTCAAGTCTCCACATACCTTTTTGTCGAGAAGTTCCACTGGTTCCTTGAGTAGATCTTCTTCTTGTATGATGAATCGCCATGAAGTCCTTGAGCTCAACTACACTTACTATCCTAGTCTGAGACTTAGCTATAAGAGACTAAAAATCAAGACTTATAGTTTTGATCACTAACATTGAAAAACATGCTTGAGATAGCAACGCATGCGAGTTTGACCAAGCAGTGCCCTAACATCAACGATATGGGCCCGTGAGCACATGATTTGTGTCCGGACTTATTTAACCAGACAACAATGATCAACCCAATTCTTAGCTCAACAGATAATCTAGAGCACAAGAGTTAGTTGAGATGACAAGACCAAAAATGAACCTACTTAGAGAAAACTCAAATAAGACACAATTTCCTCTAATTCATGAATACATCACAGCGGATCAAAAAACCTAAACGCGACTTCTAATACGTTCGTGAACTTGCAGAAGAATAAGAAGTAGTGGAGTACGTGTACTCTTTTAATAAAGCCTTAATGGACTTGCCAGGGTTCGGATGCGGAAACCCATGAATTGAGAAGAAAAAAATACAAACTATGTTTGATACATAAAATCATACCAAATTATGTTTTTCAAAGGTTTTTAATACATGACATCTGTAAATATCAATATAATAAGATGATCAATCCTATTCTTAGCTCAATGAAAAGTTTCACAATACATGAGATATTGATTTTAGGAAGTGCTGCAAATCATTGTGATCTTATGACGTCACGAAGTTGGATCTATCTCAACAATATGAGATGTTTTTTTGATCATTATTGATTACAATAAGTCTTCCTTTTCTTGTCAAAATACTGGAAATGCAAACAACCTTGATAGAAAAAACACATAATGCAAAACAAACCTTTACAACTGCTTTCCCAATCTCAAGAGATTTCATGATTGGGTGATGCCATGATCTAGTTAACAATAGATTGGATGAGCACGAGGCACGCAACCCCTCCTGGCATGACAATCTTTTGGTTCCGTTTCTTCCTTCTTGTTATGAGATGGTTTTTCATAATAGTCAGAAGCAGTCAGTATCATTGCAGTATAAATGCAAGAGTTTTTGACATGTCCGAATACGCCACACTGAAAGAAGACTTTATCAGTAACAGAATATCGTACGGATTTTACCTTTCTTAAAATAAATCCAAGGTGTTCCAAGATTTCGAGTAATGTTGAAGAACCAAGGAAATCAAGCATTTGGATGAGAAGCTACAAAGTTTATTTATTTTGTAATCCATATGTATTGATAGTTTTGTCACTAAAATTGGCAAAGGGGGAGATTGTTAGAGCACTGCTCGGTCGAACTCGCAAGCATTGCTATCTCAAGCTTGTTGTCAAGTTTACTTGCCAAAACTGTAAGTCTTGATTTCTAGTCTACTTATATCTATGTCTCGGATTAGGATAAAATGTGTAATTAAGCATTAGAATTCACGACATTCATCGATTGAAGACGAAGAACTACTAAGGGGAGCTTGTGGAACTTCATCAACAAAAGGTATGTGGAAACTTGAACTCATCTATCACTCATAAGTCTATTTCTCGAAATATGTGTTGGTAAGCTTTCATTTTAACCATGTTCATCTTTATTCTTGACGAAAGTCAAAAGATGATCATGTGAAGATCGCCTGGTAATATCTTACATGATTTGTGTGAGACATTCATTTGATGTAGACTCGGAACGTTTCGTATTGATCTATTGATCACTTGAAAATTGCTTTGAAGTTAATAGTTGGTGTGAGATAGCCATTCCCGTCTTCCAAGAATGTTTCAATGATTAAGATGGAGTTTAGAACGATTGACCATTGATTGGATATAACAAAGTATGCGTACTTGTATGCTAATAGTGGAAAGTTATTCCAAGTCTGGGAACCATAATATGCATACCCGTATGCGTACTGGTTGGTTAGTTGAAAGTTGGGAACTTAGTATGCATACCCGTATGCGAACCGACGTAATAGTTTAAGTCCGGGAATTAAACTTAGTTTGGTGGTGTACGACAGTATGCGTACCCGTTCGCATACTGGCGAACCCAGACCAAGTCCGGAACTCTAAGTATGCGTACCCGTTTGCATACTTGAGTGGGTTAAGTTCTAAAATCGGTTTGTTCATGAACAAATACATTTATATATTAAGGAATGCAATCCTTTGCAAACCGTGGCTATAATGTTCATGAATTGATTCAAGTGAATCAAAATCGACTTTGCTTCAATTGTGTCATGTATACTTCTATGAGAATATAAACAATTGAACAACTCCATAAATAGTTTCATTTGAGTCATTTGAACTAGTTATTATTAAGATGAACAAGGTTGATATGAATGTGCTCATATGGCTAACTTTAGTTAACTATTGTTGAGCCAACTATGTGCACACGTTTGGGTATGGTTACTCATACCTAAATGAAGACATTTCATTTGTGTATAACAAGCTAAGTTCGATATAACGGTTAAAAGATATTAGCTTGACTCTAATCAGGTTTTCATCTAACGGTGAATATTGAATGATTTGTTACCAAGGTAGGATTGATTGCAAACCCTGATTTGAAGACTATATAAGGGAGAACTCTAACAACTGGGAAACCTAATCCCCACACCTCCTATGTGATTCTCCTTTAACCTAGGTTTTTCCTAAACCCATTATAGGTTAACGACTTAAAGACTTCATTGGGATTCTGAAGCCAGACCCAACTATTTTCTCTGTAGTTGCGTGTTCTGATCTTACTTGGTTCTATCGTGTTGAGTACTATCTTCTCTAAGATTTGCTCGAGATTTAATCTCCGATAGGTAAGATAAAAAGTAGTCACAAACATATTTGTCTCATCGTTTGTGATTCCACAATATCTTGTTCCGCTTCCATACGATTAAGATTATTGTGAAGTGATTCATATTACTAGGATGTTCTTCGGGAATATAAGTCTGGTGTATCAATTAGTTCCTGTTCACCTTGATTTATCAAAAAAAAAAAAAAAAAAACTCGTAGGTATTTCTGTGTGAGACATATTTGGATCGTAACAACTCTTAGTTGTGGGTGAGATCAGCTAAGGGAATCAAGTGCACAGAATCCGGCGTGGTTCAAGAGGCGTAAGGAACGCGACTGTACCTTAATAAGTGTGAGATTGGTTAGGGCTCAACTACATTCCAGTCCAAAGTTAACTTTTAATAGGCTAGAGTCTGTAGCGGCTTAATACAGTGTGGTGTTAAAATCTGGACTAGGTCCCGAGGTTTTTTTGCATTTGCGGTTTCCTCGTTAAAAAAATTTCTGGTGTCAGTGTTATTTCTTTTCCGCATTATATTTTTATATAATTAAAATATCACAGGCTGTGCGTCGTTCAATCAATTAAATAATCCAACCTTTGGTTGTTGATATAAATTGATTGACACTTGGATATTGGTCTTTGGTACCATCCAAGTTATTTCTCGTATTAATCCGGCTCACATATTTCTATCTGTTCGATTGCTGATTGATTTGAGAAATTGAGATATAACTCTTGGATATATTTTCCTTCATTGAGTCTGTCTGTCTAGTTAACTCTCTTGGAAATATATTGGAGTTAGTCCATACAGATTACCTGAATAAAATATTGGGTGTGGTTGTTAGACCCCCAGTTTTTCAATTGGTATTAGAGCCGGCAAACACGTTTAAGACCTCATAAGTCTGTGTTTGTAGCAATCTGACTCTATGGACAATAGTGTTATCTCTGACAAACGCATCACCAGAGATAAAAGTTCCGTTTTGATGAAATCTATTAAAGAGAAAGACTCATCAATCTCACATATAGATGAACATTCTGTTCCTATGAAACAGACAAGTATTGATATGTGTTACCCTGATTATCTTACTGACGAATCTGATTCTGAAGTAGAAAGGGAAGCAGCCCGAGAGAGTGCAGCGATTCTAAAACTTGTTAGAATCCAGGCAGTTGAAATCAATAGGCTGAAACACAAGGTCAATACAATGGTTGTATTGGTAAAAGATCGTGATTCCCAACTAAGGATTTTTCGTGAGGAAAATGTCGTAGTTTGTTTATCCCGAACCTTACTTGAGGCTAAACTCAAGGAAGATGCCAATGAAATTGAACGACTATTGAGTAATATCTTTATTAAAGATAAAGGTTGTTCTGGGGAGTCTATCATACCAACTACTTCTGACTCTGCTATGACATTAGAAAACATGACTACTTCTAATCATGCTTCTCTAATGAAAACAGCTTCAGAAGCTAAACTTCAATCCCTTCCTATTGCTAAAGAAGTGCTTGGTTCTTCCACTGATCATGGATTTACCATATCTCATGGAAGGAAGAAACCTCCTAACGGTATTTCTAATGCTACACACTCTAATCACTCCGGTGATCAGAAAGTATGTCTTTTTTGTGATTCAAAGGGACATGTTCAACGGAAGAGCAAACTGAAGCTAAATCGCAATTACTTTGGTCGAATTCAGCGCACCTTAGATTTAATACTCAAAGGTGTAATTGACATTCAGATGTCTAAACCTATTGTCTTTTGTACTCTCCCTGTGAATTCTTCCAGGAAAGTCAGTTCAATATGCTTGTCGAATGTTCGAACCAATTTTAGTATTAATACAAATCGTTCAAGGAGATTTCAGATAGGTTCTTCTCAACCTATTGTGAAGAATGATGGTCAAGATGTGAAAAAGGTACCAGTAGGTGGAAGTAACAGTGGAAATATGAAGGACAACCTTAATCTGATAATTGAAGGATACAAGCATCTTATCAACAGACTATCAAAATCCTCCATACAAACTTCTTCTGGTAACGATTCGAACTTAGTCTCATACTTTGATGATAGTAAGTTTTATGATACTTTTCATTTGATGAACATAAGGCTCATACTTGTGCTAATTAATCACAAGAGTTGAATCCTTACTTACAAAAATCATGTTGAGTAAGTTTTACTAATAATCATGTATACTTATTGGTAAATGCCTTCTGCTTAGTTGAGCTATTCTCTTATCGTCCATAGATAAACTATATTGTCTATAAATAAGTGTTTCCTAAGTATTATATGTGTCTCGAGAATCTCTTCGATTGTCGTTTTTTAAAAAAAAAACGTTTTTGTTGCAACTAAGTTGCCTGCTACTCTTATGCTCTAAATTTTTCTCTCTGTGGAAATGTAAAAATTATTGAGCCAAAAATTATGAAAAAAATCTTCACGTAGCAAAATTATATTGTTTTGTTTTAAACTTGTAAAAGGGTTCGTTACAAGTTTTAGTTTAGTTTTTTTTTTTTTTTTTCCTTTTGGGTTCGGATTGTGTTCGTACGGGTACCCATGAATTACTTGTCATGAACTGTCTTTAGAAACTCTAAAATTTACCGTCCCTAAGAAACCATTTAAATACCAAACCTATTGAGTCACGTACGCGTACTCTAGGATTTTTTTTTGTCAAGAATGTCTTCACCTTCTCGCACTTGTGATTTTGCAAGAGGTTTTCTTGAGAAAGGTATTGGTTTCGAGTCCAAAGGGAGGAAGAAAAAAACTTAGTAGATGTTGATAGTGAAAATTCTGATGCCTCATGCTACTACGCCTATTCTCATCAAGATGTTGAGACTGAGGAGATGGTTTCGGCCGAAGTGGTTCACAATTTTCTTAAATACTTTGAAGAAGCAAAACTGCAGCTCGTTGATACTATGAAGGGTCTCGATGTGTTAATAACTGAGTTGAAAAAGGTAAACTCTGACCTTGTTTTCATGAAAACACATGTTAAATATATTCTCTGAAGAAGCAGTTGATGCTGTCAATCACAAGCTCAAAGGTCTTAAGACTCGTGAGGGTTCCGGAAAAGCTCTTTGATATCAGTTCATGATCGGTTTTGATGGTTTAAGAGTCTTTTTGTTTTTAGCTTGTTGATTTTTATGTCTAGGAAACTTCTTATGAGAATTCATTCTTGTGTTTTAAGAAGGATAACTAGGGTTTGGAATAGCCTATATTGTGATTACACATTGCTATTGCCAACGATTTTCATCTTGCAATATTTTTAGATTTATTTATTTAAATTCAACAGTTTATTTGGAAGATGATTTTGCAGTATTAATCTTTATTGGTTTTATATATTGCAAAAAATTGTTATGGGATATGTGTGTTTGCGTCCGTGAACTATGATCGTCCCATATTTGTCAAAAGTTAAGTATATTGTGTCATTATGTAAATAGTGATGGAAAATAGAATGAACTTTTGATTTGAAAAGATTAAGTCTATGATATCATTGTGCAAATATTGATGAAAAATAGAATGAATCTTTGAATATTCCGCAGTAATGATCTTTCCCTGATCCACTTCTATGTGAAAGTACTGTATGGATCCGTAAGTTTTCTTATGTTGAGCATTTTCGATTGAATTAATCATGGGTTTTCTTGTGGTTAATTTAATTGAGTTTTCTGGATACAAATCATGTTTCATGTGATTTGTTAATGACCAAAGAAATCCTTCTTGTCTTGTAAAAGTAAGGTCGCTCTTGTTGTTCTTTCGGGAATTACATTTTATGGGGTAGAGTTCTTTTTGAACTTGTGCTTAATTTCCAAATCTTTGTGGGCAGTGCGGCTGTGGAATATTGTAGGAGTTTTCTTGTATCTTTATAAACTTCTTGATGAATATACTAAGTTTCGACTATGTGAAATCATCGAAACAAAGTTGATATGTTCTCTTTTAGTCATGAAGTATATCTATGAGAATTTCATAATGATCCCACTAGTTTTCGTACCTTTGCCAATTTATATTGAAAAAAATGGGGGAAATTAATGTGTAGTTCACACTACAAATACATATGGTTTACGGATCATTATGTAAGGGGGGGTGGTTTTCATTGTGAGATGAAGTATTGACTAAGGGGGAGTGATACATATCACCGTAGTATTATTGTCAAAGTTGTGATACAATTGTACTTTGATGCTGTGTAATAATACAATGACATTGTATAACAATAATTGAGAACAATTGTTTTCTTATTGTTATGGCTACGGATCTTCAACAACTATGATGCTGAGTTGAACACGTTCAGAATCGCTGGAGTACTTGGAAGCGACGAAGATTTCGAGTAATGTTGAAGAACCAAGGAAATCAAGCATTTGGATGAGAAGCTACAAAGTTTATTTATTTTGTAATCCATATGTATTGATAGTTTTGTCACTAAAATTGACAAAGGGGGAGATTGTTAGAGCACTGCTCGGTCGAACTCGCAAGTGTTGCTATCTCAAGCTTGTTGTCAAGTTTAGTTGCCAAAACTATAAGTCTTGATTTCTATTCTACTTATAGTTATGTCTCGGATTAGGATAAAATTTGTAGTTGAGCATTAGACTTCACGGCGTTCATCGATTGAAGACGAAGAACTACTAAGGGGAGCTTGTGGAACTTCATCAACAGAAGGTATGTGGAGACTTGAACTCATCTACCACTCAGAAGTCATTTCTATTCTATATCTTATAGATACAAAAGTCGTATAGTTATATAGACTTTTACATTATACACATTTGATATTTCGAGCTGAGTTTAACTCGCTTACATATTTCTCAAAATATGTGTTGGTAAGCTTTCACTTTAACCATGTTCATCTTTATTTTTGATGAAAGTCAAAAGATGATCATGTGAAAATCACCTGGTAACATCTTACATAATTTGTGTGAGACAATCATTTGATGTAGACTCGGAATGTTTCGTATTGATCTATTGATCACTTGAAAATTGCTTTGAATCTAATAGTTTGTATGAGATAGTTATTCCCGTCTTCCAAGAATGTTTCAATGCTTAAGATGGAGTTTAGAACGATTGACCATTGATTGGATATAGCACAGTTCGCGTACTTGTATGCTAAATGTGGCAAGTTATTACAAGTCTAGGAACCATAGTATGCATACACGTATGCGTACTGGTTGGTTAGTTGGAAGTCCGAGAACTTAGTATGCATACCCGTATACGTACCGGCGTAATAGTTCAAGTCCGAGAATTCAACTTAGTTTGGTGGTATACGATAGCATGTGCACCCGTTCGCATACTGGCGAACCCATACCAAGTCCGGAACTCTAAGTATGCATACCCGTTCGCATACTTGAGTGGGTTAAGTTCTAAAATCGGTTTGTTCATGAACAAATACATTTATATATTAAGGAATGCAATCCTTTGCAAACCGTGGCTATAATGTTCATGACTTGATTCAAGTGAATAAAAACCTACTTTGCTTCAATTGTGTCATGTATACTTCTATGAGAATATAAACAATTGAACAACTCCATAACTAGTTTCATTTGAGTCATTTGAACTAGTTATGATTAAGATGAACAAGGTTGATATGAAAGTGTTCATATGGATAAATTCAGTTAACTATTGTTCACCCAACTATGTGCACACGTTTGGGTACGGTTACTCATACATAAATGAAGTCACATTTCATTTGTGTATAACAAGATAAGTTCGATCTAACGGTTAAAAGATATTAGCTTGGTTCTAATTAGGTTTTCATCTAATGGTGAATATTGAATGCTTTGTTACCAAGGTAGCATTGATGGCAAACCCTGATTTGAAGAATATATAAGGGAGAACTCTAGCAACTGAGAAACCTAATCCCCACACCTCCTGTGTGATAGTAGTTGCGACTAGAGTTGATTTTCCTTTAACCTTAGGTTTTTCCAAAACCCTGTAGGTTAACGACTTGAAGATTTCATTGGGATTGTGAAGCCAAACCCAACTATTTTCTCTGTAGTTGCGTGTTCTGATCTTGCTGTTTTCTGTCGTATCGAATACTGTCTTCTCTAAGATTTGCTCGATATTTAATCTCCGATAGGCAAGATAAAAAGTAGTCACAAACATCTTCGTCTCATCGTTTGTGATTCCACAATATCTTGTTTCACTTCCATACGATTAACATTATTGTGAGGTGATTGATATTACTAGGATGTTCTTCGGGAATATAAGTCTGGTATATCAATTGGTGCATGTTCACCTTGATTTATCAAAACACGGAACAACAACTCGTAGGTATTTCTGTGGGAGACAGATGTATCTATTCAATAGACTTTTCTGTGTGAGACAGATTTGTTTATCAAGTCTTCGATTTTGGGTCGTACCAACTCTTAGTTGTGGGTGAGATCATCTAAGGGAATCAAGTGTGTAGAATCCGGCGTGGTTCAAGAGGTGTGAGGAACGCGACTGTACTTTAATCAGTGTGAGATCGGTTAGGGCTCAACTACATTCCAGTCCGAAGTTAACTTGTAGTAAGCTAGAGTCTGTAGCGGCTTAATACAGTGTAGTTTTCAAATCTGGACTAGGTCCCGGGGGTTTTCTGCATTTGCGGTTTCCTCCTTAACAAAATTTCTGGTGTCTGTGTTATTTATTTTCCGCATTATATTTTTATATAATTGAAATATCGCAGGTTGTGCGTAGTTCAATCAATTAGATAATCCAACCTTTGGTTGTTGATATAAATTGATTGACACTTGGATATTGGTCTTTGCTACCATCCAAGTTATTTTTCATATTAATCCGGCTCAGAAATTTCTATCTGTTCGATTGCTGATTGATTTGAGAAATTGAGATATAACTCTTGGATATAATTTCCTTCATTGAGTCTGACTGTCTAGTTGATTCTCTTGGAAATATATTGTAGTTAGTCCATATAAATTTCCTAAACGAAATACTGGGTGTGGTTGTTAGACCCCCGGTTTTTCACTTATTACTTTTAACACGACGTTTCTTGTGTTTAACCTTGTTGAAAGATTCTTCATTTTTTCTTAAAGATTCTTTACTTCCAACCATGACATTGGATAAACTGAGAGTTTTATGAGGGAAGGAAGACCCTGAAGAAAATAGACTCTGACAAATTTTTAAGAATTTCTAGTGTACATAAGTCGAGATTTTACTCATGTCCATATAACAAGACTGCTTCAAACATAGACTTATTATGTCTTAACGTGTTGCCTGCTCTAATACCAATTGAAAACACTGGGGGTACCAAAATACACCACCAACTTTTTCGTAGGCAATCTGTATGGACAAACTCAACACAACTCCGAGAGTTAAAACTCAATCAAGGAAATTGTCTAGAGTTATATCTCTATCTCTCTTGCGATTAGAAAGTACACAAAATTGAATCTGTGAACCTAATGACAAAGAGAGTTCTTGGACGGTACCAAAGACCAGTGTCCAAGGATCAATCAAGTCGTATCAAACAAACTAGGTCGGACGTATCTACTCTGATTGATCAATGCACAACCTGTGATATTTCAATTATAAAGATAAACAATATAATGCGGAAAAAGAAATAACACAGACACCAGAAATTTTGTTAACGAGGAAACCGTAAATGCAGAAAACCCCGGGACCTAGTACAGATTGAACACCAAACTGTATTAAGCCGCTACAGACACTAGACTACTACCAATTAACTTCGATCTAGAATGTAGTTGAGACCGGACTCAGTCTCCCACTGATTCAGGTACAATTGCTCTCATTACACCTCTTGAATCCCAGCAGGATTCCCTGCAATTGATTCCCTTAGATGACGTCACACCAACTAAAAGTTGCTTCAACTCAATTGAAGACTTTAAACCAAATCTTCCTCCCACAAATTAATCCTATATAATTGATTTCCTGATTACGATCGAAACGGATGATCAAATAAAAAGTAGGATCAAGGTGATGGAAATTGATAGCAATTTGACAAAATTCTAGCTATCCTTAAAATCCGGACGTATGCAACCTGAAGTACAAGCTAGATTATTATTCACCTCACAAGTATAAAACTTGCGAAATCACAAAGTTGAGACGAAAAGAACTTTTTGATTCCTATCTATCTTGTTCAAGTGATAAAACAACGATCAAACAAGATCAAGATACTCAAGTTATCAAGATAAAAGATAACTGGACCTGGCTTCACGAGTCCCAATGAAGTCTTTGATAATCGCTAAACCCTAAAAGGTTTTTTGTAGAGGACGACTCTAGATACAACTAGGACACACCAAAAAGTAGTATCAGGATTCAAAGATCCCAATTGCGAAGAGTTCCCCTTATATATACCTTCAATGCATAGGTGGATTTAGGTTTAAGCTAAGATAGATTTGGAACCAAGCAAACAATATTACCGTTAGATGAAAACTTTGAATCTCATTCACATAAACATTGTATACACTCTGGTTAGGTAAACCGTAATCGAACCGTGTACAAAGACTATGTTCAACATGGCTAGCCGAAACTAGCTGGTTTGAATTTAAAAGCTTGATACTCATTTTCATGAACACAAAGACATTGATCTTGAATCACAATCATGTGATCAAATAAGTCTAGTGCTTTTAGAAAATTGATCAAATGAAAATTATCTCATAGAAATAATTTAATCGTAATTGAATCATAATCGACATAATTGGTAAATGCACAAAGTACAAATACATGAGTTGTTCTTGAATCGGCTGAGTCATGGTACACGAACCGGTTTGCAAACTAATGAGTAAAACCAAGTCCCGGAGTTGACAGAACTTTTTCAGTTCACGTACCAGTTTGCAAACTTAGGTGAAAAACTAAGTTCCGGAGTTGACAGAACTTTTCAGTTTGCGAACCGGTTTGGAAACCTTAAGACTTTACCGGTTCCGGAGTTCACAGAACCTTTTCGGTTTGCGTACCAGTTTGGGTACTAAAATGGTTCAGGAACTGTAGATGGTGGATTTTCGACAAAGGCTAAAATCGTAAACCCATAATTATACATACTCCTAATACAACAATCAGATAAGTATTGAGGCTCATGTCTCTTATCGAAAGCGTGAAAGCTCATGCCACAAAGATCTCTGACTGAGAATACTGTCTCTCAGAGTATATGTAGATGTGTAGTCTCTCAGCTGAGGCAACGGCATATCTTATGAATACTAAGCAATTTCAGTAATTATTTTTATATAGAATCGAAAGATTGGACGGCTCCTAGACAGCTTGCATGCTAGTATAGAGCAATAACGTCTTCATGATGTAACAATTGTTTTCCCTGGCTATATAAAAGAAGTATGACGCTTCAAAAAGCTCATATCACTCGATTCATGAATAATTAATGCTCCTAGACGATCGTACTAGTATAGAGCCTTTAATTAATTATTCTTAAATCATCAGATTCATTAACTGAATCCCTGGAAAATATTCTATGTTTTCCATAATATTTCGTTACTTCAATTCATGGTTCTTCCCAGCAGAATTCAATAGGTTAGTAATAAATATTCAACACACGGGCATCTGAGCAACTATCGAGTAAGCCCCGACCAAAATGGTGCAAGTGTACTCAGCAACAATGCACTAACGAGCATCTAAATGCACGAACGAGCATTCCAAAAACACGAAGGAACGATGAACCTATGCAAGGAACAAAAATAATAAATAATAAAAATATTAATCAAGGCGCTGGGGGACTGGGCCCACCGGACGGCCGGTCGTGTCGTGGCCAGTCCCACGCCCAATTCTATATTTTATCATATTTTTATTATTTTCCTTGATCTCATGAAAATCTCTTCATTTGAACAAATATCCTTCGTTTCAAGGAAACTCCTCGATTTCATGGTGTTTCCTTCGCATCAAGGAAATAATATAAAATTAGGAAAGCTATCGTGGGACCGTGTCTACTAGCCGGCTATGCCCTAGTCGTGTCCGGTCCCACACATCAAGAAAGATTCCTCATTATTTTATTATTATTTCCCTAATCTCAAGAAAACTCCTTAATTTCATGATATTTCCTTAAAGCCATGAAAAATAATATAAGATTAGGGAAACTCGTGGGGCCGGTCATGTCCTAGCCGGTCCCACACGCCCCTTATGTTATTAGTATTATTTTTTATGTTTCCTTCATCCCATGAAATTCCTTGATTTCATGATATTTCCTTCAAATTATGAAAATTCCTCCAAATCATGAAATAATACATAAAATTAGGGAAAACTCACAGGCCCGGGCCCTAGCTGACCGACCATGCCCAAGCCGGTCCCACACGCCCTTATTTTATTATTAGTAGTATTATTTGTTTCTCTCATCTCATGGAAACTCCTTCACTTCAAGGAAACTCCTTGATTTCAACAAAACTCTTTAGTTTCAACAAACTCCTTGATTTTATGATATTTCCATAAAATCATGAAAAAATATAATAAAATTAGGAAAATGCTATGGGACGGGCTCATTGGACGGTCGGCCATGCCTTGGCCATGGACGGTCCCACACTTCATGATTCCTTCATTTTATTATTATTTTTCCTTCATCTCATGAAGTTTCCTTAGTTTCAGCAAAATCCCTGATTTCTTCATATTTTCATATTTTCTCAAATGATTGCTCAAACGCACATCAAAAAATATCAAAATTCTCAGGACTGAGACACGAATGCTATGATAACATGATCATGCTACCTTGACCGACCAAGGTTGGCTCTTTGGCTTGCAAGGGGCCGGTCCCATATATTTTTATCATTTGACCTAATTTGTTCATATTAGGTGCAAACTCTTCCAAACAATTTGGAACTTCATAAAATGATCGTCAGTCGATCCCATGACCACCCATGGCTGGTTTCATGACCCCTTGGTCGGTCCCTCATCTCTTCATAATTAATTAGGTTTTATCACCTAAGGCTCAGACGAGCATTATTTTAACAAATGATTAAACTAGCATTTAATCATACTTTCACCAACTGGTCTTCAAGAGACTTTGGTATTTTGCTCACTTGAGCATATGGGCGCTACATGGTCAATTCATCATCCCATGTATCTGGTCCCTCCTTCATTTCATAAATGATTTTCAATAAATCGTCAGTTAATCATCAATTCAGCAATTGATCAAAATTAGGGTTTTGAGTCCAAGGTTCATAATTCCAGATTCAAACACTAAATTTTATGTTGATCCCATGATCAGCACTCTAATTAATTATACTTGGTTCGGTCGCCAGTATTTTAAATTAATATTTATTTGGTCATGCTACCAATACTTCATCAAATGAGCAACATTTGCTCAAGGAGTTTCCTCCGCACGGTCGTCTACTCAATTCCGTAAAAAACAGCAACTCGTTTTGCCCCATCTACAGGAACATAGAACTGTAGTGGTTCGCATACCGGTTTGGATACTTAAACCCGGTTCCCTTACCAAAGTTCCAAAATGGTTTGCATATGAATATGCATACCTATCTGGATCACGAAACAAAAAAGATTTTCCCATGATGTGCATACGAATATACGTATCACACAAATCTTTAGGTCGATATATAGCTACTCTGCTACGTGTATGAGTACATGTAATATGCCTTCAGACTATAACAGTTATCTCAGTTTGTAAGACTGATAACAGTGTCTTGTATTCCGAATATAGTAGTTCTATATTTTTCTCTAAATCAATTCGAAACATTCCCGAATAACATCAATGACACATATAATGGTTCCATGCTTTTTTCGAATGATAAACTTGAATCATGATTTTGGTTCGAAACAGTAAATTGTTCTCCACCGAAATTGATCAAGTATGAACAAATGTTCATTAAGCTTAGTCATTATATTTCAAGAAATTTGTAAACTAAATAATTAGTTTCGACTCAAAATGCTTGTCTATGCAAGCTAGTCTACTTAGTTATGCGACAAACATCTCCAGGGTAGAAAAGTGAATATAACTTGAGAAATAGGTGGTTCAGTCTTCACTTACCTTTTGTTGATGAAGTTCTCCAAAAGCTTCGGTTGATCTTTGCCTTCAAACGGTAGATAGCAAATGATGACTGGTTTATTTCCCAACCACCTCTATCCTAGACTTAGACTTAACTAATTGTAGACTAGAAATCAAGATATAGTTTTGACAACTAAATTTGACAACAAGCTTGAGCTAGCAACATTTGTGAGTTTGACCGAGCAATGCTCTAACCAATACCCTAAAAACGATGACACTTTCACTTCCATTCTTCCCTGTCTCCGGATTCAAACTGTGTTTGTGTCCTTCTTGTATAAAGTACTTTCCTAACCATTCTCTCCGGCTTCAAATTCTTATATAAATTTTTGACTGATTTATCGGGGATTAGCTTATCACTACTCTCATATCGTTCTTAACTTCTGAAATGACAAAGGTACCCAAATGCACCACAATCTTTTAATTTCAACCTATAAGTATGATACCAAGTGTGATCGTCTATGGACTAAGTCAAGACAATACGACAACTTGATATTCACTTGATAATAGTTACGCTACAGGACCGATTGACTATAGGATCAAAGTCAAGTGATTAAGATTAACGTACAAGTGTAATGTACTTTATTATAATAAGATAGTTATAATGCGGAAGTAAAGTAAATGACACAACGAGATTTTGTTAATGAGGAAACCGCAAATGCTGAAAAATCCCGGGACCTAGTCCAGTTTGTAATAGTTGCCTCTGCTCTTTATCTATGAGGGTAGAATCCTTGAGAAACTGTTGAATGTGCGAATTGTTTCTTCATTCTTATCTTGCCTCTGTCTCATGTTTTGTGCTCATGCGATAGTATAATCTCTTCAAGTTGCTTATAATTATGCGAAATAATTGAGCGAGATAATCACATCATTCGAAATAATCACATTCTGCGAAATTCTGACACATTTTACGAAATTTCGAATCATTCTACGAAGTTCTGAATAATCTTGCGAAATTCTGAATAATCCTATGAAATTCTGAGTAATCCTGAATAATTCTGCTAAATTCTGCGATATTATTGCGAAATTCTGCAATATTATTCCGTACAGTTTTGTAAAGTACTTGTGCGAATATAATGCTTATGTGATGATTATGTTATGAAATGTGTATGCGATGTTTATGCTATGAAATGCTTATGAAATGCTTTTATGATGCGAATATGATGCTTGTATGATGAGAATGCTTATATATTGCAATGTATAGCTAATGTTTGTGTTACTTAGCTCATTTGCATGCTAAAATTGATGTAGCTTTAAATTGCCTTCATTCTCCATTTCTCTGGCTTTTTCTTTAGTGTATGCATTTCTTTTCGTGTATTTATTGTTCCTCACAAGTTCTTACTTGTGTTTCATCTTTCCTCTTTCCTGCACTATTAATATCTCATAACAGTATGATCATAGTATCAAGTCTGCGGCATTTTCACTGCCTCAGTTTCATTTCCATATACATATTCGCAAGCTTATTTGCTTACATATAATCATTTTCGCAAGCTTATTTGCTTACTCATCTTCTTATGTGGTCTTATTTTGCCTTCCTAGTTAAAGGTCTTATTTTGCCACCTCTTGTCATTGTGACAAAATCGCAGGACGTCTTTGCACTTTTATGCAAAAACCCATTGATCTTGCCTTAACTTTTTCTTTTGTATTATTGCCTCTTCAGGATTGTTGCGGCAATATGACAGGCCTAAATATTCTTGCGAAAATAAAGCCCCATGACATTGCCGTCTTGCGACGAAATCGCAGGACGTCTTTACACTTTCATGTAATGACCCATTGATCTCGTCTTATCTTTTTCTCTAGTATTATTGCCTCTTGAGGATTGTTGCACAAATATGACAAGCCTTAATACCCTTGCGAGTAAAAAGCCTCATGATATTTGCGTCTTAAGACACTTATCAGCTCCCTAATGGAGGGTGCCACCCTTATCTCCCCCTTGGTTGCCCCTTCAAGGAGGCGTACCTCTACCATACAAGGTTGGCTCCTCCCATCCGGTCTTAACAACAACCAGTTGTTTTCGCAGCCTCTTATCCCTTTTACCTATAGGGTTTATGGTTACGAGACTGCACCCTAAGTGGGGTTTTCTTCGGGCCGAGTGCAGTATAAGCCAAGACTTGTCAAGAATGGCAAGGTACGCTCTAGACGCCCCTGGCACTCTTGACTCAACCGTGTACCTCGGCGCCTTGATCAGATTCTGCACTCCTTGGGAGAGTCCTTATTACCTTAGTCGCCCAACCTAAGTCATAAGCTTAAGCTGAGAATCCAAGGTGCCTCTCCCGGATGGGCTTTATTTACCCCAAATCTCCATGACTCAGGTTCCGGGGTGGTGTAACCTTTCCCTGAGCCATGCAACAGGTACCCCCTTATATGACGTACTTTAGGTCTTACATTTGCCTCTTGCGAAATTGTATTCGCGAACTAGGGTGTACGCCATAAAGGTTCGCCCCTATCTGCGAAATTTTATTCGCGTTTCTGCGAAATTTTCGCGACTCTTTGTTTCTGCGAAATGTTCGCGTTTCTTTATTCTCTCATTCATCTTTTCATTTCTGTCATATCTTTCATTCATTCTTTCATTTCTGTCATCTCTTTCATTCATTCTTTCATTCTCATAATATCATATCATTTGAATCAAAATAAATATTCAAGAAAAATTCTAATACATGATAACTCTGAAATCTTTATAGTTGTGAAATCTTTGTAATTCTGCGATTCTATCGCGTTTTGTAAATCAAATCAAAAATCTTTTTATTCTCTGCAAAAGAAATATTCTAGAGAAACATATAAATTGGATTTTCTCAGTTTTCTGTAATTATGAAATCTCGAAATCTCTGTAATTTTGAAGTCTTTGTAATCTTGAACTCTTAGTAATCTTTATAATCTTTGAAATCTTGAAATCTTTGTAATCGTGCGATTGAATCGCTTTTTGTAAATCAAATAAAAAATATTTTTATTCGTTCCTAGTATAAAGTAAAATGTTCAAGGAGGTGGTACTTATCTTTCATGTGAGTCGCTATTGTTGTCAGAGAAGTGAATAAATGCCTTGAAATGTATGAATTTCGCGCAGCAAAAAGAAGTGTGAGAAGTGAGACTTGAACCCTCGACCTGCTTCTTGGATTTTCTTGCACCATACCAACTGTGCTAAGCCTCTCTTGCGAAATAATCAAATTTATTGCGAAGTAATCAAATTCCAACTGTGAGAGGCAACTCTGTATAAATTTCGCGTAACAAAAATAATCATGCGAGAAGCAAGAATTGATCTCGCGACCTGCTGCTTGCATTCATGCCTCCTGACCAACTGTGCAAGCTTCTTATTTGCAAAATATCTCTGCGAAATTATCATCAACTCTCTTCTGTGCGAAATAATCAAAGAAATATCTGTGCAAAAAAATACGCATGTGTTGGGACTTGATCACACGACCATGAACTCATTAACTTCGCAGATGACCAATTGTGCTGCCTCTTGTTTGCGAAATAATGAAACAATATTGCGAAATTATCATTTTTTCGCTCTCTGTAAAAAAGAAGAAAACTATGTTCGCAGGCGAATTCGAACTTGCGACCACGAACGCACATACTTCTCTCTGGACCAATTGTGCAAGAACCTCTCTGCGAAATTAACGCATAACTTTTTTCCTTATTCTTTTATTCTCCCATGCAAATGAGAAGAAAATGATAAATATGTGTCTCTGCGAATTCGAACCCGTGACCTATTTATTGTTCGCTCAGCCTTGAACCATCTGTGCGAATTTCTGTTTGTGATAAAAATTGCAGCATCTGCCTCTTATCTTTTCTTCGTCCTTCCTTAACTTCTTTCATATTTGCCTTCTTCTCATGAATATGAAAATCTTCCACTGAAACTTCCATTTTTTCCTTAAATTCCACCACAACAACTAATTTTTTCTCTCCCTCTTTTCATGTATTTGAATTGTTGACGATGTTTACTCCCTGAAAGTGTGATTTCTTCCATAAAATTTCTATTTTTGAACCTAAACTTTATAGATCTAGAAAAATATGAACAGTAGCTAATCATCATGAAAATTTATTGATCCAACAAGTTATAGGAAGGATAAATCCTTTACTCATTCCCTGTTTCTAGCGCCAAAAATGTAGTTGCAGGAAATCCTACAACACATCCCTTGTATTATCATGACTATTATTTCTAGATCTAAACTTTTTTGATATGAAAATAAAGATAAAGATAATGAAAATAGAAAATAAGACACAAGATTTACGTGGTTCGATCAAAATGATCTACATCCACGGGGTTAGGGATCTTCACTATGATTGTTTGTAATTACATATGGATTACAATTGAGACTCCACTAATGAGTATTTGGATCTCTCTCTCTGGTTTTTGGGGAAGAATAAGAAGATAATAATAATACAAGTTTTTTCTCTCTCTCCTACTTTTCTCTTTATATAGGATGCTACCTAGTGGATGACATCTCATATACAGTTAAGATTTCCCCTAATTTCGGATCTGGCTTGCGATGATATCGCAAGCTTACAAATGTTAATTTCGCAGATCTTCTAATCTTCGCAAATTTATTACATTTTTCTTATGTTTAAGCTAATATCACCTATTGTGTCGTTTCTCAAAGTGCTCTGCGACATTTTTGTAATGCGTTGTTAAGAATTTCGTGAGCATATCGTTGTCGCGAAATTCTGATCCTACATTCATCAAACGAGTAACATTTGCTCAGATGAGCAATATTTTCTCAGATCAAGGAATATTGGTTTAATTATCAATATTCAACGACTCATCAAATGAACAATATTTGTTCACTTTAGCCATCAATATTTATTCGAGAATTATACCTCTATCTCAACAGACATGTTCAATTCGTGAGTTTCAGAACATTTTCAAATCATGTTCGACTCAATAATACAAGGACTCATCGTCCCATGAAGTCAGCAACTGACTAACTAAATACACGTCTGCCTTGCAGACTCCACAACCACGAGACATCAATCGTGTCACATGGGGGATATTAACTAGGGTTTTGGTATGGCGGTCTATGACACGTATATTCATACACACGATGAGAATGTGAGCAAGTCGTGCAATCAGTTGAAGAAGTTAACGAAGTAGAAGAAATGGAAAATCGACCAAGTCTCAGCACGTTGAGCAACTGGTTTTAACACGATTCTCACTTCTCCACTCCTTGATTCCATCAACTGACATACTTCATGGGATCATGGTGTTTACAATTCTAGCAATATAAATAAGTCTCTGAATCATGATTGAGAGGACAATCTTTCGTCAAACAGACTACAAGATATTAACATCTCAATATCTGAGTAATTACTCTCAACAGAGCAAATTCAATCAATCAGAACTTATCTTATTTCTTGGCGCAGAATACACAACACACTTACAATCTTCGATCACCATTGATCTCACACATTTCTCAGCTTCCCTCTTACAGATCGACCCATCCTCTCTTGTGACCGAATTGACTCTGGAACGACCATTGTCTTGGTTTAGGCCGGAGTCATACAGATTGATCTCTCGAATTCAAAGCACTCCCTTTATGCAGTGCATCTGTGTGAGGTTTGGAAGTTCGCTCGGTTCAAGGAGTTTCCTCCGCACGGTCGTCTCCTCAATTCCGTAAAAAACAGCAACTCGTTTTTCCCCATCTACATGAACATAGAACTGTAGTGGTTCGCATACCGGTTTGGATACTTAAACCCGGTTCCCTTACCAAAGTTCCAAAATGGTTTGCATATGAATATGCATACATATCTGGATCACGAAACAAAAAAGATTTTCCCATGATGTGCATACGAATATACGTATCACACAAATCTGTAGGTCGATATATAGCTACTCTGCTACGTGTATGAGTACATGTAATATGCCTTCAGACTATAACAGTTATCTCAGTTTGTAAGACTGATAACAGTGTCTTGTATTTCGAATATAGTAGTTCTATATTTTTCTCTAAATCAATTCGAAACATTCCCGAATAACATCAATGACACATATAATGGTTCCATGCTTTTTTCGAATGATAAACTTGAATCATGATTTTGGTTCAAAACAATAAATTGTTCTCTACCGAAATTGATCAAGTATGAACAAATGTTCATTAAGCTTAGTCATTATATTTCGAGAAATTTGTAAACTAAATAATTAGTTCTCGACTCAAAATGCTTGTCTCTGCAAGCTAGTCTAATTAGTTATGCGACAAACATCTCCAGGGTAGAAAAGTGAGTATAACTTGAGAAATAGGTGGTTCAGTCTTCACTTACCTTTTGTTGATGAAGTTCTCCAAAAGCTTCGGTTGATCTTTGCCTTCAAACGGTAGATAGAAAATGATGACTGGTTTATTTCCCAACCACCTCTATCCTAGACTTAGACTTAACTAATTGTAGACTAGAAATCAAGATATAGTTTTGACAACTAAATTTGACAACAAGCTTACCCTAAAAACGATGACACTTTTACTTCCATTCTTCCCTGTAATCTCCGGATTCAAACTGTGTTTGTGTCCTTCTTGTATGAAGTACTTTCCTAACCATTCTCCCCGGCTTCAAATTCTTATATAAATTTTCGATTGATTTATCGGGGATTAGCTTATCACTACTCTCATATCGTTCTTAACTTCTGAAATGACAAAGGTACCCAAATGCACCACAATCTTTTAATTTCAACCTATAAGTATGATACCAAGTGTGATCGTCTATGGCCTGAGTCGAGACAATACGACAACTTGATATTCAGTTGATAATAGTTATGCTACAGGACCGATTGACTATAGGATCAAAGTCAAGTGATTAAGATTAACGTACAAGTGTAATGTACTTTATTATAATAAGACATTTATAATGCGGAAGTAAAGTAAATGACACAACGAGATTTTGTTAATGAGGAAACCGCAAATGCTGAAAAACCCCGATACCTAGTCCAGTTTTAAATACTCTCAAATTAAGCCGCTATACAAAGAACAAAATCCAACTTCGTATAGTTGAGACCAAAGTAAACTACCCCTAGTTACTTAGGTCCCTTAGTATCCTTGCACCTTCAACCTTTTGGTCACGCATGTGAATCTCAAGACAGGAATCACTACCCCAAGTTGCTAGTAAAGGAATTAAATTTGTTTGGTAACCACTCTATTCAATCTTTGGTAAAACATATGTTTGAGTCGTTGACAAAAGCTCTTATGTTTAATCTAATAAACTCATTTGTCTGGCTCACAAGTCTACCCAAAGATAAACAAGATCTGGTTGTATCCAAGCCAATCAAGATGCGTGCACAGATCACGAGATACGAAAACTAATAAGAAAATATTCCTCGTCTTCAAATCTTCAATTGTCTTCTTAATAACCTGCACACAAAAAACTTGAATCCTCTTGTGATCAATCACACCAGAATGGAGTCTGTTAACAATGAATTATCACAAGATGTCTTTAGATCTAACAATATTTCTAAAGATCCCATCGATACTTTGGTCTAGTTTGAGTGACCCTTATGTCAGAAGATAAGGCTCTCAAGAGTAATCAAACTAGGATAAATCAAAGTTTCGGCAATCGTTAGTCAGTCAAATCAATAATCGAAAACTAAAATAACAATGCAATTATCTAGTTTCCCACCAATGGTACTAGTAGAGATTCTTGATCCCACATAAGTCTTTAAACAAGCAGTCGTAAGATATTAAACATAATTAGGTTACTTTCCTTTCCGGATAGACAGCTCCACCAGAAACAACACGAATGAAGTTTGCTTAGTAGCTCTTAGGATAGTTTGCAAGAAATGCAGACTCAAGTATTTATAGACCAAGGTTTTTTAGACAACACGGAAATTCCAAAAATGAAAATATTCTCAAGATATGCATTAAAGTACCTAATTTCGATTTTCATATTTCCAATTAATGTCAAACAATATTTCCGAAATCTCTCTTAGAAAATTTATATTATTAGTTTAACACATTAACTAATAAACCTTTTCCAAAGGATATGCTTTAGTTGCTGGTAATTAAAAAATATATATCGAAAATCATAATAAATGCTTTTCAATATCTCGAGTTGGGATCACCTTGAGCATCAAGGAATATTTTCGAACAATTGATGATAAGAGTTATGTACATGTTCAAATAATGTCGACATCTAGAAGTTTCCTATCTTAGAAAACCCTAATTCCAAAAACACATACAACATAAAGAAATATGTGAATATTGTAAACTTGATTTTGCTCTTGGGACCGGTTATACCATGACTCTCAAACTAAGTTAGGACCGGTTATACCATGACTCCCAATATATGTTGTTACAAGTTATACCATGCTTCCCAAAACTAGTTAGGATCGGTTACAACATGTCACTAGATATAGGTTATGACCGGTTATACCATGCTTCCCAAAACTATTTAGGATCGGTTATACCTTGTCACACAATATAAGCTATGACCGGTTATACCTTGATTCTCAACATAAGTTAAAATCGGTTCTACCTTGTCATCTTGCATTGGTCATCCAAATATTATTCAACAAAGAGCCGGGCCAACACACTCATGATTTTCCTTTTGATTATGAAACAATTTCATACATATACTTCCTTAAACCAATGTAATAATACATAGTTTTCTAGGATGAAACCACAACTATATCCCACACATAATCAAGTAATTAAATACATATATTATGTTGGTGTCATTTACTAAGTTCAAAAGATAAACGTTATACTTCGTAATTCAATACAATTCTTTGATACTTTGATTATAATGCTATGACCAAGTCTAATTACTAGAATGTCATAAATATAGCTTCACATGTTATTGTTAGAGCATAGCTTGGTCGACCTCGCATGCGTTGCTATATCAAGCATATTTTTCAATGTTAATGATCAAAAATATGAGTCTTGATTTCTAGTCTATTATAGCTAAGTCTCGGACTAGGATAGAAAAGTGTAGTTGAGATCAAGGACTTCATGGCGATTCATCATACAACGACGAAGATCTACTCAAGGAACCGTGGAACTTCATCAACAAAAAGGTATGTGGAGACTTGAACTTATCTATCACTCAAAAGTCTATCTATTATATCTCCTACTTCTTATGAGGCAAAAAGTCGTATGCTATATAGACTGGATCATACACATTTGACATTTCGAGCTGAGTATCTTTTTCTCGAAATCGTGTGTTGGTAAAGCGTTTCGCTTTGATCAAGTCTATCTTCACCTAGTGACGAAAGTCATGAAAAGTTTCAATTACTTTGAGAATTGCTCTGACGTGAAACGGTCTGTGAATAACGGCTATATAACGTCCTTTGAGAATGTCTCAGTGATTGGAATGAGAGTTTAGTTTACATAACCATGTATTCCTTAATCCGAAGTTTTCGAACTTTGTTGATTGTGAGAAACCGGAGGAATTGGCTTTGCCAAGTCCGCGAACTCAGTTTGCGAACTGACGGAAGTTCTCTTGCCGAGAATTTCTGCTGGGATTTTCCAAAAACTCGTTTGCGTGTTTAGTCCGCGAACTGGCGGAAGTCTCTTTGCCGAGATTTTCTGCTGAGTTTGGAAAACTCTGTCGGTTGTCTTAAGTCCGCGAACTTGTTTGTGAGCTTAAGTGGTTATGATCTAAAGATGTGCTATGAAAATGAAACTTAAATTACTAAGGAATGCTTTATGCAAACCATGGCTATAAAGTTCATGAGGCGATTCAATCGAATTGAATCATCTTTGTTTCAATTGTGTCTTGTGTAATTACATAAGATCTAATAACAATTGAACAACTCTCTAACTAGTTCATTTGAGTCATTTGAACTAGTTATGGTGAAGAAGAACTAGGTTAATATGAACTGCTCATATGGTTAACCTTTTGGGTTACTATGTTGAACCAACATACACGTACACGTTTGGGCATGGTTTTTACAAACCCAGTAAACGTCTACCCAAGTGTGTGTGACAAGCTAAGTTTTCGATCTAACGGTTGAGAAATATTAGCTTGAATCTAAATAAGGTTTTCATCTAACGGTGAATATGGATTGCTTTGTAACTAAGGCAAAACCTGATTTGAAGGCTATATAAAGGTTACATCTAGCATTGTGCAAAACTAATCCCCACACGTCTGTGTGATAGTAGTGCACTCGCTAGAGTCGATTCTCCTTTAACCTTTGGTTTTCTTCTCTAAAACCAGGTTAACGACTTAAAGACTTCATTGGGATTGTGAAGCCAGACCGATACTACTTTTATCGTAGTTGTGTGATATGATCTTGCATCTTCTATCGTACGAGTACAATCTATTGATTGGCTTGAGATCGTGAGAGTTCTCCGATAGGCAAGATAAAGAAGTCACAAACATCTTTGTCTCACTGTTTGTGATTCCTCGACAAACCGCTTGTGTAGTCAAGAAGGATTGTTGAGAGGTGATTGATTAATCTAGGCTGTTCTTCGGGAATATAAGACCAGATTATCAATTGGTTCCTGTTCACTTTGATTTTATATCTTAAGACGGAACAAAACCTAGGGTTTTTTTGTGGGAGACAGATTTATCCTTTGATAAACTTTTCTGTGTGAAACAGATTTGTTTATTATCAAGTCTGCGATTTTGGGTTGCAGCAACTCTTAGTTGTGGGTGAGATCAGCTAAGGGAATCAAGTGCGCAGTATCCTGCTGGGATCAGAGGCGTAAGAGTACAACTGTACCTTGAATCGGTGGGAGACTGATTGGGGTTCAACTATAGTCCAGTCTGAAGTTAGCTTGGAGTAGGCTAGTATCTGTAGTAGCTTAATACAGTGTGTATTCAATCTGGACTAGGTCCCGGGGTTTTTCTGCATTTGCGGTTTCCTCGTTAACAAAACTTCTGGTGTCTGTGTTATTTATTTTCCGCATTATATTTTTTATATAATTGAAATAATACAGGTTGTGCGTTAAAGATCATCAATTGGAAATCCAACCTTTGGTTGTTGATTGATATTGATTGATCCTTGGACATTGGTCTTTGGTACCGTCCAAGTTATCTCTCTTTGATAAAGACTCGCAGATTTCCATTTGCTTGAGTAAAGATCAAATCGAGAGATTGAGATATAAACTCTTTGGTATATCTTTTTATTGATTGAGTCTAAATGTCTAGTTGATTCTCATAAAAAGTATATTGGAGTTTGTCCATACAGATTGCTAAGTGAAATATTGGGTGGTGTTGTTATACCCCCGCTTTTTCAGTTATGTTTTTAATACAAAACAACATGAAAGATATGTTAGGAATCAAAACAAGTCAAGTCAGTATTACTAACCTCAAGTGGGAGGATGATGTTTTCGTTGCAGTCGTTACTTCTTCACATTCTTCAGGTCTTCAGATTAATACTTGTAATTCTCAACATTCCTACACTTTCTAGTCTAACCTTAACGAAGTTGACTCTAATAATTAATCAAGCGACTCTATATGAGTTTTGATATTAAACTATGACAACCAAACTTGACATACCAACGTTTGGTGGGTTCAACCTATGCTCTAACAACAACTATCATCACCAATAATCATCCCTTCCTACTCTTCTTTACAAGTTCAACCAATCCACTCTCATCGAGTCAATCACAGACACACTGATAGGGGAAAATGTAGAAGAGTAGAATTAAAACTCTCAATCTAGAAAATCCAACCCCTCATTTGGAAATCAATTTTAAAAATCATATTCAAGCTAATAAATGAAAACACCTAATAATCTTAGTAATCGAATTCAAGATCAAGAAATAAAAACCCTTGGGAAGAAATCAATATTTCCAACTCTTTTTCAAATGATTTCTCATTACTACTCTTTACTTTCTTTTCGATTTTCTTTCTTATAAGCAAAAGGATTTCTTAATGTTATCCACCAATAACAGTTCTGATAATGATAAAAGAAGACATAAGATGAAGTGTGAGGAAGGGTAAATATGGAAAATTAATTATTTTAATTAAAATTTTATTATTAAAAGAAAATAATAAACAATCAAGTCAAAGCATGGTGGTTGGCGGTCAACATTTGGTCAAGGTACCAACTCTTAATATTTCAAATGTTGGGTACCAAAGCTAGGCGTTGGATATTTGATGGGTAATAAACGTTAAATATCCCACTTATTAGGTCCTCTAGTTTCGTCACATTATTCTTAAAAACAATGATAACAAGCATGTAACCAACAACCGAGATGTATATAAGTATTGAATTTTTCACTAGTAAATGAGTCAAGCCTAACAAGATTATGAAATCCACCTTGGTTAGCATCCGCAGAGCGTGATGAGGTTTTCATGATGAATCATAACTTCATTTCATGGGGATGAGATTGTTAGGATATCGATTGAATTTTTAGGGTAAATATATTTTAAGACTTTCATTATGTATGTTTTATAAAAAAATTAGCTTATTTTTATGATTTAACTTGATGACAAGTTGTGTCTCAAGGGAGTGGAGATGTTGGGATACCAATACCAATTAAGATAGTTTAGTTGTTTTAATAAGTAGTATATGTTTCCTTATTTGTTATGTGCGTATGACTCAAGTCATGTGTCTCTATATAAATGCATAGTTTGTTTTAGGGTTTAAGGAATCAATAAATCAATATCATTAAGCTTTCCTTATTCCCTACTTCAAAGGATTAAGGCGGCTGATCGTAAACTAAATGATTAATTTATCTATCTCTAGTATTAGGATCATCTAGTTTTGGTGTCGGATCCTAACAATGAATGATTTTTTTATCAACTCCTGCGATTACTTTAGTAGATCGTGAGTTTTAATTCACTTACTTAACACATTAAGGTTAAAAAACCATTGTGTATTGATCACCATAGAGCGGTGATTGTGCTTTAGCTAACAGTTAAAAGTTGGTAACACGTTACAATAAATATTAAGTAATTCTATTGTATTTGTAAAACCTAAATGTTTGGGTTTTAGGTTAGTCGAATTGAATATTTGAAATCCTGAAACTTCTTGGTTTGGAGAAATTGGAACACTTGGACCCACCCAACATGCTTTAGCTCCAAATCCTGCTACAATTGGTTTGTGGCTTAGAACTCGATTTCTCAACTTACACGTGCTCCTAAAATGTATTTAGGTGTATGTACCTCATAAATTATAAATTTCAATGTGGATTGCTACTCAAAATGTCATAGCTACGATAAATATTTTAGTTAGAAAAAGATGTCAAATTCCTAATAGCATCTGTTGTCAGTGCCATATAAACCTGTAATCTGTATATAAGTTGTGGTTGCACTTCAATATAGTCAATCTTGGATTTTGGTATCGTCTCCGTCGATTCCAAAATACCAGGACAATTTTATCTTGGTGAAATCTCAGAATGACTTCTTGGAGGAATTTTTTTAAATTTTATACCTGCAACCATGTATACCGAGTTAAGCCGAGACATACGGAGCCAAGACAAAATTCCCCTTAAAATCACGATGAGTTTGGCCGCGAAATACCCATTCAGCTTGAGATTCCCATTAAAATCTCGGATCTCCAAGATTACATGGATTGTCTTTTTTTGATGCCGAAAACGAAAATCCTGTCGAGATCTCTGCCAACATGGTCAAAATTGACTATACAATGGTTGAACTGCAATTTTACAACCAAAATATGGAAATACTTCGGTTGTGGCTTCAACTTGAGATGGGCGAAGTTTAGAACCGATATAAATAAAGGGAGAAAAATACGGTCGTTATTGGTATTTGCTATCCAAATCGCTCACTATGGGTTGAAACGAACAGAAGATTAATGGTTCTCAAGATTTATTTATTTGATGCTAGGAAAATCTGATAATATCAATAAATTAACATATATCACAACTTTTTGAAGGAAATGGACAGTTATTCTCACTCCATTCTCCTGTTATATTCCGAGTTCGACTATTTTTAGCAGCCAAGTCTGCTAAACCGTTCAGATTTATTTTTAAGTATTCAAACCTGAGAACATTAATATCTTTTAAAGGAAAAGATAGTCATCTATAACAGATCAAGAGGTCCAACTAGTTTGGCCTTTCCTGTTATTGAGATAAGCTATTACATTTTTTGCATCACTTCGTATGCAGATTTTTTAGAAATTCTTGTCTTTAACCCATTTGGCAGCTTCCAATAGTGCATGGCTTTCAGCTTCTTTAGGGTGGGTTATTTGATGTTTGAACTTAGATTTTGTCCAATTTTAGTGTTTGGTTCAGCATTTATCCAACTTAGGATTTGGTACCTGGACTTTAAGTTGACCAGGTTTAGTTTTGACTCCTTTCTAGAAATTAGAAGAAAAAATGAAATAAATCTAATTACTAAAAGAGTTTACTATCACACCCCTCATTTTATAAATATCTTCCTAATAACCTAAAACCATCATTGTACCCCTCTTTCTTTTGTTCTACCCAAATTGTTTTTATTTCTCAATCAACAAAACCGTGTTTGACGACTGTTCGGTTTGGCCAGTTTGCCAAAGAACTAAAAATTATTTGATGTTCATTTAAATACCTAAGAATTTAATCATGATACACACATAAGTGTCTAAATGATCAATGAAGTCTTAGAAGTGTTTAAGAGAGTTCTAATAATGCTAAACATATTATGAAAATAAGTCTTTAAGCATATAGTACTAAATTATAAACTGGGACAGTTGGTACAACGGTTCGTGAATCGCAGGGCTTGTTCATGAGTCAGGGTGCTACGGTTCATGAACCGGGTTCGCCAACCCTACTAGACTACCAAACTCAGTTGATCACAGTTCGTGAACTGGGTTCGTCAACTGCTAGCCTATTTATCCAACTTAAAATTCAGTTTACCATGGATCTCCAACCGGGTTCTGAACTGTTCCCAAGTGAACTTGCAGTTTGCGAACTGGTTCGCTAAACTTCATGTATTCCTGTAACTCAGATATCTATGGTTTACGAACTGGTTCGCCAACCTACCCTGAGTAGAAATATCAGTAATTTCATATTTCCCTCTCATGATGTTTGAAACGTTCCCAAGTGATATGATCATTTGCATGGGAAATTTTCAATTAACCCAAAAATTAATGAAACGGACAACTGACCTTTGGTACTCAGGTTTTTTCCAGCATTAGGCTTTGGTCTAACATTTGTCCAATGTTAGGGCTTGGTACCTGGACCAGACGTTGACCCCAATTGACCAGTTAAGTCTTAACTTCTGTTTAGTAAATATTTAAAAAATAAAAATTAAAAAATATTTAGTTAACACCGTTAACATAACCGTACATGAAAAAGAACCCTAATTGATGTTCTTTCCCAAATTGAAATCTAAGACCAACTGTCAATTGATTTTCTTCCCCAAATTGAAACTCCAACTCAACCGTTAATATGAATTGAAGAACCCAGATATATCACCACAAAATCACTCAGCACAATATACAATCATTCAAAAAATCTAAATTGGGGAAAACATGGATAAACTCTATAATTGCAATTAACTATTAAAATTTAATACAATTGGGCTTCACCTGAGTACCAAAGTCCAATTATCCCAATTAATTCAAAGAACTAATATTGTTAAGGACCGTTGAACATCTTATTTGCTAGATCATATTTCGAGATTTTTCACAAGACAAGCTTGATTCGAAACTTCTTTTTTGTAACTCTACTAGAAGTCATACAACATAGCCTCAATAGATAAAATGATGGTATAGTGAGTAAAATAGGGTGGTTCAGTCTTCACATACCTGATACAGAAGTTCTCCAACTATCTTCGTCGATCTTCAGTCTTCGAGGGTGATCTATGATACTCATCTAAAATTCTAACCTAGTATGAGACTTGACTTAGTAGACTAGAAATCGAGATATACTCAACTAAAATTCTAATCTTCAATCTCAACAGATAGAATGATGGTATAGTGAGTAAAATAGGATGGTTCAGTATTCACATACCTGATACAGAAGTTCTTCAAATATCTTCGTCGATCTTCAGTCTTCGAGGGTGATCTATGATACTCAACTAAAATTCTAACCTAGTCTGAGACTTGACTTAGTAGACTAGAAATCGAGATATAATTTTGATCATCTAACATTGACAACAAGATTGAGAGAACAAAACTTGTGGGTTCAACCGAGCAATGCTCTAACAGTATTCATCAACCGGAGTTCTCATATGCAGTGGTAATAGTTATGTGGAAGAAGAATGAGTAGAAAGTTAGGGTAAGGGATTTCTTAAATCTGGACCGTAGGCTTAATGGATTTTTTTAGAGTCGTTGGATCCTAGGCCACATCAAGGGTACATTTGTAAGCTCATACATTTTATATTACAAAAATAATTTAAGTATGGTCAAAAACAGTAAACATGGGTCGACGTTAAAAACAAGTACCAAACACTAAGTTGGACAAAAGTTAGACCAAACACTAATATTGGACAAAACCTAGGTACCAAACACCAAATAACCCCTTCAGGGTTGTCTGCTGATCCAGAGACTAGTTTGCATCCCTTGTATCTTCCTGTAGAATTCATAGCCATAATGCCAACTACAGATTTATTAGTATTTCTATAATAAGATGCATCACAATAAATTACTATGCAGTCTTGAGGGATAATGCTAGATACGAAAGACTATATAACATGATCATTGTTTAGATTAATTTGTGCATTCTCAGTGTCTAATGAATTAATAGTTTCCTCAGCTAGTCTTAGGGCAGTCCTAACTGTATTCTATTGATGAAAATGTTTTTCCTGAAAGAACTTAATGCATATGTCTTTCCAAATGTGCCAGGCCGTGGTCATGACAATAATATGATCTTTAAGATGTATGGAAGTAAACCATTTAGAGATCCAGTTCTGCACATTAATATCAGAATTAGAATCATGTAAAACATATTGACCAGCTGGAATGGCTGACCAAACAAATTCAGAATAAGAGCACTTTAAAATCATATGTTCTGGTATTTCTGAAGCACCAGAATTACACATTTTGTATACATCTTCATGATTATTGTTGTATCGAGCAAGCTTACTAGTAGTGGGAAGGATGTTTTCCACACATTTCCATAAGAAGAGTTGGATTCTTGGCAATAAAGGTGTTTTTCGAAGGGCTTTGTAGGTATCATAATAGGGATTTGATTGGGAGTTATGAGGAAGTTCATTGGCTAGGAGTTTATAAACTGAATTGACTGTTAATCCTCCATTTTTGTTGTGTGGCCAAATGAGTATATCACTGCCAGAAATGAGAACTCTCATACTACATATCTTTTGACTATTTTCACCATTGAAGTAAGCCTCGACTAAGGGAACATTCCAACTCTTAGATTCTTGCATTATAAAGTCAGCTACACTATAATCAGGGTTTGGGTTGGTAATGCAGATTGGATCAGAGGCACTTCCTATCCAGTTATCAGAGAAAGCTTTAACACTATTCCCACTCCTAATATCCCAAAGAGCATGCTTCTTAATAATATATAAACCATGGCATATGCTAGACCAAACCCGTGACATATTCCAGGATTTTTTTTATAATGCAGAGAATCACACTTTTTAAAGTATTTACACTTCAAAATTTTGACCCATAATTCATCCGGAGAGTGTATAAGCATCTAGGAAGTTCTAGTCAAAATAGATAAATTCATTTTTCTTAAATTTCTAAACCCTAGACCCCTTGCATTTTATGAGTACAAACTTTATCCCATTATTTAAAATAATAACCTTTGTGGCCATCCCCCTACACACACCCCACACCAAAAGTCCCGTTGGGAAGGGATTTTTTTTTAAATAATGGTGTCAGGTAGGAGAAAGGAGTTCATAACTTCATGTGATAGTTAGGATTTTTGTTAAAGGGAAAGAGAAAGTGTTTATGGGAAAAGCTGACTTCCGGTCAAATGAAGCTGACTATGTAAAACTAGGAAGAAATAAAATAACTTAAGAAAGTATTCAATTGTTTTTCATCTTGATACTTCAAAAAAAATAATCTTGATGTTACATTTGTGAAGCACTGAACATGATGATGCACCACATGAGCCAAAAAAAGAGAATACGAAAGTCTGGAAGATCGAGGAATATTTTCCCTTTGATTGTACTTTCTATGTGTAACATGAGGCCTTAATACCAAGAATTAACGGAACTGGTTACTGGAAAGCGAAGAATCACTACGTCAATTAACAGAGATCGAAGAATCGTCACGACAATTACTAGAGAGCTAAGAATCAATCATAAATTTTTGTCCAGCATTTATGTATGTGTGGGTGTGGCGACATTTCAACAATGGCCCGATCATAACAATACTAATCTAGGTTCAACCATGTGATCAGTTGATATAAATTAATTATCGTGGTATTAATTTAGTTTACATGCAATAAAACTTCAAAATCCATGTTCTTGCAGGGAATGGTGATTGATTTTATTTATTTCAGCATTCTAGTGGTTTAAATGTAACTTGATCCAAATGGGTATTGATAAAAGTGGCCTTGTTTCAATATACCCATGAAAGATCCGATCACTAGTGAAGAATACAATCAATTCACGAAGGATAAAGATATGAAGGTTTCATCACGAAAGAAGAAATATATGCGAGAGGAAGAGGAACACTGAACCACGGTTGGTGATTAAGATTGATGATATTGAGATTTTTTAATTTTGCCCCAATCAATTTTGTTTGCCAGAAGTCTGCTTTCCCCTTAAACGATTTAGCTTTCCCCTTAACAAATTGAGTTAGTTGTTTACCTTTCCATTTAGACACTTGGAGTCATGATGGTTGTTTAAGCGGGATATAGACTCAGTTCTATATCTTTTTTGAAAAAATGGTATGCCAAGATATTTTTTATGTAGGTGAATCTTCCTAACATTTAAAATCTTAATCAAAGAGACACAATGTTGTGGATGTACATTTTTACTGAAAAGCATCCAGATATATCAAAGTTTATCATTTGATCAGAGATACTGATGAAATCTTTGGTCAAAGATACGAGATTGCAAGACTCGGTGTGAGTAGCTTTTATAAAAAGCAAGCAATCATCTGCAAAAAGCAGATGAGATATACTGGGTGCATCCTTAGTAACCTTAATACCATAGATGAGATGGGATTGCTCAGCATGGAAAATGTATCTTGAGAAAGACTACACACATATATGATAAAAAAATACGCAGACAAGAGATCTCCTTATCTTAACCCTCAAGAGGGTTTGAAACAAGTACAAGGAGATCCATTTAGAAGAATAAAGATGTTAGTGGTGCTTATACATTAGTTGATTAGTTGACACCAAAGATTAGAAAACCCAAATCTCTTAATAACATATTAATCTTGATATGCTTAAACTCCACAATTAACAGTTGATCTATAAGATGAAGCTCTATGGTTATTAGGTTTTCAAATATCTATCCAAATTCTTACTTTGCAAGAGAAATAATGATGTATCTTTGGTGAAAACTTTCACTTAGCATATTTAGATAAAATTTAACTAAACCACCTCGACTAGAACTTTGACACAACTCATAAAATCGTGGCCATAATAAAGGCTTAGATATCGGAAAATAAATTTCAAAATTTTGAATTACCTTAGATTGCGTCTTGAATAAGCTGACATTTTCAATAGTACCCTCATCATAATGTAGGCGGATCACAGACATGAAGAATCTGCTACTGAACTTGGTTGAATTTGTAGAACACTCCTTTGAATGGGAATAGGGACAGAAAGAGATTAATGTTGAAAACTTGTCACATAACTTAGAATAGTTTCCAAAAGCACGACTACTACAACTGCAATAATTCTCTCTCCATCCTGCTCATTTTTATGCATAATTTGTTTTTTCTGGAGAGGACACGACTGTCTCGAGATAAAAGGGATAATGCACTGCTACAGTTAGTTTTCGATAAATATTTTAATACTTACAAAATGAAAAGAAAAATATTGATAAAAAAAAATTAAACCGAGTTAAAAGAATATAGCAATAATTAGATCTCTTCGACAAAAGTAGAAAAACATTTGGCGGCCATGGTTTAATAGAACTTTATTAACTGGTTTGGAGGACTTGCGATCGAAAGTCTTCTACGGAAAAAAAGTAAAAAACAAAAGTGAAGAAGTTGTTTAAATGAAAATCAGTAAATTTTAATTAAGCCATATACATTGGGCTTCTCTTAAATATAGCCCACGTTTTTATTAACCATAACCTAAAAAGTTTAAGTTAAAATGAAAAATTAAACAAGTCTTAATTTTTTACTAACAATTTAACCTAAATTCTTCTTTTCAATCAAGATCAAATAAACCCTAACTCTTCTTTTAATCATATTTTAAATTTATTGTAATTGTTCTTTCAATTTTGATAATCTGACCAATTATAAACCCTGATTTCTTAGTTTTTTCCAGAAAAAAATAAACCCTAATTCTTAATTTTTTTCAAAATGATTTATTCTTTTTCTCAACCATGATTACATTAAGCGTATATTCTAATTATTCCCTTGTAAAACTTCCACAACGATATAATCAAAAATGGAATTAACTAAGGTTTTGATTCTATTCCTAGAACCACTCTCTTAGATCTCCATAAACATAATCAATAAAAACAAAATTTTCTAAGATGATGAAATTTTCTTTCGGTCATGATTATACTAAAATTGATTTAGGGTATTGATCGTTCTTCAAAAACATTAATTATGTCAAATATCTTGTTGTTAATTATCTTACTATTTAGACTACATACAACAATTATGTATAATTTGCGCCAAATGGCTCTCAAGATCTCAACGTCAAAAGATAAAACTTTCTCCGAGGATTTGCATGAAAATTAATAGGAATAGTGTCAAGTCAATCTTACTTGACTTGACACAGTGTCTGATTAGATCAGTCAGCTTGTCTGTTTCAGACAAGCCTTTGGTCATGTAATAAATATGTCTGAGAAGTGCTGACAAACTTTATTATCTTAGTATTATCTTTCTCAGAAACTGTAATATAATTTTCTTCAATTCTTCTTTCTGTTTTGATATTTAATATTTCTTAATAATCAGAAGGATAAGATTTCTCATGGTATCCGTTTTGGTTCGATCTTTCATCATTGTTTACATCAAGCTCAACAATTATTCACAATAATTTTTAGCTTTCACCGATCTGGGTAATAACAAATCAAACAATTTTTCCCAAGTTTCGATTTCTAGGGTTCTTGGAAGAATTTTATGGTAACAACTAGACGATCTACATACAATAACAACAGCAACAATATCATCAATCGCAACAATCGAAATCGTACAAGTAATAGTACTTCTTTACATTCAGATCTGGAAAATATTTCTCAAGAATCTACTACAATGTCTTCCGCTGGTAATTCTTGCTCACTTCCCTTCACAAATATTTCCAATTTCGTTCCCATGAAACTTGATTCAACAAATTTTTTGCTTTGGAGAGATCAATTTGAGGGTGTTCTTTTCTCATGTGATCTTTATGGATATGTTAATGGTGATATCATTGAACCACCACATAAAGTCACAGTAGATAATGTTGAAGTTGTTAATCCGGAGTGGGTATCTTGGAGGAGATTAGATATATTTGTTTCTACTTGTTTAAAGGCAACCTTTACTCCAACTGTTAGTGGTGATGTTCTTGGTTTATCCACAGCTAAAATTTTTTGGGATTATCTTGAAATTATTTTAAGACACAGTTTGTAGCAAGAAAGAGTATGTTAAGAACTCAATTAAATGGAATTAAGAAAGGGAACATGTCTATTGTTCAATATCTACAGAAAATCAAGTCTATTGCAGATTATTTGGCTGCAATTGGTGAAAAAGTAAGTGATGAAGATTTAATGATGTTTGTGCTTAATGGGTTAGGCAGTGACTATGATATTTTTTTCATCTCTTCACAAAGTAGGGAAAAGCCTTATTCTTTTGGTGAAGTAAAAGCTAAATTGGTATCTCATGAACAATTTCTTGCTGAAAGACAACAACACAATTTCACTGTGTATGATGAACAAAATTCAGTTGGTTACTTTGCAAGAAATGGTTCTAATCCTTTAACAATCCAAATAGAAGGAATGGAGGTAATGGTAAAAATGGAGGTGGTGGTAACTACAAGAATAGTCAATTTCAACATGGATCTAGTTCTAGTTCTACTCAACCCAATGGTTCTACTTCAACTGGAAATGGTGACAGGAGGCCTTGTACAGATTTTTCTAAGGTTTTTTGTCAAATATGCAAGAAGAATGGCCATGCTGCTACCAGGTGTTTCTTTAGATATCATCCACCTTCTACTCGAAGTTCAAGTAGCACTAATCAAGGTAATTTTGCTGCTAATCAAGCTAATTTTTCTGCTGCTAATGTTCAACCACAATATCCTTCTGTTATTTCATCTGGTTCTTCTCAGCAAGCCTTTTCAGCTATGAATGATGATCCTTCTTCTAAAACTGTATGGATAACTGACAGTGGAGCTTCAGCACACATGACTGGTGATGCTTTTATTCTACAAAATACTTCCAGCTGCAAAGGCAAGGAGCAAATTTTTATTGGCAATAGTAAGCCTTTGTCTATATCTCTAACTGGTACTACCTCTATTGATACTCCAACATCAAGTTTTACTTTAGCTGAAATATTGCATGTGCCTGCTATGAAACACAATCTATTATCAGTGGCTAGGCTTACTAAACAAAATAATTGTTACATTACTTTTTATCCTTTTGGATATGAGATCAGAAGATTACATAGTCATGATTTGTTGGCTAGAGGATACATGGTTCATAATTTGTTTCCAATTTCTACACCTAGAATGCAATTTTCTTTCTCATCTCTTCTTGCTTCCCCTGAGGTTTGGCATAGCAGGTTAGGTCATCCCTCTTCTAAAATAGTTGATCAGCTTCATTATAATAAGCATATTCTTTCAAAATCCTCTGTTTCCAAAAATTTGTGTCATCCTTGTCAACTTGCTAAGAGCAAGAGACTCCCTTTTAGTCTTTCTACTTCTCATGTTTCTGCTCCACTTACACTGATTCATGGTGATGAGTGGGGTCCTGCTCCTTTGTCTTCTTTGTCTGGTTATAGATATTATATCTTGTTTATTGATGATTTTAGCAGATTTCATTGGATATATCCAATGCAAGTAAAGTTTGAAGCTTTACAGTGTTTTAAACATTTTAAATCTCTTACTGAAAATTTATTCAAAACAAAAATCTTAGCTTTTCAAACTGATGGTGCTAGTGAGTTGGTTAAAGGTCTTTTCAAATCTTTTTTTGACTCTTGTGGTATCCAGTTGAGGATTTCTTGTCCTCAAACTCCTGAACAAAATGGTCTTGCTGAGAGGAAGCATAGACATATTATTGAAATGGGAAATACTCTTCTTTTTAATTCATCTTGTCCAAGCACCTAAGGCTTGGTTTGAGAAATTCAGTACAATCTTACTTTCTTATGGTTTTGTGAAGACAATTTCTGATTTTTCTATGTTTGTTTATGTTGCCGGGTCTGAGATGATGATTCTTCTATTATATGTCGATGATATAATCCTTACTGGGTCTTCAGAAAGTTTTATTTATCATTTGATTTCTTATTTAAGTGCTGCTTTTACAATGAAAGACTTAGGAGATTTGCATTTTTTCTTGGGACTTGAAGCTACTAGATCAATTGATAGTATTTTGCTTACTCAAAGGAAATATACATTGGAATTGTTGGACAAGGAAAAGATGCTTGAATGTAATCCGTGTAGTACACCAGTTGCTAAGGGTCCAAGAGTATAAATACATGATGGTGTTTTATTGTCAAATGCTTTTGAATATAGAACTATTGTGGGAATGCTTCAGTACTTATGTTTGACAAGACCAGATATATGCTTTGCTGTTAATTATGTCAGTCAGTATATGCATGCCCCTACAGATGTTTATCTGTTGTTAGTAAAGAGGATATTAAGATATTTAAAAGGTTCCATAGGTCTTGGTATCACAATGAGGAAGGGAGATATTACAACTTTAACAGCTTACACAGATTCTGATCGGGGGAATTGTCCAGAAACAGCTAGGTCTACTAGTGGTTATGCAATATTTTTGGGTTCTTCTTTGATTTCTTGGTCCAGTAAAAAGCAGCCTACTGTTTCTAGGTATACAGCTGAAGCAGAGTATAAGGGATTGTCAGTAGCAACTGCTGAGTTAGAGTGGCTTTCTTCAATTCTTTCTGAGTTACATATTGCTTTAGCTAAACCAATTACTTTATATTGTGACAATACAAGTGTTATTTACTTGTCAGCTAATCCAATTTCTCGTTCCAGGGAAAAACATATAAAAATTCATTATCATGTTGTCAGGGAGTTAATTACAAGTGGATTTCTGCCAGCACAACATATTGCTTCATAGAATCAATTGGCTGATATTTTTACAAAGGGTTTATGTTCTCCAGTATTTACTTCATTGCTGCATCAACTGTTGGGGATTTCTATTCAGAGTTCTACTGATGTTTCTCTTTTGGAAGATACTGCAAAACTTACAGATGTTGTTGTTAGTGACTCAACCTCTTCTTTAGTTCCTTATCATGTCAGAGAAACTATGGTCTAGTTGTTGTTGAGCTTTCTTTATGCTCTGTATTTCTTGCTTGTTTTTTTGTTTACAAACTGCTTTGAGCTACCCTCTATCAGTTTGAGGGGGGATAATAGGAATAGTGTCAAGTCAATCTTACTTGACTTGACTCAGTGTCTGATTAGCTCACTCAGCTTGTCTGTTTCAGACAAGCCTTTGGTCATGTAATAAATATGTCTGAGAAGTGCTGACAGACTTTATTATCTTAGTATTATCTTTCTCAGAAACTGTAATACAATTTCCTTCAATTCTTCTTTTTGTTTTGATGTTTAATATTTCTTAATAATCATAAGGATAAGATTTCTCAAAAATGGTTTAGAACACAATTTCGAGATTTAATTACCTATCGGAAGGTCATGATAGTCTGTAATTAAGTTCCATCTTTTGAATTTCTGGTATTACCCATTCGAAGGTATACTTTTATATGGGTCATTTTTTTTTCTTTAATACAAATTTGCCTGGCATTTTTAGGGGCCAACAATAAGACAAAAAAGGTCATCCAAACGTAAAATGTAGCCAGCCCTTATCGCGAGTTTTCGTAATGGCGGAATTACCCTTTAACATTCGGACGCTAAAGTACCATTTTTATCACCCGAATGCATTCGGGAGCCAAAACAATTCATATACTTTCTAATACTGCGCCGACCATAATCGGAAGTATAAGAATTTTTTTGGCTCCCGAATGCATTCGGGTGATAAAAATGGTACTTTAGCGTCCGAATGTTAAAGGGTAATTCCGCCATTACGAAAACTCACGATAAGGGATGGCTACGTTTTACGTTTGGGTGACCTTTTTTGTCTTATTGTTGGCCCCTAAATACTTTTCAGTGGCCCCTAAAAATGCCAGGCAAATTTGACCTCCTATCAAAAATATAAAGCACAGTTTGGATAGTTTTTTCTATGTAAGTGGTGGTTCAGATTTGTCCTCACAATAGATAAATCTAGCTAGGGATGTAATCGTTTGTCATAAGTGATTGTTGTGATTGGGACAAAATTTATCATGTCATTAAGGTTCCATAATTCTTCATAATAAATACTCCATTAATTTGCCATGACAATATTTTATTAAATGTCAAATTAAAAATGATAATATATAAATTATTCTACTAATGATGATAATAAATATATTTTTTTATACTCAGTTAGTTTGGTATTGCTGTGAGTTTTACAAAAAGTGTTTTTACGATGTATGTTACTCGGCCGACCTATGTAAAAAAAACAATTGAATGGTTGCCGATGTACGTTACTGTGCCGAGCTCTGTAGAAAAAAGAAATTGAATGGTCGGACATTATAAACTAAAGCTAAAATTTATTCTAATGGGAAAATATCAGGTTTAGCTATAGTTAGTGAGAAAATGACAAAAGCAGACATATATGTAATATTGAATTTACTAATTAGTATTACTACTAAAAAGTATTATTTTTCTTAACCACTTTTTAAAAATCAATAATTGCTTAATATTTATTGTTGATAAATTAAAGTATATTTCAGTCATAAAGTATAACATAAAATGTAGCTTGAAACTAAAAAATAATTATCTTTAAATAATAAAATATAACGAATAAAAATTGGTGATATATATCAAGGATAATTGTTGTCAGTTATAAAAAAAAAAGATGGGATAGAATTAGAAAATAAAATATGAAATTAGGGTGAATTATAACATTTGCTTTTGAAGCTTTTAAAAGCTCCTTCTCCCCCACTTTTAAAATTATAGATTTTGGAAGTGTTTTGCATAAAAACACTTTATGAAATCTTTGTTAAACATTAGGATGAAAAAATATTGCTATAAATATGTTTTCAAAGTACTTTTTTTTTTTGAAAGAAAAAAGCAGTACCAAACTTAGTTAGATTGGCTAACAATTATATAAGTGGGCCATAATGACAGTGACAAGTATTGGTGCCCAGTGAGTAATTTCGCATCGTCTCACGTATTTCTTGATAAATGGTTTCACGTTATTTTTATTCAATGATGATGGATAACAGAGTTTATTGTTAGTAGAGCGTATTGTTATTAGGTTAAGCACTTAATGATTTGACTTACTAACTAATCATGATTTTATTATTTTTATGCAACGAATAGCCTCACATTTGGAAGCGTAATGTAGTAAAATGTAATGGCTGACCCGCTACCGATAATGTCCTCACTTAGCCACTGCGGTCATCTGACAGTTTGTGGTTTTCAATGGCCACCGTAGCGGTCATCCAGCAGCAGCTTCTCACGAGGTCACCCATCCCAGGATTACTCAATACCGAGCATGCTTAACTATAGAGATTTTTCACCAAATATGAAGCCAATTATGCTGAAAAGGACTCGGTGTTAGGAAAGGACAAACCATTACTTATATTCCATTTGACGAATCCTACCTGCCGAGTCGGAGTACTATAATACCACAAACTTAATTTGGAGCCGTCCTCGGCTCCGGAATATGTTCAATCCCTGACTCTGGAATTTTTTCTCACTCATGAGACCCTTTCCCGACACAATCCGTCAAGCATACTCTTTCACCCTCGACAAGTAACCCGTGGTCGACTATAATTCTATTTGTAAGGACCTGATCCTCCGCGAATATTGTCCCCACTTAGTCACTGCGGTTATCCGACAGTTTGAGATTTTCAACTGACATTGATGCGGTCATCCATCAGCAGTTTTCTGGAGGTAGCCATACCTAGATTACTCTCACCCGAGAACGCAAAATACAATGCTTCTTACCAAATCTGGATCCAACTATGTTGAAAAGTCCACAATGTTACGAAAGGACAAGTCATTACATATATTCCATTCGGTGAACTCTTCCTTGCGAATTGAATTATTTACATAATATCTCTAGGAAATTTGAAACTAGAACTACATCGTATATGATTAAAATGGTTGTCATCGGAAATGACTTAACATTTTAAAATATAATAGCTTAATGAATTAGCTTTTTATTATGTCGTTAAAATAGTAAAACTATAAAATACGTTATGTATTCTTGATTCAGTTCCGAGTTTTACTCTTTTAAGACTATTCTTAAAGGGGAAAAAACAACAAGGATCCTAACATTGTTAATATCTACACAATTATTCTTGAGAAGAATGAGTTCAGGTGCTGCATTTTTTTTACAGCTTACATAGTTTAATGTTTTGGTTCCGCTCAGTTGTTGGAGTATGTGGTGCGATAAACCACATATGTGTAGTTAAGGATAGTCCCTCATGGAATAAAGAGGAATACATGTGGAGGTTAATAAGCTTGGGCATATCCATACATAGCACCAAGGCATTTTAGTTAAAAAACCCACACCTCTTATCCCAAGGTGGTCCAGTGGGGTTCGGGGTTATGCGGTCGGGCTCTGAGTAGTGTCCGATGGTCCGTGAAGATCCTAACAATTGGTATCAGGTCAGAGCCCATGGTTGGTCTACTGCCCGAACGTATAAGTGGTTGTGGATGTCACCCGATTTAGGGCGCAAGTGGAGTCGGACTCAAGGTGAAGCAGACAAGGCTCAAAGTCGAACTGGCGCTCAAGGTGAAGTTAGTATCTCACCCATTAACTCAGGTGGAGCAGGGTTCTAGATCGGAAAGGAGATGCTCAAGGTTCAACTGATGCTTAAGGTGGAGTTAATGTATCACACATTAACTCTCAAGTGGAGAAGGGTTCTAGGTGGGCAAGAAAATGCTCAAGGTGGAGTTAGTACTTGCCTTCTCATTAACTTAAGGTGAAGTAGGATTCCAGGGCGCATAGTGACAAAAATCATGATCGATGGGTAGCATATACAGATGGTAATCATATGACGGAGTCCGATTGGACTGGTGAAGTGGTTAAATCTCGCCAAGGTGGAGATTGTTGGAGTATGTGGCGCGATAAACCACATATGTATATCTAGGGATAGTCCCACATGGAAGAAAGAGGAGTACATGTGGAGCTTAATAAGCTTGGGCATCTCCTTACGCAGCACAGAGGCCTTTTAGATTAAAATCGCATACCTCTTATCCCAAAGTGGTCAAGTAGGGATAACATCAATGTTATGTGGTTGGGCCCATATATAGTAGGTTCATATGGTCCATGAAGATCCTAACATCGTTCACTAAAATAAGGAAGATGCAGAAAGGTAATACCATTTCAAAGGATCAATAAGATATCTTTGTAAACTAAAAAACATATAAAATAATGTTTTTTTGGGGACAAAATATGTGAGAATTAATTCCGATATAATTTCATTGTTGGCTTGAGGATGTAACTCGAGAAAGAATGGGCATGGTATACCAGAATGTCAAGACGAAAAATGATGAAAAGGATTTGTGGAGTGAAGAGTAAAAATATTTATCGGGTTTTTCTTTACTTTTGTAAAGATAAGAAAGATAAACTTGATATTAATAAATATTATATTTAATATTCATATTGTCGGAAAATACATAACTAAATAAAAATTATGTCCGTGCCGTTACGGCATGGGTTAAGCCCTAGTATGATAAAAAGAAAACAAAACATGACCTCCTATATAATAAAAAGAAAACAAAACAGAATAAAAGAACTTCATTGCTTCTTAAATTCCGAAGAAACAAATTCAGTACATTCTACCAAAAGTAAAAAAGTGAATCTCCTTTCCCGTTTATGGGAACAGCATAAGATTATAGATTACAGGGTATTCCTCTTCTTTAAAAGTAGAGGAAAAAAAGAGTCTAGATCTAAAGAAACAAAGGAAAGATACACATACATCTCCCATGCCATAACAGCTCCAAGTGCTTCAAAAGCCATGAATGAAATTCATGAATACAACAGACAGCAGTGGAGATGTTAAAAAAACATGGAGGAAAAAGATCCCTAGTAAACACATGGTTGAGACATCCTCCTTATCACCACTAGATATGTCAGAAATGAGAACACCTTCGCCACGCATATATCCTGGCATTCACACCAGTAAAACAAGAAATGTAGAAATAAAAACAGAACGTATAACCTAGAAAATTCTCTGATTTTAGCGGTTCCTTTCTACAAAGACAATCTTCGGAGTAGGAAGAAGCTGGACGATGCTATTGTTCATTGACTTCGGGATCGTTTCAGAACCTGGCTCGAGTCTTACCTGCAAAATTCAAAGCATAACCAGTTTTAGAGTTAGTTATGCAGATTGGGGCTGGTGGTCATTTGCATTTGCCAATTTCTATTTCAGATATCTACTGCTAAATGATAACAACTGAAACAATGAGTGGAACAATTAAGACTGGTGAGAATCAGTAAGCCCAACATTACTAAGCCAGCTCACTCTACCCCCAAACTAAAATTTTCTATCACCCATCATGCCTATGTGAAAGGCACATAAAAACTAACCAGTTCACCCTGATTTAAATTAGAATACACAGAACGGCTTCATGAGATGATGAAGAAGGTCAGATCAAAATGAAAAAGATTTGGAGAGAATCTTATGTGAAAGAACTACGAGTTCTCAATGAATTTTTTTTATCACTCCTTAAATCTCCAAATTAAGTGCATTTTTTTTAATTAGTTTCTATTCATTACTTTCTTATTGAATAACTTGAGAAAAGATTTGGTTTGACAAGAGCAAGTGCCTAACTTACTGCGCACAAATCAAAAGTGCTATAAAAAAATCACTATCCACAAGATACTGGGTCCAGAGAGAAGATTTTTTTTCTTTTCTATATGGTCTTGGCTTTTTGACTGAGGTTTTAGAGGGAGCTATGTCATTGGCTTATGCCCCCATGTATAGCATGCCTAAGACTCCAAGTAATGAACAGAAGAAGAACTGGAAAGAAGAAAAAATCACAAACCTCAAAATGCTGGAGCAGAGATGCAAATAGAGTTGCAATTCCAAGGATTGCAAATTTCTGTCCTATACATGCTCGAGTACCAGAGCCGAAAGGGAGAAAAGAATCAGTAACACTAGGGTCATTTAGCACCAGTGATTCTTCAATGCTCACAACTTCGTCTGCTGCCCCTAAGATTGAATAGTTGACAAGAGTGGTAAGATTAAGCAAGCACACCTTCAACTCAACTAGGAATCTCAAATGTAAAGAGCAAAACACAACTACCATATCAATTAGCAGAATTTAACATAGTCGTAGTTATTTGACTAAAGTAAGATAAAATATACATCAAGACTGAAATAATGGCAAAAATGTGATGTAATGTCTCCAGCTTCTACCAAAGTGATTAAAGAAAAACAAAAGCACAACAATGGGATGTAAGCAGCTTAGCTCGAGATGTGTTTTTCTTTTTCCTATTCTCTGCAAGGCAGGAGGAGTTATGATAGCACGCACACCACAGTTTTGAAAGTTGAAGATGTTTTTACAAATAAAGAGGGACTATACACTTACAAGATACAACTCAGATTAACGCAGTATTTTAGGGTAGGGACTTTAAATGTTATAATTTTAGGATTTCAAGTGTAGACTAGCAGTGGCAGTGAGTGAAACCTGTCAGTGGCACCCTCGGCTAAGAGAAGGATCTCCTTTCATCTTTTGACAAGAAACGATGTGGATTAAATTCACTAGCATCCTTTCCCCAACTAGAACCATCCATCTGTACCAACTGTATTGGCACAACGAGGATAGATCCAGCTGGTACAGTAACACCGGCTTTAAGATCCAAATCTGAATATAGAACGAAAATATGATCAATGATCGTATGTGAAGATCAGGTGAAGAATAAAGCAGTACAGAAATATATACGCCAGTAGGAAAAGTTAACATCACAAACGAGTACGGGAAATAATGCAACAAAAGTCAAAAGTCGTCAATTTACTGTCATTGTCATACCATGAGTGCGAGAACATCTCTGAAGCAGAGGTCCAACAGGAAGAAGACGAGCGGACTCGTACACAGTTGCCATCAAGAATTTCATGTCATAAATATTGTGCACCCCTGATTTAGATGATCTTTTATGCACCATCATTATCTCTGAGTAAATCTACAATACATTAAAGCAAAAGGGTTACACTAGGCAATTAGGTACTCCGTATATGCTATTATGATTCACATAAAGGTGAAGAATCTAAAACCAAACGTGAAATCAGATAAGAGAAGCAGTTCAAGAAAAAACACACCCTGCAATCATGATGCAGTAGAAATCCAAAAATATAAAGGATAACTAGATTTGAATTTTCCATAACTACTGAGATTTCACACCTTAACCTAGTTCAGTTGGTAAACTCAAATTCAAATGCTTAGTAGTTGATTTCAAAACTCGGAAAGAGCAACACTTGGTATAATTAATTTGATAGCAAATACCTTATCCTGTATTTCTGGATGTATCACAAGCATTGTCAAAATGTTACCAATTAAACCCGCAGTTGTCACGCATCCATGGAACATAACACCCATGACATTGCCGCATGGTTCATCTCCATTCAGATGACCATCAAGATCTGCCAGCAGTAGGTCATCTTCCATCAAACCGCCAGAAAAAATAACAGCATCACTTTCAACGACCCTTCCTATTTCCGTAGTTCCATTACAAGGGTTCTGATCCAATTGACTAAACTTGTAATATTTTCTACGCTGTTGAATAATATCCAGAGTTAAGCATCTCAGTTCAGTGCACAGACACTTGAACCTCCAAAATCCTCTTTTCCAAAAGGGAGGAACAGTATACGAAGCCCAAAAGGATGCTTCCTTGGAGATCTTCATAAGCATCTCTTCATAAAGAGTGGCATTAGACCAACCCAAGAACACATCTCCAAAGAGTGTTGACCCAAGAATGGAAAATGCCATATGTTGGGAAATAGATCTACAATCACACACCCTATTAGCCATAGTAGAACCAACATTTTGCACGATGTAGTCCACAACTTTTGAGGGAATTGCATTTGCTCTTTGCAGCAATATATTGTTTAACTGCTCGGCCAAGGATTCCCTCCGCTTTTGTACCTGCAGACAGTATACTAGAAAAGTTGCATGATATCCGGAAACCTCCTATGACGAATCTAAGTAATTCTGGTTTAAACTCACAAATAGGTCAAAAGGTAAACGCCGCATCGGTATGTTAAGCATTTTGCAGAAATACAATTACCTACCACCATGATGCCCATGGTTTATCTAGTATTCTCAGAGTTCTATCTGGACAGTTTACAGCTCAATACCAAATTTGCTTTGACAAGTAAGCTTAACCCCCACAGAAAAACAAAAATTCATTATTTCACACATAACAATACATTTGCAACAAATAAAATCAGCAACAGGATTAAATTTTTCAAAAAATGATCAAGTAAGTTTCGATTATTATAGTTTACCAACAAAGTAACAGAAGAATAAAAATGAACAAGAAAGAAGCAATGACAATACCTTTTTGAAGGACGAAGCGAATAAACTTGATCGGCCAAAGGCCATATGAAAGGCCCTCTCTGTTGCTGGTAACTTATCCTCGGCCTTAATCAACATCTCCTTAATAATCACTGGATCTTTAACAGAAACCATAAGTTGAGTAGGACCAAGCCAAAGCCTAACAATTGATCCATATTTCTCATGTGACTTTGACAAAAATTCTGATTCAAAAAACGAACACAAATTTACTGTTAAAAATCCAATTCATCAGCTAATCATAACCTAGAATAACAAAGCTAACATTTGAACTTACTTACCAATGAGATTTTCACCGGAGAAAAGTTGAGAGTGACCAAATAAAGAAGGACGTGGAGGACCAGGAAGATTTCTTCCATAACTCCATAATTTCATCAATTTGATAACTCTTTTGACTAAAAAAGTAGTGATTGCAATTAACGAAATCCATAATAAAACATTGATTTCTCTAATAGCATAATCTCTTAAAAAATTAGGATATTCACATGAATAATTTGATCTTCTTCTTGATAACAAAACACCTAACAAAGTATATGGTGTTTCACAAGGTTTCATTCTCTCTCGATCGTCGTCTCTCAGTTAAAATCAGAAATGAAAACCCTAGTTATCGTTCGTTGTTTGAGAACTAAAATAAACTAACTGTTGTTAATCAATGTACAGCTTTTCTTCTCTCTCAAATAATACAGTATAACAGTATATAAAGAGGGTTCACATTTCCTGATGATCTATTATTTTGAGGGTTTCTAGGAAGATCTTAACAGTGTTAAATCAAGTAAAGATCTTACCTGAAACTATAACACCCACTTGTCTCCTTCGATGTTGCTGTACTATAAGTAGTGATATCGTACAATCAAAACCATTATATTCTTGTCGCTTGAAAAGGCAAAGCAGTTGGATTCATTTCTAGTAATCGGTAATGCGAACGTGTACTGTTATTAATTTCTTACATAGTTGTTTTGAGGTACAAGTCATACAGGCAAACAAACCCTCGAAGTTGTGGTGAACTATTTAATAAGTCAACTGTCAACTTGCGTTTAATCAAGCTATCCACGCAAGGGGAAGTGACTCGGGATTTTGCTTGTACGGAAGCTTGTTTGGTCAGAGGATGTACGAAGTATGAACCGGTTTCCCGGGTGGAATGGCTAGGCCTCTCCCGATGGCACAAGCTGGGCAGGAGAGGCAAAACGAAAATACTGGGAGTGGACCAAAATAGAGAGCTCATTTTATGAACAGACGGAAGCAAAATAGGCCACCATAACTAAGATTAACGACTGGAGCCAGATGAGCTGGGTGGGCAACAATCCAACGTGCATAGGTTGGCTTTGCCCCTAATTCGGCTACGATGTTATCAGACAGCGTGTTCCAAAATGCCAGAGATGTTTTTCATAAATCTAAAAAGTGGCCTAGTATTGATCTGTTTTTAGGTATAGGCCCACTACAACACCCTTAAAATTTAAAATTTTGTTCTTAGAAGGAACAGTAGGACACTAAATAAGGGAGATTTCTAATTAGTGTATTTCTAGTTTTAGCATAGATATCAGATCATCTATAAATAGGGACCTGGATTTTTTGTAGAGAACACACACGCAGAAGACTAGAGGACTACGAACACCTTCTCTAAAGCAATATCCGTGGTGTTTTGGAGATACATTCGTTTCTGCTTTTTTTTTTTTTGAAGTTCCTGCGATTTTATTACCAAGTCTTGTCTTTCTCTTCTGTTAACAGACGCAGATATAGCTTGACATCACTTTTCAATGGAAGTTCATAATTGCTCATTGGGAACAGAATGTTTTGGTAAGGTCAGCAAGTTAGCCGAAGAAAGGTCTGCGAGCCATAGTGAGGAGGAAGTGCAGGAGGATATTCGCACTTCTGTACAAGAAGTTGCGCGCATGCTTAATCAGCCAAGACTTGGTGTCAATTTGCGAAGAAGACGAGAACATAGATTTTTGCGGGGGAATCAGTCTGAGAAAAAACATGTAGAATCAAAATGCAGAAGACTGGTAAGTGGATATACGTGGATGGATGAGGATGAGGCAATACATGCATCAAACACCAAAACACTGCAGAGGGAGGAAGAGGCCAATGTTATAACTTTAGCTGGCCTCAAAATCTTTCCCAAGAGAGGAGAACAAGGTGGAGAGACCATTGTTGGCGACCTTGAAGTCCATGCAAACGGGTTCTACTATGCAACCTCCAGTCCCAATTTCTGTTTTTCTTTCTTATATACAGATGTAAAGACAGATTTATTTCGAGTTGGAGACGAGAAGATGCCGCCTCTCTTGCACTTCCATTTTCATGAAGGCATCAAGGTGGGGACAGAAAAGAGACAGAATATCCAATTTCGTTTGGTGCAGACCCTTGTGGGACAGAAGAGATCTTATACTGATTCATATAAGATTAACGAAGATTTAAAGAACTTTGTCCACAAGGTTCGAGAAAAATGGAGAGGTATACCTGCATTACATTGTAAACGGTTTGTTAATGCTGAGGTTCGTAAGGCGTATGAATTTCAAGGAAATCGTCCCAACAAGGCACCAACCGTCTTTGGCTTACTCTTTTTACGCTAGTTGGGCTTGTGGATGAACCTTTTATTGTGGTCGACCTATACGAGATAGAGGTTGTTCATCTGAGGCTTAAACGCGAGTTGTCTGAACCTGTGGAAATAGATATGACTATTGTTTTTCAGGACTTCCAGCGTGATCCAGTTCAAATCAATTCGATTCCCATTGACAAGCTCAATGTCATAAAAAACAGCTTTAAATCTGCGGGCGTGAAGTATGAAGAGAATGATATATAATGACATCGACTGCGTTCCATAGAGAAAGAGATTCCTGACCAGAGATGTTTTGAGAAACCTGTGACTATGAACTACTATGTCACAGTGTGAGAGTTAGGGGCTGTAAATTTAGTCGTGTGTTTCTTGTCTGTTGGGGTAGAATTAGGGTTACTCATTGGCTATTAAATGTGTATGAGAATTCATTTCTCAGGTTTTCGAAAAATTAATGAAACAAACTCTTTGGCTGCGTTCATAAAATGAACACATAATTTGGAAAAGAAATTGCTGTGCTAGAGCAAACTTGATCTAGCAGCACAAAGGCCATATATGATGTCAGCAAACCTTTTAGTTAACGGCAGTATATTTCTTTTTTCTGCCGACTAATTTTTTACGTATGTTTACTGCCGTATTTTTTTAGAGAGAATAGAATATCTTTCAGTTTCCTACTCAACCATCGATATTTATTTTTTTTGGCGCAAGAATATGAAAAAACCTCTATATTTTGAATTTACCTGAACCTAGAACAATCAGGGTGCTGAGATCTTTGGGAGGTAAGTTACAAAGAGGTTTCTTGCTTTGATGTATGACGAACAAAATCTGAATAATAGAGATCACAGCGTCCCTGGTTTCTCGAGTTCGTCCATCTCTGCACGTACCACAGACTCTTCATCTAATCTTCCACCATCACCGTTATTATCATACTCAATCACGGACTTCTCAACCTCTCCCTGCATCTTTCTCGAACAGCATCACTGATAACCTATCTTCCAGTTCCATTACAGCAACGATCAACCACCATTCTTCACTGCCATCATCGCCAGATACTACACCACAACATCTCTGTTTCGTTTATAGCTTCTCCACCGATAACACTCAACTCCATTCTTCTCTGTTATGTTCACAGCTCGATCATGTTCCACAACTTCATCATCTCTATTACTGCCAGCAGCAACAGCATCTCTGTTGGTTAAACTTCAACATAGAAGTCACTAACAAGCTGGTTAGGACAAGATTAGGAAATTGATGTAATCCTAAGGGAATTAGAAGTCATCTAGTTCTAAGAAAAGGAAAGACATGTAATAAGGTAATAGGACTAGGAAAAGGAATTCATAGTTCTATATATATATGATCACCAAAGTTGTGGTTGATCATATGAGCAAAATTAGAGCTTGTGTTTAGTTTTGAGAGATTTTCTAAACATCAATAAAGAGAGTTGTCTTTATATAAGCTAAGTTTCATCTTGCAGTTGCCATTAATTGGTATCCGAGCTTGTTTCTGAGCCATGGAAAACGAAACCACCATTGTGGGTGCAAAACAGTTCACGCCACCATCAATACAAGTTCCAATCCTCAACGCCACAAACTACACAGTATGGGCCATGAGAATGAAGGTACTGATGAAAATCTACAAAGTTTGGGAAACAATTGATCCTGGTACATTGGACCCAGACAAAAACAATGTTGCCATTGGATTACTCTTTCAAGCAATACCAGAATGTCTTGTTCTACAAATTGGTGAACAGGAAACTTCAAAGAAAATTTGGGATGCAATAAAGGCACGTAATCTCGGAGCTGATCGAGTTAAAGAAGCCCGTCTGCAAACCTTAATTTCTAAATTTGAAAGAGTGAAGATGAAAGACACTGATACTATTGATAGCTTTGCAGGAAAGCTATCAGAGATAACCTCAAAAGCTGCGTCACTTGGACAATCCATTGATGAAGATAAACTGGTAAAGAAGTTTCTCAATAGTTTACCAAGATCCAAGTATATTCATATCATAGCTTCTCTCGAACAAGTCTTAGATTTAAAGAAGACTATCTATGAAGATATAATTGGAAGATTGAAAGCATATGAAGAGAGAATCCTTGATGAAGAAAACAATGGAGAAACTCAAGGAAAACTCTTGTACACAAACTCTTACCAACAAAACTTTGCGACAAGAGGAAGAGGTCGTGGAAGAGGTGGAAGAGGAAATAGAGGCCGAGGAAGGGGAGGAAGGTTTAACTCACAAGATAGAACAACAAGTCAGAATGATCAAAACCAAGGGAAAGAAAACAAGGATAGATCAAACATTATTTGTTACATATGTGATAAACCAGGACACTTCTCCTCTGTATGCCCTGAAAGAATACAAAAGATGGAAGAAACAAACAAGAATGAAACAAGGGAAGCAGATACAGCTCTTTTCATGCACGAAGTTGTATTCTTAAACGAAGGGAACCTAATACCAAAGAACTACGAATCAAAGGATGGAGAAGAAGGAATCTGGTATTTAGATAATGGAGCCAGCAATCACATGATTGGTAAGAGACACTACTTTTCTGAACTCAATGAGAAAAGTAAAGGACAAGTGAAGTTTGGGGATGGATCTTCTGTAGAAATTGAAGGGAAAGGATCAATTCTATTTCAGAGCAAGACCGGAGAACAGAAGCTTGTCACAAACATCTACTTCATCCCAAACTTACAAAGCAACATTCTAAGTTTAGGACAAGCTACAGAAGTTGGATGTGATGTTAGAATGCGACAAGATTATCTAACAGTTCATGACCCAAGTGGAAGACTTTTAGTTAGAGTCTCACGCTCACAGAATAGACTCTACAATATAAGTCTCATGATTGGAAGGTCATTGTGTCTGAATATGAGACTGGAAGATCATACATGGAAGTGGCACGCAAGGTTAGGACACATAAGCTTTAGAACTTTAAAGGAAATGTCTCAAAACAAGATGGTTCGAGGACTACCACAGATAAATGATGAAGCAAAAATCTGTGAATCATGTTTAGTTGGGAAACAAACTCGTCAAGGTTTCCCAAAAGCAACAACATTCAGAGCCTCAAAGCCATTAGAGCTTCTTCATGCTGATTTATGTGGTCCTATTATACCACAAACCCTTGCAAATAACAAATACATATTTGTTATTATAGATGACTTCTCAAGATATATGTGGTCTATTCTTATGAAAGAAAAGAGTGAAGCATTTGACAGATTCAAACCTTTCAGAAATCTGATAGAAAAATAGCTAAAAGAGGAGGTCAAAATGCTTAGAACTGATAGAGGAGGAGAGTTCACTTCCTTAGAGTTCAACAAGTTCTGTGAGTCAAATGGAATCAAAAGGCAACTCACAGCACCATATACACCACAACAAAACGGAGTGGTGGAGAGGAGAAACAGGACTCTAATGGAGATGACAAGAAGTTCTTTAAAGGCTATGCAGGTACCTAATTATCTATGGGGAGAAGCTGTACGACACTTCACATACCTAATAAACAGGATACCTACGAAAGCTCTGAAAGACATGACTCCATATGAAAATTTTCGAAAGAGAAAACCAAACATAGATCATTTAAGAGTGTTTGGTTGCAAATCATATGCAAAAGTTGATTCTACAACTCTTAAGAAACTGGATGATCGATCTCAGACTCTTGTGCATCTAGGAATTGAGCATAGATCCAAAGCTTACAGATTATTCAATCCAACAACAAAAATAGTAATAGTGAGTCGAGATGTGGTATTCGATGAAAAAGCAAACTGGAACTGGAAAGAAACTAATAATGGACCAAGTAGGGATCCAGGAATGTTTCACATGAGATGGGGTCAAGTAATTGATGAAGGCGAAGGACCCATAATCATCAATATCAATGGAAACAATGATGTTAATCAATAAGAAGAAGAGAATAATGAAAACACTGAGAATAACGAAGAAGTAGAAGAACAAGAAGAAGAAGAGATCGATGAAATAACTCAACCCATTCCACTGCGAAAATCAACAAGACAGATACAAAAGCCACAGTATCTGGAGGATTATGTTCTTCAAGCTGCAGAAGAATGTGAGATAATGCTACTTTCTGTTAATGATGAACCAAGGAATTTTCAGGAAGCAAAGGTCTCGACTAAATGGACACAAGCATGTAGAGAAGAAATTATTTCAATCAACAGAAACAAGACTTGGTTTCTAGTTGATAAGCCAGGTGGGGTAAAAGTGATTGGTCTTAAGTGGATCTTCAAAATAAAACGGAATGCTGATGGTACTGTCAACAAATATAAGGCAAGACTTGTAGCTAAGGGATACGTTCAAGAATCAGGCATAGACTTTGATGAAGTTTTCGCACCAGTTGCTAGACTAGAGACAATTCGTCTCTTAATAGCAGAAGCAGCATCAAACTCATGGGAAATTCACCACTTAGACGTTAAGACAGCATTCTTACATGGTGAATTGCGAGAAGATGTGTATGTTGAACAACCAGAAGGTTTTGAAGTAAAAGGACAAGAGCATAAGGTTTATAAGTTATCAAAAGCTCTATATGGTCTAAGACAAGCTCATCTAGCCTGGAATACAAAGTTAGATCAAATATTAAGAGAAATCAGATTTGTTAAGTGCTCTAAAGAAACATCAGTATACAGAAGAGAAGAAAAGGGAACGCTTCTTGTGATTGTAGTCTATGTAGATGATCTATTTTTGACTGGAAACTCCATTAAGGTGATCAATGAGTTCAAGAGAGAAATGTCATCAAAGTTTGAGATGTCAGACCTCGGAAAACTCACTTATTACCTTGGCATAGAAGTACATCAAGGAGTAGATGGGATTCAGATTAAACAAGAAGCTTATGCAAGGAGAATTCTGAAAGAAGCAGGACTTGAAACTTGTAATCCAACTAAGATACCAATGGAGTTTGGACTTAAAGTTTCAAAAGTACAAGAAGAAGCTGAGATTGATCCAACGAGTTATAGAATAAATGTTGGATGCCTTAGATACTTGTTACACACAAGACCAGACTTGGCTTTCTCTGTGGGAGTAGCAAGCCGTTATATGCAGAGTCCACGCAAGTCTCATGGTGATGTAATAAAGCAGATATTGAGATATCTAAGAGGAACAATCAGCTGTGGATTGAAGTATGGTCGAGGAGGATCAAAAGGAATTGTTGGGTATAGTGACAACAGTCATAATATTGACCAAGATGGAAAAAAAAAAAAAAAAGACAACTGGTCATATTTTATCTAGGAAGCACTATTACATGGTGTTCACAGAAGCAAGACACTGTAGCCTCTCATCCTGTGAAGCTGAGTTATGGCTGCAACAGAAGCAGCTAAACAATCAATGGCTTCAAGAATGTTGGGTGAAATCAAAGGAAGAGAACCTGAAAAGTTCTCATCAAGATTGATAATAAGTCTGCAATTGCACTCACTAAAATCCAGTGTTTCATGGGAAGACGAAACACATTCACAAAAGGTATCATTTCATACGAGAATGTATCGAGAAGGAGATCATCAACGTTGAAACATACCAGGAATGAGCAGAAAGCAGATATATTGACAAAGGCATTAGCTCGGATCAAGTTTGAAGAAATGAGACAATGATTGGAGTACAAGATATGTCACGGGTAAGGTTGAAGCTTAACGGGGAGAATGTTGGTTAAACTTCAACATAGAAGTCACTAACAAGCTGGTTAGGACAAGATTAGGAAATTGATGTAATCCTAAGGGAATTAGAAGTCATCTAGTTCTAAGAAAAGGAAATACATGTAATAAGGTAATAGGACTAGGAAAAGGAATTCATAGTTCTATATATATATGATCACCAAAGTCGTGGTTGATCATATGAGCAAGATTAGAGCTTGTGTTTAGTTTTGAGAGATTTTCTAAACATCAATAAAGAGAGTTGTCTTTATATAAGCTAAGTTTCATCTTGCAGTTGCCATTAATCTCAACTTCCTCCGTCCATCTATCTCCGTCAACTTCCAGTCACAGTTAACATTCCATCACAATGGCAGCAAGCCATTTCATTCTCTTCCAAGCTCTCCATCTCGTTCTATCGCTGGCAGCAACCGAAGACTACCAGCTGCAACTCTTTATTATTCTCCATTGCCATCTTCTGTTTAAACTCTTGTGAACACCCATCGGCAAAGACAGAGGACATACTGTGTTGGTTACAAGACTGGAACTTTAGTTCAGGACTTCTGTCGAGCACTCAATGTGCGTTTCTGCTGCTGATACAGACATGAAGTTTCCACCGATTTCTATGACCCTTTAATCTCTTTCCATGTAAGCAGCCACACATTTAACACAAACCCATTACCCAAAAAGTCATTTCAGAACACTAAATCTTCATCAATCAACCACCATCAGTCCAACAAATCAACAGCAACACCATTCCCAAATGACCACAAACCAGCTTCACATCTTGTTCTTCTCGACCTCAGAACTTTGTTCAAGACATTCTCAAATTCGAATCAAGCCATAACCCGACTAAGACTTCATTTGATCCCTTCGTTCATAACCAAAATCAATGGCAGCAATCGATGTTCTTCACTATGTTTTTTTCTGGTGTTAATTCTGCCCAAACTTTCTAACAACTCATACTCGATTCCCGTGTTCTTCTTACCTTCTTAAACCATCTCGACTGGCCATACAAACCCAGACTTCGCCGGCATGAACTCTTGGCAGCAGTGTCTTCAGTAAGGATAGAGCTGAACTGTGTAATAACAATGTTGGACTCGACCTAATTTTTGGATTATAAGCTGAAGGAGGTCCATCTGGGGTTAGCCCAGTTGGCCAGGAGCCTGACTCTCAAGGAGGAGGTCGGGAGTTCGAGTCTCCGCTCAAACATTGGAGTACTCGTGTAATTATACTAACTTTACTATGGGGTTCATGGGGCCGAGTTTGCTCAGTGGGGAGTAAGCCAGGTGGTCAAGCTGCCAAGGACAGGACGGGCCTATGCCTAGTTTCAAAAAAAAAAAAATACTGAAGGAGGTGGCCCTTAGTAAATTGAGCGGGTGCCTATAATAAACCCGTTTAGAATCAAATGACTGCCTTCTTTGGCTGCCTCCAGTTATTCATAATGGATTTCAGCTGGTTGCTTCTTAACGCCCACACGACTGTCAGTTGTGGTTTCCCTGCAGTGATAATTCTGCCCTTTTTTTTTCTTTTGACACTTTCCGCGGGCAAAAAGCCCATTCTGCCTCTTTTTGTTACCAATTGGACGATTTATTGTTCTTTTTGGGAATAAGTTCCAAAATTCTCGTAAAATATAAAAAAGAACTAATAATACAATTTCACAAGAAAACTATCTAAGAAAGCATAATCAATCAATACTTAGAGGGTGTTTTTAAACACATATCAATAACATCTGCTAGCTGTCCTATAAGCAGCGATATCGTACAATCAAAACCATTATATTCTTGTCGCTTGAAAAGGCAAAGCAGTTGGATTTATTTCTAGTAATCAGTAATGTGAACATGTACTGTTATTAATTTCTTACATAGTTGTTTTGAGGTACAAGTCATACAATAAAACAAACCCTCGAAGTTGTGGTGAACTATTTAATAAGTCAACTTGCGTGTATTCAAGCTATACACGTTAGGGAAAGTGACTCGGGATTTTGCTTGTACGGAAGCTTGTTTGGTCAGAGGAGGTATGAAGTATGAACCGGTTTCCCGGGTGGAATGGCTAGGCCTCTGACGAAGACACGGGCTAGGCGGGAGAGGGAAAAAAGAAAACGCTGGGTGTGGACCAAAATAAAGAGCTCATTTTATGAACAGACAGAAGCAAAATAGGCCAGCTGAGCTGGGTGGGTAACAGAAATAATAACCTTACAAATTTTAATTTTTTAAAATCAAGTTTATGTTATTACTTTTTTTTTTCTCACTAATGGATAACAAAAATAATAGTATACAATCTTCAACAATCTTGTGTACCTACACAATAATAAACTTGATTTCTGACTTATGATCAATTACGCACAGAACGAAGTTTGTTAAAAATAGATGATTACAAGCCAATGTTATACTCTTGATCTAGTTTGAGTGATCTTATGTCAGAAGAGAAGGCTCTCAAGAATAATCAACCAAGGTGCAAATCAAGAAATAACTACCGTCAGTCAATTAAATCAATAATTGAAAACTAAAATAACGTACGATTCTAGTTTCCCAGCAATGGTACTATTGACGCTTCTTGATCCAAAAGAAGACTTTAAACTAGCGGATGTAAGAAATTTCGCGTAATTAGGTTACTCTCCTCTCCAAGATAGTATTACAATAATACTATTAGTCGGCTAGACCAGAAACAACAAAGGTGAAATTTTCCTAGGTCAGGATGAGTTTGTAAGAAGAACACACATAAATTTATTACTCAAAATTTCTACAATTACAATTTATTATGCTAAAAATCTATAGCTTGAAAAGACCTCATTCAATATTGGTATAAAGTCTAGCACCTGTGAGGTTTTTCATCCTCTCTTGAACCTCAACTTTTCCACGGACTCTTTTGTTTTCTTTCAACTGTGTACTTTAGTTACATATGCGCTGCTTGCCAAAAAAACACCTTCATTTCTGAGACATTAATGGATCCACCGCAATTCTTTTTCCTTCCATGTATATGCATTTACTTGATACGTTTATATGTGTCACAAATTTAAATTAGATTTAAAATAAAAAAAATAAATTTTTGGTATTCTCAAAATTACAAGTTTCCTGTACTTGGAAATTTTCTACACCCGAGTATACAGGTATCCAGTCATTTCATTCTCAATCAAATATGAAACCAACAATTCAATCAAGTGTATCAAAACATATAAATCACTTTATAATATGATCATAATCAATCAATCACAATTCCACATATAAGATGCTTGACTAAAAACAACAACAACTACCTTCCTATAATTGTAAGTCTATCTGTAATGACCCGACCCTCCATCAATATCGTCCCCACTTAGACACTGCGGACATCCGGCAGTGTGGGGTTTTCAACGGGCATCGCTGCTGTCATCCGACAACAACTTCCAAGGAGGTCACCCATCTCTGGATTACTCCCACCTGAGCACGCTTAACTGCAGAGTTTTCTTCCAATTCTTGAGTCGATTGTGCTGAAAAGGCCTCGATGTTAGGAAAGGACAAATCATTACTTATATTTCATTCCATCGGCGAACCAATGCCGAAATCGGGTATTACAATACCACCACCTTAAATTGAAGCCGTTCTCGGCTCCGAAATATATTTTTCAAGCCCAGATCTCCGACATTTCCTGCCCCTCATGAGAGAAGCACCTGGAACAACCTCTTCCAGGGTACCTTCCCACCCTCGACAGGTGACTTGTCGTCGGCTCTGATACCATTTGTAACGATCCGACCCTCCACCGATATTGTCCCCACTTAGCCACTGCGGACATCCGAAAGTGTGGGGTTTTCAAAGGGCATCGCTGCGGTCATCTGGCAGCAACTTCCCAGGAAGTCATCATCCCTGAATTACTCATGTCCAAGCACACTTAACTGCAGAGTTTTCTGCCAACCCTTAAGCCAATTGTACTGAAAAAGCCTCGGTGTTAGGAAAGGACAAACCATTACCTATATTTCATTCCATCGGCGAACCACTGCCGAAATCGGGGTATTACACTATCACCACAGTTTGGATCAAAGTTGATCATCTACAATTTTGATATATAATAAACGCACATAGTTTTTATATCCGGTTCAAATTCACCCCTAAAGGATTATATCATTCACATCCAGTGGATACATTTTCTATAAGAAATTAATAATGGAATTGGAACTTCGTTTTTCGTAGATTTTCACTTACTGACAGAAAGTAAAATACTTGACTAAAAAACAACAACAACTACCTTCTTATAATTGTAAGTTTATCACCACAGTTTGGAATCAAAGTTGATTATCTATAATTTTGATATCTAATAAACACACACAATTTTGATATCCGGATCAAATTCACCCCAAAGGGGTCATATCATTCATAGACAGTGGATACATTTTTCTATAAAAAATTAATAAAGGAACCACAACTTCGTTTTTCCGTAGATTTTCACTTTTTGACCGGAAGTAAAATAACTCTTTTTCAAGCTTCCGTTGGTTGTAATATGAAAATGGCAACAACTTGATTATGGTCATCATTAACAAGAACATATGGAATATGGTATCCAGAGATTTACAAAGGAACATTTTAGAGAGATTTCGCAGAGGACATGACATTATATAAAGCAAGAAAACAACAACTTGCTGCTTAAGAAAAGGGATTTTTGATCCAATTGTTACATGGTTACAAAAAAAGGGATCTTCTTTTATATATACCTACAAAAATATAATGGTACCCCTTTATCTTGGTACACCGAATACTTATCTTCCTATCCATCAAACCTATTAACTTTGTATACCCCCATATACAATGTTAGAGGAAAAAACTAAAAACATAACCATTATAAGACGGAAACACAAAACCACTTTCGTATATGTGATTCAACGATTAGAAGACAGTGAAAATCATGTAATAATAAAGGAGGGAAGTCCAAACAAATAAAGAGAAAAACAAACCGGAAATGCTATTGTTTTTCAAAACCGAAAGAATTTAAATAAAACCCTAGAAAAAATTAGGGATTCTTAGTTTGAATTAAGATCTAAATTGAAAGAGATAACCCTTTATTGATATTTCAAACAAGACTAGATTGTCAAAGAGATTCATTATTCCTTTACTTGGACAAATATCGTTGATTATTGATCAAAATTTTCAACGCATTTAGGATTTTTATGTTTGGATTAAATTTTGGCATTGGATTTGCTGATGTTCATTAAGCTAATAGTGTTATATTTAATGTACCATCACATGTTATTCAAGATCGGATGATTATTGTTGATAATTAATTAACTTCCGGCCAAAGCAAAAGAGAAGACTGAATGATTTTTTTTAGTTTTATGTTTCCTAATGATATAAAAATTCTTTATTTTGGATCACTGAAAGTTGATATTGATGTAAGGAAACAAGTTGTTGCATCACAGATTCAATTGGAGAGATGAATGTGTACATGTACCTAGATATATTTAGCTAAGTTCTATCATAAATCATATAATACTGTAGAGTTATTTTATTTTTGATGAAAAGGGTGCGTGCATAAAAAAAATTCTACTATTTTGTGGTTTTCGACTAACTGAACTGTAACTATTTTTTTAACTAACTAGGGGGTGTTTTTGAGGGGTGTATAAAGGAATTCCAAGAAGAAAAAAAACCTACAAAGTTCCCATTAATGATTTTTATTCCCCATTGGTATTTGATTCCTTATCTGTAGAGAGGGTCTTAGCAGAATACTGATTGACAAATAACCCTTTACCGCTGAACTCTGCTCCAAGTTACAACTAGCCTCACTTAAAAGTTTCACTGTGTTGTAAATTATATCAATCTTTTCAGTGGACCGAGCCTTGAGCTGATTTAAGTCCATAATGCTTGTTCAGGTGAGGTTCAGGTTTATGGAACTAAGAAACAAATGAACCTGCAGGCACATGGATTTATAAAGCATGTGATGTATCTTAAGATGACGACATTATAAAAAGAAGGGGCATTATGTCTCTTTTATGGACTTCGTGAGGTGAAATATCCGACAACAATCTTCTCTTAAATGAGAGGTAGTTGGTATGTTCATTTTTATAAGATCGTCCTTAACATATACAAGACCTAAGGCGGAAAAAAAAATTAGGATAATATTTTTGTAATATTTTTATCTATACAGACTACAAGAAAATCTTAAACGACTACATGAAAAATGGTCGACCAAGTTAAGGAAACATAGGTCTCCAACATACACGAAATTTATTCAAGAAGATTTTCTTCCCACTAATTTTTTGAAACTAGAAAAAAATCTGGTCATCTAACTTCGTTCGCATCACAACATAGCAAGTGTATAAATACGTAAGATGCAATGTATGTGAACGCAAATTATTTTGGGAACCACAAAAGTAGGTTAGACGCGATGTATATAAACCCACATTTGATTTTGCAACCAAAAGTACCATAGATGCGATGTAGATCAACCCACATTTTACAGACACCACAAACATACCATGATCACGATGTATGTTAACCCACACTTTTTTGGCTACCACCAAAGTATCTGGGTCATATGATGTCTACGAACACACATTTGGTTTTGCAACCACAAAAGTACCATGGACTCGATATATGCCAACCCATCCTTTTTTGGCCACTACCAAAGACCTTAGACCGTACGTCTGAAAACGTAGGGGTACCAAGTACACACCCAACTTTTTTGTTCGGAAACTTGTATGGACAAAACCTAATACAATTGCAAGTAAACCAACTGAATGATCGTTCACAACATGCATATAGAGTTTATATCTCAACATCTACTCATTCGGTATGTATATAAACACAAAGTTTGTGAACCTGACTGTTAAGCAGAGTACCTGGACGATCCAAAAAATCAATATCCAAGATCAATATAGTTGTATCCAAATAATCCAATCGAAATTTTTCCAAGTAACTAAACTTGTTATCTATCTTTCAAGATACAAATTTTACAAGAAACTAGTCTTGTAATCGATTATAATTAAGCGAATGTATCTATTTAGATTTAATACGTCCAAACCTGTGTAAATCTCAATTATAAAGATAAACAATATAATACGGAAAAGGAAAAATACAAGACACCAGAAGTTTTGTTAACGTGGAAACCACAATAGCAACAAAAAACCGAGACCTTGTCCAGATTTGAACATCAAACTGTATTAAGCCGCTACAGACACTAGCCTACTATCATACTTCAGATTGGAATGTAGTTGAGATCGAATCCAACCTCCAAGCGATTCAGTTACAATCGCGCTTCTTACGTTTCTTGAACCTCGCAGGGCTCTACACAATCGATTCTCTTAATTGACGTCCTTCACAACCTAAGAGTTGCTTCAGCCGAAGTGAAGACTTTTGATACCAATCTGCCTCTAAAATATAAGCCTATTCGATTTTCATTTAGATCAAAGATCAAGGTGAACAAATATGTTTGCAATAGACAAAATTAACAAACTTCACAAATCCGGAACTTACGACTCCTGATGAGCAGCCTAGATTCTTAACCACCTCTCAAGAACAATCTTCAAAAGATCAATTAAGATCAGTTTTCAGATATTTATCCCGAGGAATCACAAAGTCTGAGACGAAGAGAACTTTGCGATTACTATCTATCTTGCCCAAGAGAGATCACGAAAACCTCGATAACATAAAAGCAATATCAGGAAACACGAACTATCAAGGTAAAGATAGTCGGATCCGGCTTCATGAATCCCAAAAGCGAAGTCTTTTAGTCGTAGACCTAATTATGTTTCTCAGAGAAAATCTAGGTCTATAAAGGACGACTTTAGAATTAACTAGGACACAAAGTATCAGGGATTGAATTTCCCAGTTGAAAGAGCATCTCTATTTATAGATTTTCAAGGACCAGCGGTTGCTTAGAATTCAAGATAAGATAACTTAAGAATCAAGCAGACACTTTTAGGTCTTGAAAATACAATAGAAGAATATACACTAGGAACCGATTTTGGGACCGCGTATAATGATTGTTCAGTTTGGCAAGTATGCCAAAGAACTAAAGCAATTTGATGTTCATTTAAACACCTAATAATTTAACCATGATACACACACATAAGTGTTTCAGTGATCAATGAAATCTTGGAAGTGTTTGAGAGAGTTCTAGCAATGATAAACATATTTAAAAAACAAGTCTTTGAGCATCTGCTAAAATATTAAACCCAGACGGTTGGTACAACGGTTCGTGCGCCAGGCTTGTTCACGAGTCGGGGTGCAATGGTTCGTGAACCAGGTTCGTCAACTCTGCAAGACTACCGAACTCAGTTGATAACAATTCGTGAACCAGGTTCTTCAACTACTAGCCTATAATACCAAATTTCAAAATTCAGTTCATAATGGTTTGTGATTTGTCCCTATTTGAACTTGCGGTTTGCGAACTGGTTCGCCAACTGTTAGAGCATTGCTCGGTTGAACCCACCAAGCGTTGGTATGTCAAGTTTGGTTGTCATATTTTAGTAACAAAACTCAACTAGAGTCGCTTGATTAAATGTACTAGAGTCAACTTCGTTTAGATTAGACTAGAAAGTCTAGGAATGTTGAGACATACAAGTATTACCTCGAAGACCTGAAGATCGTGAAGACGTATCGACTACAATGATTCCACTTATGATATAGTGATATTGACTTGACTTGTTTCCGTTCCTATCGTTGCTTTCAAGTCGTTTAAGATTGAAAACATAACATACAAGGTTATATTTAATTCTCTAGTATGAGACTTGGTCATTTTATTATGATCAAAGTGTTAGAGCATTGCTCGGTCGAACTTACAAGTATTTTTATCTCAAGATTGTTGTCAAATTTAGTTGTCAAAACTATATCTTGATTTATGGTCTACAATTATTTAAGTCTCGTACTAGGATAAAAATGTAGTTGAGAAACAGAAGATTACAACAGTCATCATTACGTTCTATCGTTTGAAGGCGAAGATCAACCGAAGCTATTGGAGAACTTAATCAATAAAAGGTAGGTGAAGACTGAACCACCTATATCTCAAGTTATATTCACTTTCTATCATTTGAGACAATGTCGCATAACTAATTAGAATAGTATGCATAGACAAGAATTTCGAGTCAAGTTTATCTTGATAATTTCTCGAAATATAATGGCTAAGCTTAATGAACATTTGTTCATACTTGATGAATTTCGGTTAAGGACAATTTATTGTTCGGAATCAAAATCATGGTTCAAGTTTATCATTCGGAAATAGCCTGGAACAGTGATATGTATCATTGATGTTATTCAGGAATGTTTTGAATCGATTTAGAGAAATATAAAACTACTATTGATTCAGATACAAGACAATGGTATCACTTTTACTGGGAAATCTGTTATAAGACTGAACTCGTATTACATGTATTCGTACAAGTAGCAGAGTAACTATATACATATCGACTTACAAATTAGTGGTAAACATATTTTTTATGTGTATCATATGAAAATCTGTGTGACTCGTCAACCGGATCGGTGTGCATACTTGTATGCAAACCATTATTGAACTGTAGTTACGGAACCGTGGGTGAGTATCCAAACCGGTACGCAAGCTAAAATAGTTATGTGTTCCTGAACTCGGTAGCGTTTCCAAACTGGTATGCAAACCGATTCAGTTTTGTGAACTCCGGAACCAGCGACAGTCTTTGAGTTTCCAAACCGGTACGCAAACCTTAAAAGTTCGGTGAACTCCAGAACTTAGGTTTGGTGGAAATTTTTCAAACCGGTTTGCGAACTGTGGCTGAACCGACTCGCGAACTACTATGTATTTGTACTCGTACATCTACTATTCACGTCGATTATATTTTCAAGTGTGTTTAAATTATTTCTTCGAGATAATTAACATTTGATTAATTTTATATAAACACTAGAGTTAATTGATCACATGTTTGTGACTCAGAGTTAATGTCTTATGTGTTCATGAAAATGAAGATTAAGCTTTTAAGTTCAAACCGGCTAGTTTCGGCTAACCATGTTGAACATAATATTTGTACACGGTTCGGTTACGGTCTCACCTAACCAGAGTGTATATCTTGTTTATGTAAATCAGATTCAAAGATTCATTTAACAATAGATATTGTTTGCTTGGTTCCAAAGCTATCTTAGCTTAAATCTAAAGACACTGAAAACTCTAAGTTTGGGGGTGATTATCACTTCCCTAGTGCCTTACCTTTAACTCTCATAAAGTACCCACACTTAGGACTTGATATCTCTTCCTCGACCATTTTACAAGATTATCTTCATACACGTTTTCCCGAACCTAATGATGTCCAGGAAGAAGTTCAGTCGTTAGAAACCCATCCTCTGGTTGATGTGGTTTTCCCAGGCTATGATCCCCAGATTGACTTTGTTTTCCCACCAAATAGTTTTCTTCCAAATGTGGGAATGTTTATATTTCAAATGTGTCAAATATTAAGTTGTGAGACTAAACCTAAATGCTTTAGAATCGACACATTTTCTTAAGAGTGACCACCACTCTCATTGTGGTCAAATTTGTAAGCCAAATCTTATTGACTTAGAGGATCCTCAGTTATTTAGGTTATTATTGTGCGCTTCTAAGATCATATTTGAGTTTTTCCAGACTCTATGACCTAATGATTCGGATCCCACCTATGAAGAAACGCAACCAATGAAAATATTTTATTTAGACCCTTTCCTAGAACCTGAACCTGAACCACAATTAGATATAAATATCTTAATCAGGAAACTAGGTAAGGGCATGCTATTCTTGTCCATTTTCTTGGTTCACTGCAGTTTCCTATGGTCAGCTCTATTTGGTTTTGAAGACCCACAGTTATTTCGACTGTTACTTTATGGTTCGAGTTGACCAATCTTTTTCTAAGTCTGGCTGAAGACTTTAAACTTAGCACTTCTTGGGAGGTAACCCAATCTCATGCAACACGGTAATATCCTTCTTTAACTCTTTTGCTTCAAATAGTAACCGTTTCTCCTTGTTCATGCTTTTAATTTCATCTTTAGAAAATTGAGGACAATGTTAGATTTAAGTTTGGGGGTATGGGAGAAACTTTTTAGTTGCAATTATTAAACTCCAGAGCCTAGAAATTTATGCCTATTAAGGTTTGCACTAACCAATCTAAGTGGATGGTAACATCTTGGTTGTAGGAGTTGAGGAACCAATCTGATTAGATGGAAACATCTATAGAGTCTATTCATAAAAGCACATAGCTCAGGTGTTAGAAATAACATGATAGTTGCACCATATCTCGTTGAGTCCTTTTCATTTCATTTCCTTTTTTTTTTTTTTTAAACTATGTTTCTCTATGTGATTAGGTGGGGCACACGATTCAAGTTGTTACCACTGCTAGGATGAATTAAAGTGACTAAGTTACTAAAAAAAAAAAAGAGAGACCGGACTAGTTAGACCAATCGGAATAAGTATTAACACTTGGATAGCAATATGCGTGTGTTCTCCCTGTTTCCGTCGCCTAAGCAAGCGTGGAATGCAGGACCCGTGGGAACTATCGTGTAATCTGTCGACAAGAAGCATGCGCTTGGATCAAAAAGATCTATTCATGCCGTTAAGTTAAAAGAAAACAAAAAAAATAAAAAAAATGGTTATTGTTCTGTGTAGTCAACTGCTGGTTCCCTTGTATTTTCCAGTTTGTTGATCTAGATTTAAGTTATTGACCACTGGTTCCCTTGTATATGCCAGTTGTGTTGATATTATTCAGACCGGTATCTCAGTCCATTAGGATAGGTTCATTCTGGCAGTGGCCTTCAGACAGATATGTGAAACATCGATCATTTGGTTAACATCAAAACCATCTACATTTTTCTATTTCCATCTCCTTTTTCTATCCATATGATTAGTTTGACTCCGAATATGATGTCCATAGTGCAACTATTGATGGTTTTTCAAAAGTGATTGTAGTAATAGTGGTAAACAGGGTCTTTTCAGACTTGTGAAGAAAACAGTTTTTAGATTTAAATTTAAACAGGCAAATAAATTTGTTTGAAAACTTTAGGGAAAAACACCAAAACTTGGATTCCACCATTGACCCATTATTTGATAAATTCTAATAATTAATATTCATGCAATGTTTCTTTTAGAGTGATTCTAATATTATGCCTTTTGTAGATTTTTGAAGTAATAAATGTAAACACCAAGCATGAAACATCAAGAGTCTTAAACTAAGCATGCTCCATCAAAATGAATCACAATTATTCAATAAAAATCAATTTTCCAATAAAAATTCCATGCAAATAATCATGTAATAATATTGCAAATAAATAATAAAGTTAGAATTATACCATAAATAAGGACCAATGGCTTCCTCCGTCGCCTTGGCTAAGGGGTTTAGCTCCTCATATCAAAAACTTGCTCAAAATTGCTTAATAGGTGTTTTTATTGATGAATATGGTGATAAAGAGAAGTTTGCAACGCTGTATAAACGTTACAGCGTCACTGTTACAAAGATGAGTAATGCCGTTTATAAACGATACATATCTAGCGCTGTTGAACTACGACAATTGTTTCTGCGTTAAATACTATTCAAGAACGACGGACTTTGAGAGTCCGTTCTTCGTGTTCTTGAAGGTCTTCAATGGCGGACACAACAGCAACAACAAATCTCGTAACTCCTTCTTCTCGACTCTCCTCAACTCCCAATTCTCTCCTAAGGGTTTCTAACCCCTCTTATGACTCGACCCAACCTTTTTATAACTCAACAGGGTCATCAAATCCCGATGAAATCTCCTATTTCTCTTCTCTGCCAGTTACGGGTTTCTATCTTCTTCTCTCTTCTGTACGCGTTTGTTAGCTATCCCATTGCCACAAAACTCTCTCCTGACTTGAACAAAACTAGATACATGTATATCCAGCGTGAAAGTCTCCCAAAAATTTCTCACAAAATATTTGAACGTGAACAGCAACATACGTGTCCTGTTTGGACTTTGATTGCTTCTCCCGGTCATTCCAGCCCAATTGGTTGGGTTAAATTGCTTGTAACAGGCCTGTTTAGTCATATCACACCCAATCCAACCAAAGTTAACGATTGAATATCCCTAGAATCACGTCAGAATCCGATCTCCAAATCTGTTCTTCGCTGCATGCATTTTCCCGCCAAAACCTGTATTTGAATTATGAAGATGACCTCCCCCTATCCAGTTCCGGTGTCCCTTTAGTACATGCCCTGAAATGGGGTGCCCCTTATCCAAATTAGGGGTGCCTTTAGCAATTCTTCTGGGATGTTTTCTGCACTTTTTTAGGGTTCCTCCGGGGTATTTCTGGGGTGCTTCTGGTAGTTATCAACGGAGGTCCAAATGCCGCATTTTTAGCCAATTTCGCCACAAAGCCTTATTCTTCCAAAAACACCTACAAATAAATAAAATAATCAAATAAGTACGATATCGAGCACTAACAATATATACAAATGAGCTATAATAGACACATAAGTGCGTCTATCAATGAGTAGAGCTCTGTCACTTTATATGAATTTTAGTATGCTTGAGTGTAAACTCGTGTACAACAATTGGAATTTCGCATCAGGGTACTTCCTCCTGTAGTCAGTGTTTGTAAGCCAACCATGGAGATTCTTTAGTGCCTTCCAAGGTTCGTTGTAGATAGCTAGGGTCTGGAGTAAAGGTTTTGTCGGTACACCTCTGGTAAACCCTCCCGAGATTAACTCGGTCACTAGGGACACCTAGTGAGTTAGGATTTTATTTTTACTCGAGGACTAGCAAATAATAAGTTTGGGGGTATTTGATAGACGCATTATATTTTGTATTGTTAGACTCGATTAAGTACTTATTGTGTTATTTTGTGTTTTTGTAGATGTTTTTAGAGAAATAAGCCTTTGCGGCGAAATGAGATCGAAAAGTAGTGTTTTACACCCCAGGATAATGTACCGGAGGCACCTCAGAAATGCACCGGAAGTGTCCCAGAAATGTACCGGAGGAACCCAGAAAAATTACTATTTCCACCCCAAAATTACTATTTCCACCCCAATTGCTAAAGGGACACCCGTACAGGATTAGGGGGAGGACACTTTTCTTCTCATAATTCAAATTTTGGAAAAAAGCGGGAAATTTCTAAACAGTTCTGGCAGAATTTCGATCGTCAAAATGAAGGGGTTATGGGTCGATTCAATGGCTGAAATTTGGTATAGAGATGTGATATAGGTTAAGGAACATAGTATGGGTGACATGATCCATCAAATTTGGATGGAATTTGCGGTATGATTCACACACCCAAAACAGAGCACGTGTATTGTAACACGAGCAAAATTGAAGTTCTTGTGTGCATGGGGGAGTTCTGCTGGCGTTGGAAGAGTGTTGAGGCGTGAATAAGTCGAATGGGAGCGTGCAGGATCAAAGTTAACGCGTGCATGGGATTAAAAATGGAAATTTTCGTTATTATTGGCAGCCGAGAATATTTGGATTAAATGGAAAATATAAGCAATCAATGGTCGGATTTTTGGCTCCAATTCACTATAAATACAAGGCAAAACAGTTTGGGAAGGTGTCGAGAGTTGGGAGGAGAAGAGAGGAAGCTGCAGAGGAAGAATCAAGAATTCTCTCTGCTGCTGCTGCTGTTCGTGATGAAGATGAAGAACATGAAGAACGGACCCGCCAGAGCAGTCGTTCTTTAACTATAACAGCGACAGCGAAGTGTGGGTCGTAGTTTCCCAAAGACTACAACATTTCATATGTATCGTTCTTGTGTGACGCTTCTTGTGGGTCGCACATTAGCTGTTTACACCATTTTCTCTTCTTCTCATCATTTGTAAACCATTTTTGAGCCATAATAAATTATTTTGAGAGCATTTTTACTATGATGAGCTAATTCCCTCGTAACCAAGGCAATGGAGGAAGCTATTCACGCAACATAAATGGGTAACTATTTCATTTAATTATATAATTCACCTAATCGCTGCTTTTGCAGAGTTTTAAATTATTTGCATGATTGTCTTAATTATTTGTTATTCAGTTTGATAGGTTATGCTTGGTTTAATCTCTTGATAATCTATGCTTAAGGTTTACAAATAATGTTTGAGAATCTGTATGATTGATAGTGAATTAAAGATAAAAGAGGACTTAAGAATTGAATAGAGTTTTGAAATATTTATCATTCAATTTTGCATAATAGTGGAATCTAGTGTCTTGGTTACCTCTCGCACCCATTGTTAATATTTTTGTATATATAATTTTATCAAATCTTTAAATTTAATCTTCACAAGTCCGAGAGTTTGAACCTCATTACTACAACCAATCAAAAAACTTTAATCATTTTGGCGCCGCCGACGCGGATTTGTGCTTAGGTAGAATTTTTAGGTTTCTTTTTATTATTTTTTTATTATTCCATTTGTTCTTTCCAATCGACCAATCATATCGCTTCTAGCCTACCTGCTGCTACTCCAAATTGTTAGCCAAAATAGTCTAGTCGCGCTGCCTCTTATATAAGAAAAATAATCTAGACCGTCCAAGTCGTGATCGTGCACGACTTTGCCGCGACCAAACAAGTTCCATGGTACTTATTGATAGGTTCACTTTTATTTAAGCCAATCAGAACTCTCCTAGCCCACATGCAACGTTCAAAATTGCTAGCCAAAAGTAGGCTAGTCGAGCGGCTTCAAAAAGGGTTTTAATTAGGTTAAGACCGCCCATGGCAGTCTTAAGTCGATCACAGGCGCCCAACTTAGCCAGCTGAATTGGCTGTCTTAGATTCAATCTTGGGCGAACAATTAGGTGCCATTATGCTCATGGGCGACCCATCTTTGGCCTTGACCAATCACGTCGCTCCTAGCCTGCAAGTTATGCTCTGAATCATAAGCCAAAGTAGGCCGGTCACGCTACTAACAAAAGTCTTAAGTAAATTTAACGCCAACTAACAACTGCCGCAAATCATCTTAACCGCTCAAGTTGACCGACTGATTTGACCGGCCTAGATTTAATTTGAGCTAACCAATGAGGTGACATGATGATTACCGGTCATCCATCTCCTATGAGGTCCAGTCACCTCGTCTCTAACCTACACGAACAACTCTTAGCAGCTGCCCAAAGATGGTCGGTCACATCCCTTTTAAGACCGTGAAATCCGTGATCGACTCAAATAGGCTTTATACAACAATGCTTCATATGCATCGATTATTTTGAGATGCTTGCTTAAAAGCGATGCTTTACATGCATCGATTACAAAAGATTTTTTATAAATATCGATTTTACAAATAATTTAATTATTTAACCTAAAAGCATCGTATGCTATTTTTTGAGCACTGACTCACGACAAGTCTCATTCATACGACTTGACAAATATGACTACCTTCCGCCTAGCTTGCGCGTGATTGATCGAAATAATTAGGTCTTGCAAACAAGACTCACTTAATAACTACCATGAAGGACTCGTTTCATTCTTCATATAACTTACTCCGTATTTTCTACAAAAATACTCGAGACATCAAACATGTCACAACTGGGAGATGTTCATTAGGGTATTGGTCTGGAGGTTTACAGCGTGCGGCGTGCGACATGCCCATTAAGATAAAATGTCTGGAATAGTGGATAAGTGACAGGTAGAGGAGTAGCGGGAGTACAAACCATCCAGTCTTCCAATAACCATAAGACACGGGTTTTCACCATTTACCCATGATCTCCACTACTTCACAACTCCCACTTCCAACGACAACATTGGTTATCAACGCAAGTATTCAGAAACCATCCAGAATTTACAACTTACAGTTTGCAAGCCGATTCTACACTCTGATACAAGTCATAAAAAACTACACTTTACAGAGCTCATCATTCTGATCTCAACACCTTTTCTGCTTTCCTCCCTAAAATCAACCCCTCTCCTTCATTTTGTGACCGAAGCAAGACTAGAACGACCATTTCTTGGTTTAGGCCAGAATTGTACAGATTGATCTCTCAAATCTAAAGTAATCTTGTGCAGTACATTTGTTTAGGGTTTAGATTCGTTTCTCATCGACACACCCAAATAACCATTTTCAGCAGAATCAGCTTTTACCCTACTACAAACAAATTTGTTCTAAAGACAGAGAAAGTGTTTTTCTCACTCGAGAAAAACATCTTGAGGCTGATTTAACTGCTGCTAATGATAATATCAAGTTTTTGGAAGAAAACTTGAAAAAGTTCATTGCTAGTTCAAAAAATTCATCCACTGTGCTAGGAGCAAGTAAAAATCATCGTAATACACGAGGATTGGGCTATAAGGGAATAAATGCTCCAAGTATTAGCAAAGAGGTAAAAATTGTCAAAGCTAGTGCTTCCTTTAAACCAAAGATTTCCACTAAATATGAAATACCTAAGTCAGCAGTTGGAGGTCGAAAGAGAAAATATCAACCTCCGAAAACATCACACGAGGTTCCAGATAATAACACTTTTTATAAGTGCTATTATTGTGGTAAAAACGGTCACCTGCAAAAGGAATGTCGTTTTCGCATAAGGGATGAAAAACTTCAAGATGTACTTATTTGGGTATCACAAGAAATTATCAAACCAAAATCATATGTTAAGACTAATACTCTTAACATTGCAGGTTGTCAACGTCCAACCTTTAGGCAAGGGAATCAGTGCTGTGATAAACCGAGTTTTGCAACTAAATGCTCTACAAATCCTTTTCACAATTGTAATGATTTTCAAAAGGTTAATCTTGTAGAGACAAAGACAAGATCCGATGTTCCCAGTTGGATAAAGTCTAACATGAATGGTCATCCAAATACTTCTCCAAGTAATTTTGACAAAATTTACAGGAAGAAAAGGACACTGAAGGAATCTATCTCAGAAACTCATAATAATATTTTTTTGAACCTTCGCACTAAGGTTAAACATACTATTTCTGAGCTCAGAAAATAGATTAGCAAAATCAAGAAGTTCAGGAAGGCTAAGAGAAGGACGGATACAGGTAAGAATTCTACATCCTTTTTCCCTTAAAGATGAAAATTGTTTATTCACTAAAACAGGTAAATATCATGGATGTTTACCAAAGAATCATGTTGTTCATGATAGGCATTTGATGGATGCCTGCCATAACATATTTTGATAATGGTAAATCATGCCTCTTCCTGAATCATGGAAAGGAAGAAGCACAATTCGTTCAAGAATGATATTCCTCTTGACACATGATGGTTTGGTATTATGTACCGTATTTTCTGTTTTAAATTTCACTAGTAGTTTTTCATATTTGTTTTTGTCATCTCAACTATCTATTATGCTCTAGATTTTTATTTGTTGAGCTAAGAACAAGGTTGATTATGTTTAAATGAGTCTGTACACAACTCTTGTGATCGCGGACCCATGTGCTTTAAGTTCTGAAATCGGCCCAGATCTTGAGTCAAAGCCTCTTCAAGAAGATTCTAAAACGAATCTCTCTTTCTCTAGGGTTCTAAACCTAGAAACTGTGATATATATATATATATATATATATGAGGTTCGCTCACCTTATATTATATTCAAAGGTGCTTGAATAACTCACGAACCATGGATGATTCTAAGTCTTCCAACAGCATAAAGTAAGATAACAAAAAAAAAAGACAAGGATGATGGTTGCGTAGGTATTGTTATGTTCTACGATAATCCTGCCACCATATCATGTTACTTTTCTCAAGTACACACAAGGTCAAAACCGATTTAGATGTCCCAAGATTTGGTTGGAAACATTGTGAGTGACATCAAAGTGGTGTTCGAACAATTGTCGGCTGCCAAAATGGATCTCAAACTTCTCAATTCGGAACTGAGAAAAGCCTCTGAAGATCTCGGCTCTCTCAAAACGCAAGTCGCAGACTACATATGATTTCGTTTTCTTTGTTTTATCTAGGAAACTTCTTGTGAGAATTTGTTCTTATTTTGAGAAGGATAACCAGGGTTTGGTATAGCAAAAATTGTGATTACACATAGCTGTTTCCAACGATTTTCATCTTGCATGTTTTTAGATTTATTTATTTAAATCCTAGAGTTGTTGGAAGATGAACTTGCAGTATGTAATCATTATTGGTTTAACTGTTGCAAAAGCCTTATAAAATATTTGTGCCTTTATGTTTTCGTGAAACAACTAATATTTCATATATGCTCAGAAGTTATATCTATTATGTTTATTTATAAATGGGGAATAAAACAAACTCTTTGAGAATTTTCTCGCAGTATTGATCTACTTGTGATCACACTTTTGTGTTTGTTACTGCTTGACACACTCAGTAAGATTTTCTTATGTTGAGTCATATCGATCAAAAAATATCTTTTTTTCCGTAACTGGCGCAGAGATTATTTTAGTTCGATTTTGGATACCAATCCATGTGATTTGTTAATCTATAACAAAATCCTTCTTTTTATAAATCAAGGTCACTCGTGTTGTTCTCTTGGGAGTGACATCAAATGGGGGAGAGTTCATAAATGAACTTGTGCTTAAATGCTATGTCTTTGTGGGGAATACTGTGGTTTTGGAATTTGAAAGGGGATGCTTGTATCTTTTTAATCTCCCAGATGAGTGCTAAGTATTTATTAGTTGTAATGGTTCAGACATGGACGAACTTTTTTAATATTGCTCTCGTATGGACGTGCCATTTCATACCGAACTAAGGAACTGTATATCGGTATGGGTTAAAAGAAATATCCTAATGACCCGTAAGTCCTTTTCTTGTACATGACAAAGAAAATATTATCGGTAATATGAGCGATCAGTGTGAGCGTGTTGGATCATAAGAATTCATTACGGGAGCAATGCGCGACCAACATCCATACGGGATCAACAAACTTACGGACGATAACATGAGCCATGATCAACAAACTTATCAATGGTATCGCTTATCGATGATAAGTGATACCCATATCGTATGATACAATATATTACCAGTGATATGTTTGCGCAGACCGATCATATATAGATCGGTGGGGGTTCTGTCAAGCTCTGGAAACAAAAGGATAAGTTTGTGACCATGTTAATTGTTTTGAAGGGGTCATCCGAATCACCATCATATACTATCCCACCCTAATTATCGTGCTCCCAAACTTTATCACCATCCTCGCTATCCTCGTCCTCAAAATCCTGACCTTCTTCTTCATACAACCAACGTCCATAACCGATCAACAAGAGCAAGCCTTGTTCCAAAGCTTTATCGAACTCCCCCTCCTGCATCAAGCGGAGAAATCAGATGTACCCCTAACTTCTATAAGAACAAGAGATTGTTAGAGAACTGCTCGGTCGAACTCGCATGCGTTGCTATCTCAAGCATGTTTGTCAATGTTAATGATCAAAACTATAAGTCTTGATTTCTAGCCTATTTATGGATGTCTCGGACTAGGACATAGATTGTATAGTTGAGCTTAGACTTCACGGCGTTCATCATTTGAAGACGAAGAACTAAGGGGAGATTGTGGAACTTCATCGACAAAAGGTATGTGGAGACTTAAACTCATCATCACTTGGAAAGTCTATTTCTACTATATCTCCTATATTGAGACATAAGTCGTATTACGATATAGTTTTCTATATACACATTTGAGATTTCGAACTGAGCTTATCTCGCTTACATATTTCTCGAAATATGTGTTGGCAAGCTTTCGCTTCGACCAAGTTCATCTTATATCATGTGAAAATTGCCGAGTAACATCTTACATGGTTTTGTGATACAATCATTTGGTGTAGTCTTGGAATGTTACGTTATGATTATTTCAATAACTTGAAAATTGCTTTGATATTAATAGTGTGTGAAAACGCCTATTGTCATCCTCTAAGAAAGTTTCAATGATTAAAATAAGAGTTAAGAACACTTAACCATTATTGGATATGTCATGTTGTGCACTCTTGCACATATGTAATCCATGTCCGGGAACCATAGTATGCGCACCCGTTTGCGTACCTGTTGGTTTGAGAAATCCGGGAACCTAAGTATGCGTACCCGTTTGCGTACTAGCGTATAGGTTCATGTCCGAGAATTTCTGCTGGGATTGAAAGTTCGTGTACCCGTTTGCGTACTGGCGAAACCCAATCTTAGTCCGGGTATTTCAAGTATGTGTACCCGTTTGCATACTTGAAGGTTAAAGTTCTAAAATCGGTTATGAACATGAACATAAACATTTATATAATAAGGAATGCAATCTTTGCAAACCGAGGCTATAATGTTCATGATTGATTCGAGTGAATCAAATCGATTTTGCTTCAGTTGTGTTCTTGTATAATTCGATGAGAATATAGCAATTGAACAACTCTTTAACTAGTTTCATTTGAATCATTTGAACTAGTTATGGTTAAGATGAATAAGGTTGATATGAGAGTAATCATATGGCTAACCTCAGTTAACTATTTTTGAACCAACATGGTGTACATGTTTGGGTACAGTTACATAAACCTAAATGAAGGTACATTTCATTTGTGTGTAACAAGCTAAGTTCAATCTAACGGTTGAAAGATATTAGCTTGGTTGAATCAGGTTTTTCATCTAACGGTAAATATTGAATGTTTTGTTACCAAGGTAACTTGGATTGCAAACCCTGATTTGAAAACTATGTAAAAGAGAACTCTAGCAACTGGGAAAACTAATCCCCACACCTCTTGTGTGTTACTAGTTGCATAAACTAGAGTCGATTCTCCTTTAACCTTAGGTTTCTTCGAGACCCTGTAGGTTAACGACTTCAAAGACTTCATTGGGATTGTGAAGCCAGACCCAACTATTTTCTTTGTAGTTGCGTGTTCTGATCTTGCCCAATTCTATCATATTAAGTTCAATTGAAATAATTGACTCGAGATTAATTTCTCCGATAGGCAAGATAAAAGTAATCACAAACATCTTTGTCTCATCGTTTGTGATTCCACAATATCTTGTTTCGCTAGTCGATTAAGATTATTGTGAGGTGATTGATAATACTAGGTTGTTCTTCGGGAATATAAGACCGGTTTATCAATTGGTTCATGTTCCCCTTGATTTATCAAAATACGGAACAAAAAATCTTAGGTATTTCCGTGGGAGACAGATTTATTCAATCTATATACTTTTCTGTGTGAGATAGATTTGTTTATCAAGTCTTCGACTTTGGGTCGTAGCAACTCTTGGTTGTGGGTGACATCAACAAAGGGAATCAAGTGCGTAGTATCCTGCTGGGATCAGAGACCTAAGGAACGCAACTGTACCTTGAATCGGTGTGAGATTGATTAAGGTTCAACTACAATCCAGTCCAAAGTTAATTGGTAGTAGGCTAGAGTCTGTAGCGTCTTAATACAGTGTGGTGTTCAATCTGGACTAGGTCCCGGGGTTTTTCTGCATTTGTGGTTTCCTCGTTAATAAAATTCTGGTGTATGTGTTATTTCTTTTCCTCATTATATTTTGTTATATAATTGAAATATCACAGGTTGTGCATTAAGTTCAATCAATTAGAATATCCGACCTTGGGTTGTTGATTTAAATTGATTGACACTTGAACATTGGTATTTGGTACCGTTCAAGTTACTCCTCTTATATTCAATCGGGCTCGCAAATTTCTATTTGCTGATTGCGGATTTAATTAAGAGTTAGAGATATTAAACTCTTTGATATACTATTCTATAAATTGAGTCTGACTCTCTAGTTGATTCTCTAGAAAGTATATTGGAGTAAGTCCTCTCAGATTTCCAAACGAATTGTTGGGTGTGGTTGTTAGACCCCCGCATTTTCAATTGGTATCAGAGCAGGAAGACACATTAAGGACCTCATAAGTATGTGTTTGTAGCGATCTGATATGGACAGAGCTGATATCTCTATAAATGCACCACCAGCTCACATACATTCAACTTGGTCAATTGTCCTGGTTCCACTGATAATTCTATTTCAACATCTTCTTCCAAATTCATACTTAACTGGGAAGCCCGTCTTGATGAACAGTTAAATGAACTTTCTGATGAAAGTGATTGAGAAGAAGGAAAAAATATCGAAGAATAAGTTTCTCAGTACATCATTCTCTTTGATCATCTCCTAAAGAAAAATAAGTCAACATCCTGCTTGGCTGAATTTTTAACTCCTCTCTGCGTTGAAAACAGAAGATTGAGAAAACTCTTTAAGGGGTATGACTCTGGGTATAGCTTATTACAATCTACTCTTAAAGATTGTAACGAAGATATATGTTCAAAGAATTCTGAATGTGATGATCTTCGTCAAAATATTCTTGTATTGAAAGAAAGTCTTGCAGAAACCAAAGCAAGATATGTCTCTCAACAAGAACATTTTAATGTCAGAAAAAAGGTGTTTCTCACCCGAGAAAAAAAATTGGAGACTGATCTTAGTACGGATCTTGAAAAGGTCAAAGCTTTAGAAGAGAATTTGAAAAAATTCAATTCTAGTTCTACAAAACTATCTTCTATGCTTGGAGCATGTAAAGAACATCGTGATACACGTGGACTGGGCTATAAAGGTATAGAAGCTCCAAGTACTGGTAAGATGAATTTGGTTAAGGCAAAGGACCTTCCTCAATCTACAGCTGTAGATGTATCTGAAAATAAAGTACGTAAGCCTACAAGGACGACTCGGTTAAGAATGGATAACAACCTTCATGTCAATTGCTTTTATTGCGGAAAGAAAGGCCACATTGAAATAAGATGTCATCTTCGTCTATGGAATGAAAAACTTCACAATACTCTCATGTGGATGTCTAAAGAAGTAATCAAACCTGTTCATCAGTGTTCAGTTAGAGATTCATTCCACAATTAAGAAAAAAGCTCCAATGGGCCATTTTCCGATTATGAACATAACATTTCTCCCACTTACAATGGTAGAAGGAACAATGTTATATGGATGGATGATAACTCTGAAAGACATGTAAGGAGAAAAATATATCGAAGAAAGAAAAATTCTTCAAAACTCTCTATTTACCTCAACGATGATCTTGCCTCTTAAATAGGTGTTCCTGATTACATCCATATCAATAATCGTGTTTCGGAACTCAAGACTAGTATCAATGGTCTCAAGCGCAAGATCAAGAAGACGAGGAAAACAGCTGAGTCAGGTAACTTTTGTCTTCCTTCTGATAATTCTTTTGAAAATGTGTATAAGAATTCAGTTAGAGGCCAGGAGAGTAAAAAGGAGTGTGTCAATACCACTGATGAACTTCATGTTCATCGACATACAACTTGACTATTTTCTTATGTGTATCATCTCTATGGACCAATGAGAAGATACACATAACCCTCGAAAAGATACCTTCTTCTTGACAAATGGTCTGTGTTGTATTGTGATAACATTGATCCCTTTTTTGTTTTTTGCTCCGAACAGTTTTGTTTTAAATTGTTTACCTAATGCCTTCTCAGTATACACTAGTTTTTTTCTTCCAAGAATGAAATTCGAGTCACTTTGTTTCAAAGATTCTTGTCATCGACTCAAAACTTATTTGCTCCATCGGTTAACCGACCTCGCCCTGGGTCTTAACCCTTAATCTGTGCACCCAATCCGTTAGCAAACGCATGCAATAAACCTTAGGGTTCTCTTGAGAAAATTATCCTTTAAATATGTATCAAGTTTTTGATATATATATATATATATGTCGGTACGGTAACGTCAAGAGCTCTTCTGAGTTTGATTGAGCAAGTGCACGATGGAAGGAAGCAAAAAGGAAGACAACTTTGATGATGAAACTTTTGAACTTGATGATGATCCCATCCCTGTTATTTACTTTAAAGCAATTGATCATGAAAAAGATATTCCAATCCAGATGTCTGTTCAATTGGTTGGAAATCTTCTTCAAGATTTTGAGGTCGTGCGTGAACATCTTGAGATTGCATCAAAGAACCTAGTGTTTTTGAAGGAGGATCTAAATAAAGCAACTGATGAACTCTCCCTTGTTTGTTCCATGGTTGCTGATCTCGTCTGAGTTGTTTTGATTTATCTTGTCTAGTAAATCTTCTTATGAGAATTTATTTCTTTAAACTAGAGTCGATTCTCCTTTAACCTTAGGTTTCTTCGAGACCCTGTAGGTTAACGACTTCAAAGACTTCATTGGTATTGTGAAGCCAGACCCAACTATTTTCTTTGTAGTTGCGTGTTCTGATCTTGCCCAGTTCTATCATATTAAGTTCAATTAAAATAATTGACTCGAGATTAATTTCTCCGATAGGCAAGATAAAAGTAATCACAAACATCTTTGACTCATCGTTTGTGATTCCACAATATCTTGTTTCGCTAGTCGATTAAGATTATTGTGAGGTGATTGATAATACTAGGTTGTTCTTCGGGAATATAAGACCGGTTTATCAATTGGTTCATATTCCCCTTGATTTATCAAAAGACGGAACAAAAAATCTTAGGTATTTCTGTGGGAGACAGATTTATTCAATCTATAGACTTTTCTGTGTGAGATAGATTTGTTTATCAAGTCTTCGACTTTGGGTCGTAGCAACTCTTGGTTGTGGGTGACATCAACAAAGGGAATCAAGTGCGTAGTATCCTGCTGGGATCAGAGACCTAAGGAACGCAACTGTACCTTGAATCGGTGTGAGATTGATTAAGGTTCAACTACAATCCAGTCCAAAGTTAATTGGTAGTAGGCTAGAGTCTGTAGCGTCTTAATACAGTGTGGTGTTCAATCTGGACTAGGTCCCGGGGTTTTTCTGCATTTGTGGTTTCCTCGTTAATAAAATTCTGGTGTATGTGTTATTTCTTTTCCTCATTATATTTTGTTATATAATTGAAATATCACAGGTTGTGCATTAAGTTCAATCAATTAGAATATCCGACCTTGGGTTGTTGATTTAAATTGATTGACACTTGAACATTGGTATTTGGTACCGTTCAAGTTACTCCTCTTATATTCAATCGGGCTCGCAAATTTCTATTTGCTGATTGCGGATTTAATTAAGAGTTAGAGATATTAAACTCTTTGATATACTATTCTATAAATTGAGTCTGACTCTCTAGTTGATTCTCTAGAAAGTATATTGGAGTAAGTCCTCTCAGATTTCCAAACGAATTGTTGGGTGTGGTTGTTAGACCCCCGCATTTTCAATTGGTATCAGAGCAGGAAGACACATTAAGGACCTCATAAGTATGTGTTTGTAGCGATCTGATATGGACAGAGCTGATATCTCTATAAATGCACCACCAGCTCACATACATTCAACTTGGTCAATTGTCCTGGTTCCACTGATAATTCTATTTCAACATCTTCTTCCAAATTCATACTTAACTGGGAAGCCCGTCTTGATGAACAGTTAAATGAACTTTCTGATGAAAGTGATTGAGAAGAAGGAAAAAATATCGAAGAATAAGTTTCTCAGTACATCATTCTCTTTGATCATCTCCTAAAGAAAAATAAGTCAACATCCTGCTTGGCTGAATTTTTAACTCCTCTCTGCGTTGAAAACAGAAGATTGAGAAAACTCTTTAAGGGGTATGACTCTGGGTATAGCTTATTACAATCTACTCTTAAAGATTGTAACGAAGATATATGTTCAAAGAATTCTGAATGTGATGATCTTCGTCAAAATATTCTTGTATTGAAAGAAAGTCTTGCAGAAACCAAAGCAAGATATGTCTCTCAACAAGAACATTTTAATGTCAGAAAAAAGGTGTTTCTCACCCGAGAAAAAAAATTGGAGACTGATCTTAGTACGGATCTTGAAAAGGTCAAAGCTTTAGAAGAGAATTTGAAAAAATTCAATTCTAGTTCTACAAAACTATCTTCTATGCTTGGAGCATGTAAAGAACATCGTGATACACGTGGACTGGGCTATAAAGGTATAGAAGCTCCAAGTACTGGTAAGATGAATTTGGTTAAGGCAAAGGACCTTCCTCAATCTACAGCTGTAGATGTATCTGAAAATAAAGTACGTAAGCCTACAAGGACGACTCGGTTAAGAATGGATAACAACCTTCATGTCAATTGCTTTTATTGCGGAAAGAAAGGCCACATTGAAATAAGATGTCATCTTCGTCTATGGAATGAAAAACTTCACAATACTCTCATGTGGATGTCTAAAGAAGTAATCAAACCTGTTCATCAGTGTTCAGTTAGAGATTCATTCCACAATTAAGAAAAAAGCTCCAATGGGCCATTTTCCGATTATGAACATAACATTTCTCCCACTTACAATGGTAGAAGGAACAATGTTATATGGATGGATGATAACTCTGAAAGACATGTAAGGAGAAAAATATATCGAAGAAAGAAAAATTCTTCAAAACTCTCTATTTACCTCAACGATGATCTTGCCTCTTAAATAGGTGTTCCTGATTACATCCATATCAATAATCGTGTTTCGGAACTCAAGACTAGTATCAATGGTCTCAAGCGCAAGATCAAGAAGACGAGGAAAACAGCTGAGTCAGGTAACTTTTGTCTTCCTTCTGATAATTCTTTTGAAAATGTGTATAAGAATTCAGTTAGAGGCCAGGAGAGTAAAAAGGAGTGTGTCAATACCACTGATGAACTTCATGTTCATCGACATACAACTTGACTATTTTCTTATGTGTATCATCTCTATGGACCAATGAGAAGATACACATAACCCTCGAAAAGATACCTTCTTCTTGACAAATGGTCTGTGTTGTATTGTGATAACATTGATCCCTTTTTTGTTTTTTGCTCCGAACAGTTTTGTTTTAAATTGTTTACCTAATGCCTTCTCAGTATACACTAGTTTTTTTCTTCCAAGAATGAAATTCGAGTCACTTTGTTTCAAAGATTCTTGTCATCGACTCAAAACTTATTTGCTCCATCGGTTAACCGACCTCGCCCTGGGTCTTAACCCTTAATCTGTGCACCCAATCCGTTAGCAAACGCATGCAATAAACCTTAGGGTTCTCTTGAGAAAATTATCCTTTAAATATGTATCAAGTTTTTGATATATATATATATATATGTCGGTACGGTAACGTCAAGAGCTCTTCTGAGTTTGATTGAGCAAGTGCACGATGGAAGGAAGCAAAAAGGAAGACAACTTTGATGATGAAACTTTTGAACTTGATGATGATCCCATCCCTGTTATTTACTTTAAAGCAATTGATCATGAAAAAGATATTCCAATCCAGATGTCTGTTCAATTGGTTGGAAATCTTCTTCAAGATTTTGAGGTCGTGCGTGAACATCTTGAGATTGCATCAAAGAACCTAGTGTTTTTGAAGGAGGATCTAAATAAAGCAACTGATGAACTCTCCCTTGTTTGTTCCATGGTTGCTGATCTCGTCTGAGTTGTTTTGATTTATCTTGTCTAGTAAATCTTCTTATGAGAATTTATTTCTTTAAACTAGAGTCGATTCTCCTTTAACCTTAGGTTTCTTCGAGACCCTGTAGGTTAACGACTTCAAAGACTTCATTGGTATTGTGAAGCCAGACCCAACTATTTTCTTTGTAGTTGCGTGTTCTGATCTTGCCCAGTTCTATCATATTAAGTTCAATTAAAATAATTGACTCGAGATTAATTTCTCCGATAGGCAAGATAAAAGTAATCACAAACATCTTTGACTCATCGTTTGTGATTCCACAATATCTTGTTTCGCTAGTCGATTAAGATTATTGTGAGGTGATTGATAATACTAGGTTGTTCTTCGGGAATATAAGACCGGTTTATCAATTGGTTCATATTCCCCTTGATTTATCAAAAGACGGAACAAAAAATCTTAGGTATTTCTGTGGGAGACAGATTTATTCAATCTATAGACTTTTCTGTGTGAGATAGATTTGTTTATCAAGTCTTCGACTTTGGGTCGTAGCAACTCTTGGTTGTGGGTGACATCAACAAAGGGAATCAAGTGCGTAGTATCCTGCTGGGATCAGAGACCTAAGGAACGCAACTGTACCTTGAATCGGTGTGAGATTGATTAAGGTTCAACTACAATCCAGTCCAAAGTTAATTGGTAGTAGGCTAGAGTCTGTAGCGTCTTAATACAGTGTGGTGTTCAATCTGGACTAGGTCCCGGGGTTTTTCTGCATTTGTGGTTTCCTCGTTAATAAAATTCTGGTGTATGTGTTATTTCTTTTCCTCATTATATTTTGTTATATAATTGAAATATCACAGGTTGTGCATTAAGTTCAATCAATTAGAATATCCGACCTTGGGTTGTTGATTTAAATTGATTGACACTTGAACATTGGTATTTGGTACCGTTCAAGTTACTCCTCTTATATTCAATCGGGCTCGCAAATTTCTATTTGCTGATTGCGGATTTAATTAAGAGTTAGAGATATTAAACTCTTTGATATACTATTCTATAAATTGAGTCTGACTCTCTAGTTGATTCTCTAGAAAGTATATTGGAGTAAGTCCTCTCAGATTTCCAAACGAATTGTTGGGTGTGGTTGTTAGACCCCCGCATTTTCAATTGGTATCAGAGCAGGAAGACACATTAAGGACCTCATAAGTATGTGTTTGTAGCGATCTGATATGGACAGAGCTGATATCTCTATAAATGCACCACCAGCTCACATACATTCAACTTGGTCAATTGTCCTGGTTCCCTGATAATTCTATTTCAACATCTTCTTCCAAATTCATACTTAACTGGGAAGCCCGTCTTGATGAACAGTTAAATGAACTTTCTGATGAAAGTGATTGAGAAGAAGGAAAAAATATCGAAGAATAAGTTTCTCAGTACATCATTCTCTTTGATCATCTCCTAAAGAAAAATAAGTCAACATCCTGCTTGGCTGAATTTTTAACTCCTCTCTGCGTTGAAAACAGAAGATTGAGAAAACTCTTTAAGGGGTATGACTCTGGGTATAGCTTATTACAATCTACTCTTAAAGATTGTAACGAAGATATATGTTCAAAGAATTCTGAATGTGATGATCTTCGTCAAAATATTCTTGTATTGAAAGAAAGTCTTGCAGAAACCAAAGCAAGATATGTCTCTCAACAAGAACATTTTAATGTCAAAAAAGGTGTTTCTCACCCGAGAAAAAAAATTGGAGACTGATCTTAGTACGGATCTTGAAAAGGTCAAAGCTTTAGAAGAGAATTTGAAAAAATTCAATTCTAGTTCTACAAAACTATCTTCTATGCTTGGAGCATGTAAAGAACATCGTGATACACGTGGACTGGGCTATAAAGGTATAGAAGCTCCAAGTACTGGTAAGATGAATTTGGTTAAGGCAAAGGACCTTCCTCAATCTACAGCTGTAGATGTATCTGAAAATAAAGTACGTAAGCCTACAAGGACGACTCGGTTAAGAATGGATAACAACCTTCATGTCAATTGCTTTTATTGCGGAAAGAAAGGCCACATTGAAATAAGATGTCATCTTCGTATGGAATGAAAAACTTCACAATACTCTCATGTGGATGTCTAAAGAAGTAATCAAACCTGTTCATCAGTGTTCAGTTAGAGATTCATTCCACAATTAAGAAAAAAGCTCCAATGGGCCATTTTCCGATTATGAACATAACATTTCTCCCACTTACAATGGTAGAAGGAACAATGTTATATGGATGGATGATAACTCTGAAAGACATGTAAGGAGAAAAATATATCGAAGAAAGAAAAATTCTTCAAAACTCTCTATTTACCTCAACGATGATCTTGCCTCTTAAATAGGTGTTCCTGATTACATCCATATCAATAATCGTGTTTCGGAACTCAAGACTAGTATCAATGGTCTCAAGCGCAAGATCAAGAAGACGAGGAAAACAGCTGAGTCAGGTAACTTTTGTCTTCCTTCTGATAATTCTTTTGAAAATGTGTATAAGAATTCAGTTAGAGGCCAGGAGAGTAAAAAGGAGTGTGTCAATACCACTGATGAACTTCATGTTCATCGACATACAACTTGACTATTTTCTTATGTGTATCATCTCTATGGACCAATGAGAAGATACACATAACCCTCGAAAAGATACCTTCTTCTTGACAAATGGTCTGTGTTGTATTGTGATAACATTGATCCCTTTTTTGTTTTTTGCTCCGAACAGTTTTGTTTTAAATTGTTTACCTAATGCCTTCTCAGTATACACTAGTTTTTTTCTTCCAAGAATGAAAGTCGAGTCACTTTGTTTCAAAGATTCCTGTCATCGACTCAAAACTTATTTGCTCCATCGGTTAACCGACCTCGCCCTGGGTCTTAACCCTTAATCTGTGCACCCAATCCGTTACCAAACGCATGCAATAAACCTTAGGGTTCTCTTGAGAAAATTATCCTTTAAATATGTATCAAGTTTTTGATATATATATATATATATATATATATATGTCGGTACGGTAACGTTAAGAGCTCTTCTGAGTTTGATTGAGCAAGTGCACGATGGAAGGAATCAAAAAGGAAGACAACTTTGATGATGAAAATTTTGAACTTGATGATGATCCCATCCCTGTTATTTACTTTAAAGCAATTGATCATGAAAAAGATATTCCAATCCAGATGTCTGTTCAATTGGTTGGAAATCTTCTTCAAGATTTTGAGGTCGTGCGTGAACATCTTGAGATTGCATCAAAGAACCTAGTGTTTTTGAAGGAGGATCTAAATAAAGCAACTGATGAACTCTCCCTTGTTTGTTCCATGGTTGCTGATCTCGTCTGAGTTGTTTTGATTTATCTTGTCTAGTAAATCTTCTTATGAGAATTTATTTCTTTAAACTAGAGTCGATTCTCCTTTAACCTTAGGTTTCTTCGAGACCCTGTAGGTTAACGACTTCAAAGACTTCATTGGTATTGTGAAGCCAGACCCAACTATTTTCTTTGTAGTTGCGTGTTCTGATCTTGCCCAGTTCTATCATATTAAGTTCAATTAAAATAATTGACTCGAGATTAATTTCTCCGATAGGCAAGATAAAAGTAATCACAAACATCTTTGACTCATCGTTTGTGATTCCACAATATCTTGTTTCGCTAGTCGATTAAGATTATTGTGAGGTGATTGATAATACTAGGTTGTTCTTCGGGAATATAAGACCGGTTTATCAATTGGTTCATATTCCCCTTGATTTATCAAAAGACGGAACAAAAAATCTTAGGTATTTCTGTGGGAGACAGATTTATTCAATCTATAGACTTTTCTGTGTGAGATAGATTTGTTTATCAAGTCTTCGACTTTGGGTCGTAGCAACTCTTGGTTGTGGGTGACATCAACAAAGGGAATCAAGTGCGTAGTATCCTGCTGGGATCAGAGACCTAAGGAACGCAACTGTACCTTGAATCGGTGTGAGATTGATTAAGGTTCAACTACAATCCAGTCCAAAGTTAATTGGTAGTAGGCTAGAGTCTGTAGCGTCTTAATACAGTGTGGTGTTCAATCTGGACTAGGTCCCGGGGTTTTTCTGCATTTGTGGTTTCCTCGTTAATAAAATTCTGGTGTATGTGTTATTTCTTTTCCTCATTATATTTTGTTATATAATTGAAATATCACAGGTTGTGCATTAAGTTCAATCAATTAGAATATCCGACCTTGGGTTGTTGATTTAAATTGATTGACACTTGAACATTGGTATTTGGTACCGTTCAAGTTACTCCTCTTATATTCAATCGGGCTCGCAAATTTCTATTTGCTGATTGCGGATTTAATTAAGAGTTAGAGATATTAAACTCTTTGATATACTATTCTATAAATTGAGTCTGACTCTCTAGTTGATTCTCTAGAAAGTATATTGGAGTAAGTCCTCTCAGATTTCCAAACGAATTGTTGGGTGTGGTTGTTAGACCCCCGCATTTTCAATTGGTATCAGAGAAGGAAGACACATTAAGGACCTCATAAGTATGTGTTTGTAGCGATCTGATATGGACAGAGCTGATATCTCTATAAATGCACCACCAGCTCACATACATTCAACTTGGTCAATTGTCCTGGTTCCACTGATAATTCTATTTCAACATCTTCTTCCAAATTCATACTTAACTGGGAAGCCCGTCTTGATGAACAGTTAAATGAAAACTCTTTAAGGGGTATGACTCTGGGTATAGCTTATTACAATCTACTCTTAAAGATTGTAACGAAGATATATGTTCAAAGAATTCTGAATGTGATGATCTTCGTCAAAATATTCTTGTATTGAAAGAAAGTCTTGCAGAAACCAAAGCAAGATATGTCTCTCAACAAGAACATTTTAATGTCAGGAAAAAGGTGTTTCTCACCCGAGAAAAAAAATTGGAGACTGATCTTAGTACGTCTCTTGAAAAGGTCAAAGCTTTAGAAGAGAATTTGAAAAAATTCAATTCTAGTTCTACAAAACTATCTTCTATGCTTGGAGCATGTAAAGAACATCGTGATACACGTGGACTGGGCTATAAAGGTATAAAAGCTCCAAGTACTGGTAAGATGAATTTGGTTAAGGCAAAGGACCTTCCTCAATCTACAGTTGTAGATGTATCTGAAAATAAAGTACGTAAGCCTACAAGGACGACTCGGTTAAGAATGGATAACAACCTTCATGTCAACTGCTTTTATTGCGGAAAGAAAGGCCACATTGAAAGAAGATGTCATCTTCGTCTATGGAATGAAAAACTTCACAATACTCTCATGTGGATGTCTAAAGAAGTAATCAAACCTGTTCATCAGTGTTCAGTTAGAGATTCATTCCACAATTAAGAAAAAATCTCCAATGGGCCATTTTCCGATTATGAACATAAAATTTCTCCCACTTACAATGGTAGAAGGAACAATGTTATATGGATGGATGATAACTCTGAAATACGTGTAAGGAGAAAAAGATATCGAAGAAAGAAAAATTCTTCAAAACTCTCTATTTACCTCAACGATGATCTTGCCTCTTAAATAGGTGTTCCTGATTACATCCATATCAATAATCGTGTTTCAGAACTCTAGACTAGTATCAATGGTCTCAAGCGCAAGATCAAGAAGACGAGGAAAACAGCTGAGTCAGGTAACTTTTGTCTTCCTTCTGATAATTCTTTTGAAAATGTGTATAAGAATTCAGTTAGAGGCCAGGAGAGTAAAAATGAGTGTGTCAATACCACATATGAACTTCATGTTCATCGACATACAACTTGACTATTTTCTTATGTGTATCATCTCTATGGACCAATGAGAAGATACACATAACCCTCGAAAAGATACCTTCTTCTTGACAAATGGTCTGTGTTGTATTGTGATAACATTGATCCCTTTTTTGTTTTTTGCTCCGAACAGTTTTGTTTTAAATTGTTTACCTAATGCCTTCTCAGTATACACTAGTTTTTTTCTTCCAAGAATGAAATTCGAGTCACTTTGTTTCAAAGATTCTTGTCATCGACTCAAAACTTATTTGCTCCATCGGTTAACCGACCTCGCCCTGGGTCTTAACCCTTAATCTGTGCACCCAATCCGTTAGCAAACGCATGCAATAAACCTTAGGGTTCTCTTGAGAAAATTATCCTTTAAATATGTATCAAGTTTTTGATATATATATATATATATGTCGGTACGGTAACGTCAAGAGCTCTTCTGAGTTTGATTGAGCAAGTGCACGATGGAAGGAAGCAAAAAGGAAGACAACTTTGATGATGAAACTTTTGAACTTGATGATGATCCCATCCCTGTTATTTACTTTAAAGCAATTGATCATGAAAAAGATATTCCAATCCAGATGTCTGTTCAATTGGTTGGAAATCTTCTTCAAGATTTTGAGGTCGTGCGTGAACATCTTGAGATTGCATCAAAGAACCTAGTGTTTTTGAAGGAGGATCTAAATAAAGCAACTGATGAACTCTCCCTTGTTCGTTCCATGGTTGCTGATCTCGTCTGAGTTGTTTTGATTTATCTTGTCTAGTAAATATTCTTATGAGAATTTATTTCTTGTGTTTTTAAAAGAATAACTAGGGTTTGGAATAGCCATTATTGTGAGTACATATAGCTATCTCCAACGTTTTCATCTTCATGTTTTTGGATTTATTTATTTAAATTCTAAGTTTTTTGGAAGATGATGTTTGCAATTTTAATCTTTATGATTTTATATATTGCAAAATTTTATGGGATATGTTGTTTACGTCTGTGAACCTGTGACTGTCCCATAGTTATTCAAAAGTTATCTCTATTATGTAGATATGAAAGTATTGATAAAAGATAGAATGAACTTTTGATAAACAAAAGTTAAAGCCTTTTATGTCATTATGTAAATTTTGATGGAAGAAAGGATGAACTTTTGTTTACAAGGATTATGTCTATTATATGTCATTGTGCAAATAGTGATGAAAAATAGAATGAATCCTTGTATATTCCGCAGTATTGGTCGATCTTCGATCCACATTTTTGTGCATATACTGTGTTGCTCCGTAAGTTCTCCTATGTCGAGCATGACCAATTGAATTGATCATTTTTGTGGTTGATTCAATTAAGAGTTTTGGATTCAAATTCATGTTTTCATGTGATTTGGTTATATCCAAATAAATCCTTCTTTTCTTGTAAAAGCAAGGTCGCCTTTGTTGTTCTTTCGGGAATGACATATTATGGGGGAGAGTTCTTAATTGAACTTGTGCTTAATTGTCAAATCTTTGTGGGGAGTGCGGCTGTGGAATATTATAGGGGTTATCTTGTATCTTTATATACTCCTTGATGAATGCATTTAGCTTTGGCTTTATGATTGCATCAAAATAAGTTGGTATGTATTCTCTTTTGGTCATTAAGTATCTCTATGAAAATTTCATGAGGATCCCACTAGTTTTCGTACCTTTGCCAATTTATATCGACAAAAAGGAGGAGAATTAATATGTAGTTTTATACTACAAATACATATGGTTTAGGGATCATTATGTAAGGGGGATTGTTTTTCATGTTGAGATGAAGTATTGAATAAGGGGGTGTGATATATATCACCATAGTATTGTTGTCAAAGTTGTGATACAATTGAACTTTGATGCTGTGTAATAATACAATGACATTGTATAACAATAATTAAGAGCATTTGTTTTCTCATTGTTATCGCTACGGATCTTCAACAACTATGATGCTGAGTTGAACACGTTTAAAATCATGGAGTACTTGGAAGTGACGAAGTTTTCGAGTCGTGTTGAAGATGCCAAGGAGATCAAGCATTTGGATGAGGAGCTACAAATTTTTATTTATTTTGTAATCCGTATGTATTGATAGTTTTGTCACTAAAATTGATAAAGGGGAAGATTGTTAGAGCACTGCTCGGTCGAACTCGCATGCGTTGCTATCTCAAGCATTTTTGTCAATGTTAGTGATCAAAACTATAAGTCTTGATTTCTAGCCTATTTATAGATGTCTCAGACTAGGACATAGATTGTGTAGTTGAGCTTAGACTTCACGACGTTCATCATTTGAAGACGAAGAACTACTAAGGGGAGCTTGTGGAACTTCATCGACAAAAGGTATGTGGATACTTAAACTCATCTATCACTTGGAAAGTTTATTTCTACTTATCTCCTATATTGAGACATAAGTCGTATTACGATATAGTTTTCTATATACACATTTGAGATTTCGAGCTGAGTTTATCTCGCTTACATATTTCACGAAATATGTGTTGGCTAGCTTTCGCTTCGACCAAGTTCATCTTATATCATGTGAATATTGTCGAGTAACATCTTACATGGTTTGTGTGATACAATCATTTGGTGTAGTCTTGGAATGTTTCGTTATGATTATCTCAATAACTTGAAAATTGCTTTGATGTTAATAGTGTGTGAAAACGAATATTGTCATCCTCTAAGAAATTTTCGATGATTGAAATAAGAGTTTAGAACACTTAACCGTTATTGGATATGTCATGTTGTGCACTATTGCACATATGTAATCCATGTCCGGGAACCATAGTATGCGCACCCATTTGCGTATTTGTTGGTTTGAGAAATCCGGGAACCTAAGTATGCATACCCGTTTGCGTACTGGCGTACAGGTTCATGTCCGAGAATTTCTGATGGGATCAAAATTTCGCGTACCCGTTTGCGAACTGGCGAAACCTAATCTTAGTCCGGGTATTTCAAATATGCGTACCTGTTTGCATACTTGAAGGTTAAAGTTCTAAAATCGGTTATGAACATGAACATAAACATTTATATAATAAGGGATGCAATCTTTGCAAACCTGTCTATAATGTTCATGATTGATTCGAGTGAATCAAACCGATTTTGCTTCAATTGTGTTCTTGTATAATTCTATGCGAATATAGCAATTGAACAACTCTTTAACTAGTTTCATTTGAGTCATTTGAACTAGTTATGGTTAAGATGAATAAGGTTGATATGAGAGTAATCATATGGCTAACCTCGGTTAACTATTTGTGAACCAACATGGTATACACGTTTGGGTACGGTTACATAAACCTAAATGAAGGTACATTTCATTTGTGTGTAACAAGCTAAGTTCGATCTAACGGTTGAAAGATATTAGCTCGGTTGAATCAGGTTTTTCATCTAACAATGTATATTGAATTCTTTGTTACCAAGGAGAACTCTAGCAACTGGGAAAACTAATCCCCACACCTCCTGTGTGTTACTAATTGCATAAAATAGAGTCGATTCTCCTTTAACCTTAGGTTTCTTCGAGACCCTGTAGGCTAACGACTTCAAAGACTTCATTGGGGTTGTGAAGCCAGACCCAACTATTTTCTTTATAGTTACGTGTTCTAATCTTGCCCGATTCTATCGTATTGAGTTCAATTGAAATAATTGACTCGAGATTAATTTCTCCGATATGCAAGATAAAAGTAATCACAAACATATTCGTCTCGTTTGTGATTCCACAGTATCTTGTTTCGCCAGTCGATTAAGATTATTGTGAGGTGACTGATAATACTAGGCTGTTCTTAAGGAATATAAGACCGGTTTATCAATTGGTTCTTGTTCACCTTGATTTATCAAAAGATGGAACAAGAACTCTTGGGTATTTCTGTGGGAGACATATTTATTCAATCTATAGACTTTTCTGTGTAAGACAGATTTGTTTATCAAGTCTTCGACTTTGGGTCGTAGCAACTCTTGGTTGTGGGTGAGATCAACTAAGGGAATCAAGTGCGTAGTATCCTGCTGGGATCAGAGACGTAAGGAACGCAACTGTACCTTGAATCAGTGTGAGATTGATTAGGGTTCAACTACAGTCCAATCCGAAGTTAATTCGTAGTAGGCTAGAGTCTGTAACGGCTTAATACAGTGTGGTGTTTAATCTGGACTAGGTCCCGGGTTTTTCTGCATTTGCGGTTTCCTCGTTAACAAAATTCTGGTTTCGGCGTTATTTCTTTTCCGCATTATATTTTGTTATATAATTGAAATATCACAGGTTATGCGTTAAGTTCAATCAATTAGAATATCCGACCTTGGGTTGTTGATTTAAATTGATTGACACTTGAACATTGGTCTTTGGTACTGTTCAAGTTACTCCTCTTATATTCAATCGGGCTCGAAGATTTCTATTTGCTGATTGCGGATTGAATTAAGAGTTAGAGATATTAAACTCTTTGATATACTATTTGAGTCTGACTCTCTAGTTGATTCTCTAGAAAGTATATTGGAGTAAGTCCTCTCATATTGCCAAACAAATTGTTGGGTGTGGTTGTTAGACCTCCGTATTTTCAGAGATGTCTATTGCCATTGATCAAAAAGTCCGTTTGGAAGTGGTAGAAGAACAACACTAGTTATCTTGTAAACAGCTGGAGCAAGCATCAAGGTGGTCGGATGAATTGCAGCGATGCAGTAATATTAATATCCGCAAAGGTCTGTAATTCTTAGTCGTGATTAGTGTGATTGTACAAGTACTTGTTAGTTTCTAGCTTTCACTAAGGTGTGGTGTTTCCTTCTGATCTATCCCTTACAAAGGCAAATCCTCTTGGGTTGGAATTCCTTACGTTATGCACTCCTACAAAGGAGAACCTACACCAGCGTTGATGCCTCCTTAATTGAGAGGTATAACCAATGTAAATCTAGTACAAGAGCTTGACATAATTTAAAAGATGTTATTGTGTACGGGTCCTCAAAAGATAAGAGCAAGAAACGTCTTCTAACAACGAAGTACATGCCTCACCATCCGTGAAGAGAAAGGCGTTCCATGTTATGGGGAATCTAGTTCAATTATGAAGTTCCTTGAAAAAACATGTTACATTATGGGCTTGGACAGACACTATTTGGTTGAGAAGTCTGCTACAAAGATTTTTTCTATAAATTAAAGTTGCTTGTTTCTTCTTGAATTAAGGTGAGATCCGTAAAAGGTTTGTACATCAAAGTTTCTGGTGTGATGAGGAGTTTCATTTTAACTATGTTATAATGTGGAATATCAAAACTTCCTTATGACTTGACATATCTTTTGATTGTTTTCATTACGATCCCGCGATTTTCGTACCTTTGTTAATTTTATTGACAAAAAGGAGGAGAATTATTTAGTAGTTTTATATTACATACATATGGTTTACGGATCATTATGTAAGGGGGAGTGAATCAATAATCTGTAGGTTTTTCCTATTATGCAAAAGATGTAAGTATTGATTAAGGGGGAGAAACATATCACCGTAGTATTACTTCAGAGTTGAGATACAATTGAACTTTAGGGAAAAGAATAATATTATGTTTTTGTATAACGATGATTGAGAACATTGTTTTCTAAATTTGTTATTGATACGGAATCGGTTCTTCAACAACAATGATGCTGACTTGAACACGTTCAGAATCATTGCAACTTGAAATTACGAAGAGTTCAAGGAGTTGAAGATGCCAAGGAAATCAAGACATGTTGGATTCAAGAAGTTGTCGAAGCTTTTTTTTTATCCATATGTATTGATAGTTTTGTCACTAAAATTGGCAAAGGGGGAGATTGTTTGAGCATTCCTCGGTCGAACTCACAAGTGTTGCTATCTCAAGATTGTTGTCAAATTTAGTTGTCAAAACTATATCTTGATTTCTAATCTACAATTAGTTAACTCTCGGACTAGGATAGAAATGTAGTTGAGAAACAGAGGATTACAACAGTCATCATTGCGCGCTACTGTTTGAAGGCGAAGATCAACTGAAGCTTTTGGAGAACTTCATCAACAAAAGGTAAGTGAAGACTGAACCACCTATATCTTAAGTTATATTCACTTTCTATCATTTGAGAGGATGTCGCATAACTAATTAGACTAGTATGCATATACAAGAATTTTGAGCCAAGTTTATCTTGATAATTCTAGAAATATAATGGCTAAGCTTAATGAATATTTGTTCATTCTCGATGAATTTTGGTTAAAGAAAATTTATTGTTCGGAATCAAAATCATGAATCAAGTTTATCATTCGAAAATAGCCTGGAACAGTGATATGTGTCATTGATGTTATTCTGGAATGTTTTGAATCAATATAGATAAATATAAAACTACTATTGATTCGGATACAATACAGTGGTATCAGTTTTAATGGGAAAGTTGTTATAAGTCTGAACCCGTATTACATGTATTCGTACAAGTAGCGGAGTAGTTATATACATATCAACTTACAGATTAGTGGTAAACATATTTTTATGTGTATCATATGAAAATATTTATGACTCGTGAACCAGATCGTTGTGCATACTTATATGTAAACCATTCTTGAACTGTGGTTACGGAACCAGGTAAACCGATATGCAAGCCGAAACAGTTATGTGTTCCTGAACTTGGCAGCCTTTCCAAATCGGTACGCAAACCGATTCAGTTCTGTGAACTCTGGAACCGGCGACAGTTTTTGAGTTTCCAAACCGGTACGCAAACCTTAAAAGTTCTCAGAACTCTGAAACTTAGGTTTGGTTGAAAGTTTGCAAACTGGTACGCAAACCTAAAAGTTATGTGAACTCCGGAACTCGGTTTTGGTTTAGAGTTTCCAAACCAGTTTGCAAACTGTGGCTGAACCGACTCACGAACTACTATGTATTTGTACTCGTACATCTACTATTCATGTCGATTATATTTTCGAGTATGTTTAAATTATTTCTTCGAGATAAATAACATTTGATTAATTCTCTATAAACACTAGACTTAACTGATCACATTTATGTGACTTAGAGTTAATGTCTTATGTGTTCATGAAAATTAAGATTTGGCTTTTAAGTTCAAACCGGTTAGTTTCGGCTAACCATGTTGAACATAGTCTTTGTACACGGTTCGGTTACGGTCTCACCTAACCAGAGTGTATATATTGTTTATTTAAATCAAATTCAAAGATTCATTTAACAATAGATATTGTTTGCTTGGTTCCAAAGCTATCTTAGCTTAAATCTAAAGCAACTTATGCTTTGAATGTATATAAAAGGGGAACTCCAAGTAACTGGGATCTTTGAATCCTGATACTACTTTTTGGTGTGTCCTAGTTGTATCTAGAATCGTCCTCTCCATAAAACCTTTTAGGGTTTAACGAGTATAAAAACTTCATTGGGATTCGTGAAGCCAGGTCCAGTTATCTTTCCTTCATAACTCGAGTATCCTGATCTTGATTGTTTATAGAGCTTCGTCCAATGATCAAGATAGATAGTGATCATCAAAGTTCTCTTCGTCTCAGACTTTTTTCATTCCACAAGTTTTATACTTGTGAGGTGAATAATAATCTAGGCTGCACTTCGGGTTGCATAAGTCCGGATTTTGAGGATAGCTAGACTTTTGTCAAATTGCTACCGTTTTCCATCACCTTGGTCATACGTTCGATTTTGATAATATGTTTCAATCGTTATCAGGAAATAAATTATATATGCTTAATTTGTGGGAGGCAGATTTGGTTTAAAGTATTTAATTGAGTTGAAGCAACTCTTAGTTGGTGTGACGTAATCTAAGGGAATCAATTGCGCGAAGTTTTGCTGGGATTCAAGAGGCGTAAGGAGCACGACTGTACCTTAATCGGTAGGATACCTTTTAGGGATTAATTAGATTCTAGTCTGAAGTTAATTGGTAGTAAGCTAGTGTCTATAGCGTCTTAATACAATTTGGGGTTCAATCTGGACTAGGTCCCGGGATTTTTCTGCATTTGCGATTTCCTCGTTAACAAAACTTATGGTGTATGTGTTATTTATTTTTCCGCATTATATTGTTTATCTTTATAATTGAAATATCACATGTTGTACATTGATCAATCTTAGTAGATACATCCGACCTACTTTTTTGGATACGACTTGATTTATTCTTGGACAATTGGTCTTTGGTACCGTCAAAGTATTCTCTTTGTGATTAGGTTCACGGACTTGTTTCTATAAACGTTCTAATCGCAAGAGAAAGAGATATAACTCTAGATATTATTCCTTGATTGAGTTCATCTCTCAGAGCTATATTGAGTTTTTCCATACATATTGCCTAAGGATAAAGTAGTGGTGTATTTTGGTACTCCCGCGTTCTCACAAAGTGTCAAGGATGAATATTTGATTACGAAGTATAACGTCTATATTTTGAACTTCGTAAATATGACATCGACATAATATATGTAACTCGTTACTTGATTGTGTATTGGATATAAGTGTGATTTCATCTTAGGAAATTATGTTTGATTACAAATGTTTAAAAAAAGTACACATACGAAACTTGTTTCATATTCGAAAGGAATTTAATAGGCGTTTTGGTCCGGTTTTTATTGAAGTTCTATTGGATGGCCAATTCGAACCTAGGCAATAACTTTAGTAGAACTGATGTTGACATATGTTGAGAGTCTTGATAGAACCGATATCTACCTAGTTCGGGATATGCGGTAGAACCGATCTTGACTTATGTTGAGAGTCTTGGTAGAACTGATATTCTTGAGAGCCTTGGTAGAACCGATCCTTACCTATATTGGGATACTTGGTAGAGCCGATACTAGATTTTGTTAGGATTCATGGTAGAACCCATCCCTACCGATATTTGGAGACTTGGTAGAACTGATCTTAAACTATGTTACAAGTCATGGTAGAACCGGTCCTAGGAGCAAAATCGATCCCTCATATTCACATATATTACTTTAAGGTTTTTGTGTAAATTTTTAACAAAAACCTTAAAATGGAAAATATCAGTAATAATAATTTTTCATATTAACTAGTCAATTTTTCACATGTGAAAGACGAACTAGGATAAAATTGAGTGTACACGATATAATATCTACCGACCGACTTGTGACACCCCAAGTACTAAACCTGCTTAGCTAATAGGATTACAAACTAATTGAAGCATAAAATCTAGATTAATGATCTTAAGCATCTCAATTACATAAGTTAACCCCAAGGGCAAACCCATACACTCTGATATTACATAAATGAAGATCTCCCGAGTGATATGAATATAATAATGTGTTGTTTTACAAATTACCAAAAGTATACATAAACAAAAGACACGCAACATCTCTAATACGATAAAAGATTTAAGCTACGAAACAGTTATCTTCGAACGCACCTTTTCTTCTGGTTACTGAAAACTGAAGTGGGAACGAGTGAGCACATCATCCCAAAGGGTGCTCAAACAAAACATATAACTCTCAAGTAATCACTAACAGGCTTCACAGTTCTTAAAGAATATAAATTAAAAGAAACAAGAAGAAACTAATCATTCAACTATTTATGCATCATGAAGCAGGTGTCACTCTAACCTCGCCAAACTCATTGGAGAAGATGACACGAGGGCAACTCTAATCAATAATAATAACATCGTCCACACATAGTGCCCAGAAAAACCATGATTCAGAATATTACCATCAAGATCAGAAAATTAGTCAAACTAGTATAATATGCACACGAGTGATTTCCCCAAAATAAAGTAGTATATATAATAACGAAACGGGGAAGAAGCCGCCCTACTAGGTAATATTATAACGGGGAAGAAGCCACCCTACTATATATTATTTATATACTATCGAAACGAGGAAGAAGCCGCCCTACTAATATATTGAAACGTGGAAGAAGCCGCCCTACTAAGTAATATTAAAACGGGGAAGAAGCCGCCATACTTAACTTAGCAAAGAGCCGTGGGGAATCACAGACACTCCTTGTAGGGAAATCATACAACGCACATTACACGCACATCAAGACACATACAAGCATTTACATAGATAGTGAAACACACAAACATGCCAGAAGTAATAAAGACTCATCATGCTCGCAGTAGAAAGAATGCTCAATGATTACAAGAAGGTTATAGAGTTCCCACCTGATTTGATGATAAGCCACGCCTACCTCGAGATCCTCAATCTACTGGTTCATCCTTTGAATCGATCGGTGTTAATAAAGAGTAACTGTTAATCACACAAGGACTGTAAAGATTAGCCAAAAGGATCATACAAGGCTCATAACACAATCTCATACAATCCTCTAGTTAAAAGTAAAGTGAATTATCTAATGGTTCTAAGCCCTATTATGGTTCTACACCTTTTCAGTATCTATCTTTAGCATATCTAAAGTTTACTAATTCAATTATATTGGTTCTATAGTTCATTAGATATGTCTTAAGAATATCTACAACTTTGTAGAAGGAACTAAAGGCTAATTCAGATCACAAAGGTCCAATACATGTTCATTATGGAAACTGGCTATAAACCCAAGTTCACTAAACATGCCCAATAAACTAAGGCCCGGTTCAAATGGATCAACTAACGGTCACTAACTAACTGTCAATCTAATAGTCAATGGGTCTCTAACAGTTAACGTCTAAGGTCAGGTCAACTGTCCAAGTCAAAGGTCAATTCAACGGTCAACTGGTCAAGTCAGATTCAAATATGAATCGGGTCAAATGGTTCAACTCGGTCATATAGACTGATTCAGGTGAGTCGACTCAGTCAGGCAAACTGAGTCAGACAAAACAAGATATAAGTCAGACATCTAACTCATCTAACAAGAGCAGAACAGAGGCAACACTTTAATGCAAAATCAAAATATAAAAGCAAACATACAATCTGAACAACATTCTAACTATACACAGTTCTTTAAGCTATATCTAACTTCCATCTTCATTTCAAACAAACTTTCAACAATAACATCATTAGCTTCAGTTCTTCCACCATATTCATACATCTCCATTTTCAGTTAAACCAAATACAACTCTTCCCAACCTTAATCCTCCATTGAGCAATCGCCTGCCGTAACTTCAAACCAAATCATGTAGCTCTGCCACGTCTCCAACAATTCATTCACATACACATCTTCTTAAGCAAAACTTCTCATTCAGTTCAACTCAAAGTTCATTTCTAAATAGCTACAACCTCTTAATCAAAACAAACTTCAATCACAAAATATCTCAACAACACCACCATCCATTCTCTGATCTGCTACCACTTCAGTTACATTACACTATCGCCATATTCACATCTATAACTTCATGCAACCACACCAACCACTTGTAACACTAATTCCATTCTTTCTGAAGTTTCCTTCATTATTACACATTGCCATTCTACATATTGATCACCAAGAGTCTCTTCATGTTCTTCACCTGCAACTCAATTATCTTCTACCAACAACTGAACAACATCAACATGACAGCAGCAACATCATTGTCAACTCAGCTTCACAATTCAGACCCACTAGATTCAGTTCACATAATAAACACCAATAGAACATTTATGCTCTACATCTGCAATTCATTTCCAATTCATTGACTTCATGTACCCTGCCAGTTCAACAACACAATCACAGCCTCAAGCCAAGACCACAACCATACTAATTCAACATTATCTCTACCAGTGATTCAATTTCCATCTCTACCAGCAACATCTGCATCTTACTAAAGATCTAAATTCTCTAACTCAGGAACCCTAATTCCAAATTGGGGAAGAACAGGGGAAAGCCCTAATTCTCTATGAAATCAAACTAAACTTCATTCAACCATTTAAACTTCAATCAAACACAAACCCATAACCTAATTCAATCAAATAACAACAATTTCATAAAGGAATTCGAATCAATTGAAACCCTAAATTAAATCTCAGATTTACCTTTTCAGTTTGATTCATCAGCAGAACTGCTTCATCTCATCAATTAATCAACAACCCAATCAATCTTCATCCATTAACGAATCAATTCACCTCTCAATTCCTTATCAAACCCTAACTCACTGACTTCTTGATTCAGCTTCCTCCTAAACTCAAACAACAATATCACTTCCATCATCACCTGATTCATGACCAGACTCTTCTTATCTCGATCTCAGAAGTATAATTCATCTCCTAAAATCAACTAGAAGAGAAACAGAGGAGAAGCAGAAGAAGAAAGAAGAAGAAAAGAAATGAGAAATAATTTTTTCGATTTGGGTTTAGAGTTTATCTGCTCGATGGGTAAAAGGGATAAGACCAAGAATGATTATTAAGGCACCAAAATATGGATAAGGGCAGCCAGTCGGTTTAGATGTAAAAAGATTATTTTTCCCCCGTACAACTCTGATGTTATCTTCTTCGTCCGGTATCCGAATGACACGTTCGAGTATCCTAATTCGTACAACTTTTCGAGACCTATTCAGTGATACCAGTTTCGTATTTAAATCGTTGTTAGATTAATTATTAAATATTTGTCTCTAATTAATCGAGTCATTAGCGGCTTAGTCGTCTCTTAATCATTGCTAGATCGACTCTTGACTGGTCTAATAGCGTTGACGAGCTTGAGGGTCCTTACACGACTAAACCGATTAAACTATTCATGTGAATTTGGGGTACTTTACACGATATATATCCTTCTTGTTTAAAAACCAACTACACATGCAAATCTTTTATACATGTCAACTGACAATATTACAGAGTTTTTTTGTGGAAATTTTAGAAAAAATTCGTAGATACTTTTTGGGTAATTTTCTTCGATCCAAATGACGAATGCCATGAGTTAGTAAATCCTAAAAACCTCGACCCATATTCTCAAAATCAATAATATAGATTTAGGGTTTGTTGAATGGGATATAAGTTTGGCTATGAGCGATCATGAAGTTTCTGGGTATAAAAATGTAGGAGACGTGAACTAGATGGAGCAAAACATATATTATGTATTCCTTCCCTTCTATGTGTAAGCATTTCGTTGCATTAAACATAATTTCTATTTCGCCACATCTGTGGTTATTTTTTTAGGGATATACCACAGAAAACATCATTATACTCCAGCTTATGCAAGGATTTGTTAAATTGCGTTGTTAACTTCTTCAAGAAGATTTTTCAAAAGAATAAGAGACAAGAATTTGAAAACTTAGGCTTTACTTCTATCCCAGAAGATATGCAGTCTTGGCTAGAAAGATCTATCGATGAAGATGAAAATTTTCAAGCTATAAAGTCATTAGAAAGGATAAAGATCCAGGCCCCGATGGTTTTCTTGTTCTTTTCTTTCAGTCTTGTTGGGATATTTCGGAAAAGAATTTTATGGCAGTGATAATGCATTTACAAGAGAAAGGCTTTTTAGATTAGATGCTAAAAAAGAAAACTTTTATAGATTTGATTCCTCAGAAGGAAATAGTTGAGGATATAAAAGACTTGAGGCTGACCAATCTTGTTCATGGAGCTTATATAATCATCGCTAAGGTGCTTGCAGGAAGGCTTAAGTTTTCCATTCTCGTGTTATTTCTCCGCAACAATCTTCTTTGATTAAATAAAATACGAATTTTGGATGATGTTTTCATTGCTATTGAACTGATTGATTATAGATTGAAGAGTGGGAAGCTAGGTCTTCTTGGTAAAATCGACTTTGAAAAGGCTTTTGACCATGTGTTGGTTTTTTCTTGACGAAGCTTTATCTATGATGGGTTATTGATAAGCACGCAAGTGCGACGTATTTTCACCCATAACTATATTAGCTAGGCCTCATTTTATTACTAATAAAGTTGTTTTATGTATTTTCAAGGAAATAAGCTCTTATGAAGAAAGTTGCTCGAAAAGTGGTTTTTGCACCCCCGAAGGACACTTGCTAAACGGACCCCTACTTTGGATAAGTGGCACCTTAATTACGAAGGGGCACCCACTTACTATTCGCACCCCATAAGAGGATAAGGGGAGGTCATCTTCAGCAATTCAAATTCCAAGTTTTGGCGGGAGACTGGTCTCAGTGAAGAACAGATCAGGGTTCAAATTTTAGTCGAGTTTTAGAGAGATTCAATCCCTGAATTTTGTTGGGATGGGTTCATTAAGACTAAACATGGTTGATATATGCAATGGATTCAATCAGAGTTGGTTGTAGAATCATGTTGGAGCAAAACAGGAAGATAAATATTCACGGGCAGTTTCAGGCAGATTTTGGATACGAATTTCAGGGCTGTTCAGGAAAGATTCAATTGCTGGATTCAGTTTTGTTGGACATGTTAACACTAAACATGATTGGTATAGTCATCGCATTCGAAATAATTGTGCGGGATAATTCAAATCAAATTGTTGCAGTGACCGGAAAAGTTAGGGTTCATGTTTTGGAGTTGTTAGAGGGAGACTCGATCGCTCAGATTAATTTGGTTCGTTCTTAATGTATAATCAGGGTTGGTGATAGCTTTTGATTCAACCAGAATTGGCTAGATAATTCGATTGAGCAAATCAGGGAAGATAAGTATTTCTCGGGTTTTTAGTTTGAAGCAGGGAGTGATTTGAGAGAGATTATTTCGGTGAGTTGGATTAGTATGATCCTGTTACGACAGAACAGGATGGGTATATTGGTTAGAATCGATTAACAAGGGTCGAATCATTGCTTTTGGATAAAACAGAGTAACCCGAGTTCTGTGTGTGTGATATGGATGGTTGCGTGTGGTTGTTGTGCATTTAACCACTTCTGGGATGCTGACTGAGCGCGTTTGGAGTGTTTCAACATGAGAAGACAGCGTGAGAAGATAAATTTGAGAAGAAAATATCTCGAGGATGTATCTTTTATTGTCGAGTAATGGAAGAAAATTTGGAGTGATTGAGCGAGATTTCTTGGTGTTGCTGGCTATATAAAGGGTGCTGGTGTTGCAGAGAAGGGGATCGAGAGTTTGGGGAGAAGAATAGAGAGTTGCAGAGCAACTTCTCTGCTGCTGCAGAGAAGAAGAAGAAAAACTTTAGACGCCTACCGACTGTCGCAGAGAATTGTCGTTTATAAACAGTACTCGTAACAGTAAGTTTGGCACGTTATTTTGAATTTGCAACAACTCTTGTAACGGTGACTTCTGTAACGCCAATACAACGTTGCAGTTTCATTGTAATATTAGTTTTCTACAATAAAAACACCATTTGAGCTATGAATTATATTTTTGAGTGTGTTTTCATTATGAGAAGCTAAACCCCAATACTGGGTCGACGGAGGAAGCCGAACTTCATACATGGGTGAATTTATTTTATTTTCTATATGACTTTTGCACTAATTAAAATAGAAGTATGATTTGAATTAATTAGTTATCATTTTATTTGATGGGTCATGCTTGCTTAGATGTTTGATGTCCCATTCTTACGACTTATAACTAATATTTTGAGAATCTACCTTGGAAAAATAAGAGTCGATGTTATTTTATTGATTGAGCGATAATTGTTGAGAATAAATAATTGAGCCTTATGTTATGAATGCAGTGGAATCCTAGACCCAGTAACTCTCTCTTTTATTATTTTCATTAAACCTTTAAATTTAATCTTCACAAGTCTTAGAGTTCGAATCTTAATTACTACAACAACAATCAAAAAATCACATCATTTTGGCGCCGCCGACGCGGATTTGTTTTTAGATTAATTTTTAGGTTTATTTTTTATTTTGTGTAGTATTTTATTTTTCTTTTAGATTTTTTTCCCTTTTTATGCGTTTCTTTTTGTATTTCTTTTCAGGGACTTTTTGAGGATGATGCCTTCTTCTGAGGAGACGTCACCTACGATGATGCTGACGGAATATAAGCGTAGAAAGTCAAATTATCAGGAAACCTCATCTGAGATGACGCTTGCTGAATATAAGCACAGGCAATGGTATGGAGTTTCTGCTCCACATGAGGTAAGTGAAGAATCTCCACTAATGATATATGAGAAGTATTACAAATACACACCACCTAGTTTGGAACAAAGATTGAGAATTCTGGAATGCCAAAAATTATTTAATGATGATGATGATCAGTCTAGTAGTGACTCTCCATTCCAGACAGAATTTGTAGATGACCCTATTGATGATTGTGTAGATGATTTGCCTAATTCCATAGATGAATCTATCTCACAAGATAATTCACCGAACTTAGAGGTTGTTTCTTGACCCCTAGACTTCCAAAAGTTACCTAATTTAGGGTTAGAATTGTGTGCTTCTAAAATTTTATTGGAGTACTTTGCATCTAAATACCCAGAGGACTTGCCTATTCCTGATACAGTGCATGAGTCGATTGATAATTCCCCACTCTCAATAGATTCCCCATATTTTGTTCTTTACGCACTTCCTTGTGCAGTAAAAACTTGGTTTAGGGGTAAATCTTGGTTTTTGATAGTTTCAGCGTCTCCGCGTTTTCATGACATAAGTGTGAAGCTGTCGTCTGTAAATATTGTATTTTGGGTCGATCCCCAAGTTTTCGGGTTATTAGTTTATGGGGATTCTTTTTGCAAATTCCAGTAGGTGTATTTTTATTTTTATATTTTCGTTTACTTTTTTTTTGCATCTTATGGATTTCCCATCTTAATTTTGCATTGGATGACTCAATTACATTGAGGACAATGTAATGTTTAAGTGTGGGGGAGTGGTTAACGTTTTATTTTTCTTTTTCAGGAATTTTCATGCATTTTATGACCAGCTGTGTAGCGGGTCTACAAAAAAAAAAGATATATATATATATATATATATATATATTTTCTTTTTCAGGTATTTTCATGCATTTTATGACCAGCTGTGTAGCGGGTCTACAAAAAAAAGAAAAAAAAAGAAATATATATATATATATATATTGACCAGCTGTGTAGCGAGTCTTTTCTTTTTTCTTGCATGTTATGACCAGCTGTGTAGCGGGTCTAGAAAAAAAAATAAAAAAATATTTATGACCGGCTGTGTAGCGGGTCTCTCTATCTCTTATTATATGACCAGCTGTGTAGCGGGTCAATTTTCTGTTTTGCTCGAGGACTAGCAAAATGTAAGTGTGGGGGAATTTGATAAGCACGCAAGTGCGACGCATTTTCACTCATAACTATATTAGCTAGGTCTCATTTTATTACTAATAAAGTTGTTTTATGTCTTTTCAAGGAAATAAGCTCTTATGGAGAAAGTTGGTCGAAAAGTGATTTTTGCACCCCCGGAGGACACTTGTTAAACGGACCCCTACTTTGGATAAGGGCACCCATTTACTATTCACACCCTATCAGAGGATAAGGGGAGGTCATCTTCAGCAATTCAAATTCCAGGTTTTGGCGGGAAACTGGTCTCAGTGAAGAACATATCAGGGTTCGGATTTTAGTCGAGTTTTAGAGAGATTCAATCCCTGAATTTTGTTGGGATGGGTTCGTTAAGACTAAACAGGGTTGATATATGCAATGGATTCGATCAGAGTTGGTTGTAGAATCATGTTGGAGCAAAACAAGAAGATAAATATTCATGGGCAGTTTCAGGCAGATTTTGGATACGAATTTCAGGGCTGTTCGGGAAAGATTCAATCGCCGGATTCAGTTTTGTTGGACCTGTTAACACTAAACAGGATTGGTATAGTCATTGCGTTCGAAAGAATTGGGCTGGATAATTCAAATCAAATTGTTGCAGTGACCGGAAAATTTAGGGTTCATGTTTTGGAGTTGTTAGAGGGAGACTCGATCGGTCAGGCTAATTTGGTTTGTTCTTAATGTATAATCAGGGTTGGTGATAGCTTTTGATTCAACCAGAATTGGCTAGATAATTCGATTGAGCAAATCAGGGAAGATAAGTATTTCTCGGGTTTTTAGTTTGAAGCAGGGAGTGATTTGAGAGAGATTATTTCGGTGAGTTGGATTAGTATGATCCTGTTACGACAGAACAGGATGGGTATATTGGTTAGAATCGATTAACAAGGGTCGAATCATTGCTTTTGGATAAAACAGAGTAACCCGAGTTCTGTGTGTGTGATATGGATGGTTGCGTGTGGTTGTTGTGCATTTAACCACTTCTGGGATGCTGACTGAGCGCGTTTGGAGTGTTTCAACATGAGAAGACAGCGTGAGAAGATAAATTTGAGAAGAAAATATCTCGAGGATGTATTCTTTTATTGCCGAGTAATGGAAGAAAATTTGGAGTGATTGAGCGAGATTTCTTGGTGCTGCTGGCTATATAAAGGGTGCTGGTGTTGCAGAGAAGGGGATCGAGAGTTTTGGGAGAAGAATAGAGAGTTGCAGAGCAGCAGCAGAGAAGAAGAACTTTAGACGCCTACCGACTGTCGCAGAGAATTGTCGTTTATAAACAGTACTCGTAACAGTAAGTTTGGCACGTTATTTTGAATTTGCAACAACTCTTGTAACGGTGACTTCTGTAACGTCAATACAGCGTTGCAGTTTCATTGTAATATTAGTTTTCTACAATAAAAACACCATTTGAGCTATGAATTATATTTTTGAGTGTGTTTTCATTATGAGAAGCTAAACCTCAATACTGGGTCGACGGAGGAAGCCGAACTTCATACATGGGTGAATTTATTTTATTTTCTATATGACTTTTGCACTAATTAAAATAGAAGTATGATTTGAATTAATTAGTTATCATTTTATTTGATGGGTCATGCTTGCTTAGATGTTTGATGTCCCATTCTTACGACTTATAACTAATATTTTGAGAATCTACCTTGGAAAAATAAGAGTCGATGTTATTTTATTGATTGAGCGATAATTGTTGAGAATAAATAATTGAGCCTTATGTTATGAATGCAGTGGAATCCTAGACCCAGTAACTCTCTCTTTTATTATTTTCATTAAACCTTTAAATTTAATCTTCACAAGTCTTAGAGTTCGAATCTTAATTACTACAACAACAATCAAAAAATCACATCATTTGGCGCCGCCGACGCGGATTTGTTTTTAGATTAATTTTTAGGTTTATTTTTTTTTGTGTAGTATTTTATTTTTCTTTTAGATTTTTTTCCCTTTTTATGCGTTTCTTTTTGTATTTCTTTTCAGGGACTTTTTGAGGATGATGCCTTCTTCTGAGGAGACGTCACCTACGATGATGCTGACGGAATATAAGCGTAGAAAGTCAAATTATCAGGAAACCTCATCTGAGATGACGCTTGCTGAATATAAGCACAGGCAATGGTATGGAGTTTCTGCTCCACATGAGGTAAGTGAAGAATCTCCACTAATGATATATGAGAAGTATTACAAATACACACCACCTAGTTTGGAACAAAGATTGAGAATTCTGGAATGCCAAAAATTATTTAATGATGATGATGATCAGTCTAGTAGTGACTCTCCATTCCAGACAGAATTTGTAGATGACCCTATTGATGATTGTGTAGATGATTGCCTAATTCCATAGATGAATCTATCTCACAAGATAATTCACCGAACTTAGAGGTTGTTTCTTGACCCCTAGACTTCCAAAAGTTACCTAATTTAGGGTTAGAATTGTGTGCTTCTAAAATTTTATTGGAGTACTTTGCATCTAAATACCCAAGGACTTGCCTATTCCTGATAAGTGCATGAGTCGATTGATAATTCCCCACTCTCAATAGATTCCCCATATTTTGTTCTTTACGCACTTCCTTGTGCAGTAAAAACTTGGTTTAGGGGTAAATCTTGGTTTTTGATAGTTTCAGCGTCTCCGCGTTTTCATGACATAAGTGTGAAGCTGTCGTCTGTAAATATTGTATTTTGGGTCGATCCCCAAGTTTTCGGGTTATTAGTTTATGGGGATTCTTTTTGCAAATTCCAGTAGGTGTATTTTTATTTTTATATTTTCGTTTACTTTTTTTTTGCATCTTATGGATTTCCCATCTTAATTTTGCATTGGATGACTCAATTACATTGAGGACAATGTAATGTTTAAGTGTGGGGGAGTGGTTAACGTTTTATTTTTCTTTTTCAGGAATTTTCATGCATTTTATGACCAGCTGTGTAGCGGGTCTACAAAAAAAAAGATATATATAATATTTTTTCTTTTCAGGTATTTTCATGCATTTTATGACCAGCTGTGCGGGTCTACAAAAGAAAAAAAAAAGATATATATATATATATATATATTGACCAGCTGTGTAGCGAGTCTTTTCTTTTTTCTTGCATGTTATGACCAGCTGTGTAGCGGGTCTAGAAAAAAAAATAAAAAAATATTTATGACCGGCTGTGTAGCGGGGTCTCTCTATCTCTTATTATATGACCAGCTGTGTAGCGGGTCAATTTTCTGTTTTGCTCGAGGACTAGCAAAATGTAAGTGTGGGGGAATTTGATAAGCACGCAAGTGCGACGCATTTTCACCCACAACTATATTAGCTAGGACTCATTTTATTACTAATAAAGTTGTTTTATGTCTTTTCAAGGAAATAAGCTCTTATGGAGAAAGTTGGTCGAAAAGTGATTTTTGCACCCCCGGAGGACACTTGCTAAACGGACCCCTACTTTGGATAAGGGGCACCCACTTACTATTCACACCCTATCACAGGATAAGGGGAGGTCATCTTCATCAATTCAAATTCCAGGTTTTGGCGGGAAACTGGTCTCAGTGAAGAACATATCAGGGTTCGGATTTTAGTCGAGTTTTAGAGAGATTCAATCCCTGAATTTTGTTGGGATGGGTTCGTTAAGACTAAACAGGGTTGATATATGCAATGGATTCGATCAGAGTTGGTTGTAGAATCATGTTGGAGCAAAACAAGAAGATAAATATTCATGGGCAGTTTCAGGCAGATTTTGGATACGAATTTCAGGGCTGTTCGGGAAAGATTCAATCGCCGGATTCAGTTTTGTTGGACCTGTTAACACTAAACAGGATTGGTATAGTCATTGCGTTCGAAAGAATTGGGCTGGATAATTCAAATCAAATTGTTGCAGTGACCGGAAAATTTAGGGTTCATGTTTTGGAGTTGTTAGAGGGAGACTCGATCGGTCAGGCTAATTTGGTTTGTTCTTAATGTATAATCAGGGTTGGTGATAGCTTTTGATTCAACCAGAATTGGCTAGATAATTCGATTGAGCAAATCAGGGAAGATAAGTATTTCTCGGGTTTTTAGTTTGAAGCAGGGAGTGATTTGAGAGAGATTATTTCGGTGAGTTGGATTAGTATGATCCTGACACGACAGAACATGATGGGTATATTGGTTAGAATCTATTAACAAGGGCCGAATCATTGCTTTTGGATAAAACAGAGTAACCCGAGTTCTGTGTGTGTGATATGGATGGTTGCGTGTGGTTGTTGTGCATTTAACCACTTCTGGGATGCTGACTGAGCGCGTTTGGAGTGTTTCAACATGAGAAGACATCGTGAGAATATAAATTTGAGAATAAAATATCTCGAGGATATATTCTTTTACTGACGAGTAATGAAGAAAATTTGGAGTGATTGAGCGAAATTTCTTGGTGCTGCTGGCTATATAAAGGGTGCTTGTGTTGCAGAGAAGGGGATCGAGAGTTTGGGGAGAAGAATAGAGAGTTGCAGAGCAACTTCTCTGCTGCTGCAGAGAAGAAGAAGAAGAACTTTAGACGCCTACCGACTGTCGCAGAGAACTGTCGTTTATAAACAGTACTCGTAACATTCAGTTTGGCACGCTATTTTGAATTTGCAACAATTCTTGTAAAGGTGACTTCTGTAACGCCAATACAGCGTTGCTGTTTCATTGTAATATTAGTTTTCTATAATAAAAACACCATTTGAGCGAATTATATTTTTGAGTGTGTTTTCATTATGAGAAGCTAAACCCCAACACTGGGTCAATGGAGGAAGCCGAACTTCATACATGAGTGAATTTATTTTATTCTCTATATGACTTTTGCACTAAATAAAATAGAAGTATGATTTGAATTAATTAGTTATCATTTTATTTGATGGGTCATGTTTGCTTAGATGTTTGATGTCCCATGCTTACGATTTATAACTAATATTTTGAGAATCTACCTTGGAAAAATAAGAGTCGATGTTATTTTATTGATTGAGCGATAATTGTTGAGAATACATAATTGAGCCTTATGTTATGAATGCGGTGGAATCCTAGACCCAGTAACTCTCTCTTTTATTATTTTCATTATACCTTTAAATTTAATCTTCACAAGTCTTAGAGTTCGAATCTTAATTACTACAACAGCAATCAGAAAATCACATCAGTTATGGTGTTAAATAGAGGAGATAGATTCAGTGTTGTATGAAACATATGAGATTTTCTATGCTTATTAATGGTAGTTCAGAAGGTTCAAAAGCAAAAAGGGTATTAAACAAGTTGAGCATTTGTCTCCGTTTCTGTTTTTAGTGGCTGATGAAGCTTTAACTAGACTTATGAATAAAGCTCAATCTCAAGGTTTTTCCAGTGGGTTTAAAGTGGCTAATGATGGAATTATTGTAGTCATCATTAATTCGCAGATCATACTTTAATTTTTCTGGATGCATATATGTAGCAGGTTAAACTTCTTAGACTTTTTCATTTGTGTTTTGAGCTTATTTCCGGTTTGAAGATTAATTATAATAAGAGTTAATTTATGAAGTTGGCGATGTTGGTGACACCAATGATTTCTCGTCTTTGCAGGGTGTTATAATGGTATTATTTATTTAGGTCCTCCTTCACGAGACAAGTATAAAGGTGTAACAAAGTGGGATAAAATAATTCATAGGTTTAACAAAAAGCTTGCGGGATGGGAAAGGCCATTGTTACCATGAGCATGTAAAATTACTCTTACTAACAACATGCTTTCTAGTTTACCTGTTTATTATACGTGTCTTTTTGATATGCCAATCTCAGTTGCCAATAAGCCCGAAAAACTTATGATAAAATTTTCGTGGAATGATAACAATGGTAAAAGGAAGTTGCATTTCGTCAAGTGGAGTGAGTGTTATTTGTAGATAAAGAAACATGATGGTCTTGGAATTAAAAAATTGAAATCAATGAATGATGCTTTTGTTATCAGGTGGTTGTAGAGATATGCCAAGGAAGACAATGTTTTACGGATGTCTATTATTGAAGAGAAATATGGGCAAGACGTGTCTACTTGGTTTTTTCCGTCGGGGCCTTACGGGAATTCTGTTCGGAAGGGAGTGATGTAGAAGAAATCAATTTTTTTATAATACACTAGTTCATAATAAACAACGAATTATCCGTTCGTTTGTGGGAAGATGTTTGGGCTTCCACTGATCCAATTTGCACTATTTTCCCAACTTTTCATACCTTAACCAGGTCAAAGAATAAATTGGTACGAGAATTGATTTCAGATGACTTAGATGTTCTGCTTACTAATCTCGAATTACCACGAAGGCTCTCTATTGCTGCTAGAAGAGAGTTGGACATTGTAAAACACTGCATCCAATGGGTCCAACTGAATAACAAGAGTTTGATGCCGTCGAGCAAACATCACTTGACATTGAATTCTTGTTGTGAAACTATCACTAATGTTGCTGCCAACCAGATAAGTATTGAGAAGTTTATTGTTTTTTATGGAGGCTTAAAATTCCACCAAAAGCCGTGTTTTTCTCATAGTACATTTTTCATAACAAATTAACTTCAAGAGACAAACTTCTACGATGTGGAATAAATGTACCCTTAGCAAAAAAAAAAGGAATAAATGTACCCAATATGTGCTTGTTTTGTCAGCATGATTAGTCTATGCCACATCTTCTCCTTCACCGTTCCTCTGTCAAGGAGGTATGTGTTTATTTTATCGAAGAATTGCATGTTTTTCTCACTTTTCCATCAACTGCGGAAGCTACTCTATTAGTACGACAACAGTTGTATGGTCCATTTCAATTCAAAAATCTTTGGAATTTAATTCCTTCGGCTATCTTTTGATGCACTTGCAAAGAGCGTAACTCAAGAATCTTCAATGAGAAAAATTATTCGGTTGCTCATGTCATTGACATAGTTAAGTATACTATCTACACTTGGGCTTTAACTTTCAAGGACTTTGCTGATGTCACCCATCAGAATGTGATGGTTAATTGGAAAGATTTGTATTTTAAGCCACCGTAGTTCTTTGTTTGTAGCTTTTAATTTTTGTTTTTTGTATATTTTTTTCCCCCAATATATTCCACCTTGGGTTGTACTCTCTTTGTACCCTATTTTTCTATGATATAATTTATTCTTCTTTGTCGATCAAGGTTCTCGTCATGGAATTATATATATATATATATATATATTTTGAAGGAAAGATGGGTTTAACAACCCATAATTTATTAAAGAATGATTTTTTAGGGACCATGATTTTTTTTGAGGGGACCATGGTTTTATTAGGCCACCTTTCTTATAGTGATAAAGGGTGTCCTAAAACGGTGAAATGACTAACCTACTCTTAACCTAATTTAATTTTAAACCAACCTAATAACCACCTATATATATATATATATATATAACCACCACCTCCTCCCACCACCACCGCCGATTATCACCACCACCACCTCCGATTATCACCACCACCAACCACCTATTACCACCACCACCTCCTCCCACCACCACCACCACCACCACCGCCTATTTAAGAAATGTAACAACATCAATGCAATCACAATTAAGTTCGGTTACATAATAATTTTATCGAGTATAAAAGACGCCAGCCGCAACCTGATTCTGCCATGGGACCACTCCGGAGGTATTTTCCAACAAACCCTTCGCTTTAATTTGATTTTGATTGCTTCAATCGAATAGAAATCATCAAAATAGGGTTTTAATATGAGTTATAGAGCCATGTTCGGTTAGGTCGATTTTCCAAAAAACCCTAGTTTACTAACCGAACTTCTTGAAAATGAAGAACACGAAGAACAGTTCGGTTCTATTGGATTTAAAACTAAGTCACCGAACTCTCTGTTCGGTTGTTTCGCAAAAAAATTTAAAATTACAAAGTAACTGAACTCCACCTTTAGAACCGAAAAAAACAAATCCAGTCTAACCGAACTGTGTTGTTGTGGCCACTATGTTGAGTTCCAAAATAACCGAACTTAGCCAATAGAGTTCGGTTTGTTCGCAAAAAATTTTAAAACTACAAAGTAACCGAACTTAGCCAATAGACGCTGGAACTTCACATTTTTGTTTGTTTGTTAAGTTCGATAACTTCACAATTTTATCGCAGAAACCGAACTCAGAGTTCGGTTGGTTAGCTGTTAGGTTCAAGTTTGCGAAAGAACCGAACTTTGTAAACTTATATACTCTTATATTACGTAAAGTTCGGTTAGATCAAAAGTGCATGCAGTTTGCGAACCAACTGAACTTTGTACACCAAAGTTCGGTTAGGTGAGAACCAACCGAACATAACGCTGTAACTCCTAGAAATTATTAGAGAGTTCGGTAACCTGCATGTTTGGAACAAGTAACCGAACTACACTTTCAGATGAGTTCGGTTACTTGTTCATCTCACGGGGCAACCGAACTACAGATTCAGATGAGTTCGGTTACTTGTTCTTCATATAAAGTAACCGAACTGTTCAAAATCCAGTTCAAATCCGGATCATTTTGAAGATTAACAAATATTCTAGGAGAGGATGGTAATGAAGAATCAGATGATTTGAATACTCAAACTTAGTGAATTGGAAAAAAAATTTATTTTCCATGTTTTTCTCCTTCATCTTCTCTAACTCTACTCTCTCAATAATTCTACTCAACTAATAATAAACCCATCTTTTAATTTAATCTCACTAATTGTTTTTAATTAAATCATTCACTAATCATAACCTAAAATTAATTAAGAGGATAGATTAGGTATTAAATAAATAACTAGATATGAGATGACCTAGAATTACTTTTAATACCTTTACCTAAATTAAAACCATGATCCCAAAAAAACCATGATCCCAAAAAAATCGTTATTATTAAATTACCTCATAATTCATCTATGTTGGGTAGGTGAAAAGGGCCCATAAATCAGACTGGATGGGCCTATAACATACGTACAAGACATTTGGTTGATATATTTGATAATCGTCATTAGCCATTAGTCAACCAATTAAGTTTAATAACATTGATTTTGACATAGAAGCCGATAATAATACGGTTTAACTTTGAACATCGCGCCAAAAGCACAAAAGGATTTAATTAATTTATTAATAATTATTTTTCATTTTTATTTACTGCTAATATAAATTTTCCCACCGCCGATCATCATAATAATAACTTCATATATTCCCCCGCCGCAGATCCCTCTCTTTCTTATTCTGTACTTCGTTACTACCGCTGCTCACATTAGTCTGTCCAAACAAATCCCTAATAATACAACAACTATCTCCCTCGCTCCTCGTTACCATTTCTAGGGTTTCGAGTTTCTTTGTTTTTTTATCTCCTCTGAAGAAGAAGGAGAATGTCGGTTCCTGTGAACAAGATCTTCTCTTCTCCAATTTTAAAGACCACTACTTGCGGTTCTCTTCTCCAAGAATTACAGGTCTTTCTTTACCCTAATGGCTTCTCATTTTCTACATGGTTTTCATCAAGATTAACTCTTTTGTATGAATATATGTTGTTTAATCTGTGTATTTTTTTATTTATGTGTTTGTCCGTCAAAAAGATTGTTCTTTTTGTGATTTGGGTTATTATTAAATGGGGTTTTGTTTGATTTGGGTCAGAAAATATGGGATGAAATTGGGTTGAGTGACACTGAAAGAGATAAGATGCTTTTGCAACTTGAACAAGAATGCTTAGATGTTTACAGAAGAAAAGTTGAAAAGGCTTCTAAATACAAGGCTGATTTGCATCAGGCTTTGGCTGAGGCAGATTCTGAAGTTGCTAATCTTGTTTCAGCCCTTGGAGAGCAAGCCTCGATATCAAGAGTGAGTTTCTCTCACTGATTTCTTCCTCATTATTGTGTTTTTATTATGATAAGTTTAATTCATTATTTCTTTTTTGTTTCCTGGGGTGTAAAAGGTAAAGGGGACTCTCAAAGACCAAATTTCTGCTATAAAGCCTGTCTTGGAGGATTTAAGGCGCAAGAAAGATGAAAGGGTCAAAGAATTTCAGAAAATTCAGTCCCAGATTGTTCAGTTACTGGCACAGTTAGCGGGTAATGCTCACCATGACAATTCTTCTGATCCTCAAGTTGATGAATGTGATCTGACTGTGGTTAAGTTGGGAGAACTCAAGTCACAACTTCAAGAGCTTCAAAGAGAAAAGGTATTCTTTGTTAATTTTGTGAAAAGTTTGAGATAAAGTTCTTTTGTTTTTGTAACACTTATGTGGCACTTTCTTTGCAGACAGTAAGGGTTCAAAAGGTTAATGGCCACATTAGTTGCATCCATGAACTATGCATTGTAATGTCAGTTGACTTTTTTGAGACAATTAATAAGGTCTACCCGAGCTTGAGTGATTCTGCACATGGGCAGCCGAAGAGCATTAGCAATGATACACTTGCTAGACTAGCTGCAGTAGTTCATTCTTTAAAGCAAGAGAAACAACAAAGGCTGCGGAAGGTTATATATATGTACATACTCTATTTTTCTTTTATTTTTAAAATCGGTCCTATGGAACACTAAAGGTATTTGTTTTTACTGTAGCTTCAAGATCTGGGAAGCACACTTGTAGAACTGTGGAATCTCATGGACACGCCAGTGGATGAGCAAAATGTATTTCATCATGTTACATGTTTGATTTGTTCATCTACTGATGAAATCTCAAGTCAAGGCTGCCTCGCTTTGGATGTCATTGAGAAGGTACGCTTCTCTCTCTATTGCTTTTGTTGTTCACTGACTTTGTTGGTACTTGATTACAATTGTTGAACTCGATATTTTTTCTTCGTTTTCTTATGGTTGCTAGACTGAGCTTGAAGTACAACGATTGAATATTGTGAAAGCAAGCAAGATGAAAGAACTGGTTTTGAAGAAGCAGAAGGAGATTGAAGAAATATACAAGGGAGTTCATGTGGATGTTGATTCAAATACAGAGCGGGAGATTCTCAACAATATTATAGATTCTGGTTTGACTAAACCTCTGGTTTCCTCTTAGTTTAGTTTCGTCATTTGTTTATAAACCTATAATATTTCTCGAGGAACCTGAGAACTGTCAGACTAGACACAAAAATTAGTGGAGAATATGTCGCATTAGAGAAAATATGCATAGCAACTATAAAAACTTCAACAAAAAGCAGTGCAAATTTCGTTAACCATTGTGCTTCCTACATGCGTCATTTCAGAGTTTTTTCCATAAAATGATTTGTGATACAACTACTTTGCTCTAGTTTTTGTTTACCTCGTTGCTGACCTTTGTTTCACCATCACAAAAGTGCAGAAGATGTGTGTACGTCATGTTCAGTCTATCATACCATTTGAAAGTTTGGTTTTAGAAAAGGTCTGTTTATGGCAGCATAATCAAAACACAGGATTTCTAACGATTGTTGCTTATTATTTCGTTGCAGGAAATGTTGATTTATCTGATCTGCTAGCTGGTATGGATGACCAGATTATTAAAGCTAAAGAGCAAGCCTTGAGCAGAAAAGATATATTGGAAAAGATGGAGAAATGGAAATTTGCAGTTGAGGAGGAAGCCTGGCTTGAGAATTATGAAAGGGTATGCTAAAGTCTGTTATTTTAGGTGGTACTTGTTCAGAGCACGCTTTTATCATTTTGGAGTGATCAGTGGGACACATCTACTTCTTTAATTTGCCAATGAGTAGGCCACAATTTCGAATTGGGTTTAAAATGGAAACTAGAGCTTTTGCTTATATTCTCGCAAGCTTAGTTGCTATTAACTGCATTAAACTGCAATACAACCTTACAAGATTGATACTCCATTTCCTTATAACTAAATTACAGAGCAGAGCAGCAGGGGCAAGTGTCTAAGACATCCTATCTCACTTTATCTAATGAATTTGTAATTAGTCGTTCCCTGCATAATCTATATGTAATTTCCTGTTATGATTTGAATGTATATAAAGCAGCTTGTAGCTTATCAACCTGGTGATGGTTTCGCACCCTTAGCTTCTGAGAGCATGTGTTGTATATAACACAAATGGCTTTTTTTCTTTTTCTTTTTTCAGGATCAAAATCGTTATAGTGCTGGAAGAGGAGCGCATAAAAATCTAAAGCGTGCAGAAAAAGCGCGGACACTGGTCAGCAAAATACCATGTGAGGCCTGTAACCGTATGGTTTTCTAATTCCAGGGGTGTATGCTATCTGCATTTCTGGTGTTACAGTTTATTACTCACTTAATCCACTGAAAGTAGAAGCAAATAAGCTAGCCGATCGTATTGGTAGACCTGTAACTGAGTGCATCTTTATCATAATTATGTGTTTTAATAATACAAAATGGCTATTTCTTTGTAAAAATCTTTGCATCCCTTTTTACAGTTTGAGCAGTTTAATTTCTGATTGGGTGGGTGTTTAGTTATTTTTTAAATGACATGATGAGAGAGTCATAGCAGAATTTTCACAAATGACTAGATGATCATATAGTTCTCATGAGTTTTTCGTTTTATGTCCTTCACAAACAAATTGATAGGTAAAATGTGTCTACATTATGAGTTACGATACATTCTATTTTGAGCCAACTTTTCATACAACATCCTAAGTCCAGAATTAATGAACAAACTGTTAGCAAATTTAAAATGTGCAGAACATTGAACTTACTTTATATCGTGTAGTATTTAAAACGGCAACCCTGTACTATCCTGTCCAGCGCCCTGATTTACCTTAATTTACATGTTATTATATGTTTTATTTTAACTTTTAGTTAGATGATCTTCTTTTTTCCTTTCCCGTAGCTCTTGTAGAGAATTTGAAAGCAAAAGTAATAGTCTGGGAAGAAGACAAAGGAATCCAGTTCATGTATGACAAGGTGAGGTCAAAAATATTTGGTGTTTCTCTTTATATCTGAAGTGTAAATGTTACTGAGTAGTTAGTTTGATTACAGGTTCCTTTGTTGGAGACGTTGCGAGTGTATAATGTCTCTCGTCAAGAGCGAGAAGAGGAGAAGCGCAAAACTAGGGTACGCTCACTTTCGTCTTCTTGTTTGCTTCAACACATCTCTGTTATGTTGCTATGTCTTTTATGTACTTTTTTTTGGTGAATCTAGTGTGATTGGACTTATTTTGGTAAATGGGCATATATTCTCATCGAGCTCTTAGTATATCATTAGAATTAACGGGGTAGCCATTCTACATTCATGTAGAATTCAGAGTTCCATGCTGTGGACCTGTGCAATTTATTTTAGAAAGAATGAAATTCTCAACGGCCAAATATGAAATTCTTTAGAAGTAGAAGGATAAATCTGACATTTGCAGTATAACTGACCCTTTACTTATGTGATTTGCGAAACAGATGCATTAGTTGTGTTTTGTCCTTGACCTTGTTTAACTCTAGAAAAGTCTTCTTGTCAAATGTGCAAGACCTGATGGCTTGGTCAGCTGAAAAGTCATCAATAATGGTTTGTAATGATCAGTTTGGGGAATAATTTTGTTGTTGCTGAGATTTGAAAGGGGCTGTATTATATGGTCTACTCTTATCTCTATTTCGGGTTATTCGGAAACCTTTTTATTCAGAATTCGGAAACCTTTTTATTCAGAAAGGTACACATTCAGTGTTTTCAGAATTTCGAATACAACTTTCAAGGGGAACAATTCATGACCGCGGCATACTTTCCACTGATGGGCAGTGAAATTTTCCCCAAAAGTTTACCATTTAGGCCTAAACCTTTTTTACGCGCTGATTCGAGTTGCTATGTGCAGGAGAAGAAACGTTTGCAAGAGCAACATGTTGCAGAACAAGAGACACTCTATGGGACAAAGCCAAGCCCAATGCGGGCTTTGACATCAAAGAAGCCGTTGGGACAAATTAACTCCAATACCGTGGGAGGGACCCCAGGAAGGCATGCCACAACTCCTCTGTCCCGGCATGGCATCTCAGCAGCTAAAGAACGGAGAGACAAAGCTACTGCTGCACCAATACCTGTAAACTATGTTGCTCTACCTAAGGATGACCCACCCGTGTCTCTCAGTGGTTTAGCAGCCGATTCTCCCTCCCAAACTGGTCAATTCTCTCGTTAGCTTTTTTTTCTTAGTGACTGACGCAGACATGTAGTGGAGGGTCAGATCATCTCCAAGCCTTTTGTGTAGAGTTTGCGCTTAACCTAGTAGGAATTTCTGTTGGTATGTTAGGACATGGATATGAACTCACCCTATACCCTAAACATTCCAGTTAGGATAGTCACTGTTGTCGTAATAAGTAAATCCATATTTTCATTCATTGTCGAATGACTAAGCGTGTATACCTGTACAGAGTACAATTGGATGTCATTTTAAATAACATGAGTATCAAATATGGTTAGCCCCCTCCCTTCAATTCCAAATTCTGTCTTAATTATTCACTTCACAGTAGTCGAAACTTTCTCCATAGAACATGCATACGTGAAGCGCGCCTTTGTACTGTTATCAATCAGTTTTATTGTCGTAAATGTTAGTTTCAGAGTCTCAGACAGATAGTGACAATCCGCTACTTATAATGAAGTTTAGATAGCAGACCAGAGGTTCTTTATCGTCTTATAGCTGTTTCATCTTTTTCTACACAGACAAAACATTCAAACATGCTTGTTACCCGCTATTAAAGTGTTCTCCGACTTGAGGAAGAGCAGAAATCTAATATCGGTCAAAAGATGGAGATCATGTGTTGGGCGAATTTTTTGTGAATATGTAACCGTGTGTTTCTCAATAACAAGAACCTCACCGCGTCAAAAGGACGATCAACCAGGTAGTTAAGCTGTGGCAGTGACATGTACAGCAGTAATTCGTGGAACTGGTTAGACCAACGACCTAGGATAATGATGACTGTCACGACTGAACCAACCGGACCCAGTCTGCCAGGAGCTTGAGATCAGCAGATTGAGTTTCCACTCTGGAATTTGAGGATCTCATAAAAGGCGTGATACTTAAATACAAGTGTCTATAGTTTCCAGAATAGTCTGATATACCGATTTAGCGGGCAGTGGTCATCAACTTTTCTATGTTCCAAATGCCAGTTTCCGTCGCTAAGGAAATAAAAAAGATAATAAGAAATTTCCTAAGGTTTCTTCATTAACATCTAAGAAAATTTAAATGAGCCGGGCGCAAGGAGGGATTGAAATCAAAAAATTGAGGCTTGTTAACAAGTCTTTGTATTACGAGTGGATTTGGAGATATGGGAAAGAAAAACATGCACTTTGGAGGAAGATTATCCAAGAGAAGTTTGGAGAAAACTATAGTTCTTTTCTTCATAATACTTTCTTTAAATCAACTGGTCATAGTCCGTGGGTAGGGATTTTGATACTAGGAATTACATAAAAGACAATACTATGGGGGCATGCTTCCAATTTTGGAATGATAAGTGGGCTGGAAATTTCACTCTAAAAACTAGATTTCCTCATCTTTGTAAGTTATCACGGTTTCAGAATACTTTTATCAAAGACATGCTTTCAGATCAATAGGTTTGGAATGTTAGTCATAAGAAACTTTTGAGAATTCAGGAAGTGGGTGAGGTTGCAATTGCTTGAAGTTTTTATCAACAGAATGCATTGTTGGATATTTTCAACAAACCCTTAATTTGTAGGCGCTATAGCAGAGTCATCTTCAACAGAAAAGATGCCTGTTGGAGATGAAGAGTCATCTTCAACGGACGTTAAACTCTCTATAAATTGCTCCTTGTTTTCCATTCAAACACATCAAAAAAACTCTCTCTGTTTTTCTCTCTAACAAGCATCATCAGAATCAAAACCTGTGTGTTCTTGGTTGGGTCAAGGTTGTACAAGCTTTGAATCCAACATTGTTGTACGGCTTCAAGTATCCTGACGGCAATATTCATTGACCTAGCGCCAATCTAATTGGGAAGGGTCGAATAATTGTCGAAAATAATTTATTATTAGAGCCTTGAACCCAGAGACAACATTCCTTTCTTCACCCTGTTTTAGTGTCAATTTTCCAACATGCATAATAATGCCAATAAGGATAGTAGAGGATGGAAATATGCTCCAAACTTCGTTGTTGGTAGCTGTTATTCTTCTTTGGAGACGGCTTCTTAACCTTTCAAACAGATTTCAAATCCTAAAGTTCCCTTAAAGGTTTCATTTTTAGTTTGGATACTCTGTCATAATGAAGCACTTACACTAGATTGTCTGCTTAGAGCTGGTAAGCTGAATTCAAGCGTTTGCCATATGTGCAACGTGGAGCCTGAAACACAAAGCCATCTTTTTTTTTTGTGTTCAAAAACTGAGAAGATCTGGAGTTATTTTCTGCACCGCTTTGGAGTCAGCTGGATCTTTTGTGAAAGCATTAAATCAAACATTTGGGAATGGTCTGTTAAGAAGAACAAAAATAGGATAAAGAGGATATTGGGTATTTTTCCATTTGCAATTTGGTGGTCTATTTGGAAAGAATGCTATTGCATAATTTTTAACAATAAGAGATCTTTTGATCAATTAAATATTGGAAGTTGAGGGATAAGAGTTACTGAGATTGTATTGGTGTGTTTTGTGGGTAACATTTGGAGACTGTGTTTCTTTTTCCTCACATAGAGGGTCTGGGTGATCAAGAATTTTGCATACCTTGCAGAATGCAATACCATTCAGAGCATAAGCCATTTCAAGCCAATGGGAAATGATAGGAGTTTCATAAGCATCAACACCATATTTTAGAGCTCTAGTTACATTAATGGTTAATAAAATCTCCAGATTCTTTTCATCTTCATCTCTTCCATAAGCTTTTCTGGCTTCTTGGAAGATTCCAGCTGGTTTGATGATGTTACTCATATCAGGAATGACATGTCTTGGGACTCTTTTCACCAGAGCCCAAATCCTTACTTTGTAGAAATTTGCTTCATCAATAAACTCAGGTCCAACAGTGACATAGCGGAAGCATATGATTTGAATCAAAGATCCGATAAAAGATAAAAACTAGTGTGAGATCAATAGATTCACAAAAGTGATGATAAAATAATAAATAAAAGATAAGTTTGATATTAATCAAATAATAATATTGGTTGTAGAATTGTATATCTCTACTATGCTTATGCCTTCTTATATAGGCTTCAAGAATTTTAAATATAATTAGGACTAGAAAAGGAAATCAAACTAAACAAATAAACAATTAAAATTAGAAAAGGAAATCCTAATCCTAAATTAAGAATTAGTCTGTATTAGAAAATAGGTAACTTGTGAGTAGGATGTCCTATATCAGACTCCCTTCTTGAAAAGAACTCGACCACGAGTTCAATAGAGAAAGAAAAATGCTCTTGCCAGGGTCGTAAGGTCGGAAACGTTGTCGGAGACGATCATCAATCGGATACCTCGAGCCCGTTGTAGAAGGAAAAACTCTTTTCCCAAGGTCATACGGTCTAAAATGACGACGGAAATCATTAGTTATTAAATACTTCTCATTGTCAGCTTCTGAAAACTTCCGTGTGAACAATTGAAATTTTGAAGTAGCTTTGCGAAAACGTCTATCATTCCTCTTCTTAATACGTTCGTTCAGTGCAACTCCCATTTGATTGGACGTAGGAACCTGCTGTTGTTCAGTAGAGCCATCTCCCTAATAATACTAGTTGCAACTGCAGGTCTCGTCATAGTAAGACAATTAATTTCATCTAGCATGAGTGGTTTCTTCTGCTCATAAAATCCACCATTCGCAACTAACAGGAGCATATGCGTATATAAGAAACAGAAAACAATTAGTGGCAACAACCAACCAGGAACTTCGCCAGAATAATTAGCTGCCAGCTCTGTCAATGTCGGCCACCTTTGTTTCTCATGGAAACGCTTTATAAAGTTCCATAGAACTTGTATATGCTCCAATCTGTAAGCTAGTCCGATGATGAGGAAAGGAACAAGTATAGTATTGCATGTGATAGTCGTAATTGAATTATTGTCCCTATTTTTGATTGTCTATACAAATATCCCTAATTTTGTATCCTTGTGGTCTATACAAAATTATCTGAACCGATGGTGGCGGCCGCGATGGTGGCGGTGGTAGCTGTTATGGATTATTAATGGTGGTTGATGGTTTTGTTGGTGGATCTGAAATTGCAGCTGATGAAATGGTAGCATTTTTCCATCAGCATGGATAAACATCCATTGTTGATCCAACTAAAATGGATAAACTTATACTGTTGATCCAACTGCAGTGGATAAACTTCTACTGTTGATCCAACTGCAATGGATAAACTTTTAGTTTTATGCCACTTACTGTTGATCCATCATCATGGATAAACATCCACTGTTGATCCAACTGAAATGGATCAACTACTGTTGTTGATACAAAAATATCTGAACTAGTGGTGACGGCGGTGGCGGCGACGATGGCAGACTAGTGGTGGTGACGGCGACGAACTAGTGGTGGTGGAGGACTGTTGGTGTGTAATGGTGGTGGTGAAGGAGTGGTGGTGGAATATTGGTGGTGGTGGCGGTTGGTAGGTGGTGGTTGTTGAACGGTGGTGGTGGAATGGTAGTTGAATGTTGGTGGTGGTGGTGCTAGTGGTGGGATGTTAGTGGTAGAGGAAGAAATTTGCTCCATTTTGAAATAAAGAAAAATATTACGTGGGTGAGGGTATTAAGGTAATGTAATATTAAATGGATAGGATTATAAAAAAGTAGGGACATATTTATTGTTGAATAAGGATATATTTGTTGGGTGTCAAAAGTAATGACATATAATTAATATACCCAATGTAATATGCAAGAACAAGTAGATGGCACCAACTGTTGCTATCTCTTTTACGCGTGGCAAACCTCTTTCTAAACCACAATGGACTGGCACCACCCATGTCGTAGCATAAACCAGCCGCATGTGTAAATCCTCACATCCATCTTCCGGGACATTCATAATTTTAATAAGAACGCGAGCTGCAGTACTTGTTCGGCGTAGAACTTGTCTCGAGCCACATCTGGTATGATAATATTGCCAGTTTTCTTGATAATGCTCATTCATTCTGATCTTAAAAACCAATTTATGAAGAAAATATAACGAAATATCGGTGGTATTAGATGAGGATATCTCACCCCAGGAATCTTCTGTAGTAGATAAATCAGTAAGTCTTAGATTCCCGCAAAATTTTCAGTTAGCTTGCGAAAACCAACACGAACAACCCAAGGAGGTTTTCGTGGAATCTCATAATCTTGGTTAGGAACACCATGATGAATTTATTTCACCTCCAAAAAATCACAAAAATATTTCGACCAATTCAATATAATGATCATTGGATTACTTGGATTGCGTACCTTTAGTACAGTTGTAAGTCGCTGATGAACAGTTGGTAGAAGGTATGTCATCAAGGAATGCTTTGAAAACGGTAGTCTCCAGAACAAATGACCTGGTTCATCTATCAGATGGCTCTTAAGAGCACCTACCTTGATTGGTTGGCAGTCAATCCTTGAGTCACCAAGACGCGGTTCACTGGAGGATTTCTGCATCTGATTAATGAACGTGTTGTGGGTTTGTTCTGCGACGAGTAACATCGGTATCTCTTCTTCCTCTTTAGAAAAGACTATTCCCATGATTACTGTCCTCAGGGATGAAGTAGAAAGAGTAGCATCTCCACTCAGTTTTCTTCTCCTTAAGGTTTTATACAACACAAGTACAAGCCAATGAGGTTTTCTTGCAATTCCGTTAATAATCTCTGTTGATTTAGATTGGGTGCTCACTCGAAAAGTCCTATATGGCCTAGTAGAATGAACAACAACGTGTTGTTGGTTCTCAACAGAAATAACATTAGAACATCTTCCCAACTGGAAACCGACATTTTTTGTTTCCGAGATGTGCATCTGCGGCTAAAATCATTTGGAATCCTTCAGATAACTCTTTTGTTGTGATTGTTCTTTTCATTGGAGTGGATAAAGAAGTAGTGTCTCTTTTCATTGTTCTTCTCCCTAGGGATCCACACATCAAACGCATAGGCACAACCCAAGGGGGTTTTCGTGGAATCTCACACCTTTGGGTGGGAACACAATGCGGAGAACGTGGAGAAGCTGCTTGGCATATATTGTGAAGTTCACACACATTACCATGCAGACTTAGAGAAACTTCTTCACGTTTGTAATTAACCATCCAGTTTAAAGAGTTCAAACAAGAACTAGATTTTAAATCAGTAACCGAGTGCAAGTATCCATCTACGAGGTCAGTAACCGAGTGCAAGTATCCATCTGCGAGGGGTTTTTCTTGTATAAGCTTGTTCATAGAACCGAAAAATATTGAACCTTTACGATCACAGATAGTTAAAACTCCACAGATAGTTAAAACTTTCGACAAGCACAAATAAGAAGAAACATACTTCTCCAGAACACCGAAATCCTTTGTCGGAGGAGCACGATCAGTGAAGTCGTTATTATTGGCTACTTGAAACCCCTTCTTAGCTTTCTTTATCCTAATCAAGTTGTTCCTATCGTACTGTGGATGCCTAGATATTCAACATCACCACCGTAATCTTTTGGAAGTTCAGTGGAAATACCATGTCCCCTTGCCAAAGTTTCATGGATGACCCTTGGAGAAACATGAGAAGTAAATTGCTCAACGGAAGACTCCAGCACCCCTTCAGTTACCGTAAAATTCCATTGCATCAGACCATTAAGGTTTACTTCTGAAATATTAGTAACCTTCAGCTTCACAATACGATTTTGGTTTGGTATCTGCTCAAGTGTTTCATAATGAGCCTGCCCGCCGTCTTTCGCAGAAATATCCTTCGAATCTAGTAAGTACTGTGACCGTCCATCCCAAGATACAATATATTTCGAGTGTTTTTCTGACTTCAATTGCTTATGCCATAAAATAGGAAAATCCAGAAACTTAACATAACAAGTTATATTATGAGAGTTTAACTTTGGCTTAACGAAATCTATATGAGGAGTACTGACATAAATAATTTCAGAACATTGAAGTGGGTTCACAACAGAAGTATCGAGTTCCTCTTGTGTTTGGACATTCTTAGGAACAAAGGTAGCTATGGCGGAAATATCAGAAGAATGGGATTGTGGATGCTTAATTTCAACAACACTAGAATTCTCTTCATCGCCACCCTTATTTTCTTCTTCTTCGAAAGTAGGCTCTTGTGAAGTTGACGTACGTATAGCATCTTCAAAATATGGCTTCTTTCGGAGACTAGCAAATATCTCATCGAATCCTTTCCATAAATCTGACTTTTCTTTTTCAATCCTACGTTGTAATGGTGTTGATTCATGTAATCCCATTAAACGATGCAATCTGTTGCCTTGACGAAACTCAAAACTATGCATACTTTCATTATAAACTGCACCTAATCTCGAAATCCAGGGTTTACCCAATAACACATGACAATTCTTCGTAAAAGATATTTCACAATAGGCAGTACTGTAATACATACCTTTGTGGAAACTAAATTCAACAAGACCGCCAAAAAAATCCCATTCACCACAATTGGTTTGCTTGAGGTAATTTGCTGTTGCAAAGGACACATAGTTTTTCAGGGAAGATGGATCAAGAATAAAATCATGTATCTTTCCACCTACTCTGAAAGTAATACGAAATTCCTTTTCCATAAGGAATAATTTGAAAATTAAGGCACTCAATGGAGGCTCTTAACCGTGGATAGAAACAAAGCCAAGAAACTCAATAATAGATAATCTCAACCGTGGCTCTGATACCACTTGACGTAGCGGAAGCGTATGATTTGGATCAAAGATCCGATAAAAGATAAAAACTAGTGTGAGATCAATGGATTCACAAAAGTGATGATAAAATAATAAATAAAAGATAAGTTTGATATTAATCAAATAATAATATTGGTTGTAGAGTTGTATATCTCTACTATGCTCATGCCTTCTTATATAGGCTTCAAGGATTCTAAATATAATTAGGACTAGAAAAGGAAATCAAAATAAACAAAGAAACAATTAAAATTAGAAAAGGAAATCCTAATCCTAAATTAAGAATTAGTCTGTATTAGGAAATAAGTAACTTGTGAGTAGGATGTCCTACATCAAGCAGGTGGAACTTCAGTGAGAACTATTAGTTTGTCAAAAATCCCTCTAGTACCTCATTTTCTAAACACTTTGTAATCTTCTATGCTACCAAACTTGATGGAGTAATAGTTTCTTCTTTTCCTCCAAAGATAAACTTCAACATTCCTTCTAAGCTCCCAATTGGTGTTGATGAATCTTGAAATAGTTCTAGTTTCATGTGATATTTTGCCACAGTATCTGCCAATGAAGACCCACTTCCAATCTTCTTTCTTTTTAGGTAGTGTATTTTCAACATTGATAAAGACTTTGGGAAATAAGTCTTCAGGAATGTTTAATGAAGAGTTCATTTGTTATACCAGATTTTCCACTTGATTTATGGGTTTAGTTCCCGATGAAGAAGCCATGAAAGTAGTTGTAGTGGTTTTGGTTGTGGTGTTGATGGTATAAAGAGTGATGTTGTAAGTAGTATTGAGACTAGGAACTTTAATTTGAATTCTGAGGTGTAGGTAGGTTGTGTACTTAAGGTACAAGTTGTTTTTTAGTTGCAGGTGATAGGATTGTTGTTTAATAGTCCAAGAATGAACTGAAATGAAGTACACGTGCCATGTGCTAGCTTTGCGGTTCCAGTCCCCGTGTTGCTTAGTCTTGCTGACCAGTTTGGCGCTATTGACTACTGGCGAACCTTGATATAACGACCTGCCAAGAAACCAATTTCCATGGCAATACATATTATGATAATGATAATGGTTAGTTGGTGCATGAAATCTATTTATGGTAATGTAATATATTTTATTGGCCAGCTTACACCTATGTGTTGACAAATGATAATGGAGTTTAGCTTGCTCTACGATTAAATTAGTGTTGTTGTATTCCTCCTGAGTGTGCTAATAAAGAATGATAACAAAGTCAATAAAAATGAAAAAGTGATCCAAAGGGTTAGCAGTACTGAGCCTTATAAGCGAATGTTGTCTATCAACTTTGCATGTTGGCTCGAGAGAGTCTAAGAGTGGTTCAAGGGCCAGTCAGCTGTGATATTTAATCGATTCAGATGAGTATTAGGTTGAGTCGTGCTCGTGGGGATGGAACGTGCGAAGGATTGAGCAGTTATTGGCACCGAACTTGTCATACTGCCAAGTGTAGTGCAAGCCTTCCTCCATTCTCCATCTATCAAAAATTTCAAAAGGGGATTAGTTAGCCTTAAGTTAGAGAAGTTAATCTTCATAAGCTTTAGGTATTGATGCCCTTGATGCGGGAAATATGAAACGACAGGGGTAGGATTAAGAGTGTTGGAGATGGAAGAGATTGCTCTTTGGGAACCGTCGCCACTTAACGGTGAGAAGACCCAACACCAAGAGATGAATTGCTTTATAAATGCCTATGCTAGAGATAAGAAAAGTTTCAGTTTCTTTTTTAGTTCTTTCCCATTTCTTTGTCGAGATTGTTGCGGAGCCATTCAATCCAATCACAATGTCTGATGCTGAGAAGGAAATTGATCGAAAGGGCAAACAGAAGATGGTTGAGGCTGATATTGAACCAAGAATTCATTGGTATCCGCGAGAACATTGTATTACTCGATTTCCCTATGGAATTTCCTTTCCACAAGGATGTGAATCCCCTGGTTATGAAGAAGATTTCTCTTGGTATTTGGATGATCTTCAACATGACGTTGAAGTGAAGATCGAGGAGTGTTTTCAAGAAGACGGACCACCAGGGATTGTGCATGAGTTGTTGATGGATTCTCCAGTAGATCTTCTTCGCCATCACTTTAATCAGCCAAAGCCTGCTCCCATTAATCAGGATACTAGTAACCAATTTGCTGATTTGGAGGCCGGAGTTGGTATTGGAAGCAGTAATCAACATGCACCAGATGTGGTTGGGCAGAGGTCGTCGGGAGTGGATAGTAGTACTAATAGGTGTTATGTCACTGGTATTCCCATGTCGTCGGAGCATTCTCAGATGGGTTCTAGAGATCATTGGGTTTTGTATGCTTATCATCCCAGATTTGGTCCATTTGAGGTTCATGAGGGCGTTGCAGTTATGGCCGATCGATTCTTGGGTCTAGCTTGAGTCGTGTTGGATTTCAGTCCATTACTACTCTTGATGCTGAAGAGATATTTATGGTGCGTCAGATGGCTGGCCAACCTTGGCACAATGATGAGCCCATGCACTTTCCGGTAATGGATTCTCTTTGTCCAGCCACTGGTAGGATAGGTCGTGCCATTTTTGCAGGTTTTGAGAATCCAGGTTCCAATCCAGCCACCGATCCAGCTACCGATCCAGCCACCGATCCCATGTATCATAAGTTTGTTCCTGAGATGAATGTACCTGTTGCTACGATGAATGTACCTATGGATACTCCAAATGAGGATGCTGCTGGTGGTATCCTCATTTGGAGTATCAGTAGTCCTCAAAATAAGATCAAAATAAGACACTACTCTGACAAGGATGCAGCTGAGGAATTTTCTATCAAAATGAGGCTAGCACAAAAACAAATCATCCTCATGAATAGCACAGAAGAGCTTGATGGGCCAGAGGACTACATCATCTTTAAAGCTGAATTACATCAACCTATCAGTGGAGAAATCCCAACTACAAACATTGAAGCCATTGCCTGTCAAAAGAAGCATAAAAAAGTCATTGTTAGCAGTAGGAATAAAGATAAAATGATGAAGAAGAAAGGCATCAACACCAAAGCTGCTGCTAGGAAACATCAACCAACAGCTGAGACTGGAGTGGAAAATACTATCATTCCAGAAATTTTTTCCCAAAAATCAATACAAACAATCAATACCCAAACAACATAAATCTAGCACCAAATGTGTTTGAATCTCTACCTTCTCTGGCTGAGATACAAAATCAAATCAATGAAGATTTCAACAATAAGAAAAAGATGCTCTGGGAAAGAAGAAAGAAGGAACTTAAACTTAAGGCTGTAGACCCTGAATTTCATCCACAACTGATTGACCCAAAAAGAAAGCTCTTCAATTGACCCCCCCTCCAATGTCCATCCCCTTCATCACTGGGACCAACCTCAACCTGCCAAGAACAACAACACTCAAATAATGCAAATGGAGGAAGATCACCCGACTGATATGGCTACTGGCAGCCTTGAGGGAGCAAATCCTTTCTTAATTCCTCAGGTAACCCCTTTTATAACTTTCTATCTAACTCAAAGCTTCCATTATACTGCTATAAAGATTGCTCTAATCCCTGAAGATTGCTCTACCATGCTCCATAGTCTCAATTATTTATGATACTTAATCATCATATTCTCTTATCCTACTGTTTCTTACTTCTGACAATTTTTCTCTATCATGTCATGGAATTGTCAAGGACTAGGACAACCAAACACTAGTAGGCACCTGAATAACATGTTAAACAAACATAATCCTGACATCTTTTTTTCTATCTGAAACCAAACAACAAACTAAGAACCTAAAAGCTATCCTCAGCAACATAGGTGTCACTAATTTTTGGTTTGTAGAGCCTAGAGGAAAGTCCAATACTGTTGGTGGCCTTGTCTTAGCCTGGAAAACCAACCTAAAGGTCACTATAAAAGACTTTTCTAATCATCATATTAGTGCCACTGTGTATCCTAGTGTAGGGGAACCTTGGTTATTCACAGGCTATTATGGCAGTCCTTACACTACTTTAGATAAAGTGCACTCCTGGAAAATGATAGAAAACACTAATAAGACTAACACTCTACCTTGGTTGATAATGGGTGACCTGAACTTTGTGTTGCATGATCATGAAAAATTCAATCAACATCCTATTGATTCCTATGAAGCTAACATCTTTTTGGAGAAATTGGAAGCAGCTAATCTTACTGATTTGGGATATACTGAATGTCCTTTCACATTGACTAATAGAAGAGTGGGACATCATCTTACAGAACAAAGATTAGACAGAGGGCTAGCCAATGAAAGCTGGCTTGAGACTAACCCAAATTCCACCATCTCCAACCTTCCTGCCATTGGCTCTGATCATAACCCCATCATTCTCAATACCAATCCAAACTGAAAACAGGGACATATTCCTTTCAAATTCTTTGGTCCTTGGCTAGACCACAAAGATTGTAAAGAAATCATTGCAGAATGTTGGAAGACTAGGCACAAAGTTTCACTGGCTATCAAGATTGCTAGGAAGTTAAGATACATTAAAGTCAAATTAAAGAAGTGGAACAAGGAAATATTTGGTAACATGAAGACAAATCTAGAAGACAGTCTTCAACACTTGGAATGAATCACCAAAAATCAATTTAAGAAAGCTTCTGGAAGACTAAAAGAAGGGACCAAATCATCAAACTTGGAGATAAAAACACCAGCTACTTTCATATATCTGCCAAGAAAATATACAGAAGGAATAAAATTGTCTCAATCCAACAAGAAGATGGCAATTGGGTACATAACAGTAATGAGATAACTCTTCGCTTCACTAATCATTTTTCTACTATGGCTACTGCTGAACCTATAACCATCAATCAATCCCTCATAAATCTCATTCCCACCACCATAACCAACACTGAGAATAATAATCTCTTAAGAACTCCAGATGCAGTGGAAATCAAAGATATACTATTTAGCATGGCAGGGGAAAAGGCTCCAGGACCTAATGGCTTCCCACCAAATTTTTTCCAAGATAACTGAGAAGTTTTAGGTGAGGACATCATCAACATGGTTCAAAACTTCTTCACTTCTGGCTACCTTCTTAAAGAGATGAACTCTACTTTCATTTTTCTCATCCCCAAAACTGAAAATCCTACCACCCCATCTCAATTCAGACCTATATCCTTATGTAATACCACTTACAAAATCATATCCAAACTTCTTGCTCAAAGACTCAAACCCCTTCTACCCAAACTTATATCCCCATTCCAATATGCTTTTATTCATGGCAGACAAATCTTAGACAACATAGCCATATCCCATGAACTTATCCACCATATGAACACCAGGAAAGGGAAAAAAGGATCTAATGGTACTATGGGCATTAAGATTGATATGTCAAAAGCTTTTGATAGCGTTAACTGGGAATTCCTTCTCAAAGTCATGACTCAAATGGGATTCAACACACAATGGTGTAACCTAATTCACCAATGCATCTCCACTACGAACCCTGCTGTTTTAGTCAATGGGTCCCTTGGAAATTTCTTCAAAACAACTAGAGGTCTCAGACAAGGAGATCCTCTATCTCCTTATCTATTCTTATTTTGTATGGAGGCTCTCTCTAGATATCTAATCTCCGCAGAATCTCAGAACCTTATACATGGAACTAAAATCTGCAATGAAGCTCCAACCATTAACCACCTCCTCTTTGCAAATGATTGCATGATTTTCTGCAGAGCCAATATGGAAGAATGTCACAACCTCATCAAGATTTTCCAATATTTTGGGATTTCCTCTGGATAGCTGATCAATTTTTCTAAATCAGGAATCTTCTTTAGCAAAAACACGGCTCCAGACATTGCAGACAACATTAGTGAAGCCATGCATGTTTGTTGTAGTAATTCGATTGCGGCAAATAAGGATTCGTTGCTAGGACTTGAAAAGATTTTTAAAATAAAAATATATACACAATATTTGTCACAGGATCAAGAGATACTAGGACTCAGGATTCCACAAATTCTTATGCTCATGCGAATCAACTACTAATTCTAGACAATTATAGCTTATAATGATAACAAATATCGACTCTTTTCTTTGCCAAAAATAGATTTTGTAAAGTATTAGATGTAAATCATAAGCATGATGCATCAAGAGTTCCTAGACTAAGCATACATCATCAGATAAAATCACAAATAATCAAGAAAAATCATAAATCACCTCATAATAGTGCAAATAGTCATAGAAGAATTAAATAGAACTACTCATGCTTAAAGAATGGTTTCCTCCATCATCCCAGTATTGGGGTTTAGCTACTCATAATAATCATGTTCTCAAAATACATACTTGATGCTCAAAATATGATTAAAAGAGTGAAAAATATAAAACAGTGAAACTACGACCCTCTATAAGCGTCCAGAGAAGAACGATACTTTAGCGCTGTTGTTGAATAACGACGCAAGTCTGCTGCTGCTAGCACTGTTGAAGAACGACGGCCCTGGAGGGTCTGTTCTTCGTCTTCTTCTTCCTCCTCGAGCAGAAGCAGGAAGCTTTCCTGCAACTCCTGTTCTTCGCCTCTGCAACCTCCCTCCGGTCTCTGATTGACCCCAAAACTCTTGATCCCCTTTCTAAGACTCGAACCAGCCTTTTTATACCCAGCAAAACCCACAAATCCGAGTTTATCTATGAATATTCTTTTTATTCTCTTCGGTCAACAGTTGAGAGAAAATCTCACTTCAATGCTCTCTGTACGCGTCTTCTGGCCTATTCTAACTCTCCAAACTTCTCCTCTGACTTGAAAAAGACTAGGTACATCTTTATCCAGCGTAAAACTCTCCCAAAATTCTTCACAAAATCTTTGAAAATAAACCGAAAGAATACGTATCCCTGTTGAACTTTGATTCACTTCTCCCGGCCATTCTAGCCCAATATGTTCGACCCAAACGCACACACAAACCCTGTTTTTCTCTAGTAAGTCCAGCCCAATCGAATTCCACAATTGAATCTCTTTAAAACTTCCCAAAGATTCTCACACAAAAATTGCTCCTTGCTGCTGCCAGTTTCCCGCCAAAACGAATGTTTGAAAACGTGAAGAAATGTGACCTTCCCCTATCCAGTCCCGGTCTCCCTTTAGCAGATGCCTGGAAATGGGTCACCCCTTAGTAATTAGGTTACCCCTTATCCAAAGTGAGAGTCCGTATAATAATTTTCTCCCACGAGCGTAAAAACCACTTTTTTAGCCAATTTCGCCGCAAAAGCTTATTTCTCCAAAAATACCTACAGGGACATAAAAAGCCATAATAAATATAAAATCGAGCACTAATAATATATACAATTGAGATTATATAAGACTCAAAAATGTGCCTATCAACTACCCCCAAACTTATTATTTGCTAGTCCTCGAGCAAATCAAATAGAAAATAAAATCCTAACTCACTGTCGCAGGCATCGTCGATTGCATTTAGCGTATGCAATAAGACTTTAAGCCCCTAGGTGTCCCTAGTGGCCGAGTTATAGTCTCGGGAGGGCTTACTAGAGATATACCCACAAAACCTTAATACTCCAGACCCTAGCTATCTACAACGAACCTTGGAAGGCACTAAAGAATCTCCTTGGTTGGCATACTTATTGACTACAAGAGGAAGTACCTTGATGCGAAATTCCAATTGATGTACACGAGTTTGCACTCAATCATACTAAAATTCATATATAAGTGACAGAGCTCTACTCAGATAGTTGCACTATGGACATCATATTCGGAGTCAAACTAATCACATGGAAAGATTAAGAGATGGATATAGAAAAACATAGATGGTTTTGATGTTTACTAAGTGAACGGCGTTTCCCATATCTGTCTGAAGGCCTCCGCCAAAATAAACCTATCCTAATGGATTGAGATACTAGTCTGACTAATATCAACACAACTGGCATATACAAGGGAACCAGTGATTGATAATCCTAACTCTAGGTCAACACAGCTGGCATATACAAGGGTACCAGTGGTTGACTTTATTGAATTTATTCCTTTTGGTCAAATGGTCTGGTCTCAAAAAATTTTCTCTTTTTTTTTTCATCTTTTTTTTTTCAACTTTTTTTTTTTTCAACTTTTTTTTTTTCAACTTTTTTTTGGTATCTCAATCACTCTAATTCACCCTAGCATTGGTAACAACTTGAATCGTGAGCCCCACCTAATCACTTAGAGTAACATAGTTTAAAAACAAAAGAAAATAAAAATAGAAGTGAAAAGGACTCAACGAGATATGGTGAAACTATCATGTTATTTCTAACACCTGAGCTATGTGCTTTTATGAATAGACTCTTTAGATGTTGCCATCTAATCAGATTGGTTCCTCAACTCCTACAATCAAAATGCTTCCATCCACTTAGATTGGTTAGTGCCATCCTTAATAGGCATAAATTTCTAGGCTCTGGAGTTTATTTATTCATACTGCAACTAAAAAGTTTCTCCCATACCCCAAACTTAAATCTAACATTGTCCTCAATGTTCTAAAGATGAAATTAAAAGCATGAACAAGGAGAAACTGTTACCATTTGAAGCAAAAGAGATAAGGAAAGATATTACCGTGTTGCATGAGATTGGGTTACCTCCCAAGAAGTGCTAAGTTTAATGTCTTCAGCCAGACTTAGGAAAGATTAGTCACCTCGAATCATATAGTAACAGTCGAAATAACTGTGGGTCTTCAAAACCAAATAGAGATGACCAAAGGAAACTGCAATAAACCAAGAAAATGAAAAAGACTAGCAACCCCTTACCTAGTTTCCTGATTAAGATATCTATATCTAATTGTGGTTCAGGTTCAGGTTCTATAGAAGGGTCTAAATATATTTCTTTAGGCTGCAACTCCTCAAAATTGAGATCCGAATTATTAGGTCCTAGAGTCTGTAAATACTCAAATAAGAACTTAGAAGCACATAATAATAACCTAAATAATTGAGGATCCTCTAAGTCAATCAGGTTTGACTTACATAATTGACCAAAATGAGAGTAGTGGTCATTCTTAAGCAAATGTGTCGATTCTAATTTCCTAAAGCATTTAGGTTTAGTCTCACAACTTAATATTCGACGCATTTGGAATATAAACGTTCCCACAGTTGGAAGAAAACTATTTGGTGGGGAAACAAAGTCAATCTGGGGATCATAGCCTGGGCAAACCACATCAACCATAGGATGGGTTTCTAACGACTGAACTTCTTCCTGGACATCATTAGGTTCGGGAAAACGAGTATGAAGGTAATCTTGTAAAATTGTCGAGGCAGAGATATCAAGTCCTAAGTGATGGGATTTTCTGAGATTTAAAGGTAAGGCACTAGGAAGGTGATAATCACCCCCAAACTTAGAGTTTTCAGTGTTTCTAGATAGACTAGTTACAATCTCCCTAATTTCTGGATCATTAGATTCTTGAAAATGGTCAATTGATTCTTCTAATTTATTATCAGGTAGTGCATCTTTACTCATCTCTACGGGTATATCTTCTTCATCTAATACTATTGTTTCTAAGTCGCTAGACTTTAAAACAACATTTTCGGAATAAACCCGTTCCTCTAAACCACTATCGGCTTCGTAATCAAAAGGAAAAACTACATCGTCTAAAACGGTGGTATCCCTAATCAAATCCTCGTCCTCTTGAATAGGTGAATAATCATAAAAATTATTTGGATTTGAAGTAGAAATAATATAATCACTATAAAGCTCAATTGGATTACTAGATTCCTGATCACTATGCCTACATATTTCAGATTCTTCATCACTACTATCCTCATCATCATAATAGTACGAAGATGATTGAACCTTATCTAAATAAGTAGTGTCTTTTATTCTAGCCTCGTCCTCTAAATTAGGCAAATATTCACTATTGATATCAAGGGTAGAATTAGAAACCCTATTTTGGAATTTTAGATTATTTCGAGCAGCATTAGCCAACTGTTCATTTTCTGCCTCTAGACGTGCCTGAATTTCACTGAGCATAACACTTATACGTTCACCACTCTCGTTTATCATCTCAGAATATCGTGTACACTCTTCTTTTGAACTATTCATTGCAACTAAACGTTTATACGTCCTTTCAATCCGTTGTTGGGTCTCTTCTAGAGATGGAACAGGTTCAGAAATATCATAATCAAGACTAGTTTCCAAAAACGAGTAACCAATACTACAATGTTCCTGATTTTCTTGCTCGTAAGACCAATTCGCGTGTGGATAGTAATTGGGCTCACCATGGTATAAACCATAACCTTGAAAAGGTTGGCGTTCCCAACTACTATTCCCACCATGGTCATAAAAATGATGATGTCCATATTCAAATTCAGATCGATACTCATTGTATTGGCTTCTATCATACCAGTTTGACATTCTTAATTGCAAGGGAATTCTACACAATCACAAACAAGGATGACTCGACCAAATCAAACCTATAAAATCTAGCAAACAACAAGCATGATGGCTCCACTTAGATTGTTTCTAGACCAGCTTCTATTCCTTCGAAAAGGAATTCGTTACAATTTGAGCACACCCCTCTGGAATCAATCCGAGTCAAAGTAAGTTGAATTGAGGCGAGGGAAGCTCAGTGGAGCTTTGATACCCAAGGCCTCACCGCTATCACAAGGCGGCGCAGTCACGCATTCAACTCACAGAAACCATCATGAACTTTGAAGTGTGCTTAAAGAGCAACCAATATTTTTCGAACGATTTCCTATTAAGCTCGTTACCCTATCGGTCTCGTTCTATTCAAATTTTAGCTTAGGTTCGCGTTGGTTTCGTTTTCCTAAGGCGGGCAAGAAGGAAACGGTGATGAAATCCGAACCCTTATCTTGTTGGCCAGTCCTTGCCCTTTACTAGGAATTTAAAAACAGTCCAAATTCGTCCTCAATCAATGAATCACCTTAAGGAATACAGTAACTCGCTTACAGGAGATTCGCGAGTGTTTCGATGGACTTACCTCCCGTACCAGACGGGGGATGAACCGTTGAAGTCGACTCGGGCCACGACTCCTATGTCATGTACGAACCCGAGGGGCCGAGACGATATTGTAATCGTCGTCCTTCCCTGCAAACAGTTTATATTTATTTTTTTTTTATATAACCCTTCCGTAGGGTTTTAAAATTAAAATAAATTGTCCAAAGTCCAGAATAAAGTCCAAATAAAAAGTCCAAAAATTACAAAAATTATGAAAATAAAGCCTATTTACAAATTCTAAAAAAAAATAAATAAAAGCTATATACAAAAAAAATAATAATAAAAATTAAATCCTAAAAAAAATTATGTCTTTTTTTTTCTTCTCTTTTAGCTTTTAGCTTTAAGCTTTTTGTTCCCAAGTCCTTAGTATTCCACTTCGAACCTGTAAATCAAAGACACAAAAAGAAACGTAAAAAGGAACAAATAATATAAAAAAAAATAAACCTAAAAACAAATATATAAACAAGTCCGCGTCGGCGGCGCCATTTTGTTGTAGTATTTCGATTGCGGTAAATAAGATTCGTTGCTCGGACTTGAAAAGATTTTTAAAAAAAAATATACAAATTTGTCACAGGATCAAGAGATACTAGGACTCAGGATTCCACCAATTCTTATACTCATGCGAATCAACTACTAATTCTAGACAATTATAGCTTATAATGATAACAAATATCGACTCTTTTCTTTGCCAAAAATAGATTTTGTAAAGTATTAGATGTAAATCATAAGCATGATGCATCAAGAGTTCCTAGACTAAGCATACATCATCAGATAAAATCACAAATAATCAAGAAAAATCATAAATCACCTCATAATAGTGCAAATAGTCATAAAAGAATTAAATAGAATTACTCATGATTAAAGAATGGTTTCCTCCATCATCCCAGTATTGGGGTTTAGCTACTCATAATAATCATGTTCTCAAAATACATACTTGATGCTCAAAATATGATTAAAAGAGTGAAAAATATAAAACAGTGAAACTACGACCCTCTATAAGCGTCCAGAGAAGAACGATACTTTAGCGTTGCTGTTGAATAACGACGCAAGTCTGCTGCTGCTAGCACTGTTGAAGAACGACGGCCCTGGAGGGTCCGTTCTTCGTCTTCTTATTCCTCCTCGAGCAGCAGCATGAAGCTTTCCTGCAACTCCTGTTCTTCGCCTCTGCAACCTCCCTCCGGTCTCTGATTGACCCCAAAACTCTTGATCCCCTTTCTAAGACTCGAACCAGCCTTTTTATACCCAGCAAAACCCACAAATCCGAGTTTATCTATGAATATTCTTTTTATTCTCTTCGGTCAACAGTTGAGAGAAAATCTCACTTCAATCCTCTCTGTACGCGTCTTCTGGCCTATTCGAACTCTCCAAACTTCTCCTCTGACTTGAACAAGACTAGGTATATCTTTATCCAGCGTAAAACTCTCCCAAAATTCTTCACAAAATCTTTGAAAATAAACAGAAAGAATATGTATCCCTGTTGAACTTTGATTCACTTCTCCCGGCCATTCTAGCCCAATATGTTCGACCCAAACGCACACACAAACCCTGTTTTGCTCTAGTAAGTCCAGCCCAATCAAATTCCACAATTGAATCTCTTTAAAACTGCCCAAAGATTCTCACACAAAAATTGCTCCTTGCTGCTGCCAGTTTCCCGCCAAAACGGATGTTTGAAAACGTGAAGAAATGTGACCTTCCCCTATCCAGTCCCGGTCTCCCTTTAGCAGATGCCTGGAAATGGGTCACCCCTTAGTAATTAGGTTACCCCTTATCCAAAGTGAGAGTCCGTATAGTAATTTTCTCCCACGAGCGTAAAAACCACTTTCTTAGCCAATTTCGCCGCAAAAGCTTATTTCTCCAAAAATACCTACAGGGACATAAAAAGCCATAATAAATATAAAATCGGGCACTAATAATATATACAATTGAGATTATATAAGACTCAAAAATGTACCTATCAATGTCCAAAGAATCAACAACACAGATAAATACTTGGGATCACCGCTCTTCACCAATAGAAGCAAAGTCCAAGCTTTCAAGCCTTGTGTGGATAGATTAAAACACAGACTGGCTGGTTGGAAAACTAACCAATCAACAACAGGAAAGTTATTATGATCCATACTGTCACCTCTACTTCCAGCATATACCAAATGAACTGCTTCAAGATCCCAAAAGGTACTTGTAAAGAGATAAATGCCATACAAAGGGACTTCTTCTGGAACAAGGAGCAAGATAAATCTAAAGGATTATTCTACATTGCATGGGATGCAATCAACAAACCAAAGGATCTAGGGGGACTAGGATTCAAAAATATGGAATATTTCAATCTAGCAATGATATCCAAAATTGCTTGGAGATTAATTGAAGAACCAAACTCTCTCTGGAGCAGCACAATGAAGGCATCTCACTGCCCAAATCAAGAAGTTATCAGAATGGATACCAAGCCAAAGATTACTGATTCTTGGATATGGAAAGGAATTCTGGAAGGAATTTCTTGCATTCAAAAATACTACATCTGGAAGATATGGGATGACACAAAAATCCACATTTGGGAGGACAGATGGATTGAAAACCTACCTTACATAATCTAAAAACCAACCCAATGCCCTTCAAGCCTCAAAACAGTCAATCTACTTTTCAATACCCATGGAGAGTGGGACACTGACATTCTAGCTCTCTGGTTCACTCAAGATATTCAAAACCTCATTATACAGACACAATCCCAATTCTGAAGACACAATAAGATGGAGCTTAACTCATACAAGGAAATTTATTGTCAAATCCTTATATGACAAGCAAATCAATGATAAATATGCAAATGACACTCTCATAGCTCCTTGGAAGCAAATCTGGAAACTTGACACTACTCCAGCTATTCAGCTCTTCACCTGGAAATGTGCCCATGGCATTCTTCCAACCAATGCCGAATCAGCTAACATCTTGAACTATATTGATCCTATTTGCACCTTCTTCAATAATGCTCCTGAAGACACCGCTCATGTTCTATTGGCTTGCCCAGCTGCCTCTGATGTTTGAGAAAAACTCTTTCGGGAGAATCATCAACTTTTTCTGCATACAGTTTCTTCCATGACTGGTTAAACAGTTGGTTCCACTCTGACAATCCTTCTGCCAGCTGGAATGCTACTTTTGCTACTATCTGTTGTTTCATATGGAAAGCTAGATGTGATTGGGTCTTCAGAAACATAAGCCCTACAACTGCTGCTACTGCACTGAAAATCGCTCAACATCTTTGTACCTTTACTAGAGTGAACCATAACCCAGGGCATATTCTAAACAATCTCTACTACCAGGAAAATTCCAATAATCAGAATCTAAGACTTAGAAGTCTGATCAGAAACACTAAAGGAGAATTTGGAATCACTATTAGCATACACATCTTGGAAATCACTGTTAGATCTATTGTTTAAGCTTCAATTTTCATGTTATTCCCAGAGACTTCTGTTTTTAAATTTCTGATTTCCTAAACCCTTTAAGATCAATCGTTTGACTTACCTATCTCTCAGATTAAATCAATAGTTTCCTAATTATTTCATTAAACCTTGATTATCAATACCGTGTTTGCCGCTTTGTGTAGGTTGTAATCGATCTTTGCTTTTGATTTACACCCTGTTTGCTTTCTTGGGCTAGTGAAGGCCCTTGTTTGTTTCCTAATTTTTTTCCTTAAGTTCCTATTTTGAATGTTGAAAGGCTTGTAGCTGTATCCACCGGTTCCAGTTTAGTTAAGTTGGTGGTGTCATGTCCTGTTTGTTTTTTCTCGTAGCCTTGTATCTTTGTTTTGCTTGGTAATGTTTTTGTTCAATGTGTTTTCAAATTATGTTTTGCTAAGGTTTATAATTGATTCTCATTGTTCCTTAGTTTCTCTACCAAGGAATTGTGGCTTTCCTTACAATTGTGTTTTTTCTGATCTGGATTAGGTCCTTTTGAAAGTTTTTTGAATTGGGTTTTTCCTTTTAGTCTATGGGATAATAATGTTGAGCTTTAACCTAGGCAGCCAAAGAAAATTTTAATCACTGATTTATCCATAAGCCAAGCTTAGTGACTACATCACCTTGGTCCTCAATTAGACTATTAGACCATCCGTAAATTTTGACCAGGGTGAGATTATTGTCACTATAAGAAGCATATTCTTTCTAAAATTCCAGGAATGTGTCGCAGCTTTCATTGTATCACAACAGCAATCACAAACCCCGTTTGATATGTGAATGGGCTGGTGAATCTGTCACCTCTACTTGATATTTTTTGTCAAAACTTTACCTTTCAGCAAAGTTTTAGTGTTAATCGAGTCTGTAATTCCTTTTTTTGGTTGCCTTTTCAGTTCAGTATCCTTTAGTAACTCTGTAGCAATAGTAGTGTTTTAGTTGTATTTCTGTTTGTATCTTGGTTTCAGTTTAGTAAATTTGTAATAGTACTCTATTAGCTTTTAGAACTACATCCTCAAGAACGGAAGATTGAATACTACTTCAAGTCACATTCGTTGCCAAAATCCCAAGTTGAAGATATGATTAACGCTGGAGAACAAGGAGGTAGACAGATTATTATCTCGAATCATTTGCATCGAAACCCATCACCAACATTCAAGTTCCTATGGACTCGGATATGTCCATCAACAGTACAACTTTTCTTGTGGAAAGCATTCGTCGAAGGCCTTTGGATCCTCGACAACCTCATCCAGAACCACCCCACCATTTGCAACACTTATCGCCGATGCAACTGCAACTCAGAGATTGTTTCTCACATATTTTTTCTCTACCATGTTATTGTAGTTTCTGTATTTGAATCTTCGGGTATTGAATACCCTCTTGTAACAACTTATTAGTAGTTCAATAAATATCATGCTTCAAAAATAAAATAAAATAAACAATAACATGGATAATAATGATTTATCATCTTATACTAACTATGCTTTTATGGCAATGTCCTTCACAGGTCAATGTGTGGGCGCAAGGAACATCAAAGACATTACAACTGGTTTCAACAAAGCAGGAAGAGCAAGCAAAGGAGCTCATCTAGCACTGACATGGGCCAAGGAAATGCATCAAACCATTATTGATTTTGTAGCAGAGGCTGAAGAAATACTACAACCAATTCAGACAAGATACCATCTAGAAGTTCAAGAAAGATTTCAAGGAAGCTATAATCAAAGTGAAGACATGAATTTTGAAGCAATAGATTTTGTCTTAGGAAAGCTTATCAAGCTAGATCCACAATAAAACTCTACTGGTGCAACTTAGCTAGGCTATCTAGTTACTCTCCTTTACTTCAAAACTTTAATTGGAAAGGTCCTAATCTCCAATTACTATGGACAGCTTTACAGTTTACTACAAATCATGAACTTATGGATAACTGTAATAACTCAAACCTTATTTTGAGGGGGTATCTTGGTGCTATTCATAGATCAGATGATCACCCTGTTGTTACTTTGAGTAGATAGATCAGTTGAGCTTCCCTTTTCTTTTCATATAAAAAAGATCAATTAAATATTGCTGTTAGTTTCAACCGGTCTTTGGGAACAAATATTTTTGAGGGTCAGTCATTAAGACATTTTCTAACATTTGAGTGGTGAGGAATGTTACGTTATATGGCTTAAAATAGTACTATATATCAATAGTATACACAAAAAAATCACAAGTGAGTGTGTGGTCAGTGGTTAGGTCCTCGGTTAGTATACCTATAGTCTTGGGATTGAGTTCCACTCTGAACAATTTTTGTAGTTAAGAGGTGCAATACGAAAGAGCCGGGCCCAAGTTAAGGAACGATTTTTTGGGGACTACTCAAAAAGGCGGGGGACTACTTTTGTGATAGAAATGTCCACATTATAAGGGGTGTCCTAAAAGATTAGGGAAGACTAATCTGCCCTTATCCTAATTAAGGTTATAATTAATCCTAATAACCCACCAATTTAACCACTACCCACTAATCTAACCCACTAAATTAAAAATTTAAAACCTAAAATCAGTTTCAAAACTGATTCATTTCTTTTCTTCTTCATCATCTTCTTCTTCTCTTCTTTTCCTCTTCTTCGTAGACATCGACATTAATCGTCGATTCGAAAAATTTTCATTGTCGATTAATCAATTTTTTATAAACAATGCGTTCTAAGCAGACACCAAGAATTCCATGATTCAGTCCGGGGCTTGCAACTATAGCGAATCTCCCAAATCAATTTCAAATTGATAAACAACTTCAAGCAAAGTTGAGAGACCAAATCAAGCATCAAACAGCAAACAAGAAGCCCGATTCGAGTGAAATGAAAATCCGCGGGTGATTTCCTTCATACCCGTTCCTTTTAATTCGTTTTTTATTAACGAAATCGATTAGAAATCATCAAAAAGCATAGAAAATGGTAGTTACAGTGTAGATTTCGGCTAGGAGAAATTTTGAAAACCCTAGATTTTGGAAACCGAACTTTCAATATGAAGAACAGTTCGGAAAAATAGGAATTTTTAGGTAACCGAACTATCTAGTTCGGTAAGATCGCAAAAAAACTTTGCGTAACCGAACCCCTTCTTTATATGAGAAATTTGAGTTCGGTGTAGTCGATAAATTTTTACAGGTAACCGAAATTTGATAAAATAGTTCGGTTACTTCGCATATTCTTGTGGTTAACCGAACTTTGATCTGTCAACACCAAACTTGTAGTTCGGTGACTTCGCAACATTAGTATGTCAATACCAGATAACCGAACTTTAGTATGTTAACATTTTGTGTTTGATGTAATCCCATGTTCAATTTTATTTGATAAGACAATATTCTGTTTAGCTAATAATGTGGTTTTCATTCATTAGGAACAAAGGGAAAAAAAAATCTAACTCCCACCTAGATGAAAACTTTAGAACTCCCACCCCTCGTGGAGCAAAACATTTAGATTTCTGAAACCGTGGTGCCAAAAATGCTAAGTATGGAGGGGGCTCGTTACCGGAAGTCAACCAAGAGAATGTTTGTAAGGTAATCCAAGATGTCAATCAAGAGGTGATGGAGAATACAATTATTGAAGAAGAGAATGATGATGAAAAAGAGAATGATGATGAAGAAGAGGAAGGAAATGAAGACCAAGGAAATGAAGAGGTTGAACAACAAAGAGAACACGTTGAAAATGTAGAGGAAGAAGAACAAGGACAGGGCAAAGAAGGAGAAGGACAAGAGGAAGACAAGGATGAAGAGGAGGGAGAGGATGAAGAGGAGGAAGAGGAGGGAGAGGAGGGAGAGGAGGAGTCGTCGGATGAGAAAGAAATTGTTCCTGTTAAAGAGAAAAAGAAGCCGAAACCACCTAGTGTTAGATACTCAGACATTCCCCCTGCTAATTTGTGTTTGTCACCTCGCAACCCAACTTATGGTACTACAAATGATGGAGGGGCGACATTGTTTGGCTACAAACACTCATGGACTACGAAGATCTATGCGACAAAGGTATTCTTTAAGTTCATTCTTAACTAACAAAACGTTTTTTTTTTGGGATATTTTTCGTCAGGTATTAACAATGTTATGTTATTTTCGTAGGATCATAATGATGAAGTTTGTTTTATTAAACGTCAAAAGGCGTCCAAATGGGATCTAACATTGGAGTGTGACGAGTTTCAAATGAAGGTTAATGAATGTGTGTTATGGAGAGCTGTTAAGTACGCACATGTGGATTTTGACGTTGTTTCCGTATCCGCATTTCTCGAGAGGCATTATCCCGAGACATATACTATGCATCTTCCATTTGGAGAGATGGTAATTACTCCCGATGATTGCCATAATATCACTGGCTTACCAGTGGAAGGTAAATGCCTTCGAGAAGACTACAACCCCTCGATGTCTTATGAAGCTCTTGAAGAATTGGCTCTAAAATGTCTAGGATGGGATGCATGAAAGGCTCAATGTGAGTTTAGACGTTCTGTGAGGTCCCCTAAACGTGGCAATGAGTATAATCCAAGAGAGGCAAATGAAACATTGAAGAAGAAGGTGAAGAAATTCAAGTTGGTAAAGTTGAAGGCAGCATTTGGAGGGACAAAAAAGAAGGTGGAGAAAGGAAAGTTGGTGATAGATAGGGATACCCTTAGACATCATGCCACCGCTTATTGGTTATATCAGCTAGGAATTGTCATTTTCCCCGACACTTATGGAAATAGGGTGGATGCACATTATCTACAACTGTTGGAGAATCTCGATGAGATGAACAAATACTCTTGGGCCACTGGGGTGCTTGCTTTTGTTCTAGGAGAGATGAGCAAAGGGTCGAGGATTAAGACAAATCAAATTGGAGGTTACTTAACTCTTGTTCAGGTGACCTTCTACATTGTTAATTAGCAAATTATTCGCTAAATTTTTCTGCTTCCAATTCAATTTTCATATATGTGGTTAATATTTTCGTATTTTCGCATAGGTTTGGATTTACGACCACTTCCCTAAATTGGGATTAGCTAAGTAAAAGACACCTTATCCCTATGGTCAACCTACAGCAGGAAAATGGTTGTTTTTGGACGCACAAAAGAAGTCTAAAGAAGAGCAGTTGACTTCTTTGAGGGAGAAATTGGATAAACTTACAGTGAACGATGTGGTATTTCACCCATACGATGTACCCGATGATGTCCCTGTATATGAAGAAGACATGAATGGTTTCTCTACCGTCTCGCCTTACTATGGACTAATTAGGTATCCTAACGGCTGCGCAATATATAATCCAAGGAGAGTGCTAAGACAACTTTGTTGCGTCCAAATGGATCCCGACGTGGAGAATGAAAATTTTACTTTGCTGGTTGAAGGAACAAAGAACACCGAGAAATATTTTGAGCCAAAACATGAACCAACTCCTACTATAGTACATTGGAATGCACTTACTAACTACCACTTACCTTTAGGTGATCGTGTACCTTGTGAAGGAGATGTAAATGCATGTGATGATGATTATATGGAGTTTTATGAAGAAATTAGTCATCCTTTTGTGATAAATAAATAAAAACAAGCTAAGACTGATGCGGCGAAGGCGAAGGCAAAGGAGAGGGAGGATAAGAGAGCTCAGAAGGAGATGCCTATTTGTGGAGAAGAAGCAAAAAAGTTATGGGATAACGTGGTAAGAAAATTTATTTCTCTTATACTTTTGGATTGTTTAAAAGTATTGAAAATATATTTACTTGTCCTTAAAATTGGAATTAGGTGTTGAAGGGTACGAAATTGTTGAAGAAATGGATGGCTAAAATCCGTAGTGGAGAGCCGATGTTGACTAAGGAACAAACCGACTACTACAGGCAGTGGGAGAGTCTTATAACTAAAAGAATGGTGGAGCCAAGTAGGTCTAAGCAATTGAAGAGGGGTCGACAACAAGGAGAAGGTTCAAGTCGCGCTGTGGAGGAAACCGGTAGAGGAGATGAAACCCCAAGTGATGAGGAAGTTCGACCTAAAACTCGTGGTAAACAAGGAAGTGGTAAAAGGGTTCGACAACAAGGAGAAGGTTCTAGTCGCACCGTGGAGGAAACCGGTCGAGGAGATGATACCCCAAGTGATGAGGAAGTTCGACCTAAAACTCGTGGTAAACAAGGAGGTGGTAAAAGGGGTCGTCTTAGTGGTCGTTAGTGATTTCGTATGCTTTAATTTCAAAAAACATCTTAGTTATGGATTTCGTATGGTTTAATTTCATGTGTTTGTGGTTTTTAAACAATTACTTAAGGATTTCGTAGTTTGGTATGTATAACAGTTTTATATTTGTTTTAGAACCTTGTTTGTGTTTTTCAATTTAATAAGCCTAAAATTTGGAATACAAGATGTTTTTCGGCAACCTATAGTTTTTACAAAGCTAACCGAACTTGAAGTTCAGTAACCTGTGATAAATTCAGGGTCACCGAACTGAGTTTTCGGCAACCTGCTAAATCCTACCAGATTGCCGAAGACAGAGTTCGGTTACCTCGCAACATTTTCACTGGTCACCGAACTCTGTAGGCTGAAGATATTAGTTCGGTTACCACAGTATGATATGATAGGTCACCGAACTCTTCTATGGAGATTCAAAATTTTGCTATTGCACAAGTTGGAAAAGTCATTCTCTTGATGCATAAATCACAGAACTCCACTTTTAGGTTTGTTTTGGAGTGGTTTGTGTATGATATACAAGTTCAGTTTATCTGTGAGCCTTCACAAAAAGGTTCGGTTACCACATGTTTTACCAAGCAACCGAACTTCAGATTTCGGTTACCAAAGCATAATTTCTTAGGTAACCGAAATCTTCTCTGGAGACTCAAAATTTTGCTATTGCACATGTTGGAAAAGTCATTCTCTTGATGCAGAAATCACAAAAACCAACTCTTAGGTTTGTTTTGAAGTGTTTTGTGTATCATATACATGTTCAATTTGTCTGTGAGCCTTCACAAAAAGGTTCGGTTACCACATGTTTTACCATGAAACCGAACTTTACAGTTCGGTTAGCAAAGCATAATTTCTTAGAAAACCGAACTATTCTCTGGAGACTCAAAATTTTGCTATTGCACATGTTGGAAAAGTCATTCTCTTGATGCAGAAATCACAACCAACTTTTAGGTTTATTTTGGAGTGTTTCTTGTATCATATATATGTTCAGTTTGTCTGTGAGCCTTCAAAACGAAGTTCGGTTACCACATGTATTTATCATGTAACCGAACTAAGGGTTCGGTTTGGTCGCAAGTTTTTGTTTCCTAATCGAACTTCTAATTTTGAAATTAAAATGTACTTTATCTGACACAAATATAGTACATAATTCTGAAATTACAATGTAATATCAAGTAACGACATACACCTAAGTGGTATATATATGTGTCTCATAGTTAACATTTTGTTTCAAAATCTCCTAAAAATGGCAACTACTAGTCCTAAATTTACTCTAGATGAAGATATTTATCTTTGCAGAAACTACATATTATACTATCCAAAGAGGGGTGAAGAACGAAGAATGAATGGTATTATGAGTCAAAGTTATTGGGGGAAAATTCATGAGAACTTCTGATCCGATACAACAAACCCTTATAACCATGATCATATATCTTTTTTCATTCGATTTGGAAAGATTAGAGATAGAGTTGTGGAATTTATGACTTTATTTCGTATTGTAAGGCGGTATCGACTTAGGGGCGAAGGATTCGACGAAATCATTTTAACATCAAAAAATGAATGGCGAAGATGGAAGAGAAAGGATTTCAAATATGAATATCATTTCCGCCTCCTTAAAGACTTTTTCATAAAGCGTTTCGGATATTAAAAGTTATGTAATATTATTTTGGAAAGTCTTGTAAAAGTTCGGCATTGTCCTATAATTTCGTTACCTAACCGAACTTCTGCTAGGTGCAGTTCGACATTGTCCTGTAATTTCATTTCCTAACTGAACTTCAATGTCAAATTCAGCAGTTAATATGTTAGGGTTTTGAACTAAAGTTCGGCAACCTGGTAATATTCATCAACCTAACCGAACTTCGTGTTCGGTTACCTGAAATATTTGGGCAGCTAACCGAACTTGACTTCGACAATCTCGATAATAATATGTGCCAACCGAACTATTATATGTCAACTCCATAAAATACTAACATTAACTCAATAATTAACACCACTCTTCAAAAAACGTAGTATTCCATTGATAAGCATACTTAGTTCCATTATATGTGTCATTTAATCATCCTCAAGTGAAATTTGACCTTCATGTACAATTTAGTCCGACTTCTTCACATCATTCCACATCTCCATGTTAGGCTCATACATGATACACCAACCCAACAGTCTATCCGGATTAAATGCAGGCCAATAAGAGGTTCCACATATTGGAGGCAATGGACAATCGGGTTTTAACCAGAGTCCTATAAAGTGGTTGTAGTTAATCAATACCATCACACATCTCCTTCGTTTGAGTTGCTCGAAACATACGGTTGTTTTCGGGGTGAAGGTGAAACTAGCATATTTTGAGAAATAATGAACCACACAATTGAAAGCGTCGACGATTAAGTGTCCATATATCGACATGCTCATACAATAGTCTGATGTCATCGGATGACCCCCATGAAGACGACGTTGATACCCAACAAATTGCTCATTGAGACTACCCTCCCCCTCGCACAACATTGTCTTGTAAAAGTCCGGATTCTCCTTTAGTTTGGACAAAAACCTTTGCTTTATATGAGTGATTGCACACCCATTATATCGCTTTGCACCTTCGATGAAAGGCCCAAGTTGTTGATTGACAGCATCAAAACCACAATTATCATCCGGAGGAACGTCGTCGGTGGATATAACGTATTCTCCAATGTATAGAGGTAGCTCATTCAAATAGTCTTTATTTGGATCCTCAAGCTTCACGTCTAGGGAAGATGATTGGATGAGGCACATTGGAGACTTAAGCTTCACGTCTCCGGAAGATGGTTGGCTTGGTTGTGATGGACACATCAGACCCCTTTTCTTCAAATCTCGCTCACTTGCTTTGCCTTTCTCCTCAATACTCCTGTCCCGTTTCTTGGTTTTCTCCAAGTACATTTCCGCGGTATACTCATGGCCACAAGGATCTTTAGTATTTGCGTTTTGCTCACTTTTCTTCTTACATAACACTTTTGCATATTCTCTTAGTTGCTTTTTAGTTTCTTTTTTGCTTGGTCTACCTTTGGGTTTGCCTTTTTCCGGCTCATAGACATTCTCTTGCGTTTGTGGATATATGAGTTTCCTCATGTCATCCCAAAAGAATTGTTTTTGGATCTTGTTCATGCCACAATACATCTCTCGTACGGTTCTACCCATTTCGTTATCACCAAACTCTTCTCCGGATTCTTCTCTCTTTGGAGGAGGGATGAAACTTAGATGCTTCCAAAATGGATCAATGTCGCTTAAAGGAATTACACCATGCTTGTAGTTGATTATCATATGGCGACAAGGGAGTCCCACAGACTTCTTCATGTTACATACACACACCTCATCCGCCTTGGTTTCCCACTTATCAATCAACTCGACTTCTATAATCAACAACTTCATACATTGCCGAGATACGTTGTAATGGATTCCCTTGAACAATGAGTGGTCGACATATTTTCCGTTCATTTTGAATATACGATTTTTTTGGAACTTTTCTTTAATTCCATCAATGTCGCGCTTGAAGTAATTTTCCATAGCATTCCACACGGTTACGAAATTATCAACACATCCAAAGAGATTCTTCTTCAACCGGTGGTGAGCCGACTCTACTATACTTTTCGCTTGATTTCCCAAGTGTTTATATTGGTTGGTATAGGCATAAACAAACCTCTCTTTGTGTGGTTCCAACCATTGGCGAAGAACATACGATACAACACCGGGGTAATCGAGAGTATCCCAATGGGCGATAAACTCCGCAAGATTTAGATAATACTCTTCCTCGGTAAGGGCCCAACACAATGATTCCCATTCACCGCTGAATGCAACCCGTTTAGCGTAATTTATATCGTATTGTTTTTCAACTTCCTCTTTTGCATCCACTCGTTCATTTTCCGGTAGCATCTTAATTTCTTCATATCCTATTTTCTTGGGTGGACAAATTAGTGGCTCGCACCTATTCATCAAATTACACCATATATGGAACGTATAAAGCATATTATGTGCTAGTGGGAACACTTCCTCTATCGCATCCATCAATGCGACATCATTATCCGTCACTATAACCCCAAGAATATCATCACCTCGGAAGATTGCCTTAACTTGTTTTAGTGCACAAATATAATTAGGTTCTTGCTCATCTCTTAAGAAACAAAACGACACGATAAACTGTGACTTCGTCCGCGTATAATTCTAGGGTGTGATACCCCAGTCAAGATTCAAAAGAAAGAGAATGTTGTAGTGGATTGGGTTTTCTCGTTAGTGTGCTTCGTCATAAACCCATAATATTAATCTATCATTTGGCTACCATTTCAGAAGTTTGAGGGGGTGTTCCAGGAAAAAGGGTGTAAACAAAAGAAAATTTTCCTTAAACCAATTTTGTGTAGCAACCAAAGAGGATTCAAAAGAACAATCACTTTATTAACGAACCCCTTCTTTAGTTTACCAACCCAACCCAACCCACATGACGTTTGGTTTATTTTCTTTTTTAAATATTCTTCTCCTTTCTTCTTAATTCCTAACACTTTTGTTTTCAAATATTAATTAAGTAGTGATTTGTTTTCTAACAAAGAAGAAAAACAGAACAACTCGGAAAGATATAATGCGCATCTCTCTTTTGCCATTTCTGATGGCTTTTCTTTGATCTATAAATATTTTTGTCGATCATAAGTAAAATAAATATAATGCGTATCTCTTGAGAACAAGAATTCTCTTGCTTGCATCATATCATACAATTATATGTTGTTAATGGATAATCTAGGATAATAAACAAAAACAATTCTAACTTCAATGATTATATTCATGTTTAATGAACAATTGATTAATCTAGTCTTCTTACAAAAATAGTCCTCTTTATCTTTACATGTTTTTAAATAAGTACTCTTTCCGTTCCTTTTTAATAGGCTGGTTTTATTTTTAGAGAATTTTAAGGAAATTAAGAGAACTAATCATTGAAAATGGTCCTCATGACACTTGTCAATAAAAGAAGTGAAGTGAAATGGTCCCCATGACACTTGTCAGCAAAAGTAGTAAAGTGAAATGTTCCACATGACACTTATTATTAAAAAAAATTAAGAAAAAAGTGGTCCCAGAAAATTAAAGTAACATTTGACTTTCCCAATTAGGAAACCGGCCTATTTTTTTGAAACATTTATATATAGAAACGAGCCTATTAAAAAAGAACAAAGGATAACTAACGTTACTAACCTTGATTTTGAAATCATTCCAGTCCGGTAAAATCAAATCCTCAACTTGACAACAGAGCACAAGTACAACTTGACTACATAGCGTTATATTCTTTTGATTCTTTTTTGAACGTCATAACAAGTAAGGTCCATTATCCATAAGATATCTCTGGAAATAAATTTCTCGCATCTGAATAGTGCATTATTTTATTTTTTGTTATTTTCATCGAACAAGAAAAAACATTCTCTGCTGTTTTCGTGTAAAAAAGTTGTTGCGCTAAGTGTCCGGGTTACAGTTCAATTAGTTCTTAATTGACATATCTAGGAAGTTAAATTTGTATCCAAAAGTTGTTAAAAATAATTGATCGATGATCCTATTTTATTAGAAAGAAATGTACATTAGCTTTCCATACAAAAAGAAAAAAAGAAAGAAGAGGAAGTGTGAAGAAAAGAGATAGTGGAGTATTCATTCAAATCCTTGTGTATTGCTTTAAAAAGGAGGAAGAAAATCAATCCGTGTGTGGTGAAAAATCGAATAGGGAAAAGAAACCCCATTTGCTCCATATCTGCTTATTCCAAATTAACTTTTACAAAATATTGTTCTGTAGTTCAATCTAATCCAATATATAGAAGAAATATAATAAAAAAATAAGCATGAAGGTAACAATAGCAAGATTGAGATTAATCTATAAGATTAGATCGAACTAATCAGTAGTGGAGATCTGATTTTGCATAATAAACACATACTCCTAATCAGTAGACTACTAAGACCTTTTGTTTGTCCTCATATTTTACAATTTTCTCTTCCTTTAGCTATAGTTTATAATTAGGTTAAGTTTACTGGTGTTAAGCTTTTCATTTATTAGCTTCCCCTTTTAACATGTATTGTGTATTTGTAAGGTTGGTATGTAGTTTAACCTATTTTTGTGTTTCTTCTTAGAACAGGAATTTGAATGCTCATGTGAAACAACATGATGCTGAAATCAATACTGGCTATGTTCTAAAGGGTTGCATTTTTTCGAAGATGCAACTCTCATCAACAGAATCTTCGATTGTGGAAAAGGCTATACCGTCATCCTCAATCATTAAGAAGAGATCTCTTTCCTGTATAGGCCGTCGTGACACTTTTATCAGACTTGTCTGTGTTAGAAGGGCTCAGGAAAACTTATTGAAACTGTTATCGCGAGCAAAGAAGTTCAACCTTCAAATCTCGTCTATGAAACCATACATACTGCCAGTATTAGAAGACCACTCATTGGGTACCGATGGAGAACGAAGAATTTCTATGAACTTAAAGAACTTTGAATGTAATTTTTTTATTTTATTTAGTTTCAATTTTGTTTTATTTTTTTTGGACTCTTTCCGTTGTACACTTTTTCTTTCGACAAGGCTTTATCACAATGGATTTTTTTTATCAAGGTTTTAATAAGGCAACGTATGCAAGTCCTAGCTTTTTAGATGACTCTACTAGAAATGATGTAAGGGTTCCTAACACCCATGTTACGCTGTTTTATTGAAATTCTAACTTACAAAAGAAAAAAAACAAAACAAAAAAAACACATACTCCTATGTTAAATTTGATGCATCTCTCTTCTTCCTTCCTACAATGTCTCCTTTTAATAAGACAAATTAGGAGCTCGAATGAAAAGCACGTATAAACAAAGACAAAACCAAAAGTCGGCGGAATCTGTGGAGAATCGATGTAGTTTAATCACGCATTGCTTGTGTATGTCATTCTCATCTAGACTGATTTCTATGCATACGTACAAAGAGGGTTATCTCTGTGTATCTGTTTCATTGTTTGGGTACAATCATGTCATGTATCATACTTAATTTTGATTTCGAATCAATCAATTTTATATGTTGATTATGACATACACTCTTTTTGGCTCTTGTTGTGATAATAGCTACTATCTTATATTTAGTGTAAGAAGAACATTAACATACCAATTCCAGGGTAGTAGAAACAGATGTTAGGAGAAGTGTAATTAAACGATTCTTAATAATGTCCACGGAAGTTACAATATGTTTGTTTCAAGGAATTGGATGCCGGGTAATCCAATTTCTAGGGAATGCATCCAATTCTTTGAACTGAATGGGGCAAATGAATTATTTGTAAGTAAAATTTTTAATTCTTACGAACCCAATTCCCTCCAAAATAGTAGATTTCCATTGCATTAGTCCAATAGTGTAACGGAATTGGATTCCGAAATAAAAACAAAGATAATTGAATTACCTCAACCGAACATGAATTTTAGGATTTCAATCGAATTCTTTGGAATCCAATTTCAAGATTTGAATTACCCCATAATTAAATTCTTAGCTTTCCAATTCTCTCAACACGGAATTAATACATTCAATTATTTATAGCTAGCTATGCATGACATGTCGAACTTAACGACGATACATGTTCGCTTACATGGCATCAATGTAAAATGCATGTCACACATAATTATCCACGGGGGATTATGTTCATCCAAAATTGGTTTTTATCTTAACCAAATTTTATTCCAGTAAAAGCATGGATCATTCTCGGGGTGGGCCATAATGATGGGCCATCTAAGAATGATATGGTTATATAACACTCTTCATTGGACCACCACTATAAGAATGTTGTCTCATTAAAATCTTACGTCAAAAATTCAGCTGAGATAAAAACCGATCGAAGGAGTGCAATACTGATAGCTTGAAATGGTATTGATTGCCACAAATTTTCACCCTTCACCAAATTTGTGTTAGGAAAGTCGCATGGGAAAAAACCTGAATACTTAAAGCTCATAAACGAGGGTGGCCGGTTCCACAAATATTATCTTTTGTTGAATTTGCATCAAGAAACCACTTGGGACAAAGTCTGAATGCATGCGCTAGGAAAACCACTTGGGACAAAACCTGAACACCAAAAGCTCATAATAATGCTGACGTCGATTTCAATATTGGTATGTTAAAAACCTTGTCAGGAAAACCACATGGGACAAAACCTGACTAGTTGAAAAGAGTACAACGTTGCTTCGTGTTACTCTGGACAATTTAACAAACAATAAATTATCAAGGAATTTACTTGTAAATTGTCCTTGAACGTTGCTAGTCAGGCTAGTGTCTGTAGCGGCTTAATAGTTCGGTGTTCAAATTTGGACAAGGTCCTAGGGTTTTACTACAGTTGCAGTTATTCTCGTTAACAAAACTTCTGGTGTCTTGTGTTTTTCCTTTTCCGCATTATATTGTTTTATCTTTATAATAGGAATAACACAAGTAGTACGTAATCAATCTTAATATATAAGTCCATATTAATTGAAATACAGATAAAAAGTTTCATACTTGAAATAATTCAGATTCAATTATTTGTATACGACTAGATTGATATTGTATATTGACTTTTGAGAACGTCCAAGTACTCTTCTATATAATCAGGTTTGCGGGCTTTATTGTCTTGACTTCCTGATTGTGAAGAGACAGTGATATAAACTCTATATACATATTGTCAAGGATTTTTAATTAGGTCTACTTGCGATTGTATTAAATTTTGTCTACACAGAAAGTTGGTGGTGTACTTGGTACCCTCTCCTTTTCAGTTTGTGTCTTGAATAACATTACTTGAAATACCACCTCCTTTGATGTTTTCTTCTTGTAGTAATGTGGGGATCCTAGTTATGACATTCTTTGAAAATTGTAGCCACCAATAAAAGGGAATAACAAATCTCTCATCTCTAATTGTTGAGCCTCGCTCCATTAAGATGAATCAGGGTTAGAGGTCACATACCTTGTCTGGTTCATATGGCCCAGTCAACCGAAATGTCAAAACAGTGAGTTTAAAATATAATGACTAGCAATAATACTGGCGTCGATGCTAACTTTTCTTCGTGTTACTCTGTACAATTTATTTTTCAAATATATTCCTCGATACTCAAGGCGAGATCCCGAATCGAAATATTTGAAAATATTTTATTTAATTTTCGAATTTATATGATTTGCTTTCCCAGTAATTAAAGCATATCTCTGGAGAATATATTAGTAAAATATACTTGTGCTAGCTAATATTAAGTTTCATCCATGAGAGAATTCAACATATTAGTTAGATATTAGTTGGAATTAGACAAAATAAAATATTGGTATTTATTGCCTATATGTTGATGTTTTCGGTTATGAAAATTCCTTGGTGTCCAAACTACCTTGGTCTATAAATAGTGAAGTTTGTTCTTCTTACAAACTTATCGCGCGACATACACTTCATTTTGTAGTCAGTGTGATAGCCGACTAATAATATTATTCGTAATACTTACTTGGAGAGAAAAGTAACCTAATTAGTCGAAATCTCTTACGTCCGTTTTTTAAAGACTTCTCTGGGATCAAGAAGTAACGTTGGTAGAAACTAAAATAATATTGTTATTTTGGTTTTCGATTATTGATTTGATTGAGTAACGATATTTGAACCTTGATTGCACCTAGTTGTTTATTCTGTGATCATTCTCTTATGATATAAGGTTACTCGAACTAGATCAAGGATCGAAAAAGTTCAGATTTTATTTTTAGATCTGAAGATAGGCTTGTGATTATCCATAGTTAACAGACTCTGTTATATGCGTAATTGATCATAAATGAATCAAGTTACTGGTGCAGGTACAATGAAGATCGAAGATTTGAAGACAAGAAGATTTCAGACTGGTTTCTGATCTCTGTGATTATACTTCGCGTACGCTTGATTGGCTGAGATCCAACAAGTTAGTTGATCTTTGATAAACTTCCATAACTTATTGCGCATATCGACGATCTATCATATGGTGGTTCTCTTCAGGATCTGAATGCGATATCTTGTGAACTAAGATTTGATTATCTCGATAATCTAGATCCTGGTTGATCTAAAACGATACAAAGGAGCTTATGATTTTAAACAATACCCTTTGTAAAACTCAACATATATCTCTAATTTATTTCTTGAGATTTAAAATGGTTACCGAATACAGATTGCTCCTTTAACATTTTGGAATACGATCCAAAGGAGTTGAGTGCTAGAAGTATTCATAGCAGATGAATCAACTTAAGATAGCAGACTCTATCCTAGGATTCACGTGCATTGACCATATTGGTAGTAGGCACAAGAATAATGAAGGACCTATATAACTTTAAGTTAGTTTACTTGGCCTCAACTATATTGATTTGGTAGTAGTATTTGTATAACGGCTTAATTATGAGAGTACTCAAAACTACACTAGGTGTTGGGGTTTTTCTGTATTTGCGATTTCCTCGTTGACAAAATCTTGTCGTGTTATTTAATTTATTTCTATATTATTTAGCTTGTATTTATAACTAAAGTAAATACACTTGTACATTAATTGTCACTTGGTCTGATCCCTTTATTAGTTCAGTCCGGACTAACCCTGTTCCAAGTGGACACCTTGTTAAAATAATTTTTTTACTGATTGTTGCTTAAAGGAGATTTGTAGTGATCTACACTACAAGTTGGCCTCAAGAACAACTCAAATCGTCACATAGAGAGATAAAAACGAAACTAGGATTCTTAGATTCAATAATTCGATAGCAGCCACAAACAACATGGAAGGAAATATAAAGATAAGTCAGGATTGGCACACGCGCCATCCTCACAGACACCACCTAATAATTACCAGCGACACTTAACGGTAAATAACTTAAGAAATAATTGAAATATAGTTATTAAGGCACCTAGATGTAGGTAGCCCTTAGCTGGGACATGAAAAATTCCCACTCCTTCAAGAGATCCTTTTCCTCAAGGATGAGATTTTCAAATTGCTTTGCCATAAAGTGCTTGTCTTCCCAAGTTGCTTCTTTTTCAGTCATGCCCTCCCACTGTACTAATACCTGTATTACCTCCTGATGATTCTTCTTGATATTTCTGAAGGCTAAGACTTTTAAGGGTACCACCTTAATGTTTCCAGCTGAATCAGTGACAGGTAACTGAGTCTAAGGAACTGATCCTTTACCAATCTTAAGCTTGAGTTGTGAAACATGAAAAGTGGAGTGAATCTTAGAACTAGCTGGAAAGTCCAACTTGTAAGCAACAACCCCCCACTTTAGCCAACACTTGATATGGTCCATAAAACTTAGTAACAAGCTTTAGATTCATCTCAGCTGGACTGAAGTTTGTCTATATGGTTGCAATCTTAAATAGACCCAGTCTCCCACTTCAAAGGATCTTTCAGACCTCTTCTTATCAGCTTGTTGTTTGATCTTGTGTTGTGCCATTTCCAATGCCTCTTTTAACATCTGACTTATCGTTTACCTTTGTTGTAAATAATCTTCTACTGCAGCATGAACTCCATCTTGAGAAGACAAAATTCCAAATTGAGGAGGTGCAAATCTATACAGGGCTTGGAATTGTGTCAACTTCAAACTAGTATGGTAGGAAGTATTATACCACCATTCCGATAATGACAGCCATGTGACCTATTTACTAGGTTTGTAGCTGGTCATACATCTTGGGTAAGTTTCTAAGCAAGCATTGACTCTCTCTGTCTGTCCATCTGTCTGAGGATGGTAAGAAGTGCTCATGTGTAGGGCAATTCCCAGCTTTGCAAATAGGACTTGCCAGAAATTACTCATAAATACACTATCTCTGTCAGATAAAATTGACATTGGTAACCCATGTAACTTAAAGACGGTGTCAATGAATACCTTGGCTACTGAGGATACAATGTATGGATGGCTGAGAGCTAAGAAGTGATTGTATTTGGTGAATCTGTCTAGCACTACTAAGATCACTGTCCTCCCTTCAGATTTTGGTAATCATGTGATGAAATCCATATTAATATGCTCCCATGTTGTGTCTGGTATTGGTAATGGTTGTAACAGCCCTGCTGGTAATGTGTTGAAACTTTTATGCTGCTGGCAGAGGTCACATTCTTGCAAAAATTTCAAAATCTGTTGCTTCATCCCACTCCAGTAAAAATATAATTTGTCCCTCTGGTAACTATCTTGGGAGCCTAAGTGTCCTCCAATAGCTGATGTATGCACTGCTTCTAATTTATTTTGCGTAAAACCACCATTTCTACCAACATAAATTCTATTTTTGAACCTCAGAATCCCTTGTTGGTAGTTATAATCCTTCACAACATCATCTTGAATGAGCAACTTGGAGATGATGTCCTTTGCCAGTAGATCTTCTGCATAAATTTGTTGGATTTCCTCTAGCCAAGTTGGTTGCACCTGAGTTATAGCATGACAACTGGAGTCTTCAATTAATACCACTCTGGACAATGCATCAACGACCTTATTGTCAGTACCCTTTTTGTATCTCATCTCATAATTATAACCCAAAAGTTTGGAGAGCCATTTTTGTTGTAGAGTTGTATAATTTTCTACTTCTAAAAATATTTAATACTTTGGTGGTCAATGTAAATAATAAGCTGACTTCCCATTAAGTATGTCCTCTACTTAGTAACTGCAATGACTACTGCCATAATTTCTTTTCCATATGTTGAGAGAGCTAAGAATCTGGTTCCCATTACTTTGCTAAAATATGCAATAAGCCTCTTGTCCTGCATCAAAACAACTCCAACTCCATTGCCACAAGTATCAGTGGACAACTCAAAGTGTTGTGAGAAGTCTGGTAATATGAGAATGGGAGTAGTTGTCACAGCTTCCTTCAATTATTCAAATTCCAGTTGTGCTGCTTCATTCCAAAGAAAGTTATTCTTCTTAAGTAAGTCAGTTAGAGGCTTACAAATCAGCCCATAGCCTCTTACAAACTTTCCGTAGTACCATGCGAGACCTAAAAATCCCCTCAATTCCTTGATAGTCTTAGGAGTAGGCCATTTCTTCATACAAGAAATCTTCTCAGGATCTGCAGCTACACCGTCTCCACTTATGATGTGTCCTAAGTACTCAATCTGTGGTTGTCCAAAGGAGAATTTGCTTAGCTTGGCATACAATGAATGTTCTTTGAGGAGAGACAATGTGGAAGTAAAATGTTGCTGATGAGTCTCCATGTCAGGGATGTAGATCAAAATGTCATCAAAGGAAACTAAGATGAACTTTCTTAGAAATGGCTTGAACACATCATTCATTAAGGCTTGTAAACTGGCAGGTGCATTAGTGAGTCCAAAGGGCATCATTAGAAATTCATAGTGCCCTTGGTGACTTTTAAAAGCAGTTTTGTGAGTATCTGAGATTGTTACCCTGATTTGATGGTACCTTGCTCTTAATCAATCTTAGAAAACACACTTGACCCTTTTAACTCATCTAGCAGCTCATCTATCACTGGAATTGGATACTTATCCTTTAGAGCTAGCACTATGGAGAGGGATATGCCTCCCTATCCCTCAAAACCCAAAAAAAACATCTACTATGGTCTCCTAAATCTAGTGTAGGGAAGGGATGGTCACATGTCTAGTTCATTAACTTTCCTGTAATCTACATAGAATATCCAACTTCCATCTTTCTTTTTAACTAACAGAATTGGTGATGAGAAGGGAATGTGACTTGGCTTGATAATTCCAGCTTTTAACATTTCCTGAACCAACTTCTCTACTATCTCCTTTTGTACATAAGGGATTCTGTAAGGTCTTTGGTTGGGAGGAGTTGAAAGAGGTTTTAGAGGAATATGATGGTCATGGATTCTGGTTGGAGGTCGAGTGTTAGGTTCTTTGAATACTGACTCTAATGATGTGAGAATAGGCTTGAAGGGTTCAGGTATGGAAGTGTCTAAGTCAATAGCTCTGAGTGAGAATAAATGCCATATGAATACTTGTTTCTTCTTCTCATTTTTTAGAAGCTTGTTGCATTCTTCTCCTGTCATTAAAGAAATGCTTGGAGAATCTGACATTCCAGTTAACTCAATATTTTCACCCTCCTTATTGAAAGAAATTGAGAGTTTTAAAAAATCAAATTTCACAGGGCTAATAATTTTCATCCAGTCTACTGCTAAGACCATATCACAACCACCTAGGGGTAATAATCTCAGATCAAAACCAAACTGATGGCCTTGCATACTCCATGAAAACTTTGAACATTTAGCAGTACTAAGTCGCTTATTCCCATCAGCAACAACTACTTGGAATGCAGGAGTAGGTTCAATACAATAACCACATACTCTAGCTACTTCAGGATCTAATAAACTGTGGGTACTTCCATTGTCTATCAATATGGTGAGTGACTTTCTGTTTCTAGACTTGCCTTGAATTTTAATAGTATTATGTGAAACAGTGGGGGTATAACAACCTCACCCAATATTTCGCTTAGCAATATGTATGGACTAACTCCAACATACTTTTAAGAGAATGAACTAGACAGTCAGACTTAATCTTAAGAAAAGTATATCAAGGAGTTATATCTCAATTTATCGATTCAATACTAACTCAAGAAAATAGGAATCTGCGAGTTAAATACAAGAGAAATTAACTTGAAAGGTACCAAAGACCAATGTTCAAGGATCAATCAATTTCAATCAACAACCAAAGGTTGGATTTACCAATTGATCGATTCAACGCATAACCTGTGATTTTTGAATTATATAAAAAAATATAATGCATAAAAGAAATAACACAAACGCAAGAAGTTTTGTTAACAAGGAAACCACAAATGCAGAAAAACCCCGAGATCTAGTCCAGATTGAACACACACTTTATTAAGCCGCTACAGACACTAGCCTACTACAAGCTAACTTCGGTCTAGACTGTAGTTGAACCCCAATCAATCTCATACTGATTCAAGGTACAGTTGCGCTCCTTACGTCTATGATCCCAACAGGATACTACACACTTGATTCCCTTAGCTGATCCCACCCACAACTAAGAGTTGCTACGACCCAAAATCGAAGACTTTAATAAACAAATCTGTATCACACAGAAAAGTCTACAGGAATAGATAAATCTATCTCCCGCAGAAATACTTACGATTTTTTGTTCCGTGAGTTTTTGTTCCGTATTTTTATAAATCACGGTGAACATGAACCAATTGATATACCGTACTTATATTCCCGAAGAACAACCTAGAAATATCAATCACCTCACAATAATATTAATCGACTAGCGAAACAAGATATTATGGAATCACAAACGATGAGACGAATATGTTTGTGACTACTTTTCTATCTTGCCTATCGGGGAAATTAATCTCGAGCCAATTTTACAATTGTACTCAATACGATAGAAACAACAAGATCAGATCACGCAACTACAAAGAAAATAGTTGGGTCTAGCTTCACAATCCCAATGAAGTCTTCAAGTCGTTAACCTATAGGGTCTTGATAGAAACCTAAGGTTAAAGGAGAATCGACTCTAGCTTATACAACTAGTATCACACAGAAGGTGTGGGGATTAGGTTTCCCAGTTGCTAGAGTTCTCCTTTATATAGGCTTCAAATCAGGGTTTGCAATCAATGCTACATTGGTAACAAAGCATTCAATATTCACCGTTAGATGAAAACCTGATTAGATTCAAGCTAATATCTTTCAACCGTTATATCGAATATTATCTTGTTATAAACAAATGAAATGCACGTTCATTTAGGTTTGTGTAACCGTACCTAAACGTGTACACCTAGTTGGTTCAACAGTAGTTGACCAATGGTTAGCCATATGAGCACTTTCATATCAACCTTATTCATCTTCACCATAACTAGTTCAAATGACTCATAAGAACTAGTTAGAGAGTTGTTCAATTGCTTAGATCTCATAGAAGTATATAAGACACAATCGAAACAAAAACGATTTTGATTCACTCGAATCGATTCATGAACATTATAGGCACGGTTTGCAAATACGCATTCCTTAGTTTATATATGTCTTAGTTCACGAATAAACCGTTTTTAGAAAATAACCCACTCAAGTATGCACACCAGTACGCATATTTAAGTACCCGGATTGAGTTTGTTTTTAGTTCACAAACTCCAGCAGAAATTCACGGGATGTAAACTTCCGGCAGTACGCGTACGGATACGCGAACTTAGCTTCCGGACATCCTGAACGAGTAAAGTACGCATACTTTAGTTCAAGGATTTTGGACTTACACAAGTATGATTTCACATACAATGTTTATATCCATTCAAGGTTATATATTCTAAACTCTAATTTCAATCATTGAAACATTCTTAGAGGATGTTAAATAGAGGTTATTCACACACTATTTTTCATCAAAGCGATTATCAAGATATTGAAATAATCAACATGACTTTCGTCACTTGTAAAGATGAACTTGGCCAAAGCGAAAGCTTACCAACACATATTTCGAGAAATAGATAAGCGAGATAAACTCGTCTCGAAATAGCAAAGGTGTATAATCGAAGTCTATATAGCAATACGACTTTTATCTCAAGATAGGAGATAAAATAGATATACTTTTGAGTGATAGATAAGTTCAAGTCTCCACATACCTTTTTGTCGATGAAGTTCCACCAGTTCCTTGAGTAGTTTTTCATCTTTGCATGATGAACGCCGTGGAGTCTAGAGCTCAACTACACTTTCTATTCTAGTCCTAAACTTAGCTATAAGTAGACTAGAAATCAAGACTTATAGTTTAGGAAACTAAACTTGACAAACAAGCTTGATATGACAACGCTTGCGAGTTCGACCGAGCAGTGCTCTAACATTATGAGAGATACTACCTGAGAAAGCATGCAATGATATTTCAACATCTTCTTCAACTAATTCATGAATAAGAGGTGAGCTTCCAGGTGACTCCTTTTCAGATTGTGCAAGGTCTTCTTCATCAACATCTAACATAAACAACTGTTGCTTAACACATTTGTGACCCTTACTGAAAATTTCATCACAGTTATAACACAAGCATCTCTCCCTTCTAGACCTCATTTCTGCATAAGATAATCTTTTAATTGGGGGTAATCTTGGACTGGTGGTATTACCTTGTCTTGGTGATGGAGTACTTGACTTTGGAGAAGTCACAATATCCCTATTATTGTTAGGAATATGTAGAGGAGGTAACCTGCTAGCATCTTTATTTCTCTTAGCAGTAGTCTCTAAAAGTGCTTATTGCATTCTGGCTAAGTGAATGGATTGTATCAACCCAATTGGGCTAAACATTTGCACAACTATCCTCAATTCCTCCTTCAACCCACTGATCCAACTGGAAGTAAAGTATTCTTCAGGGAGATATTTATTTTTGGCAATCATTAATGCTTTCAGCTCCTCAAATATTTCTTGATACTCTAGCACTGTACCAGTTTGGCTCAGTTTGTTGAATTCACCCACAATGTCATCATGACCCAACTCCTGAAATCTAGAGGTGATATCAAGGATGCACTCCTCCCAAATTATTACTTCTCTACCCTCCTGATAATCTTGGAACTAAACATCAGCTCTATCTTCTAGGTACAGGGAAGCCATGTGTACCTTTTGTTCTTCATCCATAAGATGGAGTTGAAAGTATTTCTTACATTTTCTAATCCAAGATATATGATTAACTCCTACAAATCTAGGAAAATCAACCTTTGGCTTATGATGATGTGAATACTGATTGGAGAAAATAGAGTTATTATCACCTCATGTGTTCGATCTACCATTAAAATTTGATCCTGATGGTTGAATAACAGATTCCGCCTCTGGTGCTGCTTTCCTAATAGCTTTATCCACCTCTTGAGCTATGATAGCTCCAATACCAGAAACAGTTTTCACCAGTTAAGCTATATCTGAAGAATTCTTTACTTGTACTTCCTATTGCCTTTTTAGAGGCGCAGCTGCTTTTTCCTGAGTTCCCTCCTGGTTTTTGATGAAGGTTGTAACCCTCTTGTTAAGATCATAAAACTCTTTTTGGTTCACCATTGTAACAGGTCACCCAGATTGAGTGCTCTGATACCAATTGTAGTGATCTACACTACAAGTTGGCCTCAAGAACAACTCAAATCATCACACAGAGAGATAAAACGAAACTAGGGTTCTTAGATTCAATAATTCGATAGCAGACACAAACAACAGGGAAGGAAATATAAAGATAAGTCAGGATTGGCACACGCTCCATCCTCATATACACCACCTAATAATTACCAACGACACTTAACGGTAAATAACTTAAGCAATAATTGATATATAAAGTTATTAAGGCACCCAGATGTAGGTAGCCCTTAGCTGGGACATGACAAGATTATACAAGGTGGATCTAGAATATGTTGTATATCGAAAAGGTTGTGGTGTACTTGGTTCCCCCGTTATTTCAATTGGTATTAGAGCGGGCAAACAAGAAAAGATCTAAAAATCTGGGTTTGGTGCGATCGAACCTATAAACCTTGAATTTAAAAATGTTTATGGAAGAACTTAAGAATCACTATGTTAGTATGAAAGTTGGGTATGTTGTTGCATATACATCTCATTCTCGAGATAAGATATCTAAAAGGAAATATTCGATGCCCGATTTTGATATCGAAAGAGATGATGAAAGAAAGTTGGCCAAATCCTTAAAGCCTATTAGTTTTCAGTCCACCAAGGTTAAAAAATTAAAAGTGGAAAATAATACTCTTAGACAGGTAATCAGAGAAAATGACATGCAACTAAATAATCCAGCCGAAGAGAACAAGTGTCTCTCAGTTAAAGTACAAGTTCTTGATAAAGCTCTCACTCAAGAACAAGGGTTTCAAAATAATATATTGACTAATATATCTGTTATAATTTATCGGATTGTGATATTGAGCCTAGTTTTGTTAGGTCTGAAACAGATCATGATTCTCTTGGTAAAGGTTTACAACCTGCTACAATCATTAAGTCAGGTTTTTTTTTTTTTTTTGGTTTTCCTCTATCTACTACTATTATTGACCATCCAAAATCTAATGCAAAGGGAACTGCGAATCGATCTTGAAGGGAAGATCATAAGGAACATAACTTTCAGTCAGTTGATAAGAAACTAGTGATACTTAAAAACTATCTTGTGAAAGTGTTAAAATAAGAATCTTGTTGTAAAGTTCTGAAAGATCATTCTGTAGTAAAAAAAGTATCCAAATCCCAAACGAAACATGTTAACTCTGAAGATCATGGTAAAAAGTTGATAATCTCTTTTGGAAAAAGATTCCTCCACACTCATGTCAGAACAATTGTGATTCACATGAAGGTTTATCACCTGTGGAAAATATCCAAAATAAATGAAAAAAGAAAGATTATATCAATAAGAAAATCAATCAGAAATTGGTTCTGAAAAAGCCTGTAATAGCTTTTGATGAGAGAAGTGAAATCTGTCATAAGAAAATCCTTAAAATTAGAAAATCATACAAAAATATCATCTATAGAATAAAAAAGTGATCTTAAGGTTCTAGATATCTCTTGTTTCAGATCATATATTACTAATGATCCTCCTTGTAGCATCTCAAAGAAAGATCAAAGTGGAAAGATGAAAGACAATTGTATTAAGCAGAAGTCCTTAAAGGGAAAATTATTAGAACACTGCTCGTTCGAACTCATAAGTTTTTCTATCTTAAGCTTGTTGTCAATGTTAGTTGCACAAGACTATATCTTTATTTCTAGTCCACATAAGTCAAGTCTCAGACTAAGATTAAAGTTCGGTAGTTAAGTATCATACATCACTGAATAACCCTCGAATATTGAAGACCGTAGATCAAACAAAGACAAATTGGAACTGCATCAACAAAGAGGTATCTGAAGAGTAAACCATTCTATTTACCCACAAGTACTACCATTCTATTTGTATGAAGATATGTCGTATAACTTCCAGTAGATTTAATATTACAAAGAAGAAGTTGTCAGTCAAGCTTGTCGTATTAAACATCTCCAAATATGATTCAAGCAATGGATGTTCATTTTTCCTTAGCAATCTTAGTTCGAAACAATTTATTATTCAAGAACTATTTTTGTTGATCATTTAAAAATTTCCGAAGCAATGTTATTTATATCTATGTCAATTGGGAATATTTCAAACATCAAAAAAAGAATTTTCAGAACTACTGGAATCTGGACTTAGGGTAGATACACATACCTAGTACGCGTACCATGGATATATGAAGTTCCGGAACATAGGTAGGTATTCTTACCCAATATGCGTACCATGGTGTTCTGAATTCGTAAATAGGGAGAGATACGCATGCCCATTAAAGGTACCTAAATAGCCTGATTTCGTGAATAACATTAGGGTACAAATACCTAGTACGCGTACCTTGGCCATCTGAATTCCGAACTGGTTCATAGGTACGCGTACCCTCGCATACCTACTCAGTATGGATTAACAGATGCTCATGAACTATTTCATAAATATGTTTAGGATTGTTAAAACTCTCATGAACAAATCTAAGACATATTTGATCACTAAAACACCTTGTGTGTGCACATCACGAGTCAAGTCTTAAGTGTTTAAATGAACACTATATTGCTTATTAGTTCTTAAGGCATACTCTCCATGAACTTTCATTATACACGGTACCATTACTCCAGACCATAATGTATAATCTTTTATGTACTTTCAAGAAAAACTTCTCACATGGTTACATGAACTCCTAACAAGAGTTTCATCTTAACAAAGAAAATGTTTGCTTGAATTTCAAGTTATCTTAGTTTGAATAATAAACAACCCTAGTCTTGAAAGTCTATAAGTAGAGAGGCTCAATCAACTGGGAAATTCAATCCGTGAAACTTATATGTTTTTTTTGTTTGATAGAGTTTTCCTATATGAACCTAGGTTTCTTCCAAGAAACATAATTATGTTTACGACTTAAAGATTTCACTTAGGGATTTGTGAAGCCAGGTTTGACTATCTTACCTTGATAGACCGTGTAACCTGATTTTTCTCTTTCTGTTATCGAGGTTGTAATAATCTCTTCAGGAACTAGATAGATAAAAATCATAAATTTATCTTCGTATTAGACTTTGTGATTCCAAAAAGATAGTGTTAATGGTTGAAAACGATTTGATGGTTTTTGAGGAAAAGTGGAGAGACGAGCAATCGGTCTCTCGAACGAGAAAATTGGTTAAACCTTTTGCAAACAGATGCACTGAACGGAGTGCTTTGAGTTCGACATATCAATATATATGAATCCGGCCTAAACCAAGACAATAGCCGTTCCAGAGTCAATTCGGTCACAAAGACGGATACGGGTCGATCTGTAGGAGGGAAGCTGAGAATTGTGTGAGATCAATGATGATCGAGGATTGTGGATGTGTTGTAGACTTCTGAAAGTTTTGTGAACTTTTGAATTTATATAAGATAAATTATGAATGATTGAATTCTGCTTTGTTGAGAGTTCTTGTTCAGATGAGAATTCTTGTTGTTCAATTGTAGATTCATAAACCTATTTATATTGCAAGAATAGTAGACACATTGATCCCCAGTAAGTGTAACGGTTGCTAGAGTGAAAGAGTGAGAAAGTGGAAAATCGTGGTTAAACCAGTTCCACGTGTGTGGGAGAATTGGTTAATTGTCCATCGACTACTTTGCTAACTTCTTCAACTGCTTGCACGACTTACTCACATTTCTCATCGTGGTTATACACACATACCGTAGGACGCCATACAAAACCCTAGTGAATATCCCCCCCATGTGACATGATTGATGTCTCATGAATGTGGAGTCTGCAAGGCAGACGTGTATTTAATTGGTCAATTGTTGACTTGACTAGACATGAGTCTTATCCTTGATGAGTCGAGCATAATGAACGAATGTAGTATGCTCTAAAACTGATGGATTTAGCATAAGGTGTATGCTGAGACAAAATGATGGACATACGTTGAGTCTTGATGAATTGTGATATATCATTTTACCAGTTGAGGTGGAATAATGTTTTGATAATTTGGATTGAAGCGCGTCCGATGAGATTGCTCAATCATAGAACTGTTCTGATATGTCGATCATTTGACTGGAAATCATACGTTGCTGAGTTATGAGTTATCTAGCGTGCTCATTCCTGATCTAATATGTCATGACTGGTCGAATGACAAAGTAGGAATCAGAGTGTTGGATTCGATGTGAATATTGAATAGTCGTCTGTTCAAACCATGTTGCTCAGTCGAGCAAAAATGTTGGTAGCAGGACCGAACACTAAATATAAGCTAAGATATTGATTGCTGGATCAATATATAAAAGTTATCGACTTCATCGAATTATCGTAAATTCTAAACCCTAATTTTGGAGAACTCTGGATCCTGGAGATGGAGAGTTGTCCAACGTGGGTGGATAAATATCGATCAACCAATAGGCATGAGAGCCGACCATTGGTGGTGGATGGTCGTCCGAGCGTGCAGAGGAATTTCCCTGAATGAGGATTAATTATTGGAGAATTGTGAGAATACGAATTATTATTAAATAATAATGAAGAGACGTGGGACCGACCGTCCAAGTCCGGTCATGGTGGTGCACGTGCCACCATGACCCTCACACATGCATTCCTGAGAATTTTAGGTATTTTGTTGCTCATTTGAGCAATATTTTGGATTTTCAGAAGAGTTTGATCTTGACTGAAACTCTTATTTTTTGCTTGAATGAGCAAGTATGACTTTTATCACCAATATTTTAAGAATTTTAAAATAATTATATTATAATATTCATCATGAGAAGCCCGGACGGTCGTGGGATCATTTGAATTTTTTTGGCTTTTTTTGGAGATTTTAGCAATATCGGAGAAATATGAAAGCCAAAAGTTTGCTCAAACGAAGGAGTTTCATGAGATGAGAGAAGCAATAATAATGAAATAAGTAATTGGAGAGGCGTTGGACCGGCCATGGACGGCCGTCCGGTGACGCTCTTCCAACTGCATAAATAACATTCGAAAAGGGGGAATGTCGTGTCCTTTTTAGGGAATGGAGGATCTAGTTGAATGCTAGAAGATCTTATAAAAATAAAAGTGTGAAATAGATGTTTTTTAGATAGTTTATTTCATGGTTTTGCATAAAATAACAATTCCATCATTTTAAACTGGTTCTTACCTCCTGCAACTTACTTGGTTGTCATAAGTTTCTTATATTGGTTCTTGCACGTCAACATTAGACTAATTGGGTTTCTAAGGATTGAACAATGATTATATACTTAAATGATTGAATTTCATAACAGTTATCTGTTTAACTCATGGTCAAACAATCCAAAGTCAATCTTACAACCCAAACTCAAAGTGATGCCAAATTAACCTAAGGTTTCTTTTTTGTTTGTTTAAAAAATGTCTCTTTAAAATACTCTCAGTTCTCGTGTATATAATTATTTATCATATAATGACCTGAACCTTTATCGATCCTTGACCACTGTGGTTATCCGATAATGTGGGATTTTTAAAGGGTATCGTTGCGGTCATCCATCAGCAGATTCCCAGAAATTCGCACATCTCTGGATTAACTGCAAAGTTTTTTTGCCAACTGTGGACCCAATTGTTCTGAAAATAAAATGAAAAACCATTACCTAATTTTTTTTTATTTGGCGAACCCTACCTGCAGAGCGGGGTATTGCAATACTCCCACCTTAAATTGAGCCTTCCTCCGCTCCAGAATATATTCAAATCCAGATTGCTGACGTTACGTGCCACTCATGAGACTAGTACGTAACCCGAACAATCCAGTGTAATATCTTACCCTCAATAGGAGAAAACACACTTCTTCTTGATTCTTCAATTTGTGATAAAATTGAAAAATTTCCTAGCTATTGTCTTATATTTTCTTGCTCTTCCATATCAACAGTTGTAGGACTTCGTCTCAAATGTAAATCCCATTCGTCATGTATAGAAGCAAATATCGGCTATACTTTTGTTCTTCTTTGAGTTGATCTTGTACAAATTTGGATATGAGTATTTCAAGTTACAATAATCTTCCGCTTATCCAAAATTTAGTTAATTTACCATCAACCAATTGAATCTTAGTATTTATCTTTAAAGATATATTTGCATATCAAAATTCCCTTCCACTTGCCTTTACCATGAGGCTAGCTAAACAAGAATTATAAATACTAAAATTCTGGGTTTTGAGAGGAACCTTTATTACACATTTCTAGGTTTTTCTCCATCCTTGAGATGACCTTATTCCAGCTTGACGTGTTTCATACACTTACACCAGTTGGAAGACACAAGTATGTAACTGAAATTAATACATTGTTGCAACCCGAGATTTCAAGCTTTACGCTATTGTGTCAGCGCCAACACAACACTAGAAATTGAGATCTTACAGGGCCTTTCTGAGGCAGTGCAGGGTGTGCGGCCGCATGGGGTTATGTCCAGTGCTTTTTTTAGGATAAATCAAACCCTTCTCCAACCCCATAACTTATGTATATTTCTCTTTTTTGTTTTGACTCAGTTCCATACCTTGTTTATCTAGGGATTTTTTGGATAAATCAGACCTTTCTCCAACCCCATAATTGTGCATATTTCTCTTTTTTTGTTTGACTCAGTTCTAGACCATGTTTAGCTATTATTACTCTCTCATTTTTCTAGGACCTTGTCCAAAGTCCAATTTCCAATTCATTCACTATTTTGTTATAAACAAACGTTTTCCTTAGAACTATCGAGATTTGAACATTATGTATATTCTCTTTTTTTGTTTGGTTAAGTTCTAGACCTTGTTTAGCTATTATTACTCTCTCATTTTCTAGGACCTTGTCCAATTTCCAATATCCAATTCATTCACTATTTTGTTATAAGAGAACATTTTCCTTAGAACTAACGAGATTTGAACAGGTAACCTCTGAGTTGTAATAGGATTTACTCATCCACTAAGCTACACATTTCTGGCTGATATATATATTAAAGCATACATTGTATATAAGAAAGAATATTAGGTTACAACTTTGCGTGGGTTTGTGGTACCCACAGAGTCATGGAAAATGATTTGACTAATAAAAATGAAATTTGCTGGTCTCAAATTTTTGTTGATAGATTTCCCATTTGACTTCCATCCGCCGCATGATAATTAAGCCATGCCATCTGTCGCCTGGTTCCTTCTCGGTAATTACATTGGATAGCTGCTTGCGAAATTTGTTGCATCCTATTTTTTATTTCATTGACCATACTCGCGATGTACGACAATGGAGCAATAGGTGATGTGATGAATCGGAGAAGATTTTCCGAGTCCGTCTCAAATAGGACATGCTGCCAGTTCCTCTCCGTTGCTGTTCTGGATGCTGGGAGCAGATCCCAAGTTTCCATTATTAAGGAAGTCGTAATTCCAAGAGGTTGAGCCAGCACCATCACAACTCGTGCTTCTGAATCTCTGCAGATTAATCCTGCACCTACATAACCTGGATGGCCTCTAGACGCCCCATCAGTGTTGTTCTTTATCCAGTTTAGGTTTGGGTTGGACCATCTCACATAGATTGTTGATGTCCATTGGATGCTTCCTGAAAGATTAGGTATCAGAGAGTTACCTTGTAAAACCAGAGGTGATGATTTTAATGCCTCAGAATATTCATGTTGTTGTTTTATGGCGCAAGCTATAATTTCATCTGATGTTGATTGCTTTTGTATGTGGACCATATCATTTCTAGTCAACCATAAGGTCCAAAATAGAAAGTAGAGTGAGGATATGCAATGCGTTAATGTAGATTGTTCTAAGAGTTTGTGAATGCTTGTCTGCAAAGTTATGGTGATTTTGGTGCATGGTTTGGTTGGAGGAAGGTGTGTTTGATATCTGAGTAAGTAAGGTGTTCCAAGCTGCAACTGTTATTGGGAAGTGAAGAAGCATGTGGTTCGCCGTTTCTTGACTAGTGTTTCAATTTGGACAAATCTCAGAATTAGTCATATGGATGTGATGTAGGATGGAGAAGGTTGGTATGTATTTGTTTATTGCTTTCCACAAGAAAAACTGAATTTTTGGTGGACACGGTAATGTCCACAAGAATTTGGTATCTGGGAGGGGTTTTTTAGATGATTGATCAACTCGATGGGTTAGACATTTGTATCCGAAAAATGTAGTGTGTTTACCAGATTTTGAATGGGGATGTACAATTTTTTCCTGGGTATTATCTTTGGGCAGGTGGATGTTTAGGATTTTTGGGCTGCGAGATGAGGGAGACTGTTTTTTTTCTTTCTTGAATCCAGTTATGCGAGATCGGATCTGTTTATGGGTGAAAACTATTTCTGCTGATTTGGTAATTTTGGGTGTGTGTGGATGAGAAATGAATCTAAACCCTAAACAAATGCAGTGCACGGAAGTGCTTTTGATTCGAGAGATCAATTTATACAATTCTGGCCTAAAACAAGAATTAGTCGTTCCAGACTTGCTTCGGTCACAAAGTGAAGGAGATGGGGTTGATATTAGGGAGGGAAGCGAATAAGGTGTTGAGATTATGAAGGTGTTGGATATTTATGACTTGTATCAGAATGTTGAACTGGCTTGCACAATGTAAGCTGTCAGCTCTGGTGTTTTTTGGATACTGTGACAACACTTGTTTTTTTTTTGTGCTCGTCTCTTGTGTTTTTGGAAATAGGTTGAGGAACCTATTTATACAAGTCATTGAGCGCAACCCTCAGCTCATAGGAAGTGGAGGAAGTGAAGTGATGGAGTAGTGGGGTCGTGTAGAAGTGTTACACGATCATGTTTTTGCCCACTTCCCTTATCACTGTTAACCGTCCGTCTTTCCCTGACACGTTCTTGTAATGGCGCGTTGCACGCTGCACGCTGTAAACCGCCAGACAATTACCCCAGTAAGTATCCCCTAGTTTGTGACATGCTTGATGTCTCGAATGAGTGGATCGTGGGACCCACATGAAGTAGCATACGATGCTAGGTTAAATAACTGAGTTATTTAGGAAATCGATATTCATGAAATATCGTGTATACTCTATGCATGTAATGTATCGAATAAAATCAATATGTATGAAGTATCATTGTTTTACAGCTTGACCAAATAATTCGCGGATCAAGCGCCTTAAAATAGCATCACGTCCAAGCATCTTCGAGTGATTGTTTAAAGGCTGCTTGGGAGAGCCATGCTTTGGTCGGTCACTCCCTGTGTAAGAGTGGCGAACGGTGATCATTGAAATGCTTTATTGGTCGTCTAGCTTTTAACCTAGGTTATCCAATCATGCTAGCAAAGTTGGACGAACGAGATGGTTTGCGACTCTCATTTGCGACCGTTGATGGAATTTTAGGGTTTTTAAGAGGTGCGCAAGCACCACTCTTTTGCTCGATCGAATTCAAGCATGGATGCCATTTTTGGTGGGACCGACCAGGCATGCATGTAGACGGCCTTCCGGTGTACAGGTCTATGCCGTCTCGTCTCACGAAGGTACGATCTAGGCCACTCAATTTGACCGGCAAAGGTGAGTGGTTGATATCGGTTTCCGGCAGAAATCCATTGCCGCAAAGGATTTGGAAGCTGCACGACATGCCACTTTTGAGCATGCATTTCGAGGCGCTCGACCATGGTTGTCCTAGGCCGATCGGTCACACGCATAGTAGGCCCACGGTGATCTCGTTGATACTCTCTGGACTTCTTAAGTCCGCATCTACACCCTCCATATAAGCTAGCGTAGATGGATGGTCCTGATCAAACTGCGACACATATGTTATGCCGCAACCTTATTATGGTTTAAAACGGTCACGCACGCATGGTTTTGGCTAATCGATTTTGCAGGTTAGGCTTTTCCTTTGGAGAGGTCGATCATGTGAGGTCCATGTTGGGCCGACGGTGAACATATATGTACTTGTTCGATGGCTCTAGGCGCGATCTAAGCCATCCAAATATGCAGGCGAAGTTGGATGGTTGTGATCGACTTAAGACGCTAGTGGAGTTCCCACGATCCTTTAAGCATCACGTCTTCCTCACTTCGAGCAAGCGTTACTTGCTATAGAGCTAGGTCGTGAGAAAACCGATCAGGTGGGTGAGGAGTGGGCCCGTTAATGCGTGCATTAGCGCTTCACTGATCAATCGTGGGATGATCAAAGTCGTCCAACCAGGCTGGTGAAGTTGGACGGTCGTGATGACTTTAACACTGCCTTGAACAGTCTAAGCTCGTCGAGCTTCTTCCAAAGCAGCGCAACCACCCTATTTTAGGGTTGGCGTTTGACGTGTTGGGAGGAGTTCGTTTGATTTTCGACCGGCTAGGGCATAAGTGGGCCCACTGGTGGTCATCACGATGCTCGCCTACTCTTGCCAGGGTTTGGCTAGGCTTGTTAAATTGCGTGACCAACTTGTGTGGCCGCAATCGTTTCTGAGACTGATTTGGACAGTCTAGATTTCTCTTAAGAAAATTAAGCATGTTCGATCGGGCTAACCAAAGCGCGTCGATGCGAGACTCTCTCTGTCAGAGAAAATGGTGTATCCTGTGTGGATATTTCATGTATGTCTCAATATTGGCATGGAGATTCGTGTTACTCTGCTGAAAGTGAACACTCAGTCGTCATGTCATGCTAGTAATGAGAGTTCGGCTAGGAACAACATATGAAATACCAGGCTAATCATGCATTAATTAATAATATTTTTTGAAAAGGGCAAAGTTATTATTGATTGAACTTCATCAGGAATGAAGTAACAATTACAAAAAAAGAGCTATAGCTAAATGTCATCAGGAATGAACTTCATCATGCATTAATTAATAATATTAAATGCTAAGAAATTCACAGAATATTTGGGATTGTTGTTACATGCACCATTCAGGGTGAATTTTATCTGCTTATTGAATTGCTTCGAATAAAGCGAAGAGATGCTCATCACTTATCAAACGGTTTTACCCTTTGCAAGATGTCAGCGCATTAGACTTGGTTTTACAATTTTAGCCCTGAACTAAAATCCACCATCAACATTAAGTCCCCTGCCTAGCACGTAATAATTACATTATTATGGGGTAGGCATTAGATGGTGACATATACAATGTAAGAAGATAAGATAAAGGAAGCTTACCCAGAGGAGCTTTGACCGACTGCTAGCTTGTCCATGTGAACGTGCCGGCACGATCATGAAACTTTGGGTGGGATCGGTTTCCTTCCTTGGGAATTCGAACTAAAACAAAAATCTTTTTTCTACCAGGATTCTTCAATTGTTTGTGTATAAAAGGGGACCGACCCTCTTTTTCTTTTTTTTTTGTTCGACCTTCTTCCGCCCGCAGATTTTGCCGCCGCCGATCACGACGTTGCCGGAGCTTGCCGTCGCCACCGTCGTCCGTCCGTCAGCAAGGTAAGTGCCCCATCGTTTCTTCGTTGTTGTTGTTTTTTTCAGTATAAACCCTAATTCTTAGGTAAACCTCTTTGCTTTTGAGAAAACCATCTCGTTGTAGATAAAACTTCTTTCCGAGACATATCATGACTGATTCCACCAATGAAATTGATAGGAAGACCGACTATATTACTAGGATTGCTTAGTAAAACAAGCCATGAATCCTACGAATGTACTGTTTTTTGCTCCTTTTTCATCGTTTCATGCCAAACCTAGCCTTAGGTTATGATTTGATAAAACCCCTGGCTTAGACTTCATAGACACAATTCTCATGGATAAACCTGTTCGTTCCTTTGCCCATAGAAAACCGTACCATGATGCGTGCAAACTTGAATGAATGTGGGCCCCACCGTGCACGTTTGATTGAACGTTGACCCTGATGTGCCTGCTTTGGTTGAATGCCGGCCTTGTGCCTGCTTCGATCGAACATTGGCTTTCCCGTGCTTGCTTCACTCGAACGTGGGGCTTGCTCTTTTGCTCGATCGTGGGGATGTTGTGCCTGCTTCGGTCGAGAGCCTGCTTCGTGCTTTCTCTTCCACGGCCAAAGGAACATGCTTCACTAGCCGTGGTCATGTGTTCCATGAAAGACAAATTTTTTTTCTCTATATATACACGGCTCTGACCACTAATACCCGTATTGCGTGATTTCTCCATACGAAACACTGACTCTCTTTTTCCACTTCGTCTAATTGTAGTTGTTTGAAAATGAACAAAGAAGATGCTGCTGCCAAATCAGGAGGTGTTGACATCTCCAAAGACATGCCAAATATAGATGATGAGTTGTTCACCGTGCCTTTTCCAAATTTTAGAAAACATCCTGGCCATAAAATAATCAGAAGAAAGAGTATCCGCCTTCTCCTATTGACTTTAAGGTTTGTCAAACTCCACTGAGCTCTTATGAAGGATGGATGAGGCGCATGCTTAGCAACGATCGTATCAAAGAAAACTTGACCAGAGCGCAGATTATTGATGCGGTTATGGCGTCTGCAACTCTTCACATTAAGAAAGACGCCCCAGGCTTAACCACTTTCATTTCTCGATTGCGCTCCTCTACGCACACAATTATATGTAGGTGGGGAGAAATGACTATTACCCTGGAGAGCGTGGCTGTGTTGATGAATCTCCCCATTGCTGGAAATCTTCAATGTGAGTTATCTATCGAAGAAAACGTTGTCTAGGATGCCATACTTCAGAAGGTGGGTGAGTACGAGCAACAGAAAACGAATGCGAAATGCTTTTACACTTGGTGGGTATCCGAGTGGTCTCCCGAAAAACCAAGACCGGGTCAAGTATTGGATGATGAACTCAACGTAGTTGCGTTCTTGTCTTTATGGCTGTCCAGAGACATCTTCGATGACGGTTCTGGAAAGAAGACCGTAAGAAGCGATCTTGTTATATTTGCTATAAAGTTGGCGAAAGGCGTGGTTCTCCCTTTGGGCTTTTTATTCCTCGGATCGTTGTATTTCCATCTAGATGCTTTGGCGAAATAAATGCATGCTTCCAACGGATATAAGAAAGTGGAATCGTATATCCACGTCGATTTTCTTCAGGTGTGCTTGTGGGAACATTTCAAGAGTTATGCACCTTTCCATGCAACTTCGCTTCCTAGTTTGTATGGTGGTTCGAGAATACTCCGTTGGAAGAATAGGCATCCAAAACTCGGGTCGAGGCTTGTTGATTTTCTTGATAATGTGTACGCCATAGATTTCCTCCCGTGGGGACCAGTCCATCCTTCCGTGGTTCAAGCGGAAACATCTACTACCGTCTCTGGCGTTGTGTTACCTCTTGAGGGGAAATCCATAAGTCTTGGAGAAGCCATCTTCCTGCGAAGTTCTATATCAGGATATATCCCCTCCCTCTTTGATGGAGTCCTTTCTGTCGTTCCTTATAATATCGACAGGGCTGCACTCCAAGTGGGATTTGACCAGGGTGTTCATTTCCGTCGTCTACCAGCGCCTTCGGAGAATCTTGTCCCGTCTATTCTCAATGCTGAAATTTTCACACCAGAGCAGAGTCTTCCCTTCTTGTGTATCGAAAGAAGGCCAGTGGCAACTCCCAAGTATAAGGACTTTTGGAGGGAGAAGTTGTTAGTTTTCCAAGCGTTTTCTGATGAAGTCGCGACAGTTTCCCGCGGTGAGCCGTCTCCTGGCACTTTGAGGAAATTCAAACGATTGAAGCCGCTCCCAGGTAAACAAACCAGGGCCGATACTACTGACTGCAGTCCCCAGGCCAAGAAGCAATCATGCGGTCCCGTGTCTTTCAATTCTTCTAATATGCAGGTATTTTAAATCCCTTTATGTTGATTCCTTAATTTCATTATTCTGGAGTAATCCTTACTAAAGGTGATTCTTGTTTTGAAATCAAGGAATCCCAAAAGAAAACATTTTCAAAAGATTGGCACGTATTCACAACGAGAATTCTAGCGATACTGATCTTCACAATGAGAAATCTGGCGATACTAATCTTCACAACGAGAAATCTGGCGATACTGATCCTCTTCAAGATAATGACAAAGATGGTGCAAGCTCGACTAAAAGAAATGCCTCACAGAGCGGTAACCTTAGTGAACTTGTAAATGAGGCCGTGGTAGAAATCAGTCTTCAGAGTGAAACAAACATCACGAGGAACGCAGGAGAGACAACATCCACGATTTTTGAGGTAACTCCCTCCAAAGAATCTCCTGAACAAGCTCCGACAACCGATAAAGCAATCACAGGATCTCTTGCAGCTGAGAAGGCTTCCGACGAAGTGTTGGTGATGCAACCCGTTGCTCTTGGAGCCGTTTTTGAGCTTCCTTTCGATACTCCTTATACATGTCATGTGTTGGTTGGAGGATTCAGTGTACCGGCTAAGTTCGAGAAGTTATATACTAAAATATGGAAGTACCGTTTCCCATTGGCCAAACGTGTCGAAGAAGCTTTATACACTATTTATGGAATGAGTGTTGCGAGTGGACGCACAACTTTAGAAGAAATGATTTCAAACTGGGAGTTCCATCGAGACGTGTTCATGCGATATGAGTTCAACGCTCCTTGGTTCTTCAAGGGGTTTTCCGAAATCCAGGAGCTTCAGAAGCTGCAAGATGAAGTTCCCTCTGCAGACTGCGTTGCTCGCCAGGAAGAAGAGATTTAAAAGTTGTCTAAAGAGTTGAAGTTGAAGCAGGACGTTCTCCAGAAAATGAAAGCCGCCCTTTCACAGAAGCACGAGTTTCTGCTGAAGGACTTCCTTTGAATGACTTATGCTTTTCTTTTTTAGGAGTTTTGAGTGATGTGAGGGTTTACTTTCACAACTTGATTTTAGATATTGAACTAATAAGTGATTGTATTTTGAATTGGTTTATTTTGAGATAGTTTTTTGCGAATAGTTTTTATGAAAGGGATTATTCTAAATGGAAATTGCATTCTGGTTATGAGTAACGTGGCTATTACAACGATATTGTTCATATTATATGAAATTGCAAATATCGTGCGAGCATGAAAGGGAACAAATATGGCGTTTGATCATTGAATCTCTTTCTTGTGTGGGATTCCAAGTTCCCAGTCAATTCTAAAACTATCTTTCTTGTAAAAATTGCTTGATTAAACTTACTTGCTTTTTGAAACTTCGTTTGTACGCACTACTTTTCAGAGAGGGAAAACAACTCTTTTGAATTAAGTTTCTCTTGAACAATGCGTTTCAAGGCGTTGCATTCACTGAAAGGGTGGTGAAGTAATCGATGATAATGAAAATATCTCGGATCCATCATCTCTCGATCAGTCGGTTGACGCCATACGGGAGGCAGCTGTACCTCTCCGTCTCGTACCCATGCCTCCAACAACTCCAAGATTTTCTTCATTGGGAACGGGAAATGCGGATCTTGAGGCTATATTTTCTAACGGACGTCGTGACGTCTCTCTTTGGCTTTGATGTGAAGCACGCTTTGGAGATGGAGTTGGAAAACCAGCGTGTGTCATCATACCCGCGTCCCGCTTAGCCGGGCGGCTTTGCTACGCAGAAAGCATCTTATTGGCGATAACATCATTGTTGGGTGAATGAGTTGAACGCTCCCAACCCCGGTATTCGCGTGATCCTTGATTGATTTCTCCCTCCTCGAGCATTTATTCACTTGGCTGAAAAGTCGCAACCGATTGGACAACCTTATGAACTTCGACACGGGTTTTGAGATATAAATCTTCCAGCAAGGCTTTGTAGGCCGCATGCTCCTTTTTTTATCTGGTATATGTTTTGGCATCTCCGATAAGTCTCTTCCTCTGTGGAATTGTCTTGAGCCTCTGTTGCCATCTGGATCATGTTGTTCGTCTCTCCTCAGTCCCCTGCGGCTGCGCGCTCTTTCTGACTCTCCGCTGGAAAAGACATGGCTTCCAGATAAAGGCTCAACATTTTTTATACCGGCATTTGCGGTATTTTCTGAGTATACGCCCGCCGATCTTTATTGTAATTGAACTGCTATATCATTTAAAAGACGGAACGTCTCGCTCTGTCTTCTAGCAATACCCGCTTGATTTGCAAGAACATCCTCCAACATCCTAGCCACACTTCCCATGATGCCTGAATTATCTATGGCTTCAGAAGAATCTAGCGGAGGATACATCATGAGATGAAAGATGGGATTGAAAAAATGAATAGGTTAATGATTGAATTGGACCTAAGATCTATCCCAAAATTGAGAAGGTTGGAATTAATATTGAGAATCCAATTTTGCAACCGAGAGATTAATCTTCCACTGTGGTCGCCAATTGTTTATGGGTGAAAACTATTTCTGCTGGTTTTGGTAATTTTGGGTGTGTGTGGATAAGAAATTAATCTAAACCCTAAAAAAATGCACTGCACGGGAGCACTTTTGATTCGAGAGATCAATCTATACAATTCTGGCCTAAACCAAGAAATAGCCATTCCAGACTTGCTTCGGTCACAAAGTGAAGGAGATGGGGTTGATCTTAGGGAGGGAAGCGAAGAAGGTGTTGAGATTATGAAGGTGTTGGCTATTTATGACTTGTATCAGAATGTTGAACTGGCTTGCACAACGTAAGCTGTCAGCTCTGGTGTTTTCTGGATACTGTGACAACACTTGGTTTTTTTGTGCTGGTCTCTTGTGTTTTTGGAAATAGGTTGAGGAACCTATTTATACAAGTCATTGAGCGCAACCCTCATCTCATAGGAAGTGGAGGAAGTGAAGTGATGGAGTAGTGGGGTCGTGTAGAAGTGTTACACGATCACGTCTTTGCCCACTTCCCTTATCACTGTTAATCGTCCGTCTTTCCCTGACACGTTCTTGTAATGGTGCGTTGCACGCTGTAAACCGCCAGACCAATACCCCAGTAAGTATCCCCCAGTTTGTGACATGCTTGATGTCTCAAATGAGTGGATCGTGGGACCAACAGGAAGTAGCATACGATGCTAGGTTAAATAACTGAGTTATTTAGGAAATCGATATTCATGAAATATCGTGTATATTCTATGCATGTAATGTATCGAATAAAATCAATATGTATGAAGCATCATTGTTTTAAAGCTTGACCGAATAAGTCGCTGATCAAGCGCCTTAAAATAACATCACGTCCAACCATCTTCGAGTGATTGTTTGGAGGCTGCTTGGGCGAGTCATGCTTTGGTCGGTCACTCCCTGTGGAAAAGTGTCGGACGGTGATCATCGGGATGCTTTATTGGTCGTCTAGCTTTTAACCTTGGTTGTCCAATCAAGCTAGCAAAGTTGGACGGACGAGATGGTTTGCGACTCTCATTTGCGACCGTTGATGGAATTTTAGGGTTTTTAAGAGGTGCGCAAGCATCACTCTTTTGCTCGATCGAATTCAAGCATGGACGCCATTTTTGGTGGGACCGACCAGGCATGCGTGTAGATGGCCTGCCAGTGTACAGGTCCATGCTGTCTCATCTCACGAAGGTGCGATCTAGGACACTCAATTTGACCGACAAAGGTGAGTGGTTGAGATCGGTTTGCAGCAGAAATCCATTGCCGCAAAGGATTTGGATCTGCGCGACATGCCACTTTTGGGCGTGCGTTTCGAGGCGCTCGGCCATGGTTGGCCTAGGCCGATCGGTCACACGCATAGGTGGGCCCACAATGATCTCGTCGATACTCTCTGGACCTCTTAAGTCTGCATCTACACCCTCCATCTAAGCTGGCGAAGATGGATGGTCCTGATCAAACTGCGACACATATGTTATGCCGCAACCTTATTATGGTTTAAAACGGTCACGCACGCATGGTTTTGGCTAATCGATTTTGCAGGTTAGGCTTCTCCTTTGGAGAGGTCGATCATGTGAGGTCCATGTTGGGTCGACGGTGAAAATATATGTACTTGTTCGATGGCTCTAGGCGCGATCTAAGCCATCCAAATATGCAGGCAAAGTTGGATGGTTGTGATCGACTTAAGACGCTAGTGGAGTTCCCACGATCCTTTAAGCATCACGCCAGCCTCACTTCGAGCAAGCGTTAATTGCTATAGGGCTAGGTCGTGAGAAAACCGATCAGGTGGGTGAGGAGTGGACCCGCTAATGCGTGCATTAGCGCTTCACTGATCAATCGTGGGATGATCAATGCCGTCCAACTAGGCTGGTGAAGTTGGACAGTCGTGATGACTTTAAGACTGCCTTGAACAGTCTAATCTCGTCTAGCTTCTTCTAAAGCAGCGCAACCACCCTATTTTAGGAATGGCGTTTGAGGTGCTGGGAGGAGTTAGTGTGATGTTCGACCGACTAGGGCATAAGTGAGCCCGCCGGTGGTCATCACGATGCTCGCCTACTCTTTCCAGGGTCTGGATAGGCTTGTTAAATTGCGTGACTAACTTGTGTGGTCGCGATCGTTTCTGAGATTGATTTGGACAGTCTAGTTTTCCATTAAGGAAATTAAGCATACTCGATCAAGCTAACCAAAGCGCGTCGATGCGAGACTCTCTCTGTCAGAGAAAATGGTGTAGCCTGTGTAGATATTTCATGTATGTCTCAATATTGGCATGGAGATTCGTGCTACTCTGCTGAGAGTGAACACTCGGTCGTCATGTCATGCTAGTAATGAGAGTTAGGCTAGAAACAACATATGAAATACCAGACTAATCATGCATTAATTAATAATATTTTTTTGAAAAGGGAAAAATTATTATTGATTGAACTTCATCAGGAATGAAGTAACAATTACAAAAAAGAGCTATAGCTAAATGTCATCAGGAATGAACTTCATCATGCATTAATTAATAATATTAAATGCTATAAAATTCACAGAATATTTGGGATTGTTGCTACATGCACCATTCCGGGTGAATTTTATGTGCTTATTGAATTGCTTCGAATAAAGCGAAGAGATGCTCATCACTTATCAAACGGATTTACCCTTTGCAAGATGTCATCGCATTAGACTTGGTTTTACAATTTTAGCCCTGAACTAAAATCCACCATCAACATTAAGTCCCCTGGCTAGCACGTAATAATTGCATTATTGTGGGGTAGGCATTAGATGGTGACGTATACAATGTTAGAAGACAAGATAAAGGAAGCTTACCCGGAGGAGATTTTAACGACTTCTAGCTTGTCCATGTGAACGCGCCGGCACGAGCATAGAAGTTTGGGTGGGATCAGTTTCCTTCCTTGGGCTTTCAAACTAAAACAAGAATCGTTTTTCTACCAGGATTCTTCAATTGTTCGTGTATAAAAGGGGACTGACCCTCTTTTTTTTTTTTTTTTGTTCGACCTTCTTCCGTCCGCAGCTTTTGTCGTCGCCGATCACGCCGCCACCAACACCGACGCCGCCGGAGATTGCCGTCGCCACTGCCGTCCGTCCGTCAGCAAGGTAAGTGCCCATCGTTTCTTTGTTGTTGTTTTTTTTTCCGGTATAAACCCTAATTCCTAGGTAAACCTCTTTGCTTTTGAGAAAACCATCTCGTTGTAGATAAAACTTCTTTGCGAGACATATCATGACTGATTCCACTAATGAAATTGATAGCAAAACCGCCGATATTGCTAGGATTGCTTAGTAAAACAAGCCATGAATCCCACGAATGTACTGTTTTTTGCTCATTTTTCATCGTTTCATGCCAAACCTAGCCTTAGGTTATGATTTGATAAAACCCCTGGCTTAGACTTCGTAGACACAATTCTCATGGATAAACCTATTCGTTCCTTTGCCCATAGAAAACCGTATCATGATGCGTGCAAACTTGAATGAATATGGGCCCCACCGTGCACGTTTGATTGAACGTCGACCCTGTTGTGCCTGCTTCGGTTGAATGCCGGATTTGTGCCTGCTTCGATCGAATGTTGGCTTTCCCGTGCTTGCTTCACTCGAACGTGGGGCTTGATCTTTTGCTCGATCGTTGGGCTGTTGTGCCTGCTTCGGTCGAGAGCCTGCTTCGTGCTTGCTCTTCCAAGGCCAAAAGAGCATGCTTCACTAGCCGTGGTCATGTGTTCCATGAAAGACATATTTTTTTTTCTATATATACACGGCTCTGACCACTAATACCCGTATTGCGTGATTTCTCCATACGAAGCACTGACTCTCTTTTTCCACTTCGTCTAATTGTAGTTGTTTGAAAATGAACAAAGAAGATGCTGCTGCCAAATCAGGAGGTGTTGACAGCTCCAAAGATATGCCGAATATAGATGATGAGTTGTTCACCATGCCTTTTCCAAATATTAGAAAACATCCTGGCCATAAAATAATCAGAAGAAAGAGTATCCGCCTTCTCCTATTGACTTTAAGGTTTGTCAAACTCCACTGAGCTCTTATGAAGGATGGATGAGGCGCATGCTTAACAACGATCGTATCAAAGAAAACTTGACCAGAGCGCAGATTATTGATGCGGTTATGGCATCTGCAACTCTTCACATTAAGAAAGACGCCCCAGGCTTAACCACTTTCATTTCTCGATGACGCCCCTCTAAGCACACAATTATATGTAGGTGGGGAGAAATGACTATTATCTTGGAGAGCGTGGCTGTGTTGATGAATCTCCCCATTGCTGGAAATCTTCAATGTGAGTTATGTATCGAAGAAAACGTTGTCTACGATGCCATACTTCAGAAGGTGGGTGAGTACGAGCAACAGAAAATGAACGCGAAATGCTTTTACACTTGGTGGGTATCCGAGTGCTCTCCCGCAAAACCAAGACCGGCTCAAGTATTGGATGATGAACTCAGCGTAGTTGTGTTCCTGTCTTTATGGCTGTCCAGAGACATCTTCGATGACGGTTCTGGAAAGAAGTCCGTAAGAAGCGATCTTGTTATATTTGCTATAAAGTTGGCAAAAGGCGTGGTTCTCCCTTTGGGCTCTTTATTCCTCGGATCGTTGTATTTCCATCTAGATGCTTTGCGAAAGAAATGTATGCTTCCAAGATATAAGAAAGTGGAATCGTATATCCACGTCACTTTTCTTCAAGCGTGCTTGTGGGAACATTTCAAGGGTTATGCACCTTTCCCTGCAACTTCGCTTCCTAGTTTGTATGGTGGTTCGAGAATACTCCGTTGGCAGAATAGGCATCCAAAACTCGGGTCGAGGCTTGTTGATTTTCTTGATAATGTGTACGCCATAAATTTCCACCCATGGGGACCAGTCCATCCTTTCGTGGTTCAAGCGGAAACTTCTACTACCGTCTCTGGCGTTGTGTTACCTATTGAGGGGAAAGTCATGAGTCTTGGAGAAGCCATCTTCCTGCGAAGTTCTATATCAGGATATATCCCCTCCCTCTTTGATGGAGACCATACTGTCGTTCCCTATAATATCGACAGGGCTGCATGCCAAATGGGATTTGACCAGGGTGTTCCATTCCGTCGTCTACCAGCGCCTTCGGAGAATCTTGTCCCGTCTATTCTCAATGTTGACATTTTCACACCAGAGCAGAGTCTTCCCTTCTTGTGTATCGAAAGAAGGCCAGTGGCAACTCCCAAGTATAAGGACTTTTGGAGGGAGCAGCTGTTAGTTTTCCAAGCGTTTTCTGATGAATTCGCGACAGTTTCCCGCGGTGATCCGTCTCCTGACACTTTGAGGAAATTCAAACGATTGAAGCCGCTCCCAGGTAAACGAACCAGGGCCGATACTACTGACTGCAGTCCCCAGGCCAAGAAGCAATCATGCGGTCCTGTGTCTTTCAATTCTTCTAATATGCAGGTATTTTAAATACCTTTATGTTGATTCCTTAATTTCATTCTTCTGGAGTAATCCTTACTAATGGTGATTCTTGTTTTGAAATCAGGGAATCCCGAAAGAAAACATTTTCAAAAGATTGGCATGTATTCACAACGAGAAGTCTAGCGATACTGATATTCACAACGAGAAATCTGGCGACACTGATCTTCACAACGAGAAATCTGGCGATACTGATCCTCTTCAAGATAATTACAAAGATGGTGCAAGCTCGACTGAAAGAAATGCCTCCCAGAGAGGTAACCTTAGTGAACTTGTAGATGAGGCCGTGGCAGAAATCAGTCTTCAGAGTGAAACAAACATCACGAGGAACGTAGGAGAGACGACATCCGCGATTGTTGAGGTAGCTCCCTCCAAAGAATCTTCTGAACAAGCTCCGAAAACCGATAAAGAAATCACAGAATCTCTTGCAGATGATAAGGCTTCTGACGAAGTGTTGGTGATGCAACCCATTGCTCTTGGAGCCGTCTTTGAGCTTCCTTTCGACACTCCTTATACAGGTCATATGCTGGTTGGAGGATTCAGTGTACCGGCAAAGTTCGAGAAGTTATATACTAAAATATGGAAGAAACACGGTCATATTGCTACTACCAGAAAACTTAAATGTCGTTTCACATTGGCCAAACGTGTCGAAGAAGCTTTATACACTATTTATGGCATGAGTGTTGCGACTGGACGCACAGCTTCAGAAGAAATGATTTCAAACTGGGAGTTCCAGCGAGACGTGTTCATGCGATATGAGTTCAACGCTCCTTGGTTCTTCAAGGGGTTTTCCGAAATCCAGGAGCTTCAGAAGCTGCAAGATGAAGTTCCCTCTGCAGACTGTGTTGCTCGCCAGGAAGAAGAGATTGAAAAGTTATCTAAAGAGTTGAAGTTGAAGCAGGACGTTCTCCAAAAAATGAAAGCCGCCCTTTCATAGAAGGACGAGTTGCTGCTGAAGGACTTCCCTTAAATGACTTACGCTTTTCTTTTTTAGGAGTTTTGAGTGATGTGAGGGTTTCCTTTCACAACTTGATTTTAGGTATTGAACTAATAGGTGATTGAATTTTGAATTGGTTTATTTTGAGATAGTTTTTTGCGAATAGTTTTTATGAAAGCGATTATTCTAAATAGAAATTGCATTCTGGTTATGAGTAACGTGGCTATTACAACGATATTGTTCATATTATATGAAATTGCAAATATCGTGCGAGCATGAAAGGGAACAAACATGACGTTTGATCATTGAATCTCTTTCTTGTGTGGATGCCAAGTCCCCAGTAAATTCTAAAACTATCTTTCTTGTAAAAATTGCTTGATTAAACTTACTTGCTTTTTGAAACTTCGTTTGTACGCATTACTTTTCAGAGAGAGAAAGCAACTCTTCTGAATTAAGTTTCTCTTGAACAATGCGTTTCAAGGCGTTGCATTCACTGGTAGGGTGGTGAAGGAATCAGTGAGAATGACAATATCTCGAATCCATCATCTCTCGATCAGTTGGTTGACGCCATACAGTAGGCAGCTGTACCTCTCCGTCTCGTACCCATGCCTCCAACAACTCCAAGATCTTCTTCATTGGGAACGGAAAATGCGGATATCTTGAGTCTAGCTTTTCTAACGGACGTCGTGACGTCTCTCTTTGGCTTTGATGTGAAGCACGCTTTGGAGATGGAGTTGGAAAACTAGCATGTGTCATCATACCCGCGTGCCGCTTAGCCGGGCGGCTTTGCCACGCAGAAAGAATCGTATTGACGATAACATCACTGTTGGGTGAATGAGTTGAACCCTCCCAGCCCCCTTATTCGTGTGCTCCTTGATTGATTTCTCCCTCCTCGAGCATTTCTTCACTTGGCTGAAAAGTCGCTACGGATTGGACAACCTTCTGAACTTCGACACGGGTTTTGAGATATAAATCTTCCAGCAAGGCTTTGTAGGACACAGGCTCCTTTTTTTATCTGGTATATGTTGTGTAATCTCCGATAAGTCTCTTCCTCTTGGAATTTTCTTGAGCCTCTGTTGCCATCTGGATCATGTTGTTCGTCTCTCCTCAGTCCCCTGCGGCTGCGCGCTCTTTCTGCCTCTCCACTGGCAAAGACATGGCTTCCAGATAAAGGCTCAACATTTTTTATACCGGCATTTGCGGTGTTTTCTGAGTATATGCCCGCCGATCTTTCTTGTAATTGAACTGCTATATCGTTTAAAGATGGAACATCTCGCTCTGTCTTCTAGCAATACCTGCTTGATTTGCAAGAACATCCTCCAACATCCTAGCCACACTTCCCATGATGTCTGAATTATCCATGGCTTCCGAAGAATCTAGTGGAGGATACATCATGAGATGAAAGATGGGATTGAAAAAATGAATAGGTTAATGATTGAATTGGACCTAAGATCTATCCCAAAATTGAGAAGGTTGGAATGAATATTGAGAATCCAATTTTGCAACCGAGAGATTAATCTCCCACTGTGGTCACCAATTGTTTATGGGTGAAAACTATTTCTGCTGGTTTTGGTAATTTTGGGTGTGTGTGGATGAGAAATGAATCTAAACCCTAAACAAATGCACTGCACGGGAGTGCTTTTGATTCGAGAGATCAATCTATACAATTCTGGCCTAAACCAAGAAATAGTCGTTCTAGACTTGCTTCGGTCACAAAGTAAAGGAGATGGGGTTGATCTTAGGGAGGGAAGCGAAGAAGGTGTTGAGATTATGAAGGTGTTGGATATTTATGACTTGTATCAGAATGTTGAACTGGCTTGCACAATGTAAGCTGTCAGCTCTGGTGTTTTCTGGATACTGTGACAACACTTGGTTTTTTTGTGCTGGTCTCTTGTGTATTTGGAAATAGGTTGAGAAACCTATTTATACAAGTCATTGAGCGCAACCCTCATCTCATAGGAAGTGGAGGAAGTGAAGTGATGGAGTAGTGGGGTCGTGTAGAAGTGTTACACGATCACGTCTTTGCCCACTTCCCTTATCACTGTTAACCTTCCGTCTTTCCCTGACACGTTCTTGTAATGGCGCGTTGCACGCTGTAAACCGCCATACCAATACCCCAGTAAGTATCCCCCAGTTTGTGACATGCTTGATGTCTCGAATGAGTGGATCGTGGGACCCACAGGAAGTAGCATACGATGCTAGGTTAAATAACTGAGTTATTTAGGAAATCGATATTCATGAAATATCGTGTATACTCTGTGCATGTAGTGCATCGAATACAATCAATATGTATGAAGCATCATTGTTTTAAAGCTTGACCGAATAAGTCACTGATCAAGCGCCCTAAAATAGCATCACGTCCAACCATCTTCGAGTGATTGTTTGGAGGCTGCTTGGGCGACCCTTGCTTTGTCGGTCACTCCCTGTGGAAGAGTGGCGGACGGTGATCATCGGGACGCCTTATTGGTCGTCTAGATTTTAACCTAGGTTTTCCAATCAAGCTAGCAAAGTTGGACGGACGAGATGGTTTGCGACTCTCATTTGCGACCGTTGATGGAATTTTAGGGTTTTTAAGAGGTGCGCAAGCATCACTCTTTTGCTCGATCGAATTCAAGCATGGACGCCATTTTGGTGGGACCGACCAGGCATGCGTGTAGACGGCCTGTCGGTGTACATGTCCATGCTTTCTCGTCTCACGAAGGTGCGATCTAGGCCACTCAATTTGACCGGAAAAGGTGAGTGGTTGAGATCGGTTTGCGGCAGAAATCCATTGTCGCAAATGATTTGGATATGCGCGACATGCCACTTTTGGGGGTGCGTTTCGAGGCGTATGGGTTGTTTCCAAATGTTATAGCAACTACCAAAACCAACTAGTTGCTATGCGCACTTTTGGCAACTTAAAGTTTAGTTGCCAAACACGTTACTTGTTAAGTGCGACAAACTAAGCCTACTGGTTTTTGGAGTTGTTAGTCACTTGCCAAAATTTTAAACAACTACATTTTCGTAGTCGGTCAGGTGGTTGTCAAATAATATGGCAACTACACTAAAACATTGTTGTGAATTCATTTAACAATTAATTCGATAGCAGCCAAATATTGGGATTTCATAATTGTTATAGGTTAAGGCAACTATGTTGCAGTTGACAAATAGTTGTCGAATTGTTCAACGACAAGTTTGTTAGCCGGCATATAGTTCCCAAATCATTCCAGAACTGTGGTGGCATCTAATTTTTTGTAGGTTTTTCCAATAAATAATATTGTAATTAATATCATAATTACTATGGTAATAAATGTCTTCCTTAATATGGTAGTTAATAATATTGTAATTTTAATTAATATTGTAATGTAATATCGTAATTAATATGGAAATGAATATCGTAATTAATAGGATTGTAATTAATGTGGTGGCATCTAATTTTCTGTAGGTTTTTCCAATGGATAATATTGTAATTAATATCATAATTACTATGGTAGTAAATGTCTTCCTTAATATGGTAGTTAATAATATTGTAATTTTAATTAACATTGTAATTTAATATTGTAATTAATATGGAAATGAATATCGTAATTAATAGGATTGTAATTAATATGACAATTAATATGGTTGTTAATTTTTGTAGCTACCTTGCACCTGCCAGAAATTATAGCAACTAGGAGTGGCCTAAAAATTCCGGTTCTGAGAAGAAAAAAACATATGAACCAAATTAAATCAAAATATTAACTTCATAATTATTAAATTAAATTTACATAGTCATCTCTCTGTACAAAAATTACAATTTCATTTTTCACAAAAAAAATAAAAAAAATATATATATGCAATCTCTTAAAATAAATACAATCCCATGAAAACCTATGGACCCAACTGCGGCAACTAAAAAATACCAGTGGACAAGCCTAAAAAAACTAGGATATTCATACTGCAGCGACCTAATATTTTAGATATGATTTTTAGACTTGATGGAGCATTAATTCCAAATCTGGTTCCTCCCTGCGAAATTGACAAACTTGAGTTCTGCATTTAGACGCAAGCAAATAAAATACTAAGATTAGAATTAACTGAAAACATAAATCGAAATCTAACCTTTTTAACAAAATAAAATCTAAGTCAAGCAAAAAAAAAAAATACTTCTTCTGCATAAAAGTAAATTATATCTAAATTTTTTGATATTAACATTTTTTCCACCGTTTCGATTAAATTCAAATAAAGTAAAAAAAAAATGACAAATGAAGAAGAAGAAGTACCGTGGTGTCGACATCTCCTTAAACATACTGTTAAGACCCTCATGCAAATGAAATCACCCACAGCAGCTTACGAATGACTATTGGAAGAAAAAACATAATTTTTCTGCTCAGTTTCACTATTAACAATACCACCACCACTTCCTCTTATCATTAGTTCTTCTAATTATCATTTTTTAGTAATGATCTTCAAAACCCAGAAAATACGAATAATGAAAAAAAAAATGCAGCCTTGACGAATACAAGTTACAGGTATAATTATAATGAGCTATCTTCAAACAAAGATGGAGAATGGGTGGTAGTGATGGTGATGACTGTTGATAAGAGAAAGTGAGATAGACACAGAGAGACAAAAAGAGATTTTATCATTGTAATGTTTGCTAAGGAAGGGTTTATAGCAGAGAGGGTGAGGGAGAAAGGGAGGCGTAGAAGAGAATGTGAAAAGATTAGGGTTAAGATTTTCTTTCTCTTTTGAGCATAATATAGGAGTAAAATGAGACACCCGACCACGAGAAAGATCGGACGTTCAAGAACGAATCAGGAACGGTTTTCCATAAAGATGTATCTAGGGCCCTGATTATTCATGCGTGCATTTAAGATGTGCATATCTCTTGGTTACATGTTACATGGCCGCTATACGAGTATTAACTCCAACGTTGTTTTTCTTTTTTTTGTTTTTGATCAAGATGTCCAAAAATATCCAAGGGTTCTGCTGGCTATATAGAAAACTAGATGGTGTCAATTTTGTATCTTTATTATGGCACTATTTTGCACTACATATATACGTGAAGAGTCAAATTCAATGACTTATTCCGTATCAATTTTTAGTGTAACAAAAATTTAAAAGAAAATAATAAAAATAAGTATCGAATATATGCATGAAAATAATTTTGTGACATGTTGTCTACTTTAACCACAAATGTAATGTGCGGGTAATGAATATGAGGGAGTTGTATAGGAAACTATTGGATTTCCTGCTTAAAAAATTATCTAATTTGGGACTTCTTAATTTTTCTTTTCATTTTTAATTTTTTTAATTTTGAAAGAGTTGAAATGTCATCGTACCGAATATCACAGGATTGTTTACCATTTGGGTGATCAGTCATCCAAGATGGAATGCATTTTTTGTTGTTGATGTAATATATATTTTTTGCTTATATAAAATGGTACCCGCCCCGTTAGGATTGGTATCACCTATAGAAACCATGGAAAATTAGACCAAATGGCAACATATTATACTCCTTGTAGATGGTGAAATTTGGCGGACGGGTAAAACAATCAACTCGAGTAAGTTTTGAGACCGGGGGTAAAGTGGTAATTTTAAATATTATGGGCAAAAAGGTCATTTTATAACTAGAGATAAAAAGTCATTTTCATCAAGTACCGAAGCAGGGGCAAACTGGTCATTTTAGTAAAGGTCGCGCAAAAAGGACGGAAACGGTCATTTTGGAGTTTTCTCAGCTCATAAAGTGGTTTGAAAGATGAAATACACCCTTGTTGCCAGAGGATGAAGTTTTTACTCGATCAGAGTCCTTGTCGCCAAAAATCAAGTTCAACCTCTAACTACAGCCCTCATCGCCAAAAGTTTAGTTCATCCCTGACTACAACCCTCGTCCTCAAAAGTCAAACTCATCCCTGACTACAGCCCTCGTCGCCAAAGGTTAAGTTCATCCTCGGATACAACTCTCGTTATTGTAAGACAAGTTCAACCTTGTTTTCAACGATCATTGTTAAAAGACAAGCTTAACCCCCGGCTTCAGCTCGCTACGAAAAGACGATGTTCAACCTTTATTTTAACCCTGATCGCTAAAAGACGAGTTCGACCCTAACCTGAGTTCTAGTTGCTAACAGATAAACTCATCCATGGCTTCAGCTATAGTTTCAGAAAGATGTAATCATGTATCAAAATCAACTCTCACGAGACTCATCCCTTGGTCTAAAAGGCACTTATATCCATGATATGTAGCATACATCCCCGCGAGACACGTTGGTCATAATACCACGATTCTTGTCATACGTCTTTGCAAGACACGTTGGTCGTGTAGGCTCTAAAGACTCAACAGACGTCCACGACTGACTCTTGAGCATGAGAAGAGACTTAATGTCTACGGTAAGTACGGAGTTCTCCCCAATCTGAGATCATAGACTGATTCCGACTACATGCCCACGAGATACAACTGGTCGTGTTTACTCTAGGCCATGGATCGTCTAACTTGGACCTTTCAATGATTCCTAGAACATCAAGATACATTGTCCATTTGAGCCTGAGCCTCATGACAGACCCCTAAAACATCCTTTTGAGGTATACTGATTTTTTCTACCCATGATACGGACAAACTCACGATTGACCCCTAGCATATCCATATTCGATACTCTGGTCAAGGATGAGTATTTCCTAGCTCTCATTAAGTACTCCAGTATGACAACAAGCATTATTAGCCTTGATATTAGTCTACCAAACTAGAAGTGATTTTTTTCGGACCTCAAGAGATTACCATTAATTAACTTATGTAAATCTTTCAGCATATCAAAAAAGTTGGACAAATTATGGAGATATACATAAGAATATATTTTGGGATCAAATTCGGTGAATCACTAAACAAATCCAGTGAGATTTAAAGAATATCTTAAAGTTCGATATTCTAGAATATCTTATTTGTAATACCCGAATTTGAATTATATAAATGTTTATGCATACTCAAGAAAATTGAGTGAATCTTAGAGTCGATGATCTGTCTTAAATTTGACTTATGTGTATTTCAAAAAATAATATTATAAGATCGCTTGAATTAAAAAGATGGATGAATATGTCTTGGATTCAACTTATGTAATTGTTTAAGTATGTCCAATAAGATCAAACAAGTTCATAAGTCAGAAAACTGTTATCGACTATAAATATTTCCCCATTCTTCTAAACTTCTGTTTATTGGAATCGACTCATGTAAATCACTAAGCATATACCATTGGAGTGAAAAGATTAAAGACTCTAATAAACATGTTGTATAATCGATTTAAGTAAATCCTTACCCGAATGACTTTTAAAGTTAGATAAGTCTTTTCTATGGAATTCCTTACGCGAATGACCTCTATGTAAATTTCGACCTCACCAATTTCTCCTGAATTCCACGTGTTTATATGATTATTTATCAATTGAAATATAATTTATATATATGGATTCTTATGATTTCGTTATACGCCAATCTTACCTAATATCACCCGTCTTCACTAAATATTTATATATTTCATCGATCTCTCATGTTATTTAGCACTCTGATTCCGAGTACATCTCCACCAGATACAACTAGTCATGTCTACTCTAGACCACGACTCATCTTGTGTGACCATTTGTCTTCAAACTGACTTACGTAATTTCAAAAAGAATAAAATTACTAGACTGGTTAAATGATGCAGACGGATAAATCTGTCTGAGCATGCTCAATAAAATCGAACAAAACTGATTATCAATTCATTTCACAAAAGATATATATTAACATAGTGAAAGTATAGAAGGGACTCCCTCCATTCGTCCCGACAAGAATGCGTATGTCATTTATTGGGCCAATAGAAAAATCATAGTCCATATATCACACGTAATGCCATCTCATCCGTTCATCATCACACTCTTATGGCAGAGATCATATTTGCACACAAAGATATCAACGGAGATCCGTATGATATCACTTTAGCCAATAGAAACAAACAAAACATGTAACACGTTCGTCCAATGTAAATTTGCCGCCACAATTTCGTTAGGCGCCAAATTTTCGGTTAAAGAAACCTGGCGGTAAGTTTTGGCGCCTAATTTAAATGTCCCGCCAAAAGAATTTGAGGCACAGTCAAATGCCGGGAATTTTTGATACCCTAGTCTCTGTGTATTCGAGTGGGAATCCAAAATTGAAACCTAAAAGTTCAAGACACACCCTATTTGTACAGTCTCGCCTACCCTCTCTATCCAAAGTTTTACTTCCAATTATAATATGAACGACTTCAAATCTATCTTCCTGCCGAAGAACCTTGTTGCAGTTGATGCTATGGTGAGAAAATATTTAGGGTTTCTACTTGATGGAGAAGAAGCGTAACGCCGAGAAATTTTGTTGGAGAAGTTACCAGAGAATTTAGTTTCTCTACTGACAATTAAGGTTCGAACTCGATTTAAGTTTCTGACATTGCGAATCTCTATGTACATATACTTATAACCTGTTTGACAAAATTACTCTATGAATGTTCTTTCAGATTTGGTTAAGTTGCTATATGATAAATTCCATTTGTGTTTCAGACGGAGGCTGGATTTTGGTGAGATCGTTTGAAAGAGGCTTAAAATATGAACGGGAGAAAATTTTGAGGTATTAAGTTATGATTTAGCTAACTAATGATCTCGTCAAATCTCTCTTCCTTCCGGAGAACCTTGAGAAAGTTGCGGATATGTTTGATGGGGAAGAAAAGAAACACGAGAAAATTTGATGGAGAAGTTATCAGAGAATTTGCCTTCTCAATTGGGTTTGACCTCAAGTTAAGTTTCTGACAATTCATATGCTATTTACATATGCTTATATGCTGTTTGATAAGATTACTCTGAGAATTTTCTCTCAGATTTGCTTAAGCTGATTTTTCACGAACTCGGTCTGTGCTTCAGATGGAAGTTTGATTTTTAATGAGATTGTTTGAAAGAGGTTAGCTTCAGAAAATGTAAGGTTAGAAACGAGATTGATTTCCATTTCTCTAAATATCTAAATCACCAAATAAAATACTGAACTTATAGCAGAGATTTAACTGATTTGGGGGTTTTCAATTTTTTTTTTTTTTTTTGAAGCATGGGGGTTTTCAATTGATTGGGGGGTTTTCAACTGATCTGAGCTTTTCCATCGAAGGGAGTAGTTTGTCTAATTGACTTGTTACTTTATGGATGAAAGCTGAATTTTAATTGACTCACTTTTTAATTTTTTTATATATGATTTTTGTTATTTGCTGCAGGCAAGTCTTTGGGTATAAGGACGTTCATATGGATTCTGATAATCCCCATCTCAGTTGCATTTGATGGCAAGGTATAGTGAATATCTAACATGATTGCTTGATCTGTATCACATATTGGTGTATGTGTCAGATATTAAGCCCTTTAGGAGAATTGTCTATCCTCTTTTCTAGTCGTAAATCGAATGGTTGAATTTAAGATTCCTTTTCTCAGGTTCAAATTTGACTTGAGTTAGACGATTATGGAACGAATTTTGGCCGAATATAGGAACTTTAAGTGACAACTTTTAATGACTTATGTGAATTGAATTGAGAGATACAGTGTGAAGAATTGGATTAAAGAGTGAACACGTTGTATAATTGATGCAACAAAGATAATCCATCTCTATGTGATACGATTGACTAACACTTGGGGTTTGCTATTTTCATAAAGAGGATTACCGACCAGTTGATATGGATTTGCTTAGTGTCCACTGGACAGGAGTAATAACATTAGAATTTGTTGTTGTTGGTATGAGAGCTGTAACTGGAACAAGGGTGTCCGCTAAGCAATCTTTTGTCTTCATGACGAAATTGGTGTGTGAAACTTCTTCCGTAGTTTCATTCGATCCATAGCTGGATATATGGCTCATCCCAGATTATTGCATTTATTTCATTTCTGTCTCTAGGAACTCTATGTGTTGGTGTTGTTTAGGGACTTCTGGAATTCACTGAAGTGGTGAAGTACCTCAAGCATCCAGGGAAGTTTGCACGCCTTGGCGGAAAGCTGCTCAAGCCTCGAGGTACATTTAGAATTTTTGATGCTTAAATTTCTTTGAATGTACACTTGGCGTTTCATGCTATGAATTTCTTACTGAAATCCAATTGCCTATCATTAGCATAAATTTTGTTGATTTCAATGTGTAATCTGCCAGTGCGAACTGTTGTTCGGAAGTGCTTTGACTACTTGAAATTCTGTAGATATAACTGCAGGTATAACCTGATTGCATTGGTTTACAAGGACTAGCACTAGATTAACCCTCAAATGTGTCACTCATTTGTTTTTTTGTTTTCTTTTATGCGAATGCAGAATCATGTGTAGGTTCATTCCATTTGCGTAAAGACAGATTGAATTGCTTATGTTTTCTTATACATTGTATGACTTGAGTGACCTAGAACGTAGTTTATCTTACGAGACATTGGATTTGAAATGGATTGTGTGAGTTGAAAAATGATATAGTGGGTAATGTATATCTAAAAAACATTTTTGAAAAATTGTTTTATCGAACTACCGCAGAGGTGTTGTTTATATTCTTTTAAGGCAATTTGTTTTCAAGTTGATGTTGATCAATTTTTTTTATGCACATAGATGGGCGGCTTGGGAGAACGGCAGGTCTCATATTGTAGGGGTACATTGTATTATTAGCAGCAGTTGTATGGAGAAAACTACCATGTTGAGTTCCCATTTTGAAGCTCCGGCCAAATGACATGTCTCTTTTTAGATGCATTTATTGCTTAAAGTATCACTTGTTAGAGCCAATATTGGATAGGCATCATTTCAAAGACTAGGACATCACAAGAATGCCATAAAATACCACTCAATGGTTTTGGTCTTTGGCTGAGAGCATGGGAAACATACTACTCCGGGACTAATGTTAGAACCTCTAATTCTTTTGAAAGATCTCCGTACATCGAAACACTAATGTTTTACATTTTTTGTTCTCAGTGCCAGAAGTAATGCTCTAAACTAGCTAGCTGCTTTGGTTATAAATGCATACACTACCAGCCACTTAGTCTTTTAGTTCATGTCGTTTCCATAGGAGATGATGGTGATGTATGCGCCTTAAAAGGCGAATTGCCGAAACGTCTGTCACACCAAAAGATTGTCGTAACGTCCATCACATGGAAAGATTATCATATGGTAATTATCAAGGACTACGCCGACAATGCTACTGCCAAACTCCTCGTGTTAATTGATAAGCATGTTAAAGTTATGATCCAGAGACAAAGGATTATTGTTTTATTTGGAATTGGCAGTGGTAACAATACAAGGGAGTAATGTTAATTTGGATCTATTCTATACGTATTCACCCTTTTGACCTGTGTATTTAAATTTTATATACTAAAAAAGGAGAAATGTTTGTTACATGTTAGCTTTTAAACATACTTATAATCTTTTGCTTATACCACACGGAGAAGATCACTAAATTTTCGTCTTGTAGAGCTGTATGTATTGAACATGTTTTTCTGAATGACATGAACTGTTATGCAACTTCCATTACATAATTAAAAAAAAATTACATATTTCTTATCCAATAAAACAATATTGTTCAGATATTATTCAATTATAAAGCCAATATTCGATCTGCATTTTACGACTTAGGCTTGGTTGTTGCTAGCAGACCCCAGTTGGATCGGGATTAAAGGATGTGTTGTTGTTGTATAAAATCAATCTCCGGATTTTTTCTATGAGCTTATTGCTATGAGCTTTTTTGTTTGATGTTGTGGGAAGTGTACGAATACCACGACATTTGGCTAGGAAGTTTGGTACATCAATTCAACTGTGTTTTTTCATTATCTGCAAATTGTATGAAAAAATTTATATGATACAATTGTTACTGCATAGGATAATAACTTTTATTAATGGTAAGATGACTTTGTTAAAATTATAAAAAAACTTTCTTGTAATTGTTGAGTTTTAGTGGTCGGATAAGGCTTAACAATTAACATAAAATATAGTTTGGTGTTACCGTGTTGCTCAAACCTTTGGCAATTTGAGGTTGCTGGCGTTTAGTTCCAAAGGCTTACGCAACTAGGCAATAGGTTAATTGTCGAAGCTTAGTTGCATAAATATGAGGCTACCAGTGCGTTTTATTAAGTTTCCATATGTTTGTTGCTGATGTTTTTGGAAACTAATGAAAACCGTAGTTGTGATTAACCTGTTGCCTAAGTATATAGAAACTAGCAGTTGCCGTTTCCTAGTTTCGAAAGCATTAGGCTACTAGCATATTTCTTGTAGTTGTCATTTTTTTGTTGCTAAAGAATTCAGAAACTAATAAAAGTAACAATTGCGATCAATTTGTTGCCGAAGTATACAGGAACTAGTAGTTGCCATTGACTAGTTCCCAAAGCATTTGGCAACTAATTTTTTAAGGTAGTTGCGAGATTTTAGTGGCCTTTTCTAGGATTTTTTGTAGTGCAAGCAATTGGGTGAAGTTTTTTTACTAACGAGTCATGTCCCCAGAGAAAATTTCTGGTGATGCGGTCTATCTGTTTGTGTACTTTGGTGGGTGGAGTTTGTGTTTGCATAAGGTGGTTTGCTATGAGAGTTAATGAGCATCATTCTTCCTGCTCGGGTTAGACATATTGTCATCCAACCCTTTGCATTTCGTGCCACTCTTTAAAGTGAAGGATGTATAGAGGCTCTTCCATATTTGAATTGAACCCCTAAATAGGTAGGAGGGTTTGATGTGGTTAGCATGTCAAAAAATTGTTGCAGCACAGTCACCTTGATTGGGTTTAGTTTCAGGTGATGAATAATCAGCAAATCTCCGATTTTAACATATAATTCAATTATTAGAAATAAAGTACAAGTCAAATTATTATTCTGACACCCTTAGCTGAATTTTTTGAGTTTTCCTCGTCATATTTTGTTCTTGTTAGTCGACAATAAAAGATTATGGTTTTCTTGTTGTTACAAAATTATAGGGATAATAGGTCCTATGATCAAGTTTGCAAAGGGCCTTTGTAAACTCACGATAGGCTGAAGTTGAGCTTGAGACTAGTCATAAAATCAAACACCATAGCATGGTTTTCAAGTATTTAACGTGAATCTGGTATTCTCAAACCATTGTACATCAAGACAAAAAAACACAGTTTTTCTCCAATATAATAAAGTTAGTCTCTAGACTCTGTGCATAAGAGCCCAAGGGAATTAGCAAAACCTCATATTCATTTCGTTAAGATCAAAGCTTAAGATTGTCAATCATGCATTCAAAATCAATCACTAGGAAAAGATTCATATGTTTAGTACGACACGAAAAGCCAACAACTATGATTCCATTTCATAGTGGAATTAGTTCGGTTACGTCATAGATTCTGCCACGTGTAGAATGAAGAAAAGAGTTCCAAGAATTATTCAGCTTGACACAATAACACACTAACAAAAGAAACAGGAGATACTCCTCAGATTCTCATTCGTTTTTCAATCTTACATCATATATTATTAAACAGAATACAAAAGTTATTATTAAAACCTAAAACACCCTCCAAACAAAAAACTGAGATGGGAAGTAGCAAAAATTCTCATTACCCCCCATACTAAAACACCATCATTATTGCCTTCTTCTTTACTCTAAGCCTTGTGTGAGGCTTCGTCTCTCATGGCTGAGTCCGATAATGGAACGGTAACATTGACGGACGAGAGTGTATTAACTTCTGCCTCTTGCATTTCTACAACACTTTTTCCGGTTTCAACGTCTTCAATAACGAACATTGTACCGTTTTCGCGGACATCTTTAATGGCTTCTGGTAGTTCGTTTTCTTTTTCCTTGAATTCCTTGTACTTTCCCCATAGAACAGAGTATAATCCTGCTACAATCAAAACTGCACCAAGAATTCTGCAAGAATAATATAAAATCTGTAAGCAAATTTGAAAATTACAAAATACTGTTGTGTCATGTTATCATATTGTTATGTGACGGGACTGAGAAAATTACCCTCCAAGAAAGATCTTTTCAGCTAGAATGAAAGATCCCATGATGGCAACTATGATCATCATAAGGGGACTAAAAGCAGTGACGAAAACTGGTCCTCTTTTCCTCATTACTAGCCCTTGCGCATAATAAGCTAAACTTGAAGATACAATTCCCTGATCATCATGAACATATGAAAACAACTTAGGTCGGTAAAGATTAGGGGGGAGAGAGAGAGAGAGAGAGAGACTAACCGCATAAGCTGCAGAAAGAAGGTTCATATCCCAACCGATGGACCAGGCAGAAGGAGTGTGTTCCATCACTAAAGTAACCGCAATAGATTGTAGTGTACCGATGAAGCAAATTAGAGTTGTAAGAGTTAGATGGGCAGGGTATTTCTTCAATGTTATTGCCTGAAAAATGGAAAAACAATCGCACCCGTATCAATTCTCCAATCAAACTCAAAAGTCATGTACGTAAAGAAAAAAAGTCGCAAAGTAAAAAAGAAATGAAATTGGCTAGGATTTTAATGAAAGTAACCTGCAATATAAAGAGAGCAGCCCAAGCTAAGGTAGCCAATATGAGAAGGATTGAACCTTTAAGCCAATCCTTGTCATCAGAACCAGATGTGTTAGTGGTATAAGAGGCATTAGGATGGATGCTTTTCGACCATATCATCTCAATGATAGGTCCTTTGTACAATGTCATCAACATTGCTCCAGCTACCGTCACTATTGTTCCGATCACTTTTGCTTGGCATCTCACTTTCTTTATGTCTACTATCTCCATCCTACGAAAAACCAATTGTAATTAGCATAAAAAAATGAGAAAAAAGTTTTCTCGATGATGACGTACCATAACTATATGCATGTACGTAATAATATACCTGCATAAGAAGGCCATGACGAATGTCATTGCAGGTAACATGTTACTCATAGCACATGAGAAAGTCGGGGAGGTGTATTTTAACCCCATGTAGTAAAAGTTCTGATCAATCACCGGTCTGTGTACATCATACATAAAACGTTAGGATAAGTTAACAGTACTATACTGCTACTCTATGTATCACAGTTTTACTGACAAAAAATATGGATAGAAGACCAACCCAAGCAGAGCCATCGCAAATATTTGCAAGAAGATTAAGAATGTCATCTTGGGTCGAATTTTTCTTTCAAGAAATATTGCAAAAGGAGCAATAACAACAGTTGCAAAAGCGTGACGGTAAACAACGAGAACGTAATGACTCATTCCACGATTAAGAGAAACCTTCGTGAGGATATTCATTCCTGCATATCCAAATTGTAGAGATATCATGGCAATATAAGGTTTGCATCTTTGGAAGAAGCTGTTGTCACTTCCTTGGTTCTCCATCTATTTTTTCTTTGTAAGAAATATCTTAGTACTAAGCAATCAACTAAGAAGGAAGCAGAAGGAAGAGAAGGGAGATAGAAAGAACAATACTCTTTGGAAGGAGTAGTAGTTCTTAATGTTTAAGTCTCTCTTAAGGATAAATGAAGATACATCACATATTTATATGAGTTTTTGGAGAGGATTCATTTCCAAATTAATTAATATAAAGGGATTTGGGTAATATTTTGAGTAAGTGTGTGGAATTACTTTTACTCGCACGTGTAAAAGTAATAACTTTCTTTTTTCTTTTGCTAAGAAACAAAAACAGAACTCTCTTTAATCAGAGATTCAGAGTAGCCAAATCTGCCAACCCAAACACTCACAAAAGATTGTCTTTTAATTGATACAAATATAGTATGACACAGAGAATATTTACAATTTGAAGCACCGTACAAGACCCCGAGTTATAAAATATGATTAACAACATTCATACAGAGGATACTGTATAACACATATTTTTCTCAATAGTAGGGCCAAGCACTATGGTGTGTTATATCCCTTGGCTATCCCCTAGTTCTAGTTAAGGGATGCGGCTCTCAAGGCAACCTCATTATGGTTTGTTTTTATCCCTTAGTCACGCTGTACGGAAATTTAGTTTCTGTGTAAATAGGGTCAAAGAGAAACTGAGTATCCGTTTTTTTCCCAATTTTTTTTTTTTATGGTTGGAATATTTGTATAGGTGAAAAAGATAGTTTAGAGTAAAAAAAAGGAAATATAATAGGTGAAAAAAAGAGTTTTAATAAAAAAAAAAGTGAAAATGGAAAGTTTTAGTGTAAAACCTGGAAAACCAGAAACGAACACTTAGTTTCCGTGTAAAAAGTCACGGATACTGAATATCCGTCTCAATTGAAAAACAGAAACCGAGTATTCGTAAAGTGAAAAAGCACATGGAAACTATGTTTCCGCGTGATTTCCTTTCTCTACAAGAGGGATCAAAACTGAACCACTTTTAAGTGCAGAGAAGGAATATCGCTACTCTAAAGGATATGGATTGCATTTCGCTACAATTATGGGATAGCGTAGCGAAATGGCACACCATATTGCTTGGTCTAAGAAACTCGAAAACGGAAAAAGCCTCAACGATTACAAGCAAAAGTGGGCAAAAAGGAAAAAAATTTAGGACAATTACATCATCAATATAAACTTCAGCCATAAATTTAGGAAGAAGAAGCCTATTGAAAGGGACAAAATCTTCGCTTCAATTATCATTTTCTTTGGCTATTTCTTTTAACTGACAAGAGTGCGGTATTTCTTTCGATCCAAAGGCAATTACTAAGGGGCACCAAGATTAAGTTTCAACACTTATGAGAATAAACCTAACGCACGGTCATTAAAAAAAAGAGAATTCAAACTGACAAAAGTACGAGATTTCTCTCGATCCAAAGACAATTTACTAGAAATTGTTAAGAGACAACAAGACTAAGTTTCAACACCCGTGAAAATAAACCTATTATACGGGTTATCAAATTTTATGTGATTAAAGAATTAGTTTTGTTCAGTGTACTGGTTATCAAATTCTATATGATGGAAGAATTAATTTTGCTTAGTGTACTAGAATCATGCAGCATGGGTGTACTAGAATTATGTAGCAACCTTGTGTTATTTGAGGCGCCAAGTTGATTAGAATTTGGATTAGATCAACTAATTTTTGCTTTAGAAAGAATATAATCTTGTTATTCTTGCATTTATTCGTGGGACCCGAGATCATCGAATAAGATTAATGCTGGAGATTAGATTAGAGTAGAGGGTAATCGTGTGTGTTTGATCGACACGTGGCAACAACAGATGACAGCTTAAGTGCAATTGAGTCGGACCTATTACTTTGATTTAGTGGTAACTGATTGGAGATGCACCCAGTTTTCCTTTGGTGCATGCTGATGTTATAGCTCTTTTTATTTCCAATCTTTGGTTTTTCTAATCGATATAGTGGAGGTTGTTATACGTGTAGACTCAAGTCTGGTGTAGGAAAGACGCGGCAACTAGTCGCCGACGCCTCCACGGGTATCCAAGAATTTAACATGACATCAACATAACAGACATTCTTCTCGAATCCTTACCCCCACTTTACACTCATAGCTAAACTTAGCTTATCTCACTATTTGATCTGTCGAGTGTTGAGTCATAATTTTAAAAACAAATATTCATATAATCATTGCCAAATCTGTAGGAAACCTAATTCGATATTCAGTTCTATAACTGATCAACTAAGAATTTACTTTATTCTGCACTTGCAACTTAAATGGGTACACCGTGCACATATATCATTTAGGAAACTAGAGATGTTTTAGAGATAAGAGCGGCGATGTATAAATTTAGAAAACAAGTAGCATTGATTTAGTAGTTGGTTTTTATGGAAATGATTTATCATCATGTACATGATATTGAGAAGTCCTCGAAACCTTTAGTCGACGCAGATGGTTTCTGAGAGCGAAATGTGACAACCATGTGTTATAAAACATGGTGCGATCGTCATATATGATTTTAATGTAGGCAACAATCCATCCAAGTATGCAGTGATTAAGTAATCCACTAAACCATGTATAGAGCAGTGGGGCGGGTGGTAGGGGAACTACCACCAGCAGCTAGTCATCTGGCCAAGTATATCATATGACTGAAACACAACATCCAGTCAGTGAGTCAGTTGTTTGACGACCAGCTTGATTGAATAGTATTTGAGAGTGAGTGTCAACTGTCAAGTGTGTCTGTGGTCGTTGGGAGTTTACAGCTACTTAGCCAATGAGTGATGTTTCCTTGTTAATTTAGATATAGCATAGACCATGACCTCTTTACAACACATTTTGGACAACTTATCCAGATTTCTCATGGATCTTACTTTTCTACCTATATATCATTAGTGAAAATACTTAACATCTGAAACCCTGAATTACAAATCCTTATTTTTCGTTTCTCCGGTGGTTTTATGTTTAAGATATTTTGGTGGAACTGTTCTTTTGTAGATACAGCATATAGCTGGAAAAGAATGTTGCATAAACGCTTTTTATTTTAATTTGATCAGACAAGCACATTTTAGTGTAGCCATTTTTCTTTCTTGTTCTTTATTCTTTTGTTTGCCGCTTCACGAATCAAAGGCATTTGTATATGCTTAATTTGTTTTGGATTATATGACATGCACGTACCGGCAGTATATATGGCCGGATGAACAAAGTTTAAAAGCCGAGAATATTTTTAGGGAACTAGTAATGTACTATCCCTGACAGTCTGACTAGTATTAGTTTAGTAACAGGTAATGAATTCAACGTTCACTAATTTGATGATAATACTGTTGGGTGAAATAATCAAAAACACGAAAAAATCAAATAAATAAAAGTTATTGATACTTAACTCCTCTATAATGGAAGTGACCGATTTGACAAACGGAGGAGCTCCCCGGGTCTCCGCAACAGCAACAAGGCAAAACTTTGAAAAACAGAGTGAGTCACGTGTTCAACACGCTGTCCTTAAGACATTAGCGCCCGGGAACCCCGCTACGCTCAAGAGTGATGCTATATCCCTCACAGGACGGATATCTCTAGGATAAAACACCCTAGTAAACCTACTACTAGCATACGTAGTAGATTGAGCTTGGAAACTCCGAAAAAACCCTTAAGGAATATCGTGAATGCTTAAGAAAACAATATAAAGAAATTTCCATTAGGGGTCTCTCTAATAATATAGAGAAACCCCTCTCCTATAGATTTTACAAAAGTAGAGAAATTGTTCTAACAAGAGGAACTCCCCGATATGGGACTAATAAGATTTTCATTTGCAAAGAAAATAAAAATTAATTTTTTTTAGTTAATAACTTTAAAAATAAAAATTAATACATATTGTTTCCCAATAATCCCCCACATGAATGAAAACCTCGGTAAAACATGAAAAATACAGATAGATCTTGGTAACCCCACGACCATGTCTGACCGAACAGACATACGGACCATCCGTGTGTTGAAATCATACTAGTCATTTCTATGTCCTCTCCCTCACACAAAAGTGTGTTGACCCCAGGGTCATACTATGGATTGCATAAATCATAATGGCATAGAGAGCTTTCATCTTTAGTTTCTCACTGGTGAGACTAAAGGTTTCTTTCACCAAAGTGAAAAAGCATGAACCAGTGATTAACCCTTAGTGACCTTAGGTCCTAAGTTCCAGTAATACCAAAACCATCAAAACGAAAATCACATAAAAACACATGAAATATCATTTTAGACAGAGGTGTCCATGAGGTTTTGAACCTTTGCTTAGTGAGATATTACCGGAACTATTTTCTAGAGACAGTGAACGCGATGTCTTGAACTGCTAGCGTTTGATGTAGTTCGTGATAATAACCACAGATGATATCTCCAAGGTTGTTGCCAAGCTCGTGCCGTTTTGTCCAATTTGGCTGTGGATATATCCTGTTTCTCAGAATACTCTAGAGAATCAAAGCTCATATTATCATAGGAAGCGGCCCCACTTATCATTCAGATGACAGAGTTTCCATAAAGAGTGTTACTGCTACACCCCACTTCAATCTAAAATTGGAACTATAGAACTCATTAAGACTTCTTAAAAGTCATCATTCACATGCAGTCGCACTATCACAACAAAGCACCATGAGGAGGGACAAAATAATTCTCTTGATAGTGCATACTTTTAATCACCACAAATTAGTTGTCTCATTCGAAACTTTGATCTTGGGATCTCCAGTCAGCAAGGTTGAGTATCCTTCGTAATTTTATTTAATGATCTTCAATACCATCCCCCTCGATGCATTACTAACTATCTCTTTAGACAAACCTTTCTTCAAAGGGTCTACGGTATTCTCCTTGGACTTTATCCAAATCAATGGAAATAACGACGGTTGAGATTTTTTGTTTTTTTAGCTTTAGCTATTACAACTTGGCTAGCACAACGTATAAATATAGCTGGAACAGGCCTATGCCAGAGAGGAATGTCTTCTAAAAAGCATCTTAGGCACTCGACCCCCTCTTGTGCTTTATCTAACGCAATACTCTCAGATTCCATAATGAATTGCGCAATATATGTCTATTTGGAAACCTTCCAAAAAAAAAACCTCCTGCTAGAGTGAAAGCAGATCCACTCGTAGATTTAGAGTCCTCTGAGTTAACTATCCAGTTTTCATCACAAAGTCCTTAAAGGACAACAATATACCTTTCATAAATCAAACAAAAGGTAATAGAGTATTTTAGGTACCGTAATACTCTACTAAGTGCATCCCAATGCTCTTTCTCTGGACTACAAGTATATCTACTTAACTTAATCAAAATATTGGCAATGTGTGGACTCTTACAGTTCATTAAATTTATCAGACATCCTATAACTGTAGAGTATTCGAGTTAAGATACTTCATTACTTATTTTTCTTGAGTCTACAAGAAGAATCGTACTGAGTACAAGTAGGCTTACAATCAGACTAATTGTATCTCTTAAGCACAAATTCAACATAATGAGAACGACTAAGACTATAATTGTTAGATTATATTCTAATCCTCATCCCTAATATTACATCAACATGGCTTAAGTATTTCAAGTCAACGTTCTCATTCAACGATGTTTTTAATGGAATTAATCACATCTATGTTTGTATCAAGTATAAGCATATCATCAACATGCAAGCATACAATCACACGACATCCTTAATAAGTTACTTGTCAATATACTTGTCAGATTAATGCATTAACTTAAATCCACTATTCAGTATCATATGATCAAATTTTCCATGTCACTGTTTACGTGCTTATTTGAAAACCACACAAAGATTTTTTCAACATACAAACTTTGTCTTCACAACCTTTCACTACAAAGTCATCAGGTTGGTCTATGTAAATTTCGTTATCTAATTCGCGGTTTTATAAAAGTTGTCTTAACATCCATCTTATGTATCTCTAAGTTGTGTATGGCAGCAATAACAATTACGAGAATAAGAATCAAGGAAATCTATACCTTCTTTTAGTTTATAGCCTTTCGCTACCAACCTAGACTTATATTTTTCCACAGTTCTATCCACCTTATGTTTCCTCTTAAAGACTCATTTACATCTTATGGTCTTACTCCCTGGAGGTAAACTAGCAAGCACCCAAGTCTGGTTCTGACAGACTGAGTCAATTTCACTAAATGAAGCTTCTTATCAGAAAGGGGTTTCAGTAAATGTTATGGCTTCTTTACGAGTATGGATCTCATACTAAGCTAGGCATATTATGAAGTCATATCTATAAGAAGTCTCAGTTCTAATCCTTTTACTTCTCCTAGAATCAACTCTACTTCATCTTCCTTTGAAGGTAAATTCTGACTAGTTAAAAAGACATCTAGGGGATTAACAATACATCCCTAAGGAGAGACAGGTTTCAAAATAAACATGTTCGACGAACTCAACGTCCCTAAACTCCATGATAGTATTCATACCAATGTCAGAAAAATCAGAACTCACAACGAATAAACTATATGCAGTAGTGTACTCAGGATACCCTACGAAGACGCAATCGACAGTTTTGGGTCCTATCTTAGTTCTCTTACGAGGTGGAATGGTTATCTTATCCAAACACCCCCACACTTTGACGTATGCATAAGAAGGTTGCCTATCTTTCCGTACTCGTATGGAGTTCTATATGATCCTTTAAAGGTTATTTTATTCAGGATATATCAAAATTAGAGGACGACTCCCCCCCACCCCCCACAAGTTGGCGGTTATCCTTTAATCAACATGGCATATATCATCTCCTTAATGGTTATGTTCTTACGTTCAACTATACCATTATACTATGGTAAATAAGGAGGTGTGATCTCATGAATAATGCCATTAAACAAGTACGAGGTACACAAGATAGTACCTCGTACAATCATCTACGAAAATTGTAAACTACCTTTTACCCCCTTAGTTTGGGTTGATTTCATTTCAATTAGGTCTAACTTAATTACTTCTAAGGGCTTAGAATTACTCTGAACAATTTTGCTAAAAGGTTTTATAACATATTTTGATTATGCAAAGATTTAACTTTTGTGTTCAATATCCAAACTAAATTGGGTATGTAACCTACGCTAGCCAGTTTATGCATTGACTTATAGGTTTAAGGTTCCAAGTCTACCATGCAAAACATTCAATCACACAAAACAAAACACAAGAATCAACTATGTGTACTTCATCATTTTTTTCCGTTAAGCTTATATAGACCCTAAGTCTTATAACCCTTTCCAAAAAAACCAGTGCCCTTAGTTACAACAAGTTTTCCAGATTCAATTAATATCTTAAATCTTTTACCATCTACAATAGAACAAGATACAAGATTCTTGCATATGCCCGAAACATGAAGTGAGTATATTACAGATATGAGCTTCTGCTCGACCTTTCCCTTTTATGCAACCTTTGTCATAGATGAGTTACTCATACAGAGTTTCTCGACATCCTTTATCCTCTGATAAGAGGTGAACAGGTCTCTGTTTCAACAAACATGCTTGGTGGCTCTAGAGTCCACCCATCGGTCTCTCAAATTGGTTATTAAAATAACTTCCGACATCATGCCACTCAGCTCGTTCTAGTTTGTTTCAACTAAATTAGCATTAACGTTCTACTAATTAAGGTTTTTATGTTGCCTAACAATCACCCTTAATTAAAGTAATGCTAGATTCAGGTTTACGAAACATACCTTTCTAAAAAATCACCTTTGTCAGCTTTGGAAGACTTGTGTTCATCCACATGTGCCTGTTAGCCATTTACCTTTCCAGTTTCATGTCACAATCTTCGTTTATACTCTGACTTGGGAGACGGTAATTTCCCAATCACCTAAAACACCACGTCTCACAATCCTTAGTTCCGAATCGGAAAATAAAATATGAGCTTTGAATATAACATCTAGATCTACAAACTTTTGAATCACCATTAGAAAAAACTCATGGTTACCCCATAAAAAATTAATTTAGTCAATAACATTTTTTTGTTGTTCAGAATTTTTCAGGAACGTTTCTCTGTTTTGTAAAATATCAAAACAATACTTTTACAACTCCAAAAATTCTGAAATTTTGTGTGGTTAATTATCCGGATGTCTTATACATTATGTCAAAAGGTTTCACCTAAATTCCTTATAGGTTAAGAGATAAACTAGAAATTCTACAGCTGACCAAAAATTCGTTTTTGTTTTTCAATCCACAATTAACATCCATGATTCACAAACCAATCAACCATTTTAGATTATTACAAATACTAATGTATTAAGATTGTTGGGTGCAATAATTAAAAACATGGAAAAATCAAATAAACAAAAGTTATTGATACTTAGCTCCTTTATAATAGAAGTGACCGATTTGGCGAAACGGACAAGCTCCCCGGATCTTCGCTACAACAAAAAGGAAAAACTTTGAAAAACAAAGTGAGTCACGTGTTCAACACGTTGTTCTTAAGACATTAGCGCTCTGCTACACTCAAGAGTGATGTTATAGCCCTCCCAGGACGGATATCTCCAGGATAAAACACTCTACTACACCTACTATACAACTTAAGAAGAAGAACTCCCCGATGTGGAACTAATAAGATTTTCATTCACAAAGAAAAAAATAATTAATATTTTTTAGTTAAAAAACTTTAAAAATAAAAATTAATACATATTGTTTCCCCACAAATACTAGCTAATACAAGTAAATATGTTGTTTTCTAGGTTGAAAACAAAGTCCGCTAAAACGCTTGACACACACATACGTACATGAGGAGGACCTATTGATAGCCTTTTGACAATATCTAGCAAGAAATGTTGATCACTAGATTATGAATCATACATTTCATCTGGATGATATGAGCAATCCAAGATCCGGATAAAATTTGGTAGAAATGCATTGAAGAAAAGGTGCTTAAGGAGTACCTCGACCAAATAAATACAACTAAAAAAAAAGGAGATTGAATTTAGGATCAATCACCTAAAAAAAAACAAGAACAAAAAGCCAAGTGAGAAAAGTAAAAATAGCCCATACCGATCGTCTCATGTGCAACTCAAAGTGACCGATAGAAATTCGAGTCCCATAAAGCTATCACCATATTAGTTGTTAATCTAGTATTTTAGTGTTTGATTCCACCCAAAAATAAAATTGAATTTTAATATCTTTCATTATACTTTCCAAATTCTTATTTTTGTGATAGAATTTTGGTTTCTTTACTATCTCACGATTCTTTATGTTAGGGTTCCAATGGCAGATGATAATAGGTTCCGCAACTCTTAATGTTAAAGCATTAAAGTTTTTATATTATTGATTGATATTTTATAAGTAAGACTTAATACGTATGATTTTGGAAGAGATCGAATTATTTAAAAAGTTAATGTAGTTATACTGCAAGCAAGCTTCCACCAATAAATCTATAAAAGTTTCTCTTTTTTTTTTTGGTTCTATAGCATACGAATGTGCAAACACAAAATTGACAAATATAACAATGGATTTACTTTATTTTTCAATTGATTCAAATATAAGATTGAATCTTGTTAACTAATTATTGATTATATTTCATCTTGTAAAAACACGAAGAAAAATAGATAGTAAAGGGATGACATGCATTGCTTAACGTACGACATTCACCAATTTCCAATGGTTTTCCGGGTTTCCACTCGGGGATGATCAAAGGAATGACATGAGCAAATGAGCGGGGATAATCAATCCTGTTTTTTGCCTACAATTTCGAACATCTTTCGGGGGTCACTAATTAACTATCTTGTGGGTCGCCATTTAAGGCGCGACAAACTCAATACTCGATTAAGTCTAACGAAATTCGCATAGAAGTTGACTTACTCTTCCAACTGATTATTTCCCTTTGAAGGAACATTTTGTAGTCCCATTACAAAATACTTGTTAACGAGTCCATGACGCACAGTTCCTAGTGCTATCTCAGAACTTTCCCTTATACCAACGGTGACAGAGCGAAAAATTACACCTACTACACCTAGCCGCGCATGCCGAAACTTCCCGATGCGCCACTCATAACGCAGAAACGGGGCCTTACAACTTCGTTTCTCACCAGGAAAATGAACTTTCATATGCCTTTGCAAGAATGCTTCACAAGAATGATGTCTTAAATGCAGCTTTCACGTCGTTTGTACTCACCCTTATTATGTGAAAGGTGCAAGGCTATAAAGCATAATGCAGATGCATTCTTGCGTTCATCAGTGACTTCCGAGTTTTATCCAGGCATAAGTATGCCTTAGTCTTGCACATGGGTCGTTGCAGTCCTATTTTCCAACTTCCTTACTTCGCTTCGGCATTGCTGAAAGCATGCACTGATCTTGCTCGTGCCAAGAGTGTATCAGTAAGGCTCATGCCATCCCTTACTTGCATTATCCTCATGATGCAAATGTGTATACAATCTCCCCTTCACTTGCAAATTGTTTAAGCTTCTTCTTTAGCAATACCCAATTCGCAAAAAAAGTGCATGCATACCTCGAATGGATAGATATGAAGTGTGAGTATCAAAAGAAATGGACTGAAACTTACTTCATCAATTATGGAAACAACCATCTCTTGCATCACATTGCTGAGCCAGATGGTATCAGTTACATAATATCGAAATCACCTCGCATTTAGATGATATGAGCGACAAAATGCTGGATCACTAATGCCACAACTCATTGTGGGTGCCTCCGTACCCTTATCCGTACCTTGAAGGGTTCAAGAACGCACCGTAGTTCATCAGCGATGGGACAAGAAACTAAATCAAACTCGTATTACAAGGCCAAAACCAATAAAAGCCTAGTCCGTATGGGCCAAAGGGTCTTTGCAAATGATGTGCAAGAGTGTGCATCATTGGAATTTCCTTCATTTTGCACTATGACGATGCATACTTAGTTTAGCAACGCAAAAAATAATGCCTACTCACCATATGCTACATCGGCAAGGCTACACAACAATATTGTTATGTACACACCAAATATGCGTTACCGGCTATATGAAGGTTAATGATGTATTCCTCCTTAATGCACCTTCAAACCAACTTCCCCTTACTTATATATGTCTTGTTGACATTTCTACAAATTAAAGTTGTGGAGCACTTTGACATGCTTGCTTCTCTATTCATGGTATTTATGCCATGCACCCCTGAGTAATGCATGGTGCTACAATTTAAGTTGTGGCCTGATGGACAACTTGAGTATTGCACCATGGTGGTGCAATATCGCTCTTGGACAGTCTCCTACCAGTGTAAAGCATCATTGCAGTGCAACTTCTGTCATGGGCCTACATGTCCTGTAACGCGCAACACTAGCTTGACATGATGCTTCATCTCATTCAATGACGCATATTTGAGCATGCGTCACTCGGAAAGTGCGAGTGTTACACAGGTATTCATTGACACTCTTATAATATCATTTCCATTATGGTTGTGGTTGATTGTGGGTCCACCATGGTATTTCAGCTAATATAGTACAGGGAAGGAAGAGAATTAAAATTGAAGATTTTCGAGCATTTTAAGCTACAAGATCCACTACGACATCAACAGTTCGGGGTGTGTAAATGCAGACAACCTTAGGTAGATGCATATAACCATAATTTTTAGATAACACATTCTTCCCACTAGTTTATGACCATGGTGGATATGTTAGGGGCTTCCAATGGTAATTTTCAATCACTCCTAATACAAATGGAAGATAAGATGTTTGTTTGTATCTGTATAGTTTCGAAGATAAAGCTTTGGCTTCCGCACGGATATCCATGTTTCTGATCTCGAACTTTCCTCTATGTCAACAGATATTCCCTATCGTAATTGGGTAATGAGGCAGGTGAATCTTATGATATTTTCGTGTTCTCTAATGACACACCAATGTTGATCAATTAGTCCGCATTTAGAAGACCTGTTGGATTAAGGAAAAGATAGAAGGTTTTGTGGTCCAAGTTTGTTTTTATGACTGTAGGACATAAGGTGTCATATTAAGGGTGTGGATTTGGGTAATTTACATGGATGTTTGGTATGGTATCAGTTAAATGTATTGAGTATCTCTATTGTTGTAGACACCATAAGATAACGACTACCATGTTCATATTGTCTAATATTTTCTTCTATCCAATCTAGGTAGTGATCCGATATCTTAGGTTATCAACGTTGAAAAATCTATTAGAAAATATAACAACAATATACTACAAATAATGTTGACTAAATATTACGTAAAGTAAATTGATTGATCTGAATAGCAGACAACAAAGGAAGAATGAGATACTTGATCATCAAGTTGTCCTTAACTCAATTATGCATATGTACACCTTAAGAATGAACGATGATAATATACCCCCCCCCCCCCCCCCCCCCCCCCCCCCAACCAATGCAGTTGTGGCCAAGATAAAACTGTCTGATGCAGTCATTATATAGCATAACAATAATTACCCATTACGAACTAAGCAACATAGATTAGTGAATAAAGAAAGTAAATACTCAATATGCAACACAAAGGAAGAATAATGGGGAAAAAAAGACTAGCAATTGTTTTGGTTTCAGTCAGAAGTCTGATAGTAGGCTAGTGTCTGTAGCGGCTTAATATAATATGGTGTTCAAGTTCTGGACTAGGTCCATGGGTTTTTATGCACATTGTAGTTTTCCTCGTTAACAAAATTTTGAGGTCTTGTGTTATTTATTTTCCACATTATATTTTTATCTTTATAATAAAAATATTACAAGTAGTACGTAAAATTACCTAGACAGTTTTTTGTGCCTAAAAGACTGTGTAGAACATACAATATTTATTCTTGAGAATTTGTATCTTGAAAGAAAAACTAAAAGACTTTTTCCTGTTGGAATTCGTTTTTTATAATAGTTCGAGTACATACTAGGTTATTACTTGGATATTGATTTTTGAGATCGTCCAAATAAAACTTGTCTACTTATCAAGTGTCGGATCTTTACCATTGAACTGTGCCACTGATTATGACAAGTTTGTCCAAACAGGTTTTCAAACAAAAAGTTGGTGATGTACTTGGCACCCTCTCCTTTTCAATCGTAGCCTTCTTCAGCATGAGTTGAAATAAAAATTCCGAAAGTTGATACCAAATAATAGTGACGTAATTCGCAGTTTTTCATTGGCAATTATTCCATATTTCTTTTGGTAAGTATGCCAATAGATACCAAAGTTGCTAACAATTCCGATTGGACCCAAAACAGAATTATTTGGTTCAGGTTCGGTTTCAGGTAAATAGGATGTCCTAAATCATTTTGGATTTAATAGCACCATCATTTATCGAGTTACTTCGTTTTCAGGTACACTACCAGAATCTTCGTTGTCAAGATCAAGACTTTAGACTCCATTAAAACTATCTTTATCGAAAAAACAATTAGATAAAAAGGTGGGTTATACTTCAAAAACTGATTTCGTCTATGATTTTTTCGTTTCTCGCATGCTTAATTTTGGTCATTTTCCCAGGGTGAAGCTACACTGAGTTTAGTAGGGACAATCGTCCCCTAGAATTTCCTAGTTAACATACTAGACTCGGAAAATTTAGGTGTTCATCGATCTGTCATCCTTTAGTTTTAGATATTACTTAAAAAGCGTTGATTCGTACAAGATTTTATGTAAAGTTTACGATTTGCTTTAAAATTTACCGACTTGTTTCGTATAAAACCTTACTCATATATATCAAAATTATTAAGAGATTCAATGGGAAGTACCAAAAATTATTAACTCCAACGATTGATTAAAACGACTTTAAACTTTTTAGTATCTTAGGCATCATTTGCAGCAAAAATAAAATAAAATCAAAGCCCTAAAAAAGCTTGCGACCTTTGACGGCCTATTTTTGCAGCATTACTAGACCTATACATATTGGTCCTGCAAATAATAAATCCCAGCTATGTCCCTGTATTTTTCGGTGTTTGGACTATTTTCTTATGGGAATATTAGGAGTTTTATTGATTATCTATGTAAGTTTGATGAGTTGATTTTAACGAGATTAGTGAAGCTATTAAAAAAAAAAAAACTTTCATGGTTATGAAATTTAAAATTCAACCACGTATAGATCGTTTTTTTATAAACGAGTACATGTTCTTTTGATCGACCTAAAAAGAGCTCTTGCAAGTTGCAACATGCTTTCTTTCTCCTCTCTAGCTCCTTCTCAAAACCAAAAAAAACCTCCCACCACCATTAAAGCTTACTGCTCAGATCTAGTCCATTTTAGGACTAGATCTGAGCAGGTTTCTTTACTTTTTCTTTTTTCACAGATAGCTAGTAGTTTAGATTAGATTAGTTTAAGTTTTTGCTTCAACCTCCATTGTTTTTAGGAGATGTTCTTGTGGGTTTTTTACTCATTTTGTTTATGTTTTCTCCTTTATGGAGATTCTCTATGCGCTCTCATGATGTTTCTTTGTGATCTCAATGGAGGTTCAAGTATTGTGATCAAGATTTAAGACTTTGGGCATATTATTCTCATATTTTTATGAGAAAATCTCTTTTTCAAGAATAAAAACCCTATCAAAATAAATGGATTATAATCCTAAAATCATTCTTTCAATCTTCGGATTGCTTGGTACTCTTGGTAGTTCGTTACTTCTCTTCACTTATTACTCTTTGTAAGTACCTTTTAATTATATTTCGATCTTTGATCTTGATGTTCTTTAAGTCCATGTAATTTCTATTTTATCATGAATGAAATTTTGTGAGATTAAACTAAAAAAAATAAAAAATAATCGCACCATGCGAAAAAAGCGAGCAGCACCAAAACCGTGACGGAATGGCTGTCTAATCAGTAATCATCCCAATCATATCTTTGCTACCGTCACACAGCCTGCCACGCCCAACAAGCTACGTCCCAATGTCGCGAAAAATTAATATAGGGACCAACATGCAAAAACGAGATACAGTGCCATTCATGAGGTATGATTGGTGATTATAGGAAAAATAGAAAGAGATGAGGGAACATAATGAGTTGGGTAACCTAAAAATGGTCGTAGTGGCTGTCCTTCAAAGTGAAAGAGACGAGACAGAATAGTACTGGTTATTGTGAATGTGAGTGGAGAGGTATAGATTATGATTCATGAATAGAATTTGGTGAGGAGATTCAAAGGTGACGGATAAGATGTTTCATTTCTCGTCATGTTTCTCTTTTCCGTTTGATCTCTTTTTTGTTTTTATGACCAGGTGTTTGTATAGGTTCCATTAAGGAATGTTGGGGATTAAAAGGGTCTGGTATCGCAGTGATGATGCAGTCTGATCGTCAGTTTTGGTTTTTAAAAGCAATCTGATTTTGTTCCGCAGATGTTGGGGTTCCCTATGGTTTTCTTGTTTTCCCTCCTGTCCTCATATCAATGAAGTGATAGGAAAGAAGGGTCGTCAGATACTTCTATAGTCGCACATATTTCAATTAAAGCATTTTACTTGGATCAACTTATACTAGTTGTCCAATTTTGTGTGGTAGTAGTAAGATTGTGTGAATATCATGATCAAACAGCTTGTCAGTTGTCCTAATTAAAGTTAGCTTTATACGTACATTGGGTGTTCTCCATAGCTCTCTGCCTACAAGATCTATGCTCATTCGAAGAGGTGTGCGAACATCCCTTCAGTGGAGTGCACGATATATGTGCAGTTCTCGGCCTGGAACTACTGAACACCTGCTGCTTCGCTACTGCTGCATGTATACATAGAAAGTGTTCTAGGTATATTATACAGAGAAGTCTTATGCCGTTATACGTACATTAATTCACGCGTTCACTATCGTATCAGTATTCAGCATGCACTTCATGCACAAGCCATCTTCCTGAATCCTGATTGATAAATTATAAAGTCGCACACTTACCATGTTGTCTAATAGTTTGTTCTTTTTCTTCTTTTTTTACAATTCATGCCTTTGAAAACAACCAAGAAACCCACTTCGCACTGCAATTTGCAAAAGTTGGCCTTGAATTATTAACGTATCACCTAAACTCATTTGGTGTCTTCAATGGATCCAAAATCTAAAGACACGCTTCCTTTAATTTCCACCCAAAGTTCACATCTCCATTGTCCTCTTTGCAATAACATTTCAATTATAATTGTTTAGAAGTCAATAACGAAAGGACTCAAAATATTATTGCAGCCTTTAAGCAAAATCATGTCTTTATAGTCCTCCTTTTGGTGACCTTTCTCTATGGCCCTATATGAACCCTAGGTTTTAGCTTTTTGTTTCAATAAAAATGTTTATAAGCTTGTATGATTAAAAAGTTTATGATGTACTCCTAGTCAAAAAGGTTTAGTCAAAGATTCACTCATCTAACACTAAATTTATTGGATCTTTATATTCAATCACTTGGTCACTAATCTGATAAGCCTACGGGCATTAGTTTTGGCAAATTAAATGGTAATCGTTCATTAAATCATTTTTAATCAACGCATCAAAGTAAAAATGCTGTTTAATAATGCACAGGCTTCACCATACCCTTCGTGTCTGCAAATAACGGCATAAGATCGTGTTTTTAATGTTGAAATTGCAGCCGGGGTGGTTGGGCTTAAAATAAACATTGCAGAAAAAATGGGAATGTCAAAATTGACTTGTCGGATTGAGGTATACTTGAACTAATTGAGGGCGAGGTAATAAAACAAAATAGAGACATTAAGAAGTATTAGATTTTGTGCCCGTGTTACGTACCGGACATCTTTTTTTTAACCGTATAGTATGGGTAGGGCTGCACATGGTTCGGTTTTTATCGGTTTTTGGCAAAACCTAAACCGAAACCAAAGTACTCGGTTTTTCAATAATGAAAACCAATAAAACCATATAGCCTACTCGGTTTCATTGGTTTCGGTTTCTACTCGGTTTTGTTAAAAACCAGACGGTTTTTGGTTAACCGAATGATTTATAAACAATAATGTGTCAGTGCTTTATAGTTTACACAAACAGTACACCTAATACTACAAGCGGCAGAAAAGTTTGCTGGCAACATATCAGAGACATAAATGACGAGCAACTAAAATGACAGCAAAAGGCTTTAACTCGAATAATCCTCCTAAGAGTCCTAACCATTCATTAACTACAATTCATCAGTGTGTAAAGATTCATTCTGCTATGAGAATAATAGAGGTTCGCAGTATCGAGCTAAGAAAACCCCCAAACATCTTTTAACTACATACTAATTAAAACAAAACTAGTTCAAAAGAGAATTAAAGACGGCAAAAATATAAGAGCTTAATGCTCCCCTCTAACATCCACGGCTAATATTAGTTCAATCCTATGGCCAATAATAATCGGTTAACCATATGGTTTTCAGTTCGGTTTTTTTAGGAAACCTAAACCGAAACCAATAGTGTCGGTTTTTTGGGACTGACAACCACAAATGAACCATTGAGATATGGTTTCGGTTCTATTCGGTTTAAATTGTTCGGTTTTGGTTTTCGGTTCTGGTTCGGTTTTGTGCAGCCCGAAGTATGGGGGTGTGATGTGGCTTCGCCTCGTCCCGTCGTGTATTTTTGATTTTGTGTTAAATTTGTGATTGGGTGTGGCTCGGCTTCTCCTCGCCCCTGTCCCTTAGTATTTTTGATTTGGTTTGGCTCGGCTTCGCCTCGCCCCGTCGTTTATTTTTGAGTTGGACAACATTAGCCTGCTGATAATGGTGGAGCTGAAAGACAGGGTTTACATACATAGTTACAACTGCTTGATGACATTTTTTCTCGAGCAGCCTCATCTTCTCTACTTCAGTTGACCCTTCGTGTATTGCCTGCTTTGTCTTCCTGCATGTATCATGATTTTAACACTTTTGTTGTTGTACAATAAAACATGTAGGAAAATTAGTGATGATTAACTAATTATTAGCTAAGACATTTCAACCATACAAAAACATAAAATTGCTACCCTTAATTTCTTGGCCAAGGCTCGTTATGTAAATCTGAATAATAGAACGCTCGATACACTACGTGATTGCCAGATCATTACTTGACCAAAAATGATATATATGACGCCGGAATCATGTAACATTTTAGCCTACTCAAATAAGAATACCATATGTGGGAGTCGAACCACACATCTACATGGTTGAAAACCATGTTCTCTTCCATTTGAGCTAAGATAGCAAGTAATCAATATAGAAGAAAAAGAATTTAAAAAAAAGATTGTTACCTGAGCTAGTATTTGATATGTAATGTTCAAAATGGAAGCTACGACGTTATAGACAAACGCCTAAGCAATTCCTAAGCAGGTACATACCAACTCAAAATTGTACCTCAAGAATAGACTTCCCATTCTCAAGTCTAGTTATAAAATAGATGAACGGAAATACTAAACTCTGCGTCTACCTCAACATCCACGTCGTATGAGCCCATGATGATTTCCAAATTCCTTTAGCAGGTTTTTCCATTATTCTTGAGTCAGATGTTGCACTCTAAATAAAGTGATTGAATTCCTAAAATTCATTTATTTCCTCCTTAACAGATGTAATATTTCCGCCCTCTCAAAACAGCAAGAGGAGGCCTTGTAACCATTTCCAAATGATTTTGGCTTAACAAATGGAGAACTTAGCTGCACATGAAGAAACAAATACGATGGATTGAAACTCGTTCCATTGAAGGCAAAGAAAACACAGAAATGCAAGTTAGAATAAATGGCATAACCATCTAACAGAAGAAATCCAGCCACGGATACTTACGCCACACGGACGATGAGAAATGTACATTTCTTTGGATCATCATATGCATTTCAGATGCAATCCAGCCACGTATACTTACGCCACGCGGAAATGCAAGTTAGATCAGATGCTACCTTCACTAAGCAACTTTCAAAACAGAATGGACCCAAATTTTTCCTCAGGTTAGAGAAAAAATTGACAGTTATATCTTTGACACAAAATTAGGTATAGTTTAGCCAAATAAACGCACATGCTGAGGATTAAAAGTTAAATGAAGATTGAGTAACATCACGGTCGCTCAACCATTACGACAAATTTACTAAGTCATTAAGAAGACATTGACAATACCATATGGCAAAATCAAGTGCTAATTCAACACTAACTAATTCTATTTTGTCACGAAACTTCAACATCATAAAAGGTACATCTAAGCCATTATTCAGAAACTTAAGAAAGATAGAATAACGCACAATTAAGTACCGATCAATCTTACCTTCATCTCCTCCTATAAAGATCTGAATCCATCGCTGATAAGGTATAGCTACTCGCTTCAGTTTCCTAGTTGTAGCTACTGAGGCATTAACGATTCTTGTCTACAGCACAAACATTAAGAAGACATTGACAATACCATATGGAAAAATCAAGTGCTAATTCAATATTAACTAATTCTATTTTGTCACGAAACTTCAACATCATAAAAGGTACATCTAAGCCATTTTTCAAAACTTAAGAAAGATAGAATAACGCATAATTAAGTACCGATCAATCTTAGCTTCATCTCCTCCTATAAAGATCTGAATCCATCGCTGATAGGGTATAGCTACTCGCTTCAATTTCCTAGTTGTATCTACTGAGGCATTAACGATTCTTGTCTACAACACAAACACAAATTAACTCAATACAACAAACGATCAATCTTTAATCTTAGGATATAGTTTCAAACAGTAAAACAGGAAAGTGAAATGTATATTACAACCTAAAATGGATATTACTAAGAAAATCATAAACTATATCTTTGTATATTTCTATGAAACATAAGTATACATCTGGATGCAACTTACACATCCCAATCGATAGAAAAATAATCAACCCCAATTTTTTTAGCCTTAAAGAAATGAGAATACTGGTTGCAGGTTCTATATTATCTATGTAGTGGCAATTCTTGCCGCCAATATCTAAAGCATAAAACAATTACTTCTCGTGCCTAATCATCATATCTTTCTTATAATTAGTGAAATTAAACTTTGTGTTGATTAATTATTGAAGATGTCACTGATATCTTGTCTGTCAACAAAAAACTACTGGAAAATTTTAATTGCCAGAAAGTGGTCGATCAACGACAAAGGTCCTGGTATGGAACAAAACTGTTGAACAATACTCAAGTTTGAAATGATATTGAACACCAATTGAAGGAATTAATTACAAATGTCAATTAGGATTAGTTGAATAACCTAACTGAGAAGCAAGCAATTAACCTAACTGAGAATCAACTTAAGATGACGCGCACCATCAACATTAAGTCACTTATTTAATCTAAACTACTAAAAAAAATTCTTTGCTCTTATTTCTTAACAGGAATCCCACTGGGCTGCTATAGTTTTTGCTATCATTTTTTAACTAAATTTTTGTTCTCGCGACCAAATACGAAAGATATATTCAAAATTCATAAAAGGCCGGAATTTTATTATGGAAATCATGACATTTCTGGTGAGACTTTATCTACCTGATGACGGGTGATTTCATTGGTAAATGCTTTTATGGTAGATTCATTATAAACACATTGGACAGTGGTTTGCAACCTTGTATCTCTGAGCTCCCTCTGCTGCTCAAATTATGTATAGAAAGTAAATTAAAAATGAACCTGAAATAAGTGATTTTGAAATAGAAAAATTAAGATGGGATCTCGACCTGGAATCTTAAATTAAGAAGCAATATACGTTTATATACCACATCAACATAACCAAAACAAAATCTTAGGTGGAAAAAATATAAGGATTTCAAATTGTGGTACATAAACAAATGATTATGACTTGATTACTTACTCAATGGTCAGGTTGTCATTATATTGTTGTAGGATACAGAATGAATCAGTATGTGTGTCTTCTTCTCTACATGTAACAGTAGTATCCTGCAACATAGTCTTCTGGGAGCGCCTCTCCAGTTTCGTATGGCTTTGCAAGGCTGAATAAAGTATTTCTATGGAAACACCAATTCTCTATGAACTGACAAATCCCAAGTTACTATCTTCTCACCAAAAAAAACCTAAACAACATAAAAAAAATCAAAATCATTAACAACAAAAACAATAAAGATAAATTTAAGCAAGTGGAGTGCAATGAAGATACAATTAACAGAAAGCTTAAACTCCCAAAGGAAAAAAAAGTCACTAACTTACTTGCAAGTACAAATCAAAGGAGCCCCATGTTGCATTATCTTCACTTTGGTAGAATTTGTTTGGATGATCTCAGAAACACAGTATACATTGAGTTTGTACAATCTATAATCAATCTGATAAATAAATCTTTTTAAAGAAAAATCCAAATGTTGAAGAAAACCCAATACTGGATTAGTGTAGCAGAATTAGATTTGAATTTTTCCATTGGCAAAAGAAAACCATGAGAAACGCAATCAGCACACATAATTTTGAAAGTTAAAAATATGGATTTATGATATATCAATAATTAGAATAAGAGTAAAATCAGTAAGATGCATATAAAAAATCCAAATGTTGAAGAAAACCCAATACTGGATTAGTGTAGCAGAATTAGATTTGAATTTTTCCATTGGCAACAGAAAACCATGAGAAACGGAATCAGCACACATAATTTTGAAAGTTAAAAATATGGATTTATGATATATCAGTAATTAGAATAAGAGTAAAATCAGTAAGATGCATATAAAAATCACCATAATTGTGAGAGCTTTTCTTGAATGGCTATTAGGGTTTCTCCGAAACTTATTTTGGACAAAATCATACCTGTAAAATTAAAAAAAAAGGGTTGGGGTTTATTGATTCAGAGAAAAAAAGACACAGAAAACAAAGGAGTAAGAGATTTCCGATAGCAAAAATCATTCATGGAAAATAATTTACCTAGTCTTGTATACCACTCGAAATGGTTGTCAAACTTAATATGCCACATCTATTCAATTTAGATTGAGTCGGGCTATTGAACTGCTTCTGCAAACCACAATAATTAACCAACTCCATTTAAAAATCTTCCAGCACAAAACTAAACGTCCAAACTCTAACTGATTTCTTTTGAAATAAAATAGATCTAACAACTGATTTGGACTTGTGATCTTTGTCGACCTAAAAGTTGGAAGGATAATTGATCACAGATAAAATACCCTAGTTGATCAAAATAATCAAATCCATCACTTAGACAGATATGATACATGATGGTAAATCAATGAACAAAAGAGGAGAGGTGAGTATATCAGGATGATACAGATGTGTCGATGGTGGAAAAGAAGGTGGAGGCGGAAGCCTTGTGGGAAAGACGGTTTAGTCGAGGTTTTTCTGTTTTTTTGGTTTCTGGGAAAGGCGGTTTCTTTTAGGAAAAAACGATAAATTACTTTATTTTGTGAGACAGAGCCTTTTTTTTTCTCTCCTTCGAGGAAAAGTGAAACGGAGCAATTCTGTGAGTGGGTGAGGGTCACCGTTCAACGTGGAGCCTTATGAACTTAGGATTTTAAAGGAGTTTGATAATCTAAATGGGAAAAATATCGGTTGGTTCTTTTTTAGGTGGTCCCAAGTCAGTTTGGTCCTTTGGGAAAACGCCTTTACTGTTTGGTCCATAATTATTTAAAAATATTAAATGGACAAAAGTACCCTTCCGTGTTTTTTTAGATAACAGAGAGCATTTTATTAAGAATTGACAAGCTCAATATGCCTACCTAAAAAAAGTTTGTAAACAACTTAAAACATTCTGAGAAATATCAAAAGACGATTTCTCTCTTCTCACTTTCTTGGCAATAACATCTGCCAGATTATTACTGTCCCTCCTGACATGGAAGAACTGACAACTAATGAAAGAGTTCTTAAGAAGCTTAATATCTCTTATAAACTTCCTATTTTCCTATCTAACAAAGGAATTTTCAGACAAAATAGAGTTGACTATGTTTTCTGCATCAGCAATCACTTTAATTCTGCTCCTTCCTGAAGCTTTAATCCAGCTAAGTGCTTCCACAATAGCCATATACTCTCCAGCCTAGCATCTATTACTCTATCTGCATAGGAGCCTATGAACCCTTCTGTTTCACCTGCATCAGAGAGAAGCACCATTCCAGTGCCACAATTATTAGTATAATGATCAAAAGAAGCATCAGTATAAATAGTACATGTGATAATGTCATCTAGCTGATGACTAACAGTTGGAGTAGTAACTAAAGTATTATCACTACTTATCACTGGAGAGCCTTCTATATTCCTGATACTAGCTAACTGATGCATAATTCTAGATATAGTGGTAGTAGGAGTAAGAGTTTTATTTTGAAAGATATTGTCACATCTTTCTTTCCATATGATACAGCAGCAACCATAAGAGTGTGCCTCCATCTCTCCATATCCTCCAAGTTTGAGTTGTTAACTCTAGAGAACCAAGAGATAATCCAGTCTCTGACATTGTTACAGTTTGCAGTGACTTGGGCAATATTGATATTAAGAGAATTCCAGACAGCTTTGGCATGACTGTAGGATATAAGAAGGTGATATAAAGACTCATTTTGATGATTGCAGATGCAGTAGTTATCAATGCTTTGGTTGTACTGAGATAGTCTTTCCCTAGTTGGAACCACATCCTTAAGACACTTCTTTATGAAAAGCTTGATCATGTGAGGCATCTTCATCTTCCATAAATATTTCCAAACCTCCTTAGGAACATTACTAGTAGAAATATGGTGTTGAATTCTGTTTTCTGCAACTTGTTATATGTACTTTTGACAGTGAAATTCCCATCTCTTGAAGGTAGCCATTTAAGAACATCATCTTCAGATATAGACAACTTCATTACTTTTATCTTCTCCACCACTTCAGAAACAAAGAGTATGTTAAGAAGAGGTATATTCCAGGTATTAGTTTCAGCTACAATTAGTTCACTCACAAACACATATTGTAGATGAGAAGGATCAATTGGTTCAACTTTTTCATGTAAACCTATAATCCACCTGTCCATCCATATTCTTGTTGTTTTTCCTTTGTTGACTTCAAAACTGCAGTGTGTTGTAGAATAAACAGACTTGCTCAATCCCTTTCGACACCCATGAAGAATTATTCTTCTCAGCAGCAATATGAAGGAAACATTCATTCTTGAAATATTTTGCTTTTAGGAGTTTACCTAGTAACTGATCTTGCCGATGGTGAATTCTCCATGCTAATTTGGTAAGTAAAGCATGATTTAACATCTCAAGATCCCTGAAAGCTAAGCCTCCAAGATCTTTGGATATGCACATACTTTGCCAAGCAATAAAATTAGTGCCTCTATTGGATTTGTAGCCCCACCAAAATCTTCTTTGAATAGAGTCTAACTTCTTCAAGAGTTTTTTAGGCATTTTAAAAGAGCTCATCTGATAAGTAGGAATGAAATTAAGGACTGCCTTCACCATAGTAGTTCTACCAGCTTGGTGCATTGTTGTGCCTTGCCAAGTTTCCAATCTTCTTTCAAAAGCTATCTGAATATCTTCAAAAGCTTTTACTTTAGATTTACCAATGAAGAGCGGAGAGCCCAAATACTTCTCATTCTTATCCATAAGTTTAACACCTAAGATTTGACTTAGAGTGTTACAAGTGCTAGGATCCAGATTATTGTTAAAATGGATAGATGATTTGTCAAAATTAATGACCTGACCAGATTGAGAACTAAAATCCTGCAAAACTTGAATGAGATTATTCACACTGGTTAATTTAGCATGAGTAAAAATGAGACAATCATCTGCAAAAAGGAGATGATTAATTGGTGGTGCCCCTCTAGCTGATGCAATTCCTTTAATACTTTTGTTATTATGTGCATCAACCATTATTATAAAAAACCACTCCATTGCAAGAATGAATAAGTATGGAGATAAGGGATCACCTTGTCTTATACCTCTTGTAGGATGAAAATCATTACATGGAGATCCATTCATAAGCACAGAAAGAGAAGTAGTGCTTATACATTGATGTATTAACTGACACCAATCTTCAGAGAAACCAAAACTGCTCAGAATTTTCATTAATAAAGACCATTCTAATCTGTCAAAAGACTTATACATATCTAACTTAAGATCTAACCATCCTCCTTCCCCTTGTTTTCTTTTCATGGAATGAATAATCTCATGAGCTATAATTGTGTTATCATTTATTTAGCTGCCAGTCATATAGGCAGCCTGATAAGGAGATATTATCATATCCATGAAAGGCTTCATCCTGTTAACTAAGATTTTAGAAATAATCTTATAAGAAGTGTTGCACAATCTTATGGGTCTGAAATCTGAAGGAGTATTTGGTTTACTCTTCTTAGGAATAAGAGATATGTAGGTCTTATTTAGTTTTCTTGGCATCTGTTTTGAAGAAAAGAAATTTTTGACCACATTACAAACATCTTCTCCCACTGTAATCCACTGAGATTTATAGAAACCTGCTTGAAATCCTTTTGGTCCTGGAGCAGACCAACTTTCCATGCCTTTGAGAGTTTTATGAATTTCTTCTTCAGTTGGAATTGTAAGAAGTAAAGTATTTTCCTCATTTGTGATTAATGTAGGAATTAGAGAATAATGTTGTTCTTCAATAACTAGAGTAATGGTGGTGCTGATATTCTTAAAATGATTTGTTAGAAGTAAGGAGACATCTTCTCTAGAATGAACCCAATTACCATCAATATCCTTTAATGAATTTATATTGTTTCTAGCCCTTTTCCTTTTTGTTAAGATATAACAATATTTGATATTGTAATCCATTTCTATGATAAAATTATCCCTTGATTTTTGTTTGTTGAAATCATTTTGAATCTGGTGCCATTTCTCTAATTCTTTAGATATCTCTTCAGCTTTAGCAGTGTTTTCTCTTGAGAAAGGTTGTGCTTGAATCTCATCCAACTGTTTTTGAAAGTGATCCACATTCTTGTTGATATCTCCAAAGTGCTCTTTGTTCCATTTTGAAAGAGCCTTTCTTGTGAACTGGAGTCTCATGATGAACTTGTGTGTTGCTGAGCCTTGAACTGATTTGTCCCAAGCTTTTGTTATTTCCTCCTTACACATTCTGTATTGCAACCAAATAAAGAAAAACTTGAAAGGTTTCCATAATTTAGGCTGAGAGTAATCAGTTACAAGCATTATGGGACATTGATCACTTCCATTTTGACTTAAGTGAAGCAATTTTGAATCCTGAAATTGATTACTCCAGTATGCATTGACTAAAGCCATATCGATTCTTGATCTTTTAATGCATGTTCCTTTGTTGTTACTAGACCAAGTATGTTCTCTTCCAATGAAGATCATGTCCTCCAGACCAACTTCTTGAATTATAGAATTGACTAAACCATCACCAGAATAAGAAGAAGAAGAAGACACATTATCATTCAGAAGGAAATTCAAATCTCCTAGAAGAACCCAAGGCTGAGAAATATTAACCCCAATATCTTTGATGAAATCCCATTGCTCTTTCTTCTTAGTATAATTGCAATATCCATACATGAAGGAGACTAACCATTCTTGTTGACTTGGATCACTTTGTATAACTGCACGAATCATGTTATTTTCACATCTTACAATATCACAAATGAAGCCATCTTTCCACAAAAGTGCTAAACCACCAGAAAGACCAATTGGTTGTAAGTATCTGGCATTAGGAAATCTAAGAGGAGGTAGTAAAGACTTTATCTTATCTTCAGTTACTTTAGTTTCACAAAGAAATAACAGGTCTGGATTTTGTGTTCTAATAAGATTTCTAAGATGATCCTTAGTAGACTGAGTTTTAAGTCCTTGGACATTCCAAGCAATTATTCTCATATTGTAAAGTATAAGAACTGCTTTAGAGTAAACTACAGTTTCTAAAAGTTTTATATGCAGAGTAAAACTTATTATGCACGAAAAGTAATGTAAATAAATATAATGCACATGCAAAACTTTAAGACAATTTTCCTCTTTGAGTTGAAAAACAGGCATTATATTTAATGCAACCCTAATCCTAATATTTTCCATTGAAATTTTATGAGATTGGAATTTAGATTTCTTGAAAATAAAAGAGGAGAAATATGCTTGATGCCCTATGTTTGAGTTAGCTGAATGGTTATCTTTCACTGTGACCATGTGAGTTGTATGGCTTGCCATGTTGGTATCATTATTGGCATTTGGTGATGAAGACTCTGCAGTTTCGGTCGCTTCAGCATTGGAAGTCTCAATCCTATGTCTTTTACCCAACCTGCTATCTTCATCAGTGTCTTGAATTTCCTTGAGGAGTAGAGATTCCATATTAATTTTTTCACCATCTTTAGGAGGGACAAAGACAATAGATTTGGCAAACTTCTTCTGATTCATCTTGACAGCAGGTGCATCATCTCTGCTGATAACTTTGATATTCGTACGAATATTATTGATGTTACCAACGAAATGTGGTTTTCATGAGACTTTTTAAGAAAGATAGTTGCATCTTTACAAGCACCATTTGAGTGATTGATGATGTAACACTCTGTGCAAATATTCTTTGGTTGGCGCTCAAAAAAGAGTTTTTGCCATTTGGTTGTTCCAGCATTTGTAGTGCATTTGATACCTCTTCGCATCGGCATAGAGAGATCCACATTCACCCAAACTTTGACAGGTTCACTTCCTATCAGCACTGCATCTTTTGGCTCAATTGCTACTACTTCACCCAGTAATTCTCCAATTTTAGTCACTGAGGAAACATTCATATGTTCAGGAGAAGATATTTTAGTTGGACCCAAAAGTGTTGGAAGTTCCAGTGCTTTTCAGTGTAGATCATGCCAGGAATATAGTCAAGAACAACCAGAAGAAAATTGTTAACATTCCATGGCCTTTCATTGATCACCGTATTCAGGAAATCCCAATTGCTAAACTTAAAAATCATTATATTAGGCTACACCTCAACAACTCTTAAGTCTTCTGGTTTTAGGAAAGGCCAAGTAAAATCGATGTACTTCATAACTGTATAATAGTTCATTCTCCCTTCTATTATGACTTTCCCAATTGCACTAGCCTCCCAGTTTGAGTCTTCTTCTTCATTGGTGGTATTGTTTTGTCTAACCAGTACAACTTCATTAGTGTCACCTAGTTCCAGTGTTGCTTTCTTGAACTTGTTAACTAGATCACTCACTTGGCTAGAACTACCCTCTTCCATATTGATTGTTTTATCTTTGGATTGCATATTAGCCGAGCTAGATTGAGAGGTATTAAGTTTATCAGGATTTACTTCCAAAGAAGATGACTTTATGTGACAATTAGGGTTTTGAGGGTAAAAAAGGTAAACATGAGGTAGCAGAATTGAATGCGATAATACTGCATGACTTTTAATCCGGTAACAAACATCTATAGTATCTGTGTTGAAATGGTAAGTAATGCAGCTGGAGAAACCCGTAATTAACGCAATCAGGTACCAAAAATATGTTTTCCTTTTGACTTTCTTAAAATTTGAATGTTTTGAAACATCTTGAGAGCGGGATAAATTGCAGTTATTGTTAGAGCATAGCTCGGTCAACCTCGCATGCGTTTCTATCTCAAGCATGTTTGTCAATGTTAGTGATCAAAACTATAAGTCTTGATTTCTAGCCTACATAGCTAAGTCTCGGACTAGGATAGAAAAGCGTAGTTGAGCTCAAGGACTTCACGGCGATTCATCATACAACGACGAAGATCAATACAAGGAACCGTGGAACTTCATCAACAAAAAGGTATGTGGAGACTTGAACTTATCTATCACTCAAAAGTCTATCTCTTCTATCTCCTACTTCTTATGAGACAAAAGTCGTATGCTATATAGACTAGATCATACACATTTGACATTTCGAGCTGAGCATTCATAGCTTATCTTTTATCTCGAAATCGTGTGTTGGTAAACCGTTTCGCTTTGATCAAGTTTATCTTCACCTAGTGACGAAAGTCATGAAAAGTTTCAATCACTTTGAGAATTGCTCTGACGTGAATCGGTCTGTGAATAACGGCTACATAGCATCCTCTGAGAATGTCTCAATGATTGAAATGATAGTTTACATTACATAACCATGTATTCCTTGAACCGAAGTTTTCGAACTTTGTTGATCAAGAGAAATCGGGAGGATTGTCGAATTGGCTTGCCAAGTCCGCGAACTGTTGGAATTTCTCGACCGAGAATTTCTACTGGATTTCTCGAAACTCGTTTGTGTGCTTAGTCCGCGAACTGGCGGAAGTTCTCTTTCCGAGAATTTCTGCTGAGTTTGGAAAACTCAACCGATTAACTTAAGTCCGCGAACTTGTTTGTGAACTTAAGAGGTTATGATTTAAAGATGTGCTCTGAACATGAAACATTAAATTACTAAGGAATGTTTTATGCAAACCGTGGCTATGATGTTCATGAGCCGATTCAATCGAATCGAATCATCTTTGTTTCAATTGTGTCTTATGTAGTTACATAAGATCACATATCAATTGAACAACTCTTTAACTAGTTCATTTTGAGTCAATTGAACTAGTTATGGTGAGGAAGAACAAGGTTAATATGAAATGCTCATATGGTTAACCTTTTGGGCTACTATGTTGAACCAACATACACGTACACGTTTGGGCATGGTTTTCAAGAATCCAGTAAACGTCTACCCAAGTGTGTGTGACAAGCTAAGTTCTCGATCTAATGGTTGATAAATATTATCTTGAATCTAAATCAAGTTTTCATCTAATGGTGAATAAGGATTGCTTTGTAACTAAGGCAAAACCCTGATTTGAAGGCTATATAAAGGAGACATCTAACATTGTGCAAAACTAATCCCCACACGTCTGTGTGATACTAGTGCGCCCGCTAGAGTCGATCTCCATTAACCTTTGATTTTTTTCCTCTAAAATCATGTTAACGACTTAAAGACTTCATTAGGATTTTGAAGCCAGACCGATAGTACTTTATCGTAGTTGTGTGATCTGATCTTGCATATTCTATCGTACGAGTACAATCGATTGATTGACTTGAGATCGTGAGAGTTCTCCGATAGGCAAGATAAAGAAGTCACAAACATCTTCGTCTCACTGTTTGTGATTCCTTGACAATCCGCTTGTGTAGTCAGGAAGGATTGTAGAGAGGTGATTGATTAATCTAGGTTGTTCTTTGGGAATATAAGACCGGATTAACAATTGATTCATGTTCACCTTGATTTTATATCAAAAGACGGAATAAAACCTAGGTTTTATCTGTGGGAGACAGATTTATCCTTTTATAGACTTTTCTGTGTGAGACAGATCTGTTTATTATCAAGTCTGTGATTTTGGGTTGCAGCAACTCTTGGTTGTGGGTGAGATCAGCTAAGGGAATCAAGTGCGCAATATCCTGTTGGGATCAGAGGCGTAGGAGTACAACTGTACCTTGGATCGGTGGGAGACTGATTGGGGTTCAACTATAGTCCAGTCCGAAGTTAGTTTTCAGTAGGCTAGTGTCTGTAGCGGCTTAATATAGTGTGTATTCAATCTGGACTAGGTCCGGGGGTTTTTCTGCATTTGCGGTTTCCTCGTTAACAAAATTTTTGGTGTCTGTGTTATTTCTTTTCCGCATTATATTTTATATAATTGAAATAATACATGTTGTTCGTTCGTGATCATCAATTGTAAATACAACCTTTGGTTGTTGATTGATATTGATTGATCCTTGGAAATTGGTCTTTGGTACCGTCCAAGTATTCCTTGTATTTGATAAAGACTCGCTATTGTTTTTAGCTTGAGTAAAAATCAAATCAAGAGAGAGATATTAACTCTTTGAGATACTTTTATCTAGATTGAGTCTGACTGTCTAGTTGATTCTCTAGCAAAGTATTTCGGAGTTAGTCCATACAGATTGCTAATCGAAATATTGGGTGGTGGTGTTGACCCCGCTTTTTCAATTGGTATCAGAGCAGGCAAACACGTTTAAGACCTAACAAGTCCGCGTTTGTAGCGATCTGACTCTATGGACAGAGGTGCTATCTTTATTAACGTACCACCATTCTTTGATGGCTCAAACTACTCAGCATGGAAAGTTGCAATGTGTGCTTATCTTCAAGCATGTAATTTTCAAACCTGGGTATGTATTGTTAACGGCTATAATCCTCCGGTTAATACAAAAGACGATGTATCTATACCAAAGGATGTTGGTAGTTATAGTCCTGAAGAATCTCTTGCTACAATGAAAAACTCTTTTGGGTTAAGTGCTATCAGACAGGCCGTTACCCCGGATCTTCAGTACTATGTGGCTACTTGCACTAAGTCTAAAGAAGCCTGGGATATCTTAGAAACTGTATTTGAAGACAAGAGATACGTTTCTAAGAAACATGCCATCAATGGAGGGAAAAACCTCAACACTCCTTCCATGAATACCTCCTCTGGACAGGTAACAATTCATGATCCAAATTTTGTTCAAACATTTGCATTCAATGTTGTTTCCGAGACAAGTAGATCCTCTAACTTATCTTGGGCTGATGACTATTGTTCATCCGGTTATCGGTTCAATAAACCGTGGTTAACATAAAGGATCAAGGATTTCATGAAGAGGAACGTTAGATGTGATAAACATCCACTGTCATCTATTTCTTCTAAAGATTCTATGGAAGATAAATCTCCTTGTGTCGATGTCTTGAATACGTTTGTTGAATGTGAAGTTACAGCTCTCGCAGCAGAAACCTCCATACACTCAAAATCTGATTCATAAATTGAGTCTGACACAGAGATTTTTGATTTCTTGAACAAAGAGGTCCTTCAAGAAAATCTTCAATTAAAAGCTTTATTGAAGAAACTGGAATCTTTAATCCAAGTGAAAGATCTTGAGATAGATTGTCTTAATGATCAACCCACCAGGATCATTTTTCTAAAGGAAAAAGAGATTAATAATCTCAAAGATGATCTTCAACGATTATCTGGAAGTTCTGATAAAATCTCAGCAATGTTATTTTGTCAGAAATCCTTTGGAAACACCAATGGTTTAGGATTTAAGAGCAAGACTGCAGATATCGACAACTATGTTCCTAAGTGTCATGGGAAAACAAAGGCTAGCAGTTGTAATAAACAGAAGGCACTTCAACAAGACAAAGGTTCGCCGGGTTGTTCGTTTTGTGGAAATGCAAATCATGTTCAAAACACGTGTTGGAGATTCAAGCAGAGGAACAAGAGAATTTCTAAACTACAAGAGAACATGCAAATGTTGAATCTGGATAATCAAAGGTTATGCAAAACTACTACTTCCAGAATTAGAAGAAGGAGGAAACATGCTTTTGTAACAAGCCTTGACAAGCAAAGGGAGCATCTGGCTCACTTTGTCTCTGGCTGAGCTCGGAGACGCCTGTGTCCTCATTCTTAGCTTGAGAGGATTGAGGCTCTGCATCTTGTGGCTCAAGTATGTATCTTTGTTTGTTAAATATCCTACTAACAATATTGTTTGTGGATCCTTAAACTGTGGAAGACTGTGTCAAGGATTAGGATGTGACCTTTTTAAATCTTCTTATATTCTTCTTTCTTCTCATACGTTTTCATGGCTCCTGTAACTAGAAGCACTTCTAAAAAGTAATGCAGTAGAAGCAGTCAACGTATACCTATGCAAAGGAATTACTTCCTCAAGGATGATAAAGAAGAAGTTTATAATCAATGAGTTTTTCAATAACAAGAAGGAGTTTTCTGTAGATGCCCTGAGAAAGATCTACAATACCTAGTAAGTCTTCTTTTTGGATTAATTGGAAGAATAACTAGTGCTTTGAATAGCAATGATTGTGACTACCACATAGCTATTTTTGTTTTCATCTTCTTATGTTATTTTTTAGGTTTATTGGTATTAAATTCTAAAAATATTTGGAGGATGATGTTTATTGCAGTATTTTAATGATTTGTGATATTGCAATATTTTTATGGGATATGTATTGTTTATGTCCTTGAACTTGAAGGTCCCATATTGCAGTCAAAAGTAAAGTCGTTCATGAATCGGTATTCGTATTGATGAAAGGATGAATGGACTTTTGACATATACTAAAGTTATGCCTATGCAATCATGTATTTGATGGAAAATAGGATAAAATCTTTTGTTCAACAAGGATAAAGTCTATTATGTCGTTATGATGGAAAATAGAATAGATCCTTGTATGTTATCCACGGTATTGATCTTCATTGATCCATTTTTTATGTTTTACCGTGAAGGCTCCATTGTGTGTCTTATGTTGAGCACCTTACAACTAAGTCGATTTATCTTGGCTTTGTTGGTTGTTCCATAAGATGCTATATGTCGAGCATTAGAAACTAAATTAATCAACTAGTTTGGTTATTTAGTTAGTACTCCATAAGTCTTCTTTCTTATGTTGAGTACATGTACGGTTAAGGTTGTCATATTCTATGATGAACTTAGTCGGCGTTCCATAAATTCTCTTATGTTGAGCCCAAAATAATTAAATTAATTATTTCGGTGATTAGTTTGGTTGTTTGTATTCCAATTAGATTAATTATAGGTTCTCTTGTAATTAATCTAGTTGAGTTTTTATATATTCCACAAGTTCTTGTGTTGAGTATATGAAAGGCTACACTATCATGCTCTTTGGTTAATGTAGTCATATATTCCGTAAGGTTTTCCTTATGTTGAGTATTTGAACGGTTAAGTTAGTCATCTCCGTGTGATTGACTTAGTCGTAGCTCCGTGAGTTTACTTATGTTGATCAATTTCAATTAAGTTGATCAATTTCAATTAAGTTGATCACTTTTGTGGTTTGATTTAGTTGCGTATCCCAATTGAATTAATCATGGGTTTACTTGTGGTTAATTTGGTTGAGCTTTGGATATATAAAATCATTCCTATGGTTTTCGGTGTCCAATAAAAAATCCTTATTTTCTTCCGAAATTAAGGTCGCTCTTGTTGTTCTCTCGGGAATGACATCAAATGGGGGAGATTTCTTTTGAACTTGTGCTTAATGGTAATATCTTGCGGGGAGTGCGGTTGTGGAATTTTATAGGGGTTATCTTGTATCTTAAACTCCTTGATGAATGATGTTAGCTTCGGCTATTAGATTGCATCTAAATTAAGTTGGTATGTATTTTTCTTTTGGTCATGAAATGTCTCTTGTGGAAATTTCATTATGATCCCATTCTTGTACCTTTGCCAATTTTATTGACAAAAAGGGGGAGAAATATTGTAGTTCACACTACAAATACATATGATTTTCGGATCATTGTGTAAGGGGGAGTGGTTTCCATGATCAAGTATTGACTAAGGGGGGAGTGATACATATCACCGTAGTATTATTGTTAAAGTCGTGATACAATTGGACTTTGATGTTATATAATAATACTATGACATTGTATAATAATGATCGAGAATCTCGATTTCTCTCATTGTTATAGCTACGGATCTTCAACAACGATGGTGCTAAACTTACAACCTTTGGGATCATTGGAGTACTTGGAAGGACGAAGATTTCAAGGAACGTTGAAGATTAGACTATGGAATAGGATCCACTAAAGATTATCTTTTTTGTATTCGATATGTATTAATAGTTTTGACACTAAAATTGACAAAGGGGGAGATTGTTAGAGCATAGCTCGGTCAACCTCGCATGCGTTGCTATCTCAAGCATGTTTGTCAATGTTAGTGATCAAAACTATAAGTCTTGATTTCTAGCCTACATAGATAAGTCTCGGACTAGGATAAAAAGCGTAGTTGAGCTCAAGGACTTCATGGTGATTCATTATACAACGACAAAGATCTATACAAGGAACCGTGGAACTTCATCAACAAAAAGGTATGTGGAGACTTGAACTTATCTATCACTCAAAAGTCTATCTCTTCTATCTCCTACTTCTTATGAGACAAAAGTCCTATGCTATATAGACTAGATCATATACATTTGACATTTCGAGCTGAGCATTCATTGCTTATCTTTTATCTCGAAATCGTGTGTTGGTAAAGCGTTTCGCTTTGATCAAGTTTATCTTCACCTAGTGACGAAAGTCATGAAAAGTTTCAATCACTTTGAGAATTGCTCTGACATGAATCGGTCTGTGAATAACGTCTAGATAGCGTCCTCTGAGAATGTTTCAATGATTGAAATGAGAGTTTATATTACATAACCATGTATTCCTTGAACCGAAGTTTTCGAACTTTGTTGATCAAGAGAAATCGGGAGGATTGTGGAATTGACTTGCCAAGTCCGCGAACCCATTCCGCAGACTCAGGATTTCTGCTGGATTTTCCGAAACTCGTTTGTGTGCTTAGTCCGCGAACTAGCGGAAGTTCTCTTTCCGAGAATTTCTGCTGAGTTTGGAAAACTCAACCGATTAACTTAATTCTGCGAACTTGTTTGTGAACTTAAGAGGTTATGATCTGAAGATGTGCTCTGAACATGAAACATTAAATTACTAAGGAATGCTTTAGGCAAACCGTGGCTATAATGTTCATGAGCCGATTCAATCGAATCGAATCATCTTTGTTTCAATTTTGTCTTGTGTAGTTACATAAGATCTAATAGCAATTGAACAACTCTTTAACTAGTTCATTTGAGTCAATTGAACTAGTTATGGTGAGGAAGAACAAGGTTAATATGAAATGCTCATATGGTTAACCTTTTGGGTTACTATGTTGAACCAACATACACGTACACGTTTGGGCATGATTTTCACGAACCCAGTAAACGTCTACCCAAGTGTGTGTGACAAGCTAAGTTTTCGATCTAACGGTTGAGAAATATTAGCTTGAATCTAAATCAGGTTTTCATCTAACGGTGAATAAGGATTGCTTTGTAACTAAGGTGAAACCCTGATTTGAAGGCTATATAAAGGAGACATCTAGGATTGTGCAAAACTAATCCCCACGCGTCTGTGTGGTACTAGTGCGCCCGCTAGAGTCGATCTCCATTAACCTTTGATTTTCTTCTCTAAAATCAGTTTAACGACTTAAAGACTTCATTGGTATTTTGAAGCCAGACCGATACTACTTTATCATAGATGTGTGATCTTATCTTGCATCTTCTATCGTAGGAGTACAATCGATTGATTGACTTGAGATCGTGAGAGTTCTCCGATAGGCAAGATAAAGAAGTCACAAACATCTTCGTCTCACTGTTTGTGATTCCTCGACAATCCGCTTGTGTAGTCAGGAAGGATTGTAGAGAGGTGATTTTTCCTGGCGAAACTGGCCTAGACCATGGAATAGCGAAATTGGCTTCAAGGTTGGGGATTAATCTAGGCTGTTCTTCGGGAATATAAGACCGGCTTATCAATTGGTTCTTGATCACCTTGATTTTATATCAAAAGACGGAACAAAACCTTGGGTTTATCTGTGGGAGACAGATTTATCCTTTTATAGACTTTTCTGTGTGAGACAGATCTGTTTATTATCAAGTCTGTGATTTTGGGTTGCATCAACTCTTGGTTGCGGGTGAGATCAGCTAAGGGAATCAAGTGCGCAGTATCCTGCTGGGATCAGAGGCGTAGGAGAACAACTATACCTTGGATCGGTGGGAGACTGATTGGGGTTCAACTATAGTCCAGTCCGAAGTTAGTTTGCAGTAGGCTAGTGTCTGTAGTGGCTTAATATAGTGTGTATTTAATCTGGACTAGGTCACGGGGGTTTTCTGCATTTGCGGTTTCCTCGTTAAAAAAATTTCTGGTGTCTGTGTTATTTCTTTTCCGCATTATATTTTATATAATTGAAATAATACAGGTTGTGCGTTCGTGATCATCAATTGGATATCCAACCTTTGGTTGTTGATTGATATTGATTGATCCTTGGACATTGGTCTTTGGTACCGTCCAAATATTCCTTGTATTTGATAAAGACTCGCTATTGTTTTTAGCTTGAGTAAAAATCAAATCAAGAGAAAGATATTAACTCCTTGAGATACTTTTATCTAGATTGAGTCTGACTGTCTAGTTGATTCTCTAGCAAAGCATTTTGGAGTTAGTCCATACAGATTTCTAATCGAAATATTGGGTGGTGTTGTTAGACCCCCGCTTTTTCAGTTATGAATCGGTGAGTTGAAACAGTGTCGAGAAATCTTCAACACTATGCCTTTGAAACCATTGATACCAACATGAACTAAACCAATAAGCAAAAGCTTGAAGATGAACTCAGCAAAAGCTATAATCACAATAGAAACTGAGGCCAAAGCCATTAGAGATAACCAATCTGCAAACGCAAGTAGGGGAAACAAGAAATTACTTAGCCATTAATAAAACGGAAACACCATAAAGTTTAAAAGAATGTAAAAAACAAATAAGAAAACTCAAAGAAATGCAGAATAAAACATAGATTTTAATCACGAATTGTAACAGAGATGTCGTGAGAGATGTTCAAAAGAATGTAAAATCATAAAGAGAAATACATGAAAGATCAAAAGAAGAAGAGAAAAGATTAAACTGAGTTAACTTAGTAATCGCCGACTTGCAGAGATGAATTTTTTTTTGTTCAAATTTAGTTTCAACAACCTTCAAAGTACCCTTCCGTGTTAATTTCTACTTATTTTTTTTGTAGCAGTTCATTCTTGAAAATGAATTCCTGTTAATTTCTACTTATTTTTTCAGAAATCACCTATATAAACTAGAGTTCATTCCATAAATGAACTCCATATAAAAACCTATATAAACCAGAGTTCATTCCAGAAATGAACTCCATATAAAAACCTAAAAAAACAGAGTTCATTCCAGAAATAGACTCCATATAAATACCTAAAAAAATCAGAGTTCATTCCAGAAATGAACTCCATATAAAAGCCTAAAAAAACCAGAATTCATTCCAGAAATAAACTCCATATAAAAACCTAAAAAAACAGAGGTCATTCCAGAAATGAACTTCATATAAAAACCTAAAAGAACAGAGTTCATTCCAGAAATGAACTCCATATAAAAACCTAAAAAAAACAGAGTTCATTCCAGAAATGAACTCCATATAAAAACCTAAGTTCATTCATGGAATGAACTGCAGCATCATCATCTTCGTCGTCTTCAACAGCAGCAGAAATAAATTCTTCAACAACAGCAACAGTAGCAGAGAAGAAGAACACAAAAGATCATCATCATTCATCATCCTCTTCATCGTCAAAACTTAGAAAAAATGGAAGAAGAATATTTTTTTCATCATCATCTTCATTATCACATCTTCATCTTCAGCTTCATCATCATCTTCATCATCATCATCATCGTCTTCGTCATCTTCAACACGAGTTCATCTTCGATTTTTAAAATCAAATCAAGATCTCCGTACTGAAAAATCAAAATCTTTAAAGTAAATAACCAAATTGGTTTCTATAATCAAATCAAATCCATCTTTAAAAATAGATCTTCATCCTTAATCTTAAACAGTAGCAGAAAGAAAAAAGAAGAAGAAGAAAAAGTAGATCTGGAAAAAAAAAAGAGGTGAGAGAAAATAAATCTGAAAATTATTCTCTTCTCTCCTAATAATGAGTATATATATGGTCCACATTAAAAGGGTATTTCTGCCACTACCTTTTGATAATTACATCATCCATGACATCATCCCGCGTGGGTATTGTCCATCCTAGGACCAAACCATAATTTCTAGGACCAAACTATAATATATTTTTCCAAAAAGGACCAAACAGACAATTGACTAGGTCAATTGGACTAGACTCTCTCTAATATATTATTCCTAGGACCTATTGGTATTTCCTACAATCTAAATTCTCTTAACCATATATTTTTGGTAATAATAAAATTACCTCTGGTTAATTAGCACTAATCTCCCCCTTTTAATAACAACAAGCGGAACTGAAATTGGCTTAAGAATTTCTGGCCAGATCAAAAGTCATCTGTTGGATCTGACGCGTTTAAAATTCAGTTGTTAGATCATGATTCTTTTTTGGTGTCTGCACAGTGGACCTAAACGTAATAAACAGAAACGCAGGGACTTCTAACAGATAAAAGGTAAACTTAACGCACATGGATCTAAACATAATAAAACAGAAACACGAGGGCATTTAACAGATAATTAGTATTAGTAGAATTAATGCACCTAAATAAGCGTGGAATAAAAATGTGCAAAGCACGTGTGCACAGAGACCTAAACGTAATAAACAGAAACACGAGGATTTTTCACGGATACTTAGTAAAATTAGTGCAGCTAAAAAAGAAACATTGCCCAATAAAAACGTGCAAAGCACGTGCACCCTACATGTCTATTTAATTAGTTCGGTAAATATTGTTAGATTTAATTAGTTATTAAGTAAACATTCTGATTATTGTTTTTGTTAGAATTAACATATGAATCTTGTTGAAAAACATTTTTTTGGAAAAGATTTAGTTTCTGAAAATTTTATAACATAATGAATTACTCTAATCTAATATATAGTTCTCAAAATGAAATTACAGAGGGTTGTGGGTTTAATTCTTCTGAATGAAATAAAGAATTTAGACTTTTTGAATTCAGTTTATGCAAAGTCGTCATGATTGACTAAAATAAAACATGTCGACCAAACTTAGTTAGCACGATCATTTAAAACAAAATAAAGACTTTAGTGATTAACAAAATATGATCAAAACAAAATAACCAGAAGCTAATTAAGATGATAAGATGGTCAAAACAAACTAAAATTTTAATACAAATAATATTTTGTGTTTTGGATTCCGTAATTATGATTAAAATAACGATATTTCTCAACTCCTTACAAAAATAACCATAATATTATTTTAGGAATATTGTGGATAATTCGGTCTTGAAGACGTTTTAAATGATTGTGAAATTCATATAAAAAACGTGTCTCCAACATAAGGGGGTCTAAAAAAAACTAATACGATGTATGCTTGTTTGTTTGTGTACTCACGTATACCTATGTGAAAATTATTTTTGGATATGGATGTGCATCGTTGATTAGTTTTGGGCTTTAGGATAGTCCATGATTAATTTGAACTTTATTATTTTTGAGCCTTTTTAAGCTCAATAACATTTTGAAGATATCCAAGTGGGGAACCTAAGTATGTAAATCTGTTAACAACTTCTATCTTTTTTAAATTTATTTTTAAGAGCTTCGGAGGTATTTGGTGGTAGTGTTACTTGGTGCGTCTTAGAACAATGCTTGATCGATCCCACCAAGCGTTGGTATATCAAGTTTAGTTCCAAAACCCATTTCTGAATTGGTTACTGAAGTCAACTTCTTTAGGCTATATTCTGAGGTTAGTAAATACGAACAACTGTTGCATTTCTATCTAGTTTTCAGTATTTACTTGGTCATCATTTAAGAACAAAGTATCAATAAGAAGAATATATATTAGTTGTTTCCACAATGTAGTATAATTCTCTGTACTTTGTCGATTTCGGAATAACATTATTATGATACTTATTGTTATTTAGTGTTGAACTTTTGACTTGAATCCGTGTTTTCGAACCATGTTAAAACGAAATTTATTAGACAAGTATTAAAGATAGTTTGAAGTTGAATTAAGTTTCTAAATTTAGATAAGGATCCCAATTCAAGTTTGGACCTAAAATCGATCATGAATTAGTTCTAACTTGTTTAATAGATATTGACACAAGTTGGAATTGGAAAGTTCACATGCAAAGAAATATTGAACACGTTTTCATTAACTTTAATATATTATGTTCATATTTTCCTTTGATACTCAAGGCTAGATCATGATTAATATTTTGGGATTGATTTTCTTTACTATGCTAGATCATGGTTAATAAATTTATGTGCGTTATTTTCCCACAAGATTGCACATAACCAATTGATCAATTCAGCAAATTACATGGATTTTCATCTAAATGTGAAATATATTATTGATTCTATTTTTTGGGAACAATATTTTTTACTTGTTGCATTTGAGTTATACATGTTAATATGATCACATAATATCAATATATTTGCTAATTTTAGAAATATTTTCGGACACAACATTATAATGGTGAAACTTTGTATTCTTACAAACACATCCGGGAAGACACCGAAAACAAGTGTGAGGTTATTTTTAGTAGCAAGTAGTCTGATACAATTTGGACAAAAAGCGATTAACTAGTTTAAAGTCTACTTTGGGATCAAGGAGCACTAATACTACCGTTGCAGAGAAACTAGATTGTTATTTAGTTTTTGTTGTTTACTACTTATTATTGAACTAACACATAATTATCTTCGAGATAAGTTCTTGTTTAATCCAAGATCATTCTCGTCTTATATAAGGCCACTTTATAACTTTGACGATCTGACGATACAACTATTGATTTGCCAACGCTAACGTATTTCGTTCTGTGGGACAAATCATATAGTGGAATCAATTTGATTCGCCGGCTGTTACTTTTGAAGATTAAGAAGACTGGAGACTTTAAGATTTTGATCTTGGTGGGATTATAACAAGTTGTTTATTTCGATAAATGTAATTTGTGTGGACCTGACTAGTGGTTTACTTAGGTAAACATACACCTTGTTTAATGAGAAGTTTGTGATTTATCACAAGCGTAAAGCTTGTAATTGAATGGATTATCATAAATCATGATTCATCTTCATCAAGGAGATTCAAGATTTGATTATATCTTAGTATTTCATATCTGAATGGAAGAGCTTTGACTCTGGACTTAATCATATAATCTCTGAGTTTTGATTTGGTGGTGAGTTGATTATCCTTTAACTGTTTGATAGACGTCCTAAGAACAAGGGTTATGGGATAAGAACTCTCATTCAAATTGAAGGAGTTTGATCAAAATAAACCAAATTAGTTGGTACTATAGGATGAGAATACTCACTCGTTCATCCAAACTCCTTCGCACACTTTTTCACTTGAAAGAAAGTCCAGCAGTCGAGACTAAGATGTTGATCTACAACCGCTTGGAAAAAAGACCTCCTTAAGCGACTGATGTTCAGCTTCTCAGGGATATATACCAGTTTTTACATGATTTGAAATATTTAACACGTGTCCCACAGTGATTTTACTATTAAAAAAGATATACTTAGGAGGCACATGTTTAGCCGAATAAAGATTTTTTTCTCTTCAAGCGGCTGAACATTAGCCTCCTAGTCTCTAGTTTTGCTCTCACTGTTAGAAATCACTCTTTCACCTAGTCCTTTACTCGATTTGGTGGTGAATGACTATTTTTAACATTAGCAGAAGAAAAAATTTGTGTGACAAGATTATACATTTTTCCAACATAATGTCGATTATTGATATTTGGAGGTAAATTCATTAAAGCGGTATTGGAAAGAAAAAAAAACATTAACATTAGAATGTAGAAGTTATTATTAATTTATAATTGGCCCAATGGAACTACAACTTTTTATTAATATTCAGAGATTATTAATAATTTAATATATGAATATTCTAATGTATTAAGACCCCTGGGTTGAACCCACTAACAATAGTATGAATTGGATGTCGGGAATTTGAGGGATCTTCATGGGATTAATGTGACACGGTCTAAGAGCTCGTAATAATGATGGTTTGGATAAATAAAAGTTGTTTTTTTCCTCTGGTAAGAGCTCATAATAATAATTGTTCGGATAATAAAAACCGATATTTTTTTACCTCGGTATAAATACGTATTGATTAAAAGAGCTTACAGTAAGTAAGAAAGATAAAAATACGTAAAGACTGGAAAGGTAATAGCATCTACGGAAAAAAAACGCCACATAATCCCTACTCATAACACCCAACGACAACAAAGATACCCGACCCCATATATTTTTTATCCCAATACTAGGTTACAGAAGCCCAACTAGATATTGGATTATCGATATAAACATTTTTTAAAGCTTCATAATTTCCAAACCAATAACAAGACTGAGATTTACTTGTTGAATCACCTAATTCGTGTCGTAAGTGGCGTCTTCAAAGATGAGTTTATTCATACGCGTCCTGATTATCCATATGATGATTATTAGGAGAATTTTTCATAAAACTTGACTAATTGTTGATAGGTTTATGAATCTTCATCCCTTAATGATTAGGTCGATGCACTTGCACATTACCCATGCCAAGTCAACATAAGAAATAAAATAACTTCAAATTCCAAAAGAGATAAGCCAGGGACGGAGCAAAAAAATCTCTCTATTGGAAATTCTTATAAATTTATTTATTTAAATTTATCTATTGGAACGCAATCAAATTACACTTTGGACATAAATGGGTTTGGAGCCCAAATTTTTAAAAATAGGTGTCAAACATCCTAGAAAGGTGGGAAATTTTTCCCATGTTAGCCATAGTCTGGCTTCGGCACTGGACAGGTCACACTATCACAGAAAAACGTTTGCAACAAAAAAAAGGCAGTTAGGCCCGTTTATGTGCACCATATCAAAAAAATTCTATTTGGAATACCAGGTGGCATGGAAAATTAGTTGCGCCACTATAGGAAAACAACTGAGCGACAGCCTATCTATCGACAGATATTAACTGACGTTGTCATCCCTATCGCTCGATTGACACTATATCGTTCAACAACTATTTGTAACGAATATCTCCCTACTTCATTCCTATATATACTCCCCTTCACTTCATCAAAATACTCACACCTATTTCTACATATATTTTACCAATTTCTTTACTTGTATTCTCAATTTTAAATTTCATAATCATCAATGGAGAGTTCCAATAAAAAGAGGAATATTCATATGAATTGGTTTAAATTGCAGCAAGAAATGCATCAAAGGAGGTTGCAACAACTTGATGATGAGGAAACTGAAGATAAAGAACTAACCAAGACTCTGATTCTCATATATTTGGGCCAAATACCTAGAGTTACAGAGACAAAATAAGTACTCAAAATAATATATACATATCTAGAGAGGGAATTGTTCCACCAGAGTCTAATGCACCCTTATTTTCTTCCCAATTGTGTGTACTCTCAAGATTTCCAATGTCGATTCCACATACCCCAGCACCTGGTGATAAGGATTATTAATGAGCTTTGTCGAGTTGAACCTCAATTTAATTATTAGTTTGATGAACCAAATATAATAGGTCATAGTCCTGAATAAATGTTACTTCGGCTCCAAGGATTCTAGGTTATGGAAAACCAACTGATGCGAATAACGAGTACCTTCGTATGGATAAAAAAACTTCATTCACCATTTTTATCCCAAATATTTACGAAAACGAACCGAGGAATATGTTAGACAAATGTTAAGGGTATGGCAGGATGCCCTACTTATTGGGCCGGTCAATATAAGGTCCATTATCTAAAACCAATTGTTATCCTTGAAATTGCTACTTCTTATGATTGCTGGATATGAAACCTTTTTTTGGTCTTCCGGGTTCACATATGATATTAATATTTTGCACACATCTCCTCTATTTGAAGATCTAAAGTATGGAATTTTTCCACATGTCCACTTCGTAATCGACGGCCATCAATACAATCATCGTTATTATCTTGCGGATGGGAACTATCAAAAATGGTGAAAATAGTGAAGAATTTGGTGTTGAGGGAGAAGAATTGTATGGTGACCTTTCAGGTAATTGTTGATTAAATGCTAACACGTCTAGATTTAAATTTTTCAACTCCTTTAAAATATGATAACAACTTTCGAAATGGAAACTTTTTCATTCTTGTGTTTCCAATCTGTACGACATTGTATTTCCACATCAACACCACTCTCCCGATGTCTCTTTCTTTGCATTATCGGAGCAACACAAGAGGCGACTTCCTTATTGATCTTACTGAAGCATTATACCAACCCAGTCGCATCATGATCATTGATGTTCATGGTGTTCATGGTGTTCTCTTGATATCTCAAAAATATGTTTTCCCACATGGTGTTACCATGTTGCTGTATCGTCGATACAATCTTGGGTAAAAAAAAAAACATAATTACGACAAATACATTCATCTTCTGAGATATTGAATTTTGCACCACGAACTTTGGTACTCTTTTTACCTTTACCTTTGCCCTGAGATCGATATTGAGAATGTATATTACAAGAAATTAAGAAGTGTAGAGAATGTGTGATTAGTTTATAATGTTTTAGATTAGAAGAATAGTGAAATATTGAGAAATTTTATAGAGATTTAGAAATTTTGGTGTGAGTTGAATTGATTTTGAAATTGAGTATGTAGGGTTGAATTCCTGACCGTTAGATGATGAATTGCAAAACGATGATCATCGAGCGACATCAAATGACCATCGAGCATTGTTATGACCATCGAGCAATAGACTTTCTATCACTCGCTAGAGATTTTGTTGTGTGTGCCTAAATAATATATTTGATACTTTAACACATACGTTTACCACTTTAACATACCCATAATGGGTAGAAAAGTGACAAACCATAGCGTCTGACATGTGCATAGGAATAGGCCTTAACAATTGGTTTTCTTTTTTATGAAGACAGAATTGCCATTTTCCCATAGAAAGAATTTTACTTTATGAAACCAAGTTCTTTACCAAGCGCTTAAATTCCTAGTTTACAGGTCATGGTCTTTGTTATTTTACCTTCTCTACTCGGCGTCTACATAAAATGTTAGCATCATATCTTTATTTTGGGGTACTGATTAAAACGCTAATGGATTGGACCTCATGATCAAATGATTTTTGAAGGCATAATGAATCCGACAGATGTTATTTCATCCGGTAAAGGGGGTAAAGCGAGTGAACCCCATTTTCTTTACAAAGGATTTGGTGTGCTGAAGAATCGAGTTTAACTTCAAAACTAGTGGAAAAAATTTGCCCTAGCAGTGCTACAGCATTATTGAACTAGCAGACTTATAACCGTCAGATCTAGTAGATATGACGTCATCTAACCCATGAATTAACTATATCTAGTTTCTTAAAATTTCATTGAACCTTATTGTTCCTGAAATTTCGTCATCTTCTTGAAAACAAAGTTTTCATCTTATTCTCAAATCGGTGGTTAGATATGTGAGTGAAGATATAATTAATCAAATTAGGTTCAAAGACTTTCCAAGTTATGAAATAAAACCAGATACCTTATTATATAATTTCTTAAATTATGTCCATAGAACCTAATTTGATGTTGTAGTTTATCTCTAATTAATCAAAAACAAAAATTTAATTAGAATCGTAGATATCTGGAAAATTCCAAGGAAGATCATTGTTGATACCCCGAAAATGACTATATAGGATTTAAGCCCAAATGTAATAACAATAGGGCTTACGGAAAGGTTCAAGAGATAATTTGGGCCTAAGGGAGAGAAGTCCTAATGACCCATTAAGAGAAGTCAAAATAATAAGTCTGAAAGGAAAGATCAAGGAGTCAAACTTATAAAGGAAGAAAGAGTATGCTTGTAAATACTTCTAAAAACGATGGGTTTTAGATAAGGCCAGTGAAAAAGATGGCTATAAAAGGGGGGTTGATCTTAACTAACTAGGCAGAGCTCATTTTGTGGACAACCATGTACTACTTTCTGGGGCAGACTTTCATCTTTACCATAAACTATTTGTACCTATTACAAGAACAAATCAATCACATGAGGATCGTACTTAGTCATTCTCAACTAATAATACTCACTTTCTCATTTTTATTTTTGAAGAAGATCCATAACTTATTTCTCTAAATCAAGAATTGATGGAGGATTCAATGGGTAACGGTGAACACCTTCTGATAACTGGATGTAGTGAATTTAGTCATTCTCAACTTATAGTACTCACTTTCTCATTTTTATTTTTGAAGAAGATCCATAACTTATTTCTCTAAATCAAGAATTGATAGAGGATTCACGGTGAACACCTTCTGATAACTGGATGTAATGAAGGATGTGCTCTTGTAGCAACAAGTAGGTATTTGTCTTCTATAAAATGTTCACTAACACTGTTATATATGAAGGAAATTATTAACTGCAAACTGCATTCCAACCACTGTTTTTGGATTATTTATTTTTTTGAAAATTACTTAGATTGATAGGAAAAAGATTACACAGGATACTCTATGATGTTGGTTACCCTTATCTCTTCCAACTGATTTGAGATATTGGTGTCTACCAACATGAGATTATCCCTAGATTGTGAACCAGACATATCAACTGAAAAAAAAAACTTAAATCCGACAACAAGACAGAATTTAAAAAGAGAGGCATCAACAACCAATGTTGTTTGTGAATTTCCTGTTTCCGTGCTTCCTTAGCCAAAGTGTCTGCCGCTTCATTTCCTTGTATGTTTGAAAACATAAATCCCAAAAAATTGTCACAGTCTTCAGAATCTTCACTGCTTCTGAGACTATGGCTTTGTTCCTCCAAAAAAATACTGCTTTGCTTGTCTTTAGCATAGTATATTATCCTTTGGAAATCACCTTCAACCCAAAAATTCTTTAACTTCATGGTCCTTGCCCAAGTTGCTGCCTCTAGCATGCTCAGAGCCTCTGCTTCTTCTGCTGAGGAAGCCCTGAAAGTCTCAGCTGAAGCTTGTGTTGCATTACCTGTATCACATCTCAATATTATACCATAACCAGCAGGAGATATATATTCAATCCATGATGCATCAAAATTAACTTTGAGTTGATTAGCCTGAGGTTTTGACCATCCATTAGTATGAGTATTTAATTGATTACTTAAAACATAAGAAGAGTTAGAAATTCCTCCCTATTTTAGTTGTCTCAATGGAGACCAAAAGGCCAAGTTCTCTGTACAGCAAGGGATAATTGAATACTTGTGGTTGATTTGGATTCGAAGATTCTTAGACATCTTTCCTTCCAAATCACGTTTAGTGGCCATGATTTCTACAACAGCAGTATCATACACCCCTGCTATCCAATTTGTGTACAGTTGAGCAAAAGAGAAATCTATATCATTACTAGCATTTATTCCCACTACTGGAGGTAATAAGGCAACTGATTTAGCATATGGGAATTCGAAAAATAGATGCTTTAGAGATTCACATTCATGCTCGCAAAAAATACATTTCATGTCAATATTATCCCTATGTTCCCCTAGTTTTTTCCTAACAGGTAGAGCATTATGAATACACTTCCACAAGAAAATTTTGATTCTTTGGGAAACATGCAATTTCCAAAAAGCTTTCCAAAAGGCAGTGATTTCAGAACTAATGTTTTCAATCAAAGGATGTTTAAGATTTTTGTACATTGACTTAACAGTAAAATTCCCATCAGTTGTAAGAAGCCATCTTAACCTATCATGCTTCAGGGAACCATTAATATCGGTGAATATTCTAATGCCTAATATTTTTTCTGCAATTTCCGGAGCAAAGTTACTTCTAACTTTCATAACATTCCACTATTTTGTATTTGAGTCCAGCAACTCAGATACAAGTATTAAAAGGTTTTGTTGAGTACCACAAAAAGATATGAGATTTTGTGCCATACCTGGGATCCAATTATCTGTCCAGATGTGTATGGACTTACCGTCGCCTACCTCCTAACAACTGAACTTATAAATTAAGGAAACTCCCTGCATAATACATCCCCAAATCCATGACGCATTATAGTGTTTTTTGGAATTGAAAATGGTTGTATTTCTAAAGTATTTGTTCTTAAGAACCGAACCTAAAAGAGTGTTCTGTTGAGTTGCAATTCTCCATGTTAACTTAGCTATCATTGCCTTATTCATTTTCTTTGCTTCCTTAAAACCTAATCCTCCCACTTCGATTGGTTCACACATGAAACCCCAGCTAATGGGATAATAACCTTTACAACGTTTCTTTTTACCCCACCAAAAGTCCCTTTGGACAACATCTATTTTGTCAGTAATTTTTACAGGTAAAGATAAACATCCCATTTGATAAATAGGCAAACTAGACAAGGCAGACTTGATGAGAACTTTTTTGCTTGCTTGAACCATAGTTGTACCATTCCAACTAAGAGCTTTGTGTTCCATGTTTGTAACTATCTTATCAAAGGTCTTAATTTTTGATCTATCCACAAATAAAGGGGCTCCTAGATCAGAGTCAGTAATGCTAATTTTCTTGATCTTCATAAGTCTAATCATTATTCGTTGATGTTTAGAATGTATTTTTTTACTAAAGAAAATGCCCGACTTTGAGAAGTTTATGAACTGACCTGATGCATTACTAAATTGATTGATGATGTTTAAAAGATGTTTACATCTAACAAGACTAGCCTTTGAGAACAGCAGACAGTCGTCTGCGAAAAGTAAATGGGATATAGGTATACTATGTCTAGAAATTTTAATGCCAGTTATGTGTTTGCTTTTTTCTTTTGCTGAAAGAAGCCGCGAGAAAACATCCATACATATTAGGAAAAGGTAAGGAGATAGTGGATCTCCTTACCTTAACCCTCTAGAAGGAGTAAAAAATTCTCCAGGTTTATCATTTAAAAGAACTACAATGGAGGCAGTTGAAACACATTGGTGTATTAGACTGCACCATTCATTACTAAATCCGAAAGCCGATAAAGTATGAAGCAAGAAGTTCCAATTGACCCTGTCGAACGCCTTAGACATGTCAATTTTAATACCCAATCCACCATTTTTTTGTTTTCATTTTTTTTATTGAATAGACCACCTCATGCGCCACCACTATATTGTCTGCAATTTGTCTAGAATACAAAAAGGCCGACTGAAAAGGAGAAATCATTTTCTCTAAGTGAATTTTCAATCTATTTGCTAAAAGTTTAGAGAGGATTTTGTAAGGCGTGTTGCTGAGTCCTATTGGTCTGAAATCACTAGGTGTTTTCGGTTGTTTTACTTTGAGAATTAAAAATAGAAAAGTTTCATTTAATCTAGGGTTGATTGTTTTTAAAAGAAAGACGTTTTGGATCATTGCCACTACTTGGCTCCCTACTAAAGACCAATTATGTTTGAAAAAACTCACCGGGAAGCCATCTGGCCCTAGTGATTTGTTAGATTTCATAGATTTCACTACCATCCAAACTTCTTCAGAACTTGGGACACGTAATAAGTCTACGTTATCCTGTTTTTGGATTTAATCAGTTAATTCCAGAAGATTATCTTGAAACATAAATTTTTTCTTTGATTCAAATTAGTAATAGATCAACTTCACATATTCCTATGAATCTCTGATATTTGAAGTGTGTAAACAAGAAAACCCTTGAACTTGGGAAAACAAATTTCATGCCGCTTGAAGATAATAACAACCCGACGGCCGCAAGTATGCTAGTTCAAAAATGCACAATCCTTTTTTTCCGAAACTGGTTCATGGAACCAGGGAAATTAAAGATTATTCCTTGATACTAAAATCCTAATTCACCTGCATGGCAAATATCAGGTTATTTTTTTATTTACCATAACCCAATATTTGTCGCAAAGTTGTAACGCTGTAAAAGTGAAAACCCACCATGATGAAAACGAATTGTTGGCAAAATCCACAACGGGATGATTGGTGAATGTCGCCACATTAGCCTTGAGATTATAACTATTTACCATAACCCAATATTTTTTATAACTATTTCTAAACCTCCCTTCTCCATGAGTTCTACATTAATTTAATGGGGTTCGAAACGATCATGGAGAAGTGAGAACACCCCACACTGAAAATAATACATCAGACCGACTTCATGTGGGAGAGGCTTAACCGAGCATAAACAACCACAAGATAGTCAGACTCTAGATCGAAATGAAATTTTTTGATTACTCCACATCTCAGACACTACTATCCGAAGTGTTGTACTCTCAAAGGGAAGTAAATGCTACCGTTACAAAAAAAATTATTTCTGTAGCAAGTAATATTAAGGTTAAACTGGGTCTTCATAAGAAGACCTTCAAATAATATCTTAGAAAAAATCGAAGAGAGAGTTGTGACAAGAGAGGTCTACCCTGTGCTCCTTGGGTGGCTCCAACAACACATCAAATAAACAAATAATTTATTCTCCTACTGACAATCCAAAACCAAACTTGTAATCTTTCTTCTGGTGATCGATCTGCAATTCAGAGGTTCGAAATTAACAGTAGGCAGCAAAAGAGAAATTAGTGAAACAACAGGACTTGGTGGTTATTTTCTCCTTCTACAAAAAACTTGAGAGATTTTGTTTAATGCATAAAATTGTGCATGGACCTGAGCAAGATACTTTCATCTCAGCAACAAAATATGGGTACAGTTGGAGGTTGCAGCCATTCGAAGATGAGGTTAACATAATATATCAGTTTTACTTTATTATACTGTAAATCATTTAAGATCATTTAAGAGATATGGTTCTCACCTCTGCTGAAAGAATGAAATTGAGACCCATATTCAGTCGTTCTTCTAGAAAACTAGCTACGCATCCATTGGAGTCAATCTTCCCTCTTAAACGACACTGTCAACAAACACATGCACACTTATAAAACATAAGTCTTGAAATTCCTTTCCATAGCTTTCAGTGCCTTCAGAAACATTGACTTTCAAAGATTATTCTGGAATCTGCCAAACAAATTACCTGTCTAAATATGCAATCGTAACCAAAACTTGCTGTAACATCTCTCGACATGTAGTTGTACATGAAATCCGACGCTAGAGAAACCTGCAGACAAAAGAAGTACAAAAGAAGTATAATAGGAGGATGATTAAATAAAATACATATAGATCAACAACTAAATTTTTGACCGTCTTACCTTTTCAGACACTTTCTGAACATAGCTAAGTGCAACCATCCCCGTACTTGCAACTTGCCCTGTAGCAACCTGCAATCATCAGTCAATTCCCTCCCCAGTCATTTTTCGTATTAATATGAAATTCAGAAATATCAAATAACAATGTAAGCAATATGTCCCCCGTTTTCGAATGGAAACGTTTTTTGGCAGTAGGATTTAGCTGTTTTACCATCTTATCTGTGTTGTATCGAGCAGCAAATCCAATACCAGATTTTCGATGCTGACCCGCCCAAAATACTTCACTGCCCAGTGACAAGTGAGGAGTGACACTCTGTGGAAGGAGAAATGCGCATTTCATTAACATATAGAAAAAGGATTACAATCACTAAAACAGTATACATCCTAAAACAGTATACTAAAAATATTCATAATAATTGACTATGTAAATACAAGTTATATTATTCCGCAAACTGTATACATTCTTGAATATTAATGTGCATCTTTTGCGCAAATATAAATCTAGTCCAACCAATTAGTCTAAACTCAAAGGCAAAACATTAAACTTCAAGCGACTGCATCAAACAGAGTTGGTTGCTATGTTCAACATGTATGCTAGATACATTGGAATCTATATCATCTTTGCAGGAAAATCATCAAATGTCACAATAGCACACAAGCCTTTGCTTGAGGGCTTAATTGTCACAAGTGAAGACTAAATACGACATACACTAGGTCCAGATTTCCAAATCTATCTAGAGTAGGTTACGCTTTACCATCAGATGCATACTCTAAAGGTCTCATTTTTGGAGCGGCCCGGTCTTTCTTTGTAAAAATTATTTCAATCTTACTCCTCTAAGATCTTATTCTTGTCAAAGAATTTCTGCGATTTAACCCCGCAGTGAATGAAAACAGATATAACCATCTAATTGCTGATCAAAAAAGATATACGAGTCTGCCCAAACAAGCTTCCTCGTCAACAGATTGTTACCTGGATATAACTAGCACCCACTAAGGCCCCATTCCCTAATTGAAGCTGGCTCCTTGAGTCTTTACCCTGTGTAGAATAAATAAATAAATAAATAAAAGTCAGCAAAAAGAATTTTGGATGCTCATGCAACAATATCTCAACCATCACATCCCACAAAACACAAACCCAATCAACTATATCAAACTAACAGACCTAGGAATAAGAAAACAGATGACAAGAGAGTGTGCATAGTTTAATGGGAGATTACTCGACTAAAACTGAGCTACTGAAGGATTTCCACAAACAGAGACTCCAAAACAGATAATTTCATAAGCAGGAATATTCTGGTCAGACAAATTACATAATTTCTGTCAAAAAACTTCTAAAATGTACTCTTGCATGAGCAGACAGCAGATGCTATTGCAAGAGTCCACAAGTAAAAATTCAAAAATCAATACAATGAAAAAATGTAAAACTATCAAAGGTTAAACAAGATATCTATTAATGGAAACCAAGAACAGTATGCTTCGACAAAATATCAATAATTGCAAAGGGAGAACAAAACCTTACCTTGTAATCAAAATTGATCATACCATGAGACATATGCGGCTCTTGAGTAAGCTGAAAATACAGCAGCACATGATTGTTAGTAGAATAAAAAGGTAACATAGAACACCAGATGAGACAAAAACTTTAAGAAATTACTGGAAGTAGCAAACACCTGGGCATTCGCCTTCAAAGCGAGGTTTTCGGTCAAATCACACTTGAGTCTTGCATTCAACCTTCCGTCCATCATAACCCTCCCAACAAGCATCAACTATGCAATACAAAGAGTAGCTCTAACAATCAGTCAGCCCGAAGCAGAATATGAGGCTCAGGCGAGGAACTCAACCTTCACTAATGGTGATGAAAAATTTACCTTTGGGTCAAGAAAGTTAGCTCCAAATTCATAGTGAGAAGTAGGTATTTTGATGGTCTCGGCGGACTGAGAAGGAACTTCCATCGGTCCCATGAATACACTGATTAATAATCATGAGGAGAAGTTGTTAAATTAAGTGAAGGATGGGGAGTCAGGCACAGTATATGCATTTAACTACTTAGTTACCTGTGGCTGAGAGAGAATCTTTGATTGATTCCCTTAATAAAATCGAAGCGTAGCCCTTCAAAAAGATCTGGCTTTAAGGACACTGTAGATACATTATGCAGATTCACTTTTAGTCCATAATCTCAATCAACAAGTATCAATCATATCAGTACACAACATCAATACTCCTTGGTAGGGATGCAAAACAAGCACCATAATACAGACACAATGGAGAACCACCGGGTAAAATTGAAAGCTATTTGAGACCCGGAGAACTCCTTTCCATAGATCTAAAGAAATACTGGCCTTAATTTTCAACTTTGGATAACTGGGTTCTAACAAAATACAGTAGAACACAAATTTTAAGTCCAAAATTACTCAAAGTTCACCTTCGTGTATAGATATATCCCCGATTCCCCGAACATACAGAGAACACTAATCCCAACAATTTCATTATTCACAAATTGACCTTCAGCTAAAAAATTTAAACTGTCACACTATAAACCCTTGAAATCTCTCCTTCAAAATACGAGCATTAATAACCCTAAGCTAAGCTAAAATAACCAATTGAAACAAAAATTAAGCTAGTTAAACTAAATCACATATCACAAGACAATCATCAAAGTCAAATCATTAACCATTCCACGAAGTAGAAACAAAACCCTTATCTTGTAACTAGAAAACCTTATAAGTAATGCATAAAACAAATGACGGTAAATAGATCAGGAGCCAGACTTACACAAAGCTTCACGATGGATTTCTTCATAAGGAATAGCGCAAGGAAGATCCATATAGTCGATTTTCTCTTCTTTCTTCTCGATCTCCTTTGGAGGAGTAGTAGTTTGAGGAAGTATTTCAGCGTAAGATCCCATTTTTTTTGTTTCAAACCCTAGAAAAGTAAAGATTTGAGTGAGAGGGAACTACACCAGATTCTCAAATTTTATTGAGAAGAATTTTTTAGGGCAATATGAGAGCTACTTGAGAAACCTAAACAAAAACACAAACTAAAGAGAGTTTTTCGACTGCAAACCTTTTTGTTTGGGATGGTATGCGTGCGACAGGGGAAAGAAGCTGCTATGGGCTTTCAGGGTTTAAGGGGAGGGTTTTCTTTCCTTGGATATATATCCTGCTTTTGGTAAATAGTACTGCTCCATTATAAAGCATCTACGGTTGGTATTGAGGCCGCATGGGCCGCACACTATAAGTCATCAAGCAAAGCTACCCAGATCCATGGATCCCAACCGATCCGCCTGTTGACGGACTAGATGCAGGTGAATTTTTTAAATCTGTATCTCCGTCCAGTATGCATCTTCAACTGATACATCCCTAAATGTACCTTCGAAGAGATCAGACACAAGAGAAAGACTACAGATAACATTTAAATATATCTCTCCGTCTAGTATGTATCTTTAACTGATACATCCCTAAATGCACCTTAGAAGAGATCAGACATAAGGGAAGACTACATGTAACATCTACCAATCAGGCTTTGTTAAAAAGATCCATCTAGTTATTCCTTCATGATTCATAACTTACTCGAGCTATCAGGCCAAGCACAGTCAAGCAAGCAACACAACAAGAAGAAATCTGATCATACTAATGTTCCATCTTGTCGTAAGAAACTCAGTTATGGCCATTACACTGTTGCAATTCGAGTTTTTTCCTTCAGTGATATTACTCCACCTAATGATGGTGTCATATTTGAGTTACAACATAAACATCCACCTGTACCACAACCCACTATACGACCTGACAACATAGGTGCTAAAGTTATATCTCTTTCAATTACAATTTACAATTCGGTGTTTAGTGTAATTAAGAGCTTCCCAAATGGGGTTACACCATCTCTTCCACAGTAGGTGCCATTTGGGAGTGGTGTTGTTGCAGCCATCTAGATTATCAGTCATCAGCGCAAATGAAGACGTTTCTTATCTCAACTCTCAACCATACACGTGTCTAACAGAAGACCATTGGTAAAGTTAGTAAATAAACACAAATCCAAGTTTTAATTAGTCATTTCCATGTTTAACAGTTTTTAGCTACGGTCAAGATGGTCAATGATAATCCTGAGACCCAAACTCTAATATTGAATTTTCTGGGACCCAAATGCAACACTGGTCACAAAATTGGGACTCAAAATCAAAATATCCCTAAAAACAATTATAATTGCGGAAATAGAAAAGTAAAAGACACAGCAAGATTTTGTTAACAAAGAAACCGCAAATGCAGAAAAATCCAGGGACCTTAATTACAGATTCTCAAATTTTATTAATAAGAGTATATAATTGTGAGTGCTAAAGCTATATCTCTTTACTAGATGTCGTGAGTGGTGTTGTTGCAGCCGTTGCTGATGAGTTGTTGTCATCCATAGCAAGTGTAATTAATTTTTATTAGAGCTTCTCCAATGGTTATGTAGTGAACTTCACATGTGGCATTATGGGAAGACATCCTCTATCTTACTTGGCAACTAATTTTCCTAATTATTAGGAAAAAGAAAACTTCATCTCCAACCCACCTTCCGTTTTACCTTGTTGTCTCTTGGTTCGAAATGTATATTGTTCTGACTGAATATGAAACCAATCTCTAATGACGTTGGCTTTAATGGAACCAATCTCTAAAATAATCCTTTATTGATTTCAGGAATTTGGGGTTTATTCCATGATACTATGGATATTTCTGAAATCGCCAGTATGTATATGGACCTCGTAATCACTTTATTTGCTTGATGATACGATGAAGTGGGTTGCTTTTTAGTTTGGGGTTTATGTATTTTTCGTCTGGAATTGTGCTAAACTAGAGCACTTCAGTGTTTATGCCATGCCATCTACACATTGCTCATAGAGGTTAGGGTTGAAGAAAGATTTTAGGGATTTTGGATGTGTATCATACGTGTACGAAGACTTTTTTATCACACACGTTCCATTGGAGAAGCTCTTAGCTGATAAATGTCATACTTGTGAAAACATAGCCACTTCCTCATTAACCCCACTCATAAAGCCTGGTGGAGGTTTCATACCTTTAGTAATAGGCACCATATGAAGGCGTTTGGTTTCTAAAGTTGCTGCAATCTTAGTTGGTAAGGAAATCACTGCATATCTAGGTGATTATCAATTTGGAGTAAACATACCTTGTGGTGGTGAAAGCATACCCCATTCCGTCAACATATTATTATAACCAAAAGGTAACCACCATAACCTTTCAATGTTACTTATTATCTTTAGATTTTAATCTTGCTGACAGAACATTTTTAATCAGAGAGGTTAGAATTAAATGCCCATCAACCTCTAAGTGGGTTGAACTATAGTATGTCAAACCTGCAAGGTTATATTACATGTAACATGTTATTTCCTCTTCTAAAGGTGTACAACAGGGTGATCTTCTTGGTTCACTAGTTTCTGCTTTGACTGTACACTCAATGGTGCTTAAGATAGCTTCTTTGTGAGCTCTGAGTCTGCATGCATGGTATTTATAAGATGGAACCATCACTGGACATACTTTGTAAGTTTCTAAAGCACTAAATATCATTCAAGCTAAATGTAAAGAGAAACGGTTACTTCTAAATATAAGCAAAACTGAGATTGTCTGGCCTACTCTTGACCCTCATGTCAATATAGATGGTGTTTTCTTTTTTATCATTGGGAGACCATCAGTTGGTGTGCAGTTAATATGGGAACCTCTGAGTCTTGACCCTCATAGTTTCGTAGTGATATTATCATGCACAGGGTTGACAAGAGAATACAGTTTATGAATGTTATTAAGAAACTTAAAGATCCATAGTATGAGATGTTTATGCTTAGCAACTGTGTTGGTATGTCTCTACTCCATTACACCATCTGCTTCACTAACCCTTCAGCTTTGCAGCAGGCTAAGTATTATTTTGATCTCCATCTTTTCAGCAGTTGAGACAGGTGATAACATGTGATGGTGGTGGTTATGGCCCTCTACAACAAATTATTTCTTCGTTAACCATCAAACATAGTGGTCTAGGTATATATACAATGGCATATACAAGCCCCTATTGTTACCTGGCATCTTTTGACTAAAGCATTGCAATAAGTCAACCTAGATAATTCTGTCATTTCTGAGTTGAGTCATACGCACCAGCATGCTCTATATAATTTTATGCAGGTGTGTGGTCTTTCAGCATCCAATTTCAACGTCGTCAAAAAAGCCCCCCATCCCACACGTTTTTTGGCAGTATTATACTTCGATATTGTCATGAAAGAGATGCCCAACAAGTTTGTTATATAAGAACGCGACTCAACCTTATTTCAATATAACGGATTAAAATATGTTCAAGACTATACCAAATAGTTTTGCTTCATATTATGTTACAGGTTTGGTTTATTTGATAACAGTAAACTTTGTCCAAGCTGCAACACAACTTTTTCTGATCATGGTCAACCTTTCAGGTTAAAGACTCCTTAGTGTTATCCCGGTGTTTTAGCCGAAAACTATCAGGGACTCCAAAGGATCGTCTACGATAACTGGTAGAACGACACGACTCCTTAGCGCTACCAAGGGCCTTGGGCCGAGCATAAGAATCTTTAGTGTTATTACGGGTTTATCGATAATTCCGCGACTCCTTAACGTTATCCTGGGTTCGCAGGCGATTTAGTACTCTGAGACACAATCACGAGTCTAAGCCTCATCATAGCGCCTTGTCAGGCCCGACTACATTCTCCAATGATGAGCACTTCGCCAGTCGCACTCTACGATGTCCCTGAGTGCCACTGCTAAAGGTTGATGATACCTTCACAGTACGACAAAGGTAGGTTGATGACACTCGGTTGTATTTCATGCCTCCGTTGAGGTCAAACGGCCCCAATAGGTCAATGTTCGACCGCTCGTCTTACCCGAGGTCAAACGGTCACAATAGTTCGACGTTCAAACGCACGCCTTCGCCAAGGTCAAACGACCACAATAGGTTAATGTTCGACCTCACGCCTCCGCCGAGGTCAAACGTCGACAATATGCCAACGTTTGATCGCACGCCTCCTCTGAGGTCAAACGACCACATAAGGTCATTATTCGGCCGTTTTTGGTTCATACACTAGTAGGGAAAAAACCGTTTTAAGATAGTTGGAAAGTGTTATTTTAGCGAATAATACGACACTTTGGAGTTTCCGCTGAAAGTGCTTTAGAATTAGTGTTTTTAATGGGACAACGCTTTCAGGTTGGCTCAGAATAAATTTGATTTATGATACTTTTGAACTGTCGCTAGGTAGGACAACCAGAAAATATCATTGACTTATAATTTATATTATAATAAAATAGGCCTCAATCTCTATTTGATAACGGTAGACTTTGTCCAAGCTGCAACACGAATTTGTCCAATCATGGTCAACCTCTCGGGTTAAAGACTCATCAGCGTTATCTCGGTGTTTTAACCGAAAAACATCAGGGACTCCCAGGGTCGTCCCTGATAACTGGTAGAACAACACGACTCTTTAGAGCTACCATGGGACTTGGGTCGAGCATAAGAATAATTAGCGTTACCACGGGTCTCTCAACAATTCCGCTAGCGTTATCCTAGGTTAGCAGGCGATTTTGTACTCTAAGAAACAATCAGGAGTCTAAGCCTCGTATAGCGCCTTGTCAGGCTCGACTACGTTCTCCAATGATGAGCATTGTGCCAGTCGCACTCTACGACATCCCTGAGTGCCACTTGTAAAGGTTGATGATACCTTCACGATATGACAAAGGTAGGTTGATGATACCTCGGTCGTACTGCATTCCACCGCCGAGGTCAAAGGGCCTCAATATGTCAACGTTCGACCGCTCGCCTTACCCGAAGTCAAACGGTCACAATAGGCCGACGTTCAACCGCATGCCTTCGCCAAGGTAAAATGACCACAATAGGTTAATGTTTGACCGCACGCATCCGCCGAGATCAAACGTACAATATGCCAACGTACGATCGCACGCCTCATTCGAGGTCAAACGACCACATTAGGTCAGCATCCATCCGCTTTTGAGTCATACACTAGTGGTAAAAAACGTTTTAAGATAGTTGGAAAGTGTCATTTTAGCAAGTAATATTATACTTTGGAGTTGCTGATGAAAGTGCCTTAGATTTAATATTTTTTTGTGGAACAACACTTTCAGGTTGACTCAGAATAAATTTTGATTTATGATACTTTCGAATTGTCGCTAGGTAGGACAAACAAAGAATGTCGTTGACTTACAATTAATATTTATATTATAAAAAATAGGCCTCAATGAAGCTTGTGCTTTCAACATAACACACGGCTATAACAAGCCTTCGGGATCTCCTTACATGACTTTGGATGACCTCCACGTACGAACATACACATTCTTCCACCTAAAGTTGTGACAAATCAGAGAATACTAACACGTCATACGAGTCATCACATACAAATGTTGGTCACGTCACAAATGGGTGGTGGTGGGGGGGTAAACTTATGGTTTTGTTCTAGCGATCTACGACAACGTGTGGTATCAACCTTCCCATACAGAAAGATAATGCTCGGTTGTGAGGATTCAACTTATAGGATAGACTGGACTGGTGATCTATCCTTAGCTATTCCTATGATCCAGGAAAAGGTGATGATCATGTTTCCTTATCGTTATCTCACCGACTAAAGATTGGGGTTTTCCAGAGATATGAGTAGAATCACTATCGGTAATTTTAAACACAACAACAGAATACTTAGAACGATAATAAGTTCTATGCAACTCTCTCTCTCTCTATATATATATATATATATCTTAGAGTCTCTTCGTTTGCAACTCTGTGCAACTGAGAAACTCCAATCTCATCTCTTTCGGCTTCTGAAAAAGCGAGGGTACAACAACCACACCCAATATTTCGCTTAGCAATCTGTATGGAAAAACTCCAATATAATTCCAAGAGAATCAACTAGACAGTCAGACTCAATCAAAGGAAATATATCCAAGAGTTTGTATCTCTGTTTCACAATGTAATCAGAAAATCAAACAGACAGAAATTCGTGAGCCTGATTAATATGTGAAACAACTTGAACGGTACCAAAGACCAATCTTCAAGTGTCAATCAATATAATCAACAACCAAAAGTTGGATTTGATCTACGCACAACCTGTGATATTTCAATTATATAACAAAATATAACGCGGAAAAGAAATAACACAGACACCAGAAATTTTGTTAACGAGGAAACCGCAAATGCAGGAAAAACCCGAGACCTAGTCCATATTTGAACACCACAATGTATTATGCCGCTACATACACTAGACTACTCCAAGTTAACTTCGGACTGGAATGTGGTTGAGCCCTAACCAATCTCACACTGACAAGATACAGTTGTGCTCCTTACGTCTCTGAATCCCAGCAGGACTCTACGCACTTGATTCCCTTAGCTGGTCTCACCCACAACTAAGAGTTGCTACGACCCAAAGTCGAAGACTTGATAAACAAATCTGTCTCACACGGAAAAGTCTATTGTATAGATAAATCTATCTTCCACAAATAAACCTATGAGTTTTGTTCCGTCTTTTGATAAATCAAGGTGAACAGGAACCAATTGATATACCGGACTTATATTCCCGAAGAACAACCTAAAAATATCAATCACCTCACAATAATGTTAATCGTATGGTAGCGAAATAAGATATTATGGAATCACACACGATGGGACGAAGATGTTTGTGACTACTTTTTATCTTGCTTATCGGAGAATAAATATCGATCCAATCTTAGAGAAGATAACACTCAATCACGATAGAAACGGCAAGATCAGATCACGCAACTACAGAGAAAATAGTTGGGTCTGGCTGCACAATCCCAATGAAGTCTTCAAGTCGTTAACCTACGGCGTTTCGTGAAAAACCTAAGGTTAAGTCCCAATCAGAATCGACTCTAGTCGCAACTAGTATCACACAGAAGGTGTGGGGATTAGGTTTCTCAGTTGCTAGAGGTCTCCTTTATATAGTCTTCAAATCGGAAGGGTTTGCAATCAATGCTACCTTGGTAACAAAGCATTCAATATTCACCGTTAGATGAAAACCTGATTAGACTCAAGCTAATGTCTTTCAACCGTTATATCAAACTTAGCTTGTTACACACAAATGAGATGTACCTTCATTTAGATATGAGTAACCGTACCTAAACGTGTACACCTTATTGGCTCAACAATAGTTAACCGAAGTTAGCCATATGAACACTTTCAGATCAACCTCATTCATCTTAACCATAACTAGTTCAAATAACTCAAATGAAACTAGTTGTAGAGTTGTTCAATTGTTTATATTCTCATAGAAGCATACAAGATACAATTGAAGCAAAATTGGTTTTGATTCACATGAATCAAGCCATGAACATTATAGCCAAGATTTGCAAAAGATTGCATTCCTTATTATATAAATGTATTAGTTCATGAACAAACTGATTTTAGAACATCATCCACTTAAGTATGCTACGGGTATGCGTACCTAAGTAGCCGGACCAAGTTTGGGTTTCGCCAGTACGCGAACTGGTACGCATATGAAATTTTCGGACCTGAACCTTACGCCAGCACGCGTACCGGTTTGCATACCAGGTTCCCGGACTTTCTCAAAACCAACAAGTACGCATACAGGTATGCATACCATGGTTTCCGGACATGGATTACATATATGCAAGCACGTGTACAATGCTTAAATCCAATTGTTCTAAACTCTCATTTCAACCATTGAAACATTCTCGGAAGACAGGAATAGCTGTCTTACACAGACTATTAGCTTCAAAGCAATTTTCAAGTGATTGAATGATCAATACGAAACATTCTGAGTCTACATCAAATGATTGTCTCACACAAATCATGTAAGATGTTACCAGACGATTTTCACATGCTCATCTTTAAACTTTCGTCAAGAATATAAGATGAACTTGGTTAAATCGAAAGCTTACTGTAGATGGTGGATTTTTGACAAAGGCTAAAATCGTAAACCCATAATTATACGAACTTCTGATCCAGCAATCAGACGCGAGTATCGAGACACGGGTCTCTCATCGAATCTCTGACTGAGAATACTGTCTCTCAGAGGACATGCAGATATTTAGTCTCTCGGCTAGGCAACGACATATCTCATGAATACTGAACACTTCAGTAATTACTTCTATATAGAATCATGAGATTGGACGGCTCCTAAACAGCTTGCCTGCTAGTATAGAGCAATAACGTCTTCAGGATACAAACAACAGTTTTCCCTGACTATATAAAGGATATGACGCTTCAACTATCTCATGTCGCTCAGAATAATTAATGCTCCTAGACGATCGTACTAGTATAGAGCCATCAATTAATTATTCCTAAATTCTTGGATTCATCCACTGAAATTCTAAAAATATTCAAATATTTTCGTAATATTTCGTTACTTCAATCTATGGTTCTTCCCAGCGGAATTCCATGGGTTACTAAAAAATATTCAACGTACGGGCGTCTGAGTTACCTTCGAGTAAGCCCCGACTCAAAAGGTGCAAGTGTATTCGACGATGATGCACTAACAATCACCTGAACGCACGAACGAGTATTTCAAAATACGACGAAACGATGAACCTATGCAAAATAGGAAAGAAAATAATAAAATATTGACCAAGGCGCCGCTGGAGGACTGCGCCCACTAGCCGGCCGGCCGTACCGTGGCCAGTCCCACGCCAGTTTTATATTTTATCATATTTTTGTTATTTTCCTTGATCTTATGAAAATCCTTTCATTTGAACAAATATCCTTCGTTTTGAGGAAACTCCTCAGTTTGATGGTGTTTCCTTCGCACCAAGGAAATAATATAAAATTGGAAAAAATGTCGTGGGGCCGTGTTTATTGGCCAACCGGCCATGCCTTGACCCCGACCGGCCCCATACCTCATGGTTTCTTATTATTTTATTAATATTTCCCTAATCTCATGAAAACTCCTTAATCTCATGGTATTTTCATAAACCCATGAAAAATATAACATAAAATTAGGGAAACTCGTGGGACCGGGCCCCAGCCGGCCGGCCATGCCCTTGCCGGTCCCACACGTCCCTTTATTTTATTATTATTATTTTAGGTTTCCTTGATCCCATGAAGTTCCTTGATTTCATGGTATTTCTCTCAAATTATGAAAATTCCTTCAAATCATGGAAATAATACACAAAAATTACATAAAATTAGGAAACGCACGGGACCGGGCCCCAGCTGGCCGACCATGCTCAAAGCCGGTCCCACACGCTCTTATTTTATTATTTTAATATTATTTGTTTCCTTGATCCCATGGAAACTCCTGCACTTCAAGGAAACTCCTTAATTTCAACAAACTTCTTGATTTCATGATATTTTCATAAAATCATGAAAAATAATATAAAATTAGGAAATGCACCATGGGACCATGGTCACTGACCCGTCGGCCATGCCTTGGCCTCAGCAGTCCCACGCTTCATCACTCCTTCATTTTATAATTATTTTCCTTCATCTCATGAAGTTTCCTCAGTTTCAGCAAAACCCTGATTTTGTCATATTTTCTCAAATGGTTGCTCAAACACACGCCAGAAAATACCAAAATTATCAGGACTGAGATACAGACGTTTTGTGAGCATGTTACCTTGACCGACCAAGGTTGGCTCTTTGTCTCGCACGGGGCAGGTCCCACATATTTTCATGAATTGACCTAATTTGCGCAATTGCACGTATTAGGTCCAAAACTCTTCCAAATAATTTTGGAATTTTCATAGAGTGATCGTCATTCGATCCCGTGACCATCCAAGGCCGGTTTCATGACCCCTTGGTCGGTCCCTCACCTCTTCATAATTAATTAGGTTTTATCACCTAAGGCTCAGACGAGCATTGCATGAGGAATGATTGAACCAGCATTTGATCATTCTTTCACCAACTCTTCAAGAGATCTTGGTATTTGCTCACTCGACCATACGGGTGCTACATGGTCGATCCTTGATCCCTAGACGGTCCCTCCTTCATTCCATGGTTGAATTTTCAATAAACCATCAAATTGGTCATCAATTGATCAAATTAGGGTTTCTGAGTCCAAGGATCATAATTCCAGATTCGAACGCTAATAATTTTGCGAAGATCTCATGATCATCATTTTATTATAGGTTCAACTATAAATATTCTAATTAATGTTTTATTTTGGTCACGCTACCAATAATTCATCAGACGAGCAACACTTGCTCAGATGAGCAATATTTGCTCAAACCAAGGAATATTGGTTCAACCCTCAATATTCAACAATTTATCGAATGAGCAATACTTGCTCGCCTCAACTATCAACGTGAGAATTATACCTCTGTCTCAATAGACACGTTCAATTCATGAGTCTCAGAACATTTTGCAAAATCATGTTCAACTCAGCAAATACATGGACTCATCGTCCCATGAAGTCATGAAGTCAACAACTGAATAATTACACCACGAGACGTCAATCGTGTCACATGGGGGGATATTAACTAGGGTTTTGGTCTGGCGGTCTACGACACGTGTGTTTATATATACGATAGAATGTGATCAAGTCGTGCAATCCGTTGAAGGATTTAACAAACTAGTGGATGGAAAATCGACTAAGTCTCCGCACGATGAGCAACTGGTTTCAAACACGATTTCCATTTCCCTAATCTTTGATTCCATCAACTGTCACACTTCATGGGATCATGGTGTCTACAATTCCAGCAAAATAAATAAGTCTCTGAATTATGATTTAATATACAAGAATCTCACGTCAAACAAACAACACGAGATTAACAACTCAACATTTGAGTAATCACTCTCAACAGAGATTCAATCATTCAGAACTTATCTTATTCAGAATACATAACACACATACAATCTTTGATTATCATTGATTCCACACATTTCTCAGCTTCCCTCCTACAGATCGACCCATCCTCTCTTGTGACTGAATTTATTCTGGAACGACCATTGTCTTGGTTTAGGCCGGAATATTACAGATTAATCTCTCGAATTCAAAGCACTCCCTTCTTGCAGTGCATCTGTGTGAGGTTGAACATTTCGCTCGGTTCAAGGAGTCTCCTCCGCACGGTCGTCTCCTCAATTTCGTAAAAACCAGCAAATTATTTTGCCCCATCTACAGATTGGCGACCAAAGTGGGAGATTAATCTCTCGGTTGCAATCTCAATTCTCACAAAGATGGTCGGTCTTAGGTCTTCATCAGAAACTCCAGATCCTAACTAGAGTATTTCAAATGGCGACACTCCTCATGCTCGATCGAACGTCTCTGGTAATATTCGTCACTCCTACTGTACTACTCCTTTTCCCTCTATTGATGCGTCCGACAGAGAAATCCCATCATTAGCTGAATTGGCACGGAGGCAAGAAATTCTGACTAGGAGCATCAATCGATTGAAGGAGGCAATCGATGAACTATTCAACTATATGGTAGAGTTGACAAGAATTTTGGGAGCAGAAGTAGTAGATCATCCCGGCTCTAATGCCATCAATACCCCTCAAACCAACAGTTTCACTACTTACGAGAAGCCGGTGTACCAGGAAGTTACGCATCTGATCGAGAGTTTATGTGAGCTTCTACACTTCTCCACAGATCAGCGTACGAGCACATTTGCTACACTCAACCAAATATCATCCGACGTGCAAGTAACTCCACCGTATCCAGTCGTTGAGGTATCCATGGTATCTGAATATTCAATCGACAACATCACGTTCGGGGAAGAAGACCGCATGGCAGATGAAGGACATAACCGAGCTATGTACGTAACCGGCCTTATCAAAGACTGTGAATTCAAGAGAGCTCTCGTTGACACGGGTGCTTCTACAAATATCGTCACTATGAAGAATCTCAAGGCGGCCAAGTTCCCACAGAATAAGATTGTTCTCCATCCTATCTTGATGACAGGTTTTGAGGGAAGTCAGATTCATACATACGGGTATGCATACATAAACTTGAAGGTGGGGCCCATTCAATCAAAGACCAAGTTTCACGTGATCGAACATGAGCCTTACTATCACATGATACTCGGACGACCATGGCTCCATGACAATAAAGTGGTCCCTTCAACATACCATCAATGCATGAAGGCTCTGCTCAATAACAAAATCGTTCGTATTTCGTCTTCAGTATCTCCTTACGCCCCAGTCTATGACGTTGAATTCCTCGAGTCTCAGCAGGAATCCCTGAACCTCCGAACAAGATTCACAGCACTCCACTCCCAAGCTGGAAGTCCATTGAAGAAGAAGTCACGGATAAACCATCATCCTCAGGCGTTAAGTCGAATTAAATCGTCTGCTACGCCGATTAAGGGCCGCAAAGGTCAAGTCTCAACTCCTGGATCTAACTTCATAACCAGTCATGATGCGGAGGGGAGAACCATTTACCGCAGATGCAAATATTAGCAATTAACAAGGGAGAACGATGAAAAGTCTCCCCACCCCGAAGAACCATGTCAAAGCGAATCATCACTCGAAGAAGAGGTTCAAGACGCTCCACGACAACTGCAAGACGGTATTGACTCCACTACTGACGACCTCGAAACAATCAACATCGGAACAGAGGATGATCCGAGGCCAATCCTAATTATCTCAGCATTGTTACCAAAGGAGCGAGAAGAACTGATAAACTTACTGAAAGAATATCAAGACGTCTTCTCCTGGACGTACGAAGAAATGCCTGGTCTAGATGATAAATTGGTTACTCATCATCTGCACATCACTCGGGGATCCAAAGCTTTCAAACAACCGCCCAGGAAATTTAGACACGAAGTCGAGGAGCAAATCAAAGTCGAGATCCAGAAACTACTAGCAGCGGGATTCATCAAGCCTATTCAACATCCAACGTGGCTAGCAAATGTTGTTCCTGTCAAGAAGAAAAATGGTCAAATCAGATGTGGTGTCGATTTCAGGAACCTGAAAAAATGTTGTCTGAAGGATGATTTTCCTCTACCCAACATTGATATGCTCGTCGACGCAACCAGTGGCCACGGTATGTTCTCGTTCATGGATGGTTATAGAGGATACAACCAGATCAAGATGTATGAGCATGATGCCAACAAGACTGCATTATGAACTCCCATTGGTAATTTCCACTACACTGTGATGCCCTTTGGATGAAAGAATGCAGGTGCCACTTATCAACGAGCTATGACTGTCATATTCCACGATGATAGACACATTTTTGTGTCTAATTTGATCTCAATACTGTATATTGTTGGCACTCGAGTTTGTACTAATTTTGGTGTTTTATATGTTTGTAGGCACCTTTGGAAAATAAACATTTTTTTGGAAAATTCGGCTCCAAAAGTTGGTAAAAGCTCCCAGGAGGACAAGTGTTATTCGGACTCTCACTTTGGATAAGGGGCACCCCATGAGGGGCATGAGCTAAAGGGACACCATAACTGGATTAGGGGGAGGTCATTTTTCTTACCAAATTCAAAACATAATTTTGGCGGGAAAACTGGTTATTTCATGCATATTCACTGGATAATTTTGGACTCGAATTTTGGAGCAGATTTGAAGAGATTCAATCGCTAGAAACAGCTGGTCTGAACGTGATTAAGCTAAACATGGATAGTGCAAGTGATTTCACGAAGCAGATTGGGATGGATAATTTGTTCTCGGCAAAACAGAGCCATGAGTTATTACGGGTCCTGTTTGGTTCCAATTATGGAAGTTACGTGACCAGATGGGTAAGAAGATATTCTGTTTGATTTGGGTACATCCTATGAAGATTTTGGAGAGGTTAAAACAAGCCAGCAGACGCGTGCATGGAAAGAAAATTTCTTGGGAATATTTTCATTCACTGCCGAGTAATGGGAAGATTTTTTGGATTAATGAGAAGTTATTCTTGGTCCAAAGGTGTATAAATATAACTCTTGGGTTAGCATAGAGGGGATGGAGAGTTTGGGAGAAGTATAGAGCATTAACAGAGCGAGAAAATCAAGTTACAGGAAAGTTTCTGTTGCTGCTGCTGCCATTGAAGAACACGAAGAACGGACAGACCAGGGCAGTCGTTCTTCAACAGTGATAACGACTAACACGTGAGGGTCTTAGAATTACCGTCAGCAGCAGTTTATTTCTATTGTTTCTGTAACAGTGTTCTGCAACAAATATAAGTGTTGCAAACACCCGATTTACTCAATTATTTTCCTTTTCATCATTTGTAAAACACTTGTGAGCATCAACGAAATATTTTGAGAGGTTTTCCAACATGATGAGCGGCTAAAATACCTGGTGACTGAGGCGACAGAGGAGCTATTCACTCATGTTTGATTGGTAAATTCTTCTTATAATTTCTTAATTATTTATTTTATTTAATTCACTTGGATCAATAAAAAAAGAGATAAAAATGGTTTTCTTAATTAGTTGTGAATCAGTTTGATGTTTTATGCTTAGAATTAATTCTTTGATAAATCATGCTTAAGGATTACAATTTAATATTTGGACACCTTATAGATTAATAAGTGATTTAATGGAAAAAGAGCTAGATAATAATTATGAAATATTTTTGTAACCAATCAACTTGAAGTAATAGTGAATCCGGAGCCTTAGTCCATTTTAAATCTTGACATCACTCTTTGAAAATTAATTTGCTTTATTTTTATTAAATCTAAAAATTATTTCCTTCATAAATCTGAAACGAATCTTTTTACCACTATCACTACAACAACTTTTGAAAAATCATCACACGACATGATGCACAAACAAGTGGAAGACTATGTTGATGATGTGGTGGTGAAATCGAAGACTCGAGAATCTCACCTCAAGGTTTTAACACAAGTGTTCGAGAGATGCAGAGAATAAAAATTAAAGATGAATCCTCTGAAGTGCGCTTTTGGTTTTTCCTCTGGAAAGTTTCTAGGATTCCTGGTCACGGCTGAAGGAATCAAAGTCGATCCAGACAAGATGAAAGCTATCACCACCATGCCTCCTCCACGCACTGTGAAGGAACTAAAAAGCTTTATGGGCAAGGTGAATTATATTCGACGCTTCATTCCTGGATTGGCTCAACTCATTACCTCGTTCACCCCTCTACTGAAGAAAGGAGCAAGTTTTACGTGGACGACTGTTCAACAAGAAGCCTTCAAGAAAATAGAGCAGATATTATTGTCTCCTGCTGTCATGAAGTCTCCAGTACAGGGACGACCCTTGATACTTTACACAGCTTCCAGTGATGTTGTTATTGGAGCGCTCCTTGCTCAGGAAGACGACGAAGGCATCGAACGACCGATCTACTACTTCAGCCGCACAATGAGAGATGCTCAACTCCGATACCCAAAGGCTGAAAGAGCATGTCTAGCATTAGTGCATGCGATCCAAAAGTTTAGACACTATTTGCTTCCTAACAGGGTCGTACTCGTCTCCAAAGTTGATCCCATAAAATTCCTACTATCAAAGCCAGCCTTGATAGAAAGACCAGCAAAGTGGTTACTCTAGATGTCAGAATTTGACATAGCTTGCACGCCACCTAAAGCAATCAAAGGCCAGGCAGTTGCAGACTTGCTCGCTACTTTTCCAAGAGAAGATACGGCAACGTTACATGAAGATGTACCCGGTGAGTTCCCAGATATCTTAGTTATCAAAGAAGAAACATGGCTTCTATACTTTGATGGATCCGCCACCCCTAGCAATGATATCGGAGGAGCAGGCATAGTGCTGGTGTCTCCATCTGGTGAAGTTTTATCACATTCGTTCAAGTTGGATTTCCACTGCACCAATAATTCAGCAGAATATGAAGCTTTCTTATTAGGGTTGTCCCTGGCAAAGCAAGCAGGAGCAACACACCTTGAAATAAGAGGAGATTCAAAATTACTGGTCAATCAAATGAATGGAACATACTCTCTCAAAGAAATCACGCTCGCTCCATTCAGAATCGAATCTCAGCGGCTATTAACTCATTTTGCCGATGCCACGGTCGTCCATACTGGACGAACTAACAACAGGCATGCCGACTGCCTGGAAACTCTCGCTTCTAAGCTGCAATTTGAAGGGGCATAGAAAACAATCACCGTACAGATGTGTACCGTGTCGTCCACCTGGCTCACTCAAGTCGAAGACATTCCAGCAGATGATTGGCGAGCGCCCATCATTCATGAATTGAGCAGCTCGATTGCAGAAGGCAAAGTCAGCCTCAAAAAATTAAAGAATTATTTCTTGCTTCACGGGGCGTTGTATTATCGAAACCCTGATAGATACCTATCACGGTGCCTTGGAAACGACGAAGTAGGAGAACAACTTAAGCGCATACATGAAGAAATCTGCGGCAAACGCTAGTGGTAACACTTTACAGAAAGCTTCAAAGGGTGGGATACTACTGGCCTTCCATGGAGACTCAGTCAAGAGCCTTACAAGGGTCTTGTCCCAATTTCCAGACACCTCCTCATCACTTAGAGGTTTTGGAATTCTATCACACTGGGGACTGGAGGGAACCTTACACCAAATATCTCCGGGACAATGAACTACCGTTGGAAAAGAAGCAAGCAGTCAAACTCATTCAGAGAGCTAAGAGATTTGTCTTTCTTGAAGGAATCTTATACCGCAAAATCTTTGGTGGAAACTTACTGAGATGCTTGGCTGAGCATGAAATCCCCGAAAGAAATGCACGATGGAGAACATCAAGGAAAGAGAAAATTATTTCTTCAAGTTCATGAGAAATATTATTGGCCGACCATGGAAGACGATGCAGTTGCACACGTTCAGAGGTGTCACCAATCCAAATCCATGGTAATCTCATCCACACTCCTTGTCTCCCATTGAATTCTGTGAATAGTCCATGGCCTTTCTATAGCTGGGGACTAGATATCATCGGAAAGATCAATCCAGCGTCTTCAAAGCAGCATGAATACATCATCACCGCAACTGAGTATTTCACTAAATGGGTCGAAGCTATTCCTCTTCGAAGCACCACCGGAGTCACGATTGCAGCCTCCATCAAAGAGCACATAATATGCAGATTCGGAGTTCCTAAGCACATTGTTACTGATAATGGAACTCCTTTCGCCAACAAGCACGTGACTGAACTCCTCGAGGAATACGACATCAAACAAGTCTTCTCCACACCGTATTATCCCCAGGGAAACGGACAAGCAGAGAGCACCAACAAAACTTTGATATGAATTCTCAGTCGGACAATTCATGACAATCCTCGAACGTGGCATGAACAGTTGTCTATGGCTCTATGGGCTTACCGAACCGCGCCAAGGAGCTCAATCGGGACTTCACCATATTCCCTCGTCTACGGAGCCGACGCCATACTTCCAGCAGAGATCAAAATCCCTTCAGCAAGGATTGCAACATCCAGCGGAGTACAATGGGATGAAGCCGAAGTATCCAAATCAAGAATCGCTGAGCTAGATATGCTCGATTCAAGGAGGGCTAAGGTGGAAAAATACGTAGAAGCCTACAAACAAAGGATCTCCAGAGCCTACAACAAAATGGTAATACCTCGAACATTTCAAGTAGGAGACCTGGTATTAAAGACAGCAAAGCACATTCAATAAGACATGTCCACTCACAAGTTCTCTCCGAAATGGGAGGGACCATATGTAGTCATCAAGGCAGTATTCAGTGGATATTACAAGATCTTAGCTGTTGATGAAGGAGTGGAAGGAAATATAATCAACGGCAAATGGCTCAAAGCTTATTACGCCTGATCCATACAAAACAATTACCCTTCATCATTTCAAGTATTTTCAAAAATGTAATTTTCATTCCTCCAAAGAGCGTGCAAAACGCTCCTTGGTTCATTAAACGTTTCATAAATGAGCAAAATTCCTTCATATCATGATCAATTATTCCACCTAACCAGAAGCTTAAACTTATTCAAAAAAAACAACAATTATAAATGCTCACTCAAAGCAAACCGTCCAGCAATGGGTAATCTCTGTAAGCAACCTAAGTTAAGTTTCTTCTGAAAACTCTTGGTTTTCGTCTTCAACTCCTGTACCGCCTTCTCAACCCTGGCCGACTCCAAAGCGAGCATCTCCTCCTCCTCCAGTAAAGCAGTGGTCAGAGAAATCGCATCAGCAGCCTCCGCCGCCTTATGAATCTTGATTATCTCGAGCCGACGATGAAGTAATCCTATATTGAACCGCAAAGTCTCGTAGTTCGAAATCATCTCATCCCACCTGTGCAATTCCTGATTCTTGACATCTCGCAGGCGCATCTGGTCCATCTCCTCAATGATCGGTAGCAACCCTGCAACTGTAGTCAGGAGGGTTGGTAGAAAACCTTTCCACACTTCGGTCGTAGCAATATGCCCGTATCTTTTCCAGTTTTTGGTGTAAAGGGGTGTATGACACTTGGGAATGACGAATCCACTGACTACTTCATTGTCCGGGAAAGTATTGATCAAAGGAGCTTCAAACAAGAGTCCAGCTGTTGAATATTCACAAGCATGAACTCTGTCTTCAACCTCCACCGATTCTGTAGAGTCTTCACCAACTCGGTTGCTCATGTCTTCAACCTCAACCACGGTCACGGACTTTCCACTCCTTCTCCTTCTAGCATCGACGATGACACGAACATTCGCCTGTGACGAAATGAGGAAGTGTTTAATTTTATCAAAGTTGAACGTGATAAAGCCTCGAAAGCTATAAGATTACTTACAGATGATCCAGCCTCAGCATGAGCCGACTTGTACCGTGCAGGAGCTCTAACGGCCCGCTTGGGCCTCGAATTATGAGAAGAATGATTTTTCTGGTTATCCTGCAACAAATGCAACAAATCGTTTTCTTATGATAAATAACCTCGATCAAACAGAGACGAAAAAAATGTGCAACTTACTGAGATGGACGCTTCTACTTCATGCTTCGACTGGAGTTCATTTCGAGAAGAAGTACTATCGTTGGACATAGTGATGGAAGGAATGACAATCAAAGTTTCTTCTGCGATGAAACTAACTCAGGAATAGAAGAAATATCTGCGCAAGTATTAAACCCTAAATCTTGAAGATATATACAAAATACAGCGGGCTCTTATCTTCTACAGATAGTCAATTCAGTTGCGAGTTTTACTGAAACCCTAAGTCTCGAACAAGGTCAATACCGGAGATGCGGAGTAAAATAATACACTTGGGACTGACCAAAGCTGATCATGGTCATAAAGTCACACGACCCCTGTGTGTTACATGTCATCTGTGATGTGCCTTAGAGCAAGCAAAGGGCAAATCACGATGGGATCAGCGTAGTTTTCAATCAAGAAGAGCCAACATTAATAAAGAATATCTCGTTTGAAAGGAAAATTATTAATACGAAGTCCTCCAAATAAGAACATTCAAATGTTTAAGAAAGAAAAGAGGATGGAAGTAAAGCTACTCGTCAGACTCATCTGAATTATCGGATTCGTCATCACTGTCATTCTCTTCATCCGAGTTATCAGATTTGTCATCACTGTCTTCCTCTTCGTCGGAATCAGCATCGTCGATAAAGTCTGGATGGGTATCAGGATCGTTTGAGTCCGAGTCCTCTTCTGCTTCATCTTCAATTTGCTTCATAGTCTTCCGGAACTCTCTTTCATATCGTCAGGCTTGATCTTACGCTATGTAAACACCCACGCAGTTTCTTCTTCAGAAGCATCAGCATCAGAGTCAGAGGGTACCCCATCAAGGAATTGACGTCTCTCCTCAGGCGCTTGTATTCGACGCCGAATTCGATCCTTTCTGTGCTGACGATTCTCTACTTCATCATCTTCAGCCTTTCTCTTCATAAGTTCAGCATAAGTGACTCTTCGATCATTCAAGGGTATGCTATGCTTTGCTCCCTCATCATGAGTTATCTTAGCTTTCGATTTAGCTACAGAGGCTTTGGAATCCTCGTCAGAGGAGCTGGAGGAAGAAGAGGAATAGCTATAATCGTAATCGTTGTTGTTGGGAGTTGACATTTTCTGGAACCAGGAGCACAAAATTACCAACATGCAAGTAATCCATCTACAAAATGGTAATTCTTAACTCTTATCTTTTTTACGATTCCACTAACAGTAGTGATAGTAATGCAAGAGTTAACACCTCAAAAATCGTTCGTCTCTGTGAAACCTACAAAAATGAACGAAACTCATATTTTCATAAAATCATGAACACTTCTAATGTGTGAACATTCACCATGGAGTTATGAATAATAAAACATTATTTCATCATAAATAATTGTTTACTTTGAATATTACTCAAAATCAAACCTGGGTTTTGAAAATATATGTTTACAAAAGCATGAAAGATAACTCGCGTTTTTATTTTTGTGAGTGGGAACTCACGCAAAAACAAATTACGTGAGCATGTCACGGTTTTATGTAAAAAATATTTTTCGTGGACATCACGATTTTATATATATAAAAAAAAAAAATCCTTCGTGTCATCATTCGTCTTTAAAACGAAGATTTATTTCAATTTTGTGAAAGCTCACACCTTAAAAGATAAAGTTTTGATTTCCATGAATGCTCATACACAAAATTTTATCACTGGACACAAGTCTATATATATACAAAAAAAAAAAAAAAATTCCTTCGTGTTATCGTCATTCTTTAAAACGAGGGTCTATTTCGGTTTAGTGAAAGTTCACTCCTTTTATGATAAAACCTTGGTTCTCATGAAAGCTCATAAACAAAATTTTATCACTGGACCTAGGTCTATGTATAAAAAAAAATCTCTCTTAAATTAGGGATTTTTGTTAGCTTCTCAAACTAACGATCAAACGAACATACGTTTTCAAAGAAAAAGGGGTTTTTCAACAAAACTCACACTCGTATATATGCACATGTATATATAACCCAAACATGATCACTTCATGGAACTCTTATGAACTTCAAAAAAAAAAAAACGTACCTGGTCGGCGCCGGCCGGAAATTGGCCGGACGGTGGCGGCGATGGTCGGCGACGCTGGAAACTTCGGCGAAAATTTTCTTCCTCCATGGCGTGAAGGTGATGAAGGCGTGATGAAGGTGGTGGTCGGTTTAGGTGAAGTAAAAAAAAAAGGATTAATTCCCTTTTATATCAAATTTTATTTCCAAAACCTAATTTCACAAGGATTTCCTTATTGGGCCCGCCCAGCGAATCCTAAACGACCGAGGTCCCGTCGTCCAAATCAGCGGTTCAGCACCAATTTATGCTCACTAGACGATGCTCTATCATGCCACTAGGGTCTTCATTCAAGTCGCGGTTTGCTCGTACTATCAGAAGTCCGGTAACGTCTTAACTTACGATTAAGTTCAATTACTTATATTGTTATAACCGGAAAATCACCATTTAATGCTAACTGAGGAACACGACTGTTCCTCACTAAGCAGGGGACTTAATGCAGATGGTGGATTTTCGACAAAGGCTAAAATCGTAAACCCATAATTATACGAACTTCTGATCCAGCAATCAGACACGAATATCGAGACACTGGTCTCTCATCGAATCTCTGACTGAGAATATTGTCTCTCAGAGTACATGCAGATATGTAGTCTCTTGGCTAGGCAACGACATATCTCATGAATACTGAACACTTCAGTAATTACTTCTATATAGAATCACGAGATTGGACGGCTCCTAGACAGCTTGCCTGCTAGTATAGAGCAATAGCGTCTTCAGGATACAAACAACAGTTTTCCCTGACTATATAAAGGATATGACGCTTTAACTAGCTCATGTCGCTCAGAATAATTAATGCTCCTAGAAGATCGTACTAGTATAGAGCCATCAGTTAATTATTCCTAAATTCTTGGATTCATCCACTGAATTTTTGAAAATATTCAAATATTTTCGTAATATTTCGTTACTTCAATCTATGGTTCTTCCCAGCAGAATTACATGGGTTACTAAAAAATATTCAATGTACGGGCGTCTGAGTTACCTTCGAGTAAGCCCCGACTCAAAAGGTGCAAGTGTATTCGACGATGATGCACTAACAATCACCTGAACGCACGAACGAGTATTTCAAAATACGACGAAATTATGAACCTATGCAAAATAGGAAAGAAAATAATAAAATATTGACCAAGGCGCCGCTGGGGGACTGCTCCCACTAGCCGGTCGGCCGTGTCGTGGCCAGTCCCACGCCAGTTTTATATTTTATCATATTTTTGTTATTTTCCTTGATCTTATGAAAATCCTTTCATTTGAACAAATATCCTTCGTTTTGAGGAAACTCCTCGGTTTCATGGTGTTTCCTTCGCACCAAGGAAATAATATAAAATTGGAAAAAATGTTGTGGGGCCGTGTTTATTGGCCAACCGGCCATGCCTTGACCCCGCCGGCCCCACACCTCATGGTTTCTTATTATTTTATTAATATTTCCCTAATCTCATGAAAACTCCTTAATCTCATGGTATTTTCATAAACCCATGAAAAATATAACATAAAATTAGGGAAACTCGTGGGACCGGGCCCCAGCCGGCCGGCCATGCCCTAGCCGGTCCCACATGTCCCTTTATTTTATTATTATTATTTTAGGTTTCCTTGATCCCATGAAATTCCTTGATTTCATGGTATTTCTCTCAAATTATGAAATTCCTTCAAATCATGGAAATAATACACAAAAATTACATAAAATTAGGGAAACAGACGGGACCGGGCCCCAGCCCGCCGACCATGCTCAAAGTCGGTCCCACACGCCCTTATTTTATTATTTTAATATTATTTTTTTCCTTGATCCCATGGAAACTCCTTCACTTCAAGGAAACTCCTTAATTTCCACAAATTCCTTGATTTCATGATATTTTCATAAAATCATGAAAAATAATATAAAATTAAGAAAGGCACCATGTGACCGTGGTCACTGACCGGCCGGCCATGCCTTGGCCTCAGCGGTCCCACGCTTCATCATTCCTTTATTTTATAATTATTTTCCTTCATCTCATGAAGTTTCCTCAGTTTCAGCAAAACCCTGATTTTGTCATATTTTCTCAAATGGTTGTTCAAACACACGCTAGAAAATACCAAAATTCTCAGGACTGAGATAAGGACGTTTTGAAAACGTGAGCATGTTACCTTGACCGACCAAGGTTGGATCTTTGGCTCGCACGGAGTCGGTCCCACATATTTTCATGAATTGACCTAATTTGCGCAATTGCACGTATTAGGTCCAAAACTCTTCCAAATAATTTTGGAATTTTCATAGAATGATCGTCATTCGATCCCATGACTATCTATGGCCGGTTTCATGACCCCTTGGTCGGTCCCTCACCTCTTCATAGTTAATTAGGTTTTATCACCTAAGGCTCAGACGAGCATTGTATGAGGAAGGATTGAACCAGCATTTGATCATTCTTTCACCAACTCTTCAAGAGATCTTGGTATTTTCTCATTCGAGCATACGGGCGCTACATGGTCGATCCCTGATCCCATGTAGCCGGTTCCTCCTTCATTCCATGGTTGAATTTTCAATAAACCATCAAATTGGTCATCAATTGATCAAATTAGGGTTTCTGAGTCCAAGGATCATAATTCCATATTCCATCGCTAATAATTTTGCGACAATCTCATGATTATCATTTTATTATACTCGGTTCAACTATCAGTATTCTAATTAATATTTTATTTTGGTCACGCTACCAATAATTCATCAGACGAGCAACACTTGCTCAGATGAGCAATATTTGCTCAAACCAAGGAATATTGGTTCAACCCTCAATATTCAACAATTTATCGAATGAGCAATATTTGCTCGCCTCAACTATCAACGTGAGAATTATACCTCTGTCTCAACAGACACGTTCAATTCATGAGTCTCAGAATATTTTGCAAAATCATGTTCAACTCAGCAAATACATGGACTCATCGTCCCATGAAGTCATGAAGTCAACAACTGATTAATTACACCATGAGACGTCAATCGTGTCACATGGGGGGATATTAACTAGGGTTTTCGTATGGCGGTCTATGGCACGTGTGTTCATAACACGATGGAATGTGAGCAAGTCGTGCAATCAGTTGAAGGAGTTAACAAAGTAGTGGATGGAAAATCGACCAAGTTTCTGCACGATGAGTGGTGTGCAAATGGAAAACACACAAAACTTGCAAGTATACAAGGTCAAGCTTTATAATATAGGGATAAGAAAGAGTTAGTCCACAGGGAGCGGGAGCATACAAGAATTTTCCTAAGCTATCAATGGGTGCAAAGCACTATGGCAGTGAGCAGTGATGGATGAAGGCAGATACAAAGAACTAAAACAGTTAACACAAGATGGCAGCACAGCAAGGATTAGATGGCAGATGATATAAAATAACAACAGCAAGGAACCAAGGCTGTAAGCCAAGGGCAGGGGTGAGATTGTGCACTGACTTCAGTGCACACAGCTTCAAAATGCAAGAACTAAGCAAAACAGTAAAGGAAAGTAACTAAGCAGTGAATAAAAGCAGAGCTGGAATTGTAAGTGACTGAAGAAAGGAATTGTGGCTAAGCTAATGGCTTAGAATCCACCTTGGTGTCCTAGCCAAACAATGTAGTTCTAGGTTGAAATTAAGACCCTAAGCATACAATTGGAATGGAAAGAAAATCAGCTTGCTCAACTAATGTGCTCCTAGCATTGACTGTCTTTTGACAGTACAATCAATCACAAGCACACATATGAGCACTAATCTCTCCCATTGCTCAAGAAAAACAAGCATTAAGGCTCTAACCTAGCAATTCATCATCCAACAATGCACTAAGGCTTCATCTGAGCCTTAGCTGCAGTAACTTAGTTCATGAAAAACATGTTAACAGTATCAACATTCATCACATATGCTAATTGAAACAACATTCTCAACATTGAAGATAAAAATCAAAACATCATATAACATTCACTATCAACTGTCATGCAATAACTGAAATTGAAATTGTGAAATAAAACAGAACAAAATGTTTTTCTGGCTAGTCCAGAGATCATCCCCCTCTACCCCTCTACATCACCCCCTATTTATATCACCAAATACCCAATTTTTCCGAAACCCTAGAATTGAAATTAGGGTTTTCAATCTCCGAAATTTACTCACCAAAACTTTGAATTGACGTCGCCCCATGCCTTCTCTGCCTCTCTAGGTTCTTCTCCTGCTCCCAATCGCTACAATTGCTCCCTAATTTGAGGTGTTTTATCAACCCTCACCTAGGTCAGTTGGTGAGAGAGGTTAAAGCGCTTCGAATTAGGGGGATGGGTCGTGTCGGGTAATGATGGAGATGGTGGAGTTGGTGGTAGTTGGTGTAGGTAGTGGTGGTTGTGGAAGTGGAATAGGTGGTGGTACGGCAGGGTATGGTGGTTCTGTTGCAGAGAGGGGGAGAGGAAGAAGAAGGTGGAGGTCGATATGGGTTAGGGTAGGGAGCTGTTTGGCTAGGTCATAGGGTTCGAGTATTAGTGTGTTAGGCGGGTGTATCAAGATGTGTGTACCACGAGCTGAAGCCGCTGGATATGGAGATGGTAGGTGGATCGGACGGCTAAGAAAGAAGCAGCTTGTAGCGACCGTAGGATGCTGAAATGCTTCGATCTGACGGCTGAAATCCGAGACGGGCTTGGATATAGAAAATGGGTTTGGGTGAGGGTTTTGGGCCTTGGGTATGCCAGGCCCATGTCTTCTTTAAGAACAATTCTTCCTCTTCAAGCCCACTTCTAGCCTTTTGGTCTTGTGCACGACATTCTTCGCGGCTTCCTTGTGTAATTCCTCCCGTCTTTTCACTACTTTTCTTCTCTTTTCGCTCCGCAATTCATCCAAACTTTATTTATTACCTAAAAATGCAAAATTAAGTAAGAAAAATATTTATTCTTGAAAACAATGAAAATACATAATATGGGATAAAATGTAGAATTACTGCGCAAAAGATGAGTTCAATGCCAACAAAAAGGGATAAATATATACAATATTTGGCACTCATCAAATACCCCCAAACCTGAATTTTACTTGTCCTCAAGTAAAACAAAACTAAGGAAATCCTACCTATACCACTGTCGCTGGTCTCTCGAATGCATTTAGCATATGCACTAAGCCTTTTAAACCACTAAGTGTCCCTAGTGGACGAGTTGAAGTCTCGTGAAGGTTTGCTTAGAACGTACCTACAAAGTTCTAGGTCAAAATATAAGCTCCGATTCCATCAAATGTGACATGTGCAAGTCAGTTAAGCTCACAGCAAAATGGAGATGTCAATCTAGCTATCAAGGCACAATCCTAGCACTGATAACAAAAAAAGACATGTGATAAGAGTGTAAAGTGTATCTACACATGTGTAGAGAAAGATCGGATGTTATGACTACTAATCACCAAGAGATAGTTTCTCAGGCTAAGAACCGAGGTCGAAATCTAGCTAGATGTCCGGACTTTACGAGAATTGTGAATGAGTTGGAGGTATTTCACAATTACTCGCGTTGTACATCAATGGCATACACCCTCCTTGCTTATTACAATGAAACAACAAAATGACTATTTACATGACTCTTATTTACATTGACTACTCTCTTTTTATTTTTGGAACAAGAGATGATGGAATTGATAAATACTTGATTTTTTCTTTTGTATTTTTCTGATATTTTTTTTTCTGAATATATACATCGTTTTTTTTTTTTTTTTTTTAAGAAGGAAACACTTTTGATACATATACAAAAGAAACAAAAAATTACATGACACTTTGCAAGAGGTAGCCCTTTTTGATGCACCCAGTTAAATTCGATGGTTGTCTTTCTTAATGTAACCTCCACCTTCTATCCCAACCAACCAAAGAACAAGCTAGTCAAGTTTCGTTCAGTATTCTAAAGTGATTGTCAATCGTAACTTCCTATCAAACACCTTGAAGATCGAGGCCATACATGTATTGGTAGATCGTGCGCGTGCAAATTTCTTATCACTATGTGAATTGTGCTAGAATCAGGGTGCCTAAATATCTAGACTAAGACTCCTAATAATTACATATTTGCACAAGAGTCAACATTTCAAGGTAAATGAGCTCCATTTTTATGATTTTTCATTTTTTTTAATTTTTTTGAATTTTTTCGATTTTTTCAAAAGAAGAAGGAGTTCGTTTTCAATTATAGCATATTATCATGGTATCTACTCTATACCCCCAAACCTAAACTAAACATTGTCCTCAATGTTTCAAAATATGGAAAGAATTATAAAACAATATATGAAGAGGAACATGCTGAGTAGAGTAAAAGGAGAGAGAATACCCGATTGTACGGCGAAAGCTCCGTTATTTCAAGGCAAAAATCCATCATATTAGGAGTCACAATGGATGAGCACAAAATATATACAAAAGGAAGTTTAACTAACACATTATCTACAAGAAAATTTTGGTTTTTAATGGGATTGGTTTTGTTGGGAAAAATTTGGTTTTGTTGGGAAAAAGACAAATTTTGGTTTTTAGGGAAAGATTTGGAAAACTTTTTGGTTATTTAGGGAAAGAGTGGACCAGTTTAGTCCACATAGACCGGGTCCTCCAGGTTGGTTGTTTCAATGTCGGGTGGAAATGGCTCAAGGAATGGCTTTAATCTCTGCCCGTTGACTTTGAAAACGTTCTTGTTGGAAACATCCTCCAGCTGTACAGCTCCATGAGGAAAACTGTGCGTAGGTACGGACCTTCCATCTGGAACGCAGTTTTCCTGGAAAAGATGTAATCGGGAGTCATACAGCAAGACTTTCTGACCAGGAGTGAAGGATTTGCGTAGAATACGCTTGTCATGAAACATCTTCATCTTCTGCTTATATAACTTGGCACTATCATAAGCCTCATTCCAATTCTTCCAACTCGTTGAGTTGAAGTTTCCTTTGAATTCCAGCTTCGTCCAGAGAAAAGTTCAGCTCTTTGATGCCCAGTAGGCACGATGTTCTAATTCCACAGGTAGATGGCACGGCTTTCCATACACTAGACGATAGGGGGACATGCCAATTGGTGTCTTATAAGCTGTTCTATAGGCCCACAAAGCATCATTCAATCTTAATGACCAATCTTTCCTAGACGGGTTAACGTCTTCTCGAGAATGTGCTTAATTTCCCTATTAGAAACTTCTACTTGTCCACTCGTCTGAGGGTGTACGGAGTAGCAACCTTGTGAGTTATGCCATACTTGCGTACTAAAGACTCAAAGTACTTGTTACAAAATGTGAACCGCCGTCACTGATGATAGCTCTAGGGGTACCAAAACGTGCAAATATGTTTTCCTTTAGAAATGAAAGTACCACCTTGTGGTCATTTGTTCTGGTTGCTATGGCTTCTACCCACTTAGAAACGTAATCAACTGCGACTAGGATGTACAATCTACCGTCAGAAATAGGGAATGGACCCATGAAGTCGATCCCCAAACATCAAAAATCTCCACAATCAAAATGGGGTTCAATGGCATCATGTTTTCTCCTCGAAATGCTTCCTAGCTTTTGACAGCGTTCACAAGCACACAATAATCATGGCAATCCTTGAACAATGATGGCCAATAGAATCCACACTGCAAGATCTTTGCAGCGGTTTTCTTGGCACTGAAATGGCCTCCACATGCTTGGTCATGACAGAAAGATATCACATCTTTCTGTTCAGTATTGGGGACACATCTCCTAATGATTTGGTCCGGGCAGTACTTAAAAAATATGGGTCCCCAAAGGAAATGTTTAACTTCAGCCAGAATTTAGAGCGGTCTTTGTCTCGACCAACGTGAGGGCATCCTACCTGTAGCGAGGTAGTTAACATATCAGCAAACCAAGGAAGGTCTGAGAGACATCAGCTGTTCATCTGGGAATGATTCTCTAATCAGCTCAATTCATCAATAGACTCTAAAGTTAATCTAGACAAATGATCAGCAACCACATTCTCACAACCTTTCTTATCACGGATTTCGAGATCGAATTCCTGTAATAAGTATCCATCGAATAAGGCGAGCTTTAGCATCCTTCTTGGAAAGAAGATACTTCAAAGCCGCATGGTCTGTGTATATGATGATCTTAGACCCTATCAGATAAGATCTAAACTTGTCTAATGCGAAAACGACGGCAAGCAATTCCTTCTCGGTAGTTGAATAATTGAGTTGGGCATCATTAAGGGTTTTGCTAGCATAGTATATCACATATGGTAGTCTATCAACTCGCTGTCCTAAAACAGCACCAACAGCATAATCAGAGGCATCACACATAAGTTCGAACGGAAGCTTCCAATCGGGTGGTCGGACTATAGGAGCGGTGGTGAGAAGGGTTTTTAATTCCTCCCATGCCTTCACACAAGCAGCATCGAAATTGAAGGCAACATCTTTGGAGAGAAGACTGCACAGAGGTCTGGAGATTTTGCTGAAATCTTTGATGAATCGCCGGTAAAAACCAGCATGACCTAGAAATGATCTGATCTCCTTCACAGAGCGGTTGTGGTAGATGTTGAATGAGGTCAACTTTAGCTTTATCCACTTCAATTCCTTTTTCTGAGATGATGTGTCCTAGAACTATTCCTGAATTCACCATAAAATGGCATTTTTCCCAATTTAGAACAAGGTTCTTTTCTTTACATCTGGATATCACGAGGGCAAGATGCTTCAAACATTCGTCAAACGAGGAACCAAAAACAGAGAAATCATCCATAAAGATCTCGAGAAAACTATCTATCATGTCAGAAAAAATGCTCATCATGCAACGCTGAAAAGTAGCAGGTGCATTACACAACCCGAAGGGCATACGTCTATAAGCAAACGTCCCAAATGGACACGTGAATGTAGTTTTTTCCTGATCTTCTGGAGCAATGTGAATTTGGTTATAACCGGAAAAGCCATCTAGAAAACAGTAGTGACTGTGTCCAGACACACGTTCTAGCATTTGGTCAATGAAAGGGAGCGGGAAGTGATCTTCCTTGTTACTGTGTTCAACTTCCTGTAGTCGATGCATACTCGCCATCCTGTGGTTGTACGAGTAGGGACTAATTCATTCTTGTCGTTCTGAACTACAGTAATGCCTGACTTCTTAGGCACAACTTGAATGGGACTAACCCATTTGCTATCGGGATTGGGTATATGATACCCGCATCAAGTAGTTTCAGGATCTCTCCTTTGACTACATCTCTCATGTTAGGATTAAGTCTCCTTTGCATTTCCCTCGATGGTTTGGCATTCTCTTCAAGGTTAATGTGGTGCATGCAAATGGTGGGACTAATTCCTTTGAGATCTGAGATGGTCCATCCTAAGGCCTCTTTGTGTTCCTTAAGTACTTCTAAAAGCTTACTTTCCTGTTCCGTGTCTAAACATGATGAAATAATGACGGGTAAAGTATCAGAAGAACCTAGGAATGCGTACTTCAACGTACTAGGCAATGTTTTCAATTCAAGCTTGGGTGGCTCAACAATGGATGGAATAGCTTGGAATCAGAGAGTAAGGGTGGTTCCACTTCATATTTCCTTTCAGTGATGTCCATTTGAGGTACAGATTCGAGCAGAGATAGGACGTCACTACAGTATGCATCATCATAGGAATCTGGGTTAAAGTTCTCCATACATGCTTGAAAGGGGTCGACGGATAGAATGTTAGTCAACGAATCTTGCATTAATCCTTCAATCATATTAACTTCATGCACATCATCATCATCAAGATTCACAGGTTGTTGACTAATATCGAACACATTCAATTCTACCGTCATGTTACCAAAAGACAGTTTCAACACTCCATTACGACAATTAATGATCGCGTTGGACGTAGCCAAGAAAGGACGTCCTAAGATGACAGGAATGTGACAGTCTGGGTTTTGTACAGGTTGAGTGTCTAAGACAATGAAGTCTACGGGAAAATAGAATTTGTCAACCTTGATCAAAACGTCTTCGACCACTCCACGAGGAATCTTGACAGATCGGTCTGCCAGTTGTAGAGTGATAGATGTTGGTTTCAACTCCCCAAGACCTAACTGCTCATAAACAGAATATGGCAGTAGGTTAACACTTGCACCTAGGTCTAATAACGCTTTATTGACCGTGTGTTTCCTATAGTGCAAGAAATTGTTGGACATCCTGGATCCCTAAACTTGGGTGGAGTTTTGTTCAGAATGATGGAACTCACCTGCTCAGCTAAGAAAGCACGTTTTTGCACATTGAGCTTGCGCTTTTGAGTACACAAGTCTTTGAGGAATTTGGCATAAGCAGGGATTTGCTTGATTGCTTCAAGAAAAGGAATGTTGATGTTGACTCTCTTGAACAGATCTAACATCTCATTGTAATGGGTACTTTTCTGTTGATAGATCAATCTTTGAGGAAATGGGGCAACAGGAGAATGAGTTGGCAAAGGGACATTCACAGCAGTAGAATTGTCAGATTTCCAACTTGCTCAGATTCTTTGGTTTTCTGGGGTTGTGGAGACAGCGTGGAATTTGTATCAGATTCATTAGGTTCGCCCACGTTGTTCTCGATGACTTTACCACTTCGGAGGGTGGTAATGGCATGGACTTGATCGGGTGAGGTTTCAGTGCAGGATGTTGTGCCTGTTTGAAATATCCTCTTTGGATTTTGTTGGGGTTGGCTCGGAAGTTTACCCTTTTCTCTCTCCTACACATTTGATCCATCTTTTGATCTAGATTTTTCTGACTTTGCATCAAACTCTGGAACATTTCCTCTAGGGTGGATAATCTCTTGTCGGTATTGTGTTGAGGATATGATTGTTGTTGAGAGTTTGATTGTTGTTGAGGGTTTCTCGGGTGTTGATAACCTTGATTGTTCTGATATCCCTGATTGTTTTGATAGCTCTGATTGGGTTGAGATGGTCCTCCTGAGTGGGTCCTTTTGACCATGAAAAGTTAGGGTGGTTTCTCCATCCTGGATTGTAGGTCTGTGAATAGGGTTATGCTCTGGTTTTTGAAACATGGCATGTGCCTGTTCAAGCCTAGATTCCTGGACTGCAAGCAAATCGGGACAATTTTGGAATTGATGGTTGGGATCGTTACAAGCGGCACAAACAGACGAAGCGACATGTTCTCATTTGGAGAGTAGTGGTGAAGGTTTTGAATTTTTATAGTTCTAACTCTTCTAATCTCCTAACTATTGATGCCATGTTTGCTCTTCCCTCGAAAATCCGCTTCAATCCTAAAAGCCTTTGCTTCGGATGTAGTCTTTCTGGTTCACGGATGGATTCCCACTGTTGCGTCTTTTCAGCTACTTCAATCAAGAAGTCCCAAGACGCATCAGCAGTTTTGTCTACGAATAGACCATTACACATCGACTCAACCGTTGTTCGGGTGGACACATCTAGACCTTCATACAAAATTTGCACAAGTCTCCATTTTTCAAAACCATGATGGGGACATTGGAGCAATAATTCATTGAATCTCTCCAGGTATCTAGCTAAGGTCTCACCTTCTAATTGCACAAAGCTATTCAGACTTTGACGAATTGTCGCAGTTGTGGTTCGGGAAAAACTTTTTGAAAAACTCCTTTATGAGGTCATCCCATGTCATGATGGATTGAGGCTGTAAAGCATAAGCCAGGCCTTTGCCTTATCTTTCAGGGAGAAAGGAAAAAGCCTTAACTTTAGGGTTTCGTCGGACATTTGAGTGAAACGCAGAGTTCCACAAATTTCCTCGAATTCTCTCACGTGGTGGTACGGGTTTTCATTCTCAACACCTCTAAAAATAGGAAGCATCTGTATTGTGCTTGATTTCAGCTCATAATGGCCATTAGCCTCGGGTAGCACAATACAAGAAGGTTGACTGGCTCTAGTTGGGTACATATAATCCTTGAGGGTACGGGGTTCTCCCATTGTTTCTGGTTGATCTGGACTGTCTCCCTCAGAACTTAGAATTTCGATAGGTTCGTCTGGGTTAATTCTAACAAGTCTGTTTGTTTGGTCTCTGTAGGTCACAATCATGTCCTAGTAGGTACCTTAACTAACATGTTGGTCAGACAGAGCAATCGGAAACAATTTGGCCCACAAGGGTTATGAAGATTTGGTTTTGAATGGGTGTTGGACTAACAAGGGATTTTGTTTTTGGTTTAAAATTGGGCTTTGGAAAATTTTTGAACTAAACCTAGCATAAATTAGCACAACTCATAAAAGAAAATAAAAACAATAATAATAAACAAGCCCATAAAAGAAATAAAAGAAAATAAAGAAAAAGAAAATAAAAATAAAAAATTATTACAAGCCCAAATTAAAAATAATTATTTACATACCCAAATTGAATATTTAATGGGGCCCAAGTGGGTTACTCATGGTTTAGGCTTACTTGGTTAAGGAGGGAAGCCCAGTTAGGCTTTTGTTCCCTTTAGTTGCACAGCCCAGTTGGGCTTTAGGATCGTCCTTAGCAGCTCACGCTCAAGCCCAGCAACAAAAGAAGGCAGAGCCCAGCAGCACTTGGCAAGCCCAGTTCAGTTGAAGTTGGTGAAGCCCAGTTCAGAGAAGTACAAGCCCACCAGTAGAAGGCAGAGCCCAGCAGCTTCAGTTGGCAGCCCAGTTGCTTTGGCTTGGCAGCAGCAGGCTTGGTTCACCAGCAGCAGCAGCAGCAGCAACAGCAGCAGCAACTCAGTGGCACCTGCAAGTGAACAAGAGTGCAATGATATCAGGAGACAGCTTCAAGCACAGCAAGGTAAGATGCAATTTTCAGCAGAGTATGCAGTGGGAGATGAAAGACAGCAAAGGAAATCAGCAGATGGCAGCACCACTCCCCGGCAGCGGCGCCAAAAACTTGGTGTGCAAATGGAAAACACACAAAACTTGCAAGTATACAAGGTCAAGCTTTATAATATAGGGATAAGAAAGAGTTAGTCCACAGGGAGCGGGAGCATACAAGAATTTTCCTAAGCTATCAATGGGTGCAAAGCACTATGGCAGTGAGCAGTGATGGATGAAGGCAGATACAAAGAACTAAAACAGTTAACACAAGATGGCAGCACAGCAAGGATTAGATGGCAGATGATATAAAATAACAACAGCAAGGAACCAAGGCTGTAAGCCAAGGGCAGGGGTGAGATTGTGCACTGACTTCAGTGCACACAGCTTCAAAATGCAAGAACTAAGCAAAACAGTAAAGGAAAGTAACTAAGCAGTGAATAAAAGCAGAGCTGGAATTGTAAGTGACTGAAGAAAGGAATTGTGGCTAAGCTAATGCCTTAGAATCCACCTTGGTGTCCTAGCCAAACAATGTAGTTCTAGGTTGAAATTAAGACCCTAAGCATACAATTGGAATGGAAAGAAAATCAGCTTGCTCAACTAATGTGCTCCTAGCATTGACTGTCTTTTGACAGTACAATCAATCACAAGCACACAGATGAGCACTAATCTCTCCCATTGCTCAAGAAAAACAAGCATTAAGGCTCTAACCTAGCAATTCATCATCCAACAATGCACTAAGGCTTCATCTGAGCCTTAGCTGCAGTAACTTAGTTCATGAAAAACATGTTAACAACATCAACATTCATCACATATGCTAATTGAAACAACATTCTCAACATTGAAGATAAAAATCAAAACATCATATAACATTCACTATCAACTGTCATGCAATAACTGAAATTGAAATTGCAAACAAACAGAACAAAATGTTTTTCTGGCTAGTCCAGAGATCATCATCCCTCTACCCCTCTACATCACCCCCTATTTATATCACCAAATACCCAATTTTTCCGAAACCCTAGAATTGAAATTAGGGTTTTCAATCTCCGAAATTTACTCACCAAAACTTTGAATTGATGTCGCCCCATGTCTTCTCTGCCTCTCTCGGTTCTTCTCCTGCTCCCAATCGCTACAATTGCTCCCTAATTTGAGGTGTTTTATCAATCCTCACCTAGGTCAGTTGGTGAGAGAGGTTAAAGCGCTTCGAATTAGGGGGATGGGTCGTGTCGGGTAATGATGGAGATGGTGGAGTTGGTGGTAGTTGGTGTAGGTAGTGGTGATTGTGGAAGTGGAATAGGTGGTGGTACGGCAGGGTATGGTGGTTCTGTTGCAGAGAGGGGGAGAGGAAGAAAAAGGTGGAGGTCGATATGGGTTAGGGTAGGGAGCTGTTTGGCTAGGTCATAGGGTTCGAGTATTAGTGTGTTAGGCGGGTGTATCAAGATGTGTGTACCACGAGCTGAAGCCGCTGGATATGGAGATGGTAGGTGGATCGGACGGCTAAGAAAGAAGCAGCTTGTAGCGACCGTAGGATGCTGAAATGCTTCGATCTGACGGCTGAAATCCGAGACGGGCTTGGATATAGAAAATGGGTTTGGGTGAGGGTTTTGGGCCTTGGGTATGCCAGGCCCATGTCTTCTTTAAGAACAATTCTTCCTCTTCAAGCCCACTTCTAGCCTTTTGGTCTTGTGCACGACATTCTTCGCGGCTTCCTTGTGTAATTCCTCCCGTCTTTTCACTACTTTTCTTCTCTTTTCGCTCCGCAATTCATCCAAACTTTATTTATTACCTAAAAATGCAAAATTAAGTAAGAAAAATATTTATTCTTGAAAACAATGAAAATACAGAATATGGGATAAAATGTAGAATTACTGCGCAAAAGATGAGTTAAATGCCAACAAAAAGGGATAAATATATACAATATTTGGCACTCATCAATGAGCAACTGGTTTCAAACACGATTTCCATTTCCCCACTCTTTGATTCCATCAACTATCAAACTTCATGGGATCATGGTGTCTACAATTCCAGCAATATAAATAAGTCTCTGAATCATGATTTAATATACAAGAATCTCACGTCAAACAGACAACACGAGATTAACAACTCAACATTTGAGTAATCACTCTCAACAGAGATTCAATCATTCAGAACTTATCTTATTCAGAATACATAACACACCTACAATCTTTGATTACCATTGATTACACACATTTCTCAGCTTCCCTCCTACAGATCGACCCATCCTCTCTTGTGACCGAATTCACTTTGGAATGACCATTGTCTTGGTTTAGGATGGAGTATTACAGATTGATCTCTCGAATTCAAAGCACTCCCTTCTTGCAGTGCATCTGTGTGAGGTTGAACATTTCGCTCGGTTCAAGGAGTCTCCTCCGCACGGTCGTCTCCTCAATTCCGTAAAAACCATCAAATCGTTTTTCCCAATCTACACTTACCAACACATATTTCGAGAAATATGTAAGCGAGTTAAACTCAATTCGAAATATCAAATGTGTATAAATGAAGTTTATATAGCTATACGACTTTTGTCTCAAATATGAGATAGAGTAGATAGACTTTTGAGTGATAGATGAGTTCAAGTCTCCACATACCTTTTGTTGATGAAGTTTGAAAATACGGGGGTACAACAACCACACCCAACAATTCGTTTGGCAATCTGAGAGCACTTACTCCAATATACTTTCTAGAGAATCAACTAGACAGTCAGACTCAATCTAGAGAAAAGTATATACAAGAGTTTATATCTCTATCTCTCAATTCAATCTGCAATCAGCAAATAGAAATTTGAGAGCCCGATTGAATATAAGAGTAGTAACTTGAACGGTACCAAAGAACAATGTTCAAGGATCAATCAATTTCAATCAACAACCAACGGTTAGATTTCCTAATTCATCAATACAACGCACAACCTGTGATATGTCAATTATATAACAAAATATATTGCGGCAAAGAAATAACACATATACCAAAATTTTATTAACGAAGAAAACCACAAATGCATAAAAACCCCGGGACCTAGTCCAGCTTTGAACACCACACTGTATTAAGACGCTACAGACACTAGCCTACTACCGATGAACTTCGGACTGGACTGTAGTTCAACCCTAATAAATCTCACACTGATTCAAGGTACAGTTGCGTTCCTTACGTCTCTGATCCCAGCAAGATACTACGCACTTGATTCCCTTAGCTGTTCTCACCCACAACCAATAGTTGTTACGACCCAAAGTAGAAGACTTGATAAACAAATCTGTCTCACGCATAAAAGTCTATTGGAATAGATAAATCTGTCTCCCACAGAAATACCTATGAGTTTTGTTCCGTCTTTTGATAAATCAAGGAGAACATGAACCAATTGATAAACCGGTCTTATATTCCCGAAGAACAACCTAGTATTATCAATCACCTCACAATAATCTTAATCGATTAACGAAACAAGATATTGTGGAATCACAAACGATGAGACGAAGATGTTGTGATTACTTTTCTATCTTGCCTATCGGAGATATAAATCTCAAGCCAATATTACGATTGTACTCAATCACGATAGAAACAACATGATCAGATCACGCAACTACAGAGAAAATAGTTGGGTCTGGCTTCACAATCCCAATGAAGTCTTTAAGTCGTTAACCTACAGGGTCTCGTGAGAAACCTAAGGTTAAAGGAGAATCGACTCTAGCTTATGTAACTAGTAACACACAGAAGTGTGGGGATTAGGTTTCCCAGTTGCTAGAGTTCTCCTTTATATAGTTTTCAGATCAGGGTTTACAATCTAAGTTACCTTGGTAACAAAGCATTCAATATTCACCGTTAGATGAAAAACCCGATTCAATCAAGCTAATATATTTTAACCGTTAGATCGAACTTAGCTTGTTACACACAAATGAAATGTATCCTCATTTAGGTTTATGTAACCGTACCTAAACGTGTACACCATGTTGGCTCAACAATAGTTAACCGAGGTTAGCCATATTATCACTCTCATATCAACCTTATTCATCTTAACCATAAGTAGTTCAAATGACTCAAATGAAACTAGTTAAAGAGTTGTTCAATTGCTATATTCTCATAGACGTATACAAGAACACAATTGAAGCAAAATCGGTTTGATTCACTCGAATCAATTCATGAACATTATAGTCTTGGTTTGCAAAGATTGCATTCCTTATTATATAAATGTTTAAGTTCATGTACATAAACGATTTTAGAACTTTAACCTTCAAGTATGCAAACGGGTACGCATACTTGAAATACCCGGACCAAGATTGGGTTTCGCCAGTACGCAAACGGATACGCGTACTTCCAATCCCAGCAGAAATATTCGGACATGAGCCTTACGCCAGTACGCGAACGGGTGCGCATACTTAGGTTCCCGGATTTCTCAAGCCAACAGGTACGCGTACGGGTACGCATACTATGGTTCCCAGACATGGATTACATAGGTCCAAGAGTACACAACATGTCATATCCAATAATGGTTAAGTGTTCTAAACTCTTATTTCAATCATTGGAACTTTCTTAGAGGATGACAATATCCATTTTCACACACTATTAGCATCAAAGCAATTTTCAAGTTATTGAAATAATTATAACGAAACATTCCAAGTCTACACCAAATGATTGTATCACACAAACCATGTAAGATGTTACTCGGTAATTTTCACATGATTATCTTTTGACTTGCGTATAAGATGAACTTGGTCAAAGCGAAAGCTTGCCAACACATATTCCGATAAATATGTAAGCGAGTTAAACTCAGCTCGAAATCTCAAATGTGTATAATAGAAAACTATATCGTAACACGACTTATGTCTCAATATAGGAGATAGAGTAGAAATAAACTTTCCAAGTGATAGATGAGTTTCAGTCTCCACATACCTTTTGTTGATGAAGTTCCATAAGCTCCTCTCCTTAGCAGTTCTTCTTCTTCAAAAGGCTAAGGCTCAACTACACAATTTATGTCCTAGTCCGAGACATCTATAAGTAGACTAGAAATCAAGACTTATAGTTTTGATCACTAACATTGACAAACATGCTTGAATATCTTTAGCGATAACAATGAGAAAACAATTGCTCTCAATCATTTTTATATAGTGTCATAGTATCATTACACAACATCAAAGTTCAATTGTATCACAACTTTGACAACAATACTATGGTGATATGTATCACTCCCCCTTAGTCAATACTTCATCTGAACATGAAAACCACTCCCCCTTACATAATGATATGTAAACCATATGTATTTGTAGTATGAAACTACACATTAATTCCCCCCCCCCCTCCTTTTTGTCAATATAAATTGGCAAAGGTACGAAAACTAGTGGGATCCTTATGAAATTTTCATAGAGATACTTCATGACCAAAAGAGAATAACATACCAACTTATTTAGATGCAATCATATAGCCGAAGCTAAATGCATTCATCAAGGAGTTTATAAAGATACAAGATAACTCCTACAATATTCCACAACCGCACTCCCGACAAAGATTTGGCAATTAAGCACAAGTTCAAAAAGAATTCTCCCCCATATAATGTCATTCCCGAAAGAACAACAAGAGCGACCTTACTTTTACGAGAAAAGAAGGATTTCTTTAGACATAATCAAATCGCATGAGAACATGAATTTGGGTCCAAAAATCACAATTGAATTAGTCAAAAAAGTGATCAATTCAATTGGCCATGCTCAACATAAGAGAACTTACGGAGCAACATAGTATATGCACAAAGATGTGGATCAAGGAAAGACCAATACTGCGGAATAAACAAAGATTCATTCTATTTTTCATCACTATTTGCACAATGACATATAATAGACTTAATCTTTGTAAACAATAGTTTATCCTTTCTTCCATCAAAAATGACATAAAAGGCTTAACTTTTGTATTCAAAAGTTCATTCTATCTTTTATCAGTACTTTCATACCGACATAATAGAGATAACTTTTGAACAAGTATGGGACAGTCAAGGTTCACGGACGTAAACAACATATCCCATAACAATTTGCAATATATGAAACCATAAAGATTAATACTGCAAAAATCATCTTCCAAATAACTTAGAATTTAAATAAATAAATCTAAAAAATATTGAAGATGAAAACGTTGGACATAGCCATGTATACTCACAATAATGGCTATTCCAAACCCTAGTTATCCTTCTTAAAAACACAACTCCTATGAAGAATTTCACTTACTTTCAATACTCTTCTCATATTCCCTATATTCATCAAGCTCGTCTTCGATCAGATCAATCCTGGATTCAAGATTATCCATCTTTTCTTCAAGTCTTTTGGAAGAGGATTCGAGTTCACTCTTCAGGGCACGTACTTGTTCCAAGACGAGATTCATGGTTAAAGAGAGCTTATCAATATGAGAGACCGAGGGATTCCCATCAGGAGAGGAATCACGCTTGTTAGAGCACATCTCACTATCAGAAGAATCAAAACGAACCTTCTTAGAGGGAAAGAGAATAATCCAGACATCACTTTCTTTGCTTGAAATATTTGATGAGGACATGATAGAAGAGAAAAATGAAATGCTCACATCAAGGAGAAATCTTCATCTTAAGAAGGAATTAAGATAGGGGATAAAATTTCCAAAAAGACCTTTGACCAAAACCTTAACAGAATTTGGTTATCCCCAAGAAAAAGTCTTTATAAGAAAAACCGTTCACGTACACAAGCGGTTCTTGACTAAAAATTGAAGAGCAACACAAAGAAATATAATCAAACTAGAGAATCAACAGAGAGATTTCATCACAACCCTCTTGAAGATTATGATTCTTGCCCAAGAGAGACAAACAAGAATCATCTTAAACAGAATTACAGAATGTAATTTCTCCAATCCACAATAAGACTTGGTGATTTCTTACGAGGGGATGAAGTATTTGTTATTCCTTGTTTCTTTTTTTCCTTCAATAAAGAAGAGTTATGCACATCATTCTTTCCCCTTTTTAGCACAGTTTCGAATACCTTGTTTGTTGATTTTCGCAAACTATGAATGGCTTTGGAAATATCTTTTGAAAGGAATGAGGATTTCATAGGAGATTTCCTTTACATCTTCTGAAAACAAGGTTTATCAGAGGAGAAATATTCTTGACCTTTAGTGCTTACAATTTCAAGGTGATCCTGATTTTCACACAAGGAGACCAAACAGTTTGGTAAGTGCTTGTAGTTCTCCATATCATCCTCTTCAGGATGATTTGAGACTGACATAGAATCAGGAGTAACTTGATGATAATGGTTAAAAGAATTAATCGAAGAAGTTCGATGTTTCTCATTAGGATCACAAATCCAAGCGATAGCAACCTCCTGTCATAAATTAAACTTCTGAGAAGTAAGATTGTTCGATGTTGACATTCCAGATCTTCAATATTTTTAATCAAGGCTTCCTTTTCCAGTTAAGATACTTTTGAGAAGTAAGATTGTTCATCGTGGAATAATCAGGACTGTTAGGAGGACAAGTATGATTATCAACAAAGAGATTAAGAGAACTTTCACAGATATCATCCTTAGTACAATAGTCAAGAGTAGCCATCCATGCTTTAGTTAACTCACTTAACTCCTCATCAGAACTTTTGGAAGAATCATGAATACTTCTATAGCACTTGGAACAAGTTTTATTATTATAGATTTTCTGAACTTTTCTGTCCCTTTTTTTGATTGACTAGGCTTTCTTTTGAGACTTTCTTTTATTTTTTCTAAGAGTTTTCTTAAGTTGTTGTATAAACAGTGACAAAGTTGAACTAAAGCAATTCTCATCCCTTGTATCAATCAATTTAGGACGTCGAGACTTTTTATCATATGTAGCAACATGGTTGCTTAACAAGTGACGTTTTTCTCTTTGACAAAGTTCAAGATCGAAAATTTTATTCTTTCCAACCATAGTATTCCTGGAAAGTATATCAAGGTTATTTCCCTCAACAATGGCATGCTTCTTAGATTCGTATCTAGATGGCAGCGATCTGAGAATTTTCATCACAATGTCCTTTTCAGGAATAGTCTTACCCAATGCAAAAGATGCATTAACAATTTCAGACACTTTGTGATTAAACTCATCAAATGAATCTTCATCTGCCATACGAAGGTTTTCCCAATCAGAATTTAGGTTTTGAAGCCTGGCTTCCTTTTCAATGGTATTCCATTCAAATACGGTTTCTAAGATATCCCAAGCATCTTTAGACCGCGTGCACTTAGTCACATGGTGTTGAAGATCTGGGGTAATGGCATGAATGATGGCGTTCAAAACGTCGGAGTTTTGCTTTGCAGCAAGAATCTCAGCAGGTTCATATGCACCAATATCCTTTGGAACGATCACATCTCCTACTGTAACAACGGGAGCATCATAGCCATTAACTACATAAACCCATGATTGAAAATCACGCGCTTGAATAAAGGCACGCATAATAATTTTCCACCATAAGTAACTTGAGACATCGAAGACTGGTGGTAAGTTTATAGAGATAGCACTTTTGTCCATATCAGATCGCTACAAACACAGACTTATAAGGTCTTTAATGTGTTTACCTGCTCTGATACCAATTGAAAATGCGGGGATACAACAACCGCACCCAACAATTCGTTTGGCAATCTGAGAGGACTTACTCCAATATACTTTCTAGAGAATCAACTAGACAGTCAGACTCAATCTAGAGAAAATTACATACAAGAGTTTATATCTCTATCTCTCAATTCAATCTGCAATCAGCAAATAGAAATTTGAGAGCCCGATTGAATATAAGAGTAATAAATTGAACGGTACCAAAGACCAATGTTCAGGGATCAATCAATTTCAATCAACAATCAAAGGTTAGATTTCCTAATTTATCAATACAACGCACAACCTGTGATATTTCAATTATATAACAAAATATAATGCGGCAAAGAAATAACACAGATACCAAAATTTTATTAATGAGGAAAACCGCAAATGCATAAAAACCCCGGGACCTAGTCCAGCTTTGAACACCACATTGTATTAAGCCGCTACAGACACTAGCCTACTACCAATGAACTTCAGACTGGACTGTAGTTCAAGCCTAATAAATCTCACACTGATTCAAGGTACAGTTGTGTTCCTTACGTCTCTGATCCCAGCAGGATACTACGCACTTGATTCCCTTAGATGATCTCATCCACAACCAATAGTTGCTACGACCCAAAGTCGAAGACTTGATAAACAAATCTGTCTCACACAGAAAAGTCTATTGGAATAGATAAATCTGTCTCCCACAGAAATACATATGAGTTTTTTTCCGTCTTTTGATAAATGAAGGTGAACAGGAACCAATTGATAAACTGGTCTTAAATTCCCGAAGAACGCCCTAGTATTATCAATCACCTCACAATAATCTTAATCGACTAGCGAAACAAGATATTATGGAATCACAAACGATGAGACGAAGATGTTTGTGATTACTTTTCTATCTTGCCTATCAGAGATATAAATCTCAAGCCAATCTTACGATTGTACTCAATCACGATAGAAAAACAAGATCAGATCACACAACTACAGAGAAAATAGTTGGGTCTGGCTTCACAATCCCAATGAAGTCTTTAAGTCGTTAACGTACAGGGTCTCGTGAGAAACCTAAGGTTAAAGGAGAATCGACTCTAGCTTATGAAACTAATAACACACAGAAGTGTGGGGATTAGGTTTCCCAGTTGCTAGAGTTCTCCTTTATATAGTTTTCAGATTAGGGTTTGCAATCTAAGTTACCTTGGTAACAAAGCATTTAATATTCACCGTTAGATGAAAAACCTGATTCAATCAAGTGACCGGTTGTCAGCCGAGCAAATATAATTTCACTTTCTCACTCAACTAGATATAAATATAGTACGTGATAAGAAAGAGTTCGTTCCCACTGAGAGGCTTTTGTTGTTATCAAATTTTCAGATTCTTAAGTAACCAAAGGGTTTTTTTTTTGTTTTATCTAAATAACCAAAGCAATAAAAGTAATCGAAAGCAATAAAATAATTTGAATAATCAATAAAGAGAAGATTTTGGTCACGGGATAGTATCATTCACAAACATGTAATTTCATCAATGACTAGAATTGATATTTTAATCTCACATTTATTAAAAGTCCTAGGTTACCTTGATCGCAAGAGTATCCCGTTTATTTCCCGATTTTATCACAAACAACATTAAAAGATGTTATTGTGAAATCTACCTAGAAAGCAACCTAAAGTGTAAAAGCACAATTAAGTTTAACTCCCTAAGAGCATTAAGTTCTATGAAATAAGACTAATCAATTCAAACAAATGTGTAAAAGCACTAATTCGTTTTAACAAATGTTATGATTCATATGTGACTAGTAGGATATATCACTACAAGCACTACTTACATTTATGCTACTTGTAATCAGGAATTTATCACTTTTTCGTATAATAAAACCTAATCTAGCAATAGATATGAAGACCAATCTAATTGATTCCGGACTCAATCAAACTAGCACCCAAATCATGCAACAATATTAACAATGAAACATAAACAATAAAGTTGAGACAAACTAATCCATTGATTTAAATATCATGCTTGAGAAATCAACTTTTATCCCATAACCAATAATAGTATTCAGCTACTCATAGCTTTTGAGTTCATCATAATGATAATCAAAAATAAATTGAAGAAGATGAAAAATAAACGAAAGCAAACCCTAGTCGCGGCTATCTTCCCAAAGCTCCAAGAATAATACGTGATCTAAAGGAAGTAGAAAACTTTCCTTTTTGTATCTCTTCTTAGGTCAAGTCTTCAAAAGCCCATCACCAAGAAGTCCACCAAGTTCGTGTGTGAAAATACCCATGTATAAAATATGTCCAAAAATTGTCGCCAAAAATTGGCCGGAAGTAGGTCGGTAGTTGACCGGAAAACATCTCAGGTGACCGTCAAAGTCCACCCAGTCACCGGTCAACGAGTCAGAACGGTCAAACTCAGTGAGTCACACCGAGTCAGTCAGTTGGTACCAGTCAGATGAGTCAGGTCTGAGTTAAGGCTAACTAGCTGACTTGTTCTAAGCCAAAACCATTTCGCAGGCTAGAGCTTTGCTGCTGCACAATTATTGTGCATCACCAACTCTGTAACTTCTATCCTTCACTTCCATTTGATCATTGCATCACCATTGAACTCAGCTGCTTCATTTCTTTGCCTTTAATCCATGTATTATCCATTGCGACTCCATCTCAGTCATGAACCATTACGAGTTAATCCCCTTCATTCTTCATCTTCTTGACTTTGTGAACAACAGCATCATTTGTTCCACGCTCCAGCTGCAATGCTAAAATGCCTGCGAAGCCAACTCAGTTCACAACTCCACAACACCATTCTTTGCAACACAACCACTGCACCATAGCAATTCAACTTCTTTGCAGCTCCCACTTGATTGTATGGCTACAGTTTAGTCACATAATTCCAACAAACTGCAATCTACATACGCATCCTAAGCCATACATCATCAGCTGCTTCTCAATTTGTAGCTTCAGTTCCACCAAAATCATCTTAGCTTCCCTGTAAACATAAATCTTCTTTAGAACGTCTAAAATCTCCTTTTCTAGTTCCGCCTTCTTGGAACTTGCAAATCTGCGAGGAAAAGGTAAAGGAGGAACATAAGTAGAAACCGGAGTTTTAGAGTTAGGAATAGGTACCTCGGGTGTTTGGGGAATTTCATCCCTCTTTTCCTCCAAAACCGGCTCCTTTGGTGTTTCCACCTTCCCCGAATCAGTAACCTCGGGTTGCACAAGTTGTGTACCACTTCTCAACGTAATAGCATTGACACCCTCTTTTGGGTTGATAGGTTGAGAAGGGAGTTTCCCACTATTTTGTGCCTTCAACTTGTTTATATCAATCTCCATGGAGCCCATTTGTGTCTGCAACTCCTTGATAGCACTCTTAGTTTCTTGTTGACTTTCCTTAAACATGGTAGAAATGCCTTGCATAAAAGTTTGAAGCTTTGCATCGATATCGGAACCTTGATTTTGCATCGATTGTTGTGGTTGCTGAAATTGTTGTTGTTGCGGATGGAATTGTTGTTGTTGCGGTTGGAATCCAGTCGAACGGTTGAATATAGGTTATTGAACCCCGCCTTGCTTGTTTGCATAGCTAAAGTTGGGGTGATCTCTCCATACCAGATTGTAAGTGTTGGAGTAGAGATCATACCGTCTTTGTTTATTTGGAAAGACCGCACTAGCTTGCTCCAACTCTTCACCATATGAAGGTAAAATAACCGCAGCCATCTTTTGCATCATTTGCTCCATGTTATCCATCTTTTGATCACGGTGTGATGATGAATCTGTAACTTCATGCACTCGCCTAACCATTGGTTCACCTCTTGTGTAGAATTGTTGCGAGTTTGCAGCCATGCTTTCAATCAACTCGGTAGCTTGGGCCACCGTCTTGTACACTAGAGCTCCACCACCCGCTGCATCAAGAAGATATCTATCACTTGTTTGGAGACCTTCGTAGAAGTATTGTATTATCATAGTGTCACTGAATTGGTGGTGTGGACAACTTGCCACCAATCTCTTGTATCGCTCCCAACATTCATACAAAGATTCTCCTACGTGTTGCTTTATCCCACAAATGTCTTTGCGAATTTGAGTAGCCTTTGACGCAGGAAAATACCTCTCTAAAAAGAGTTTCTTCAACCCGTTCCATGTAGTGACACTTCCGGATGGTAAATAATACAACCACTCCTTAGCATTGTCCGCCAAAGAAAATGGAAAAGCTTTCAACATTGCACCATGGGCATTAGTCTCCGGTGGTAGCATGGTCGTGACTATGGTATGGAAATCCATGAGATGCTTGTTTGGATCCTCATTCGCCATGCCATGAAACTTCGGTAACTCTCTAATCAACCCCGGCTTGATCTTGAAGGTTGAGTTTGTCTCAATACACCACTATTGTGCATCAAGCCTATGAGAAGCCAAGTCCTTGAGTGTATGATTTGCATCACCCATTGCTGCTTCTTCTTCTTCTTCTTCTTCTTCTTCAACTAGTGGTTCTTCTACAAATGGAACCTCTTGTTCTTCTTCTAGTTGTAATTCTTCTTCCACTTCTAACTCTTGTTCTTCCGTCGTGTCTTGACTTGGTTGGAGTATTGTGCCTCTTCGAGTAGCTATCCCGCACCTTGGATAGTTCCAATCTTTAGAAGCCAGGGATTAGGTACCTGAAAACAATTCTCGCAAACAAGTGAGAAACAAGACAAGAAAACAAAAACCAAATATGAAAGCAGAAATGATGATAAGAAACTAAAAACTTAATAACAAGTCGTGCCTCCCCGGCAGCGGCGCCAAAATTTGACCGGTTGTCCGCCGAGCAAATGTAATTTCACTTTCTCACTCAACTAGATATAAATATAGTACGTGATAAGAAAGAGTTCGTTCCCACAGAGAGGCTTTTGTTGTTATCAAATTTTCAGATTCTTAAGTAACCAAAGGGGGGGATTTTTGTTTTATCTAAATAAACAAAGCAATAAAAGTAATCGAAAGCAATAAAATAATTTGAATAATCAATAAAGAGAAGATTTTGGTCACGGGATAGTATCATTCACAAACATGTATTTTCATCAATGACTAGAATTGATATTTTAATCTCTCATTTATTAAAAGTCCTAGGTTACCTTGATCGCAAGAGTATCCCGTTTATTTCCCGATTTTATCACAAACAACATTAAAAGATGCTATTGTGAAATATACCTAGAAAGCAACCTAAAGTGTAAAAGCACAATTAAGTTTAACTCCCTAAGAGCATTAAGTTTTATGAAATAAGACTAATCAATGCAAACAAATGTGTAAAAGCACTAATTCGTTTTAACAAATGTTATGATTCATATGTGACTAGTAGGATATATTACTACAAGCACTACTTACATTTATGCTACTTGTAATCAGGAATTTATCACTTTTTCGTATGATAAAACCTAATCTAGCAATAGATATGAAGACCAATCTAATTGATTCCGGACTCAATCAAACTAGCACCCAAATCATGCAATAATATTAACAATGAAACATAAACAATAAAGTTGAGACAAACTAATCCATTGATTTAAATATCATGCTTGAGAAATCAACTTTTATCCCATAACCAATAATAGTATTTAGCTACTCATAGCTTTTGATTTCATCATAATGATAATCAAAAATAAATTGAAGAAGATGAAAAATAAACGAAAGCAAACCCTAGTCGTGGCTATCTCCCCAAAGCTCCAAGAATAATACGTGATCCAAAGGAAGTAGAAAACTTTCCTTTTTGTAGCTCTTCTTAGGTCAAGTCTTCAAAAGCCCATCACCAAGAAGTCCACCAAGCCCATGTGTGAAAATACCCATGTAGAAAATATGTCCAAAAATTGTCGCCATAAATTGGCCGGAAGACGGTCGGAAGTTGGCCGGAAAACATCTCAGGTGACCGTCAAAGTCCACCCAGTCACTGGTCAACGAGTCAGAACGGTCAAACTCAATGAGTCACACCGAGTCAGTCAGTTGGTACCAGTCAGATGAGTCAGGTCTGAGTTAAGGTTAACTCAGCTGACTTGTTCTAAGCCAAAACCATTTCGCAGGCTAGAGCTTTGCTGCTGCACAATTATTGTGCATCACCAACTCTGTAACTTCTATCCTTCACTTCCATTTGATCATTGCAGCACCATTTAACTCAGCTGCCTCATTTCTTTGCCTTCAATCCATGTATTAGCCATTGCGACTCCATCTCGGTCATGAACCATTACGAGTTCATCCCCTTCATTCTTCATCTTCTTGACTTTGTGAACAACATCATCACTTGTTCCCTGCTCCAGCTGCAATGCTAAAATGCCTGCGAAACCAACTCAGTTCACAACTCCACAACACCATTCTTTGCAACACAACCACTGCACCATAGCAATTCAACTTCTTTGCAGCTCCTACTTGATTGTATGGCTACAGTTCAGTCACAGAATTCCAACAAACTGCAATCCACATACGCAGCCTAAGCCATACATCATCAGCTGCTTCTCAATTTGTAGCTTCAGTTCCACCAAAATCATCTTAGCTTCCCTGTAAACAATGGCAGCAACATCTCACCTGCAACTCTCTCTAGTAGCTACATAATGCCACAGCCCACTGCAATCAACACAAGCACTCTGCAACAATTCTTGAGCCAACAAACTCCAGTTCTACAGCTCCACTAGCCATTTCCCTTGCAGTCATTCATTCTTTTCAATAGAATCGAACACACCCAGTTTAACCAGTGCTCAATCAACACCATATGAAGCTTCTATGAACACCCTTCATCATACCCTGCGACATCTGAACTTCCCTTAAATCTCCATCTCAGCTTTAGCACCACTGTCAGACTCAGCTGCACAGCTCCTAACATTCATCCAATCAATTCCATAGCCAACTGATTCAAGTATAGGTTCTCAGTAACAACACCAGAACCCTTGCAATTCATCATAACCAGCTGTAGAGCATTTCTTGTTCACATCTAAGCCAGTAAACATAAACAGCTTCAATTGCAAGCAATACCCATTTCTTGTCTCAGTTGTGACGCAATAACCTAACACCAGCATAACCACCTGCAATCTGCTTCCTTCTTCTGCAATTGCAAATCCAATCAATTCTTCACTGCCACCACCATCTCACTGTGTACAGGCCTCCAATACCAATAACCCCTTCATCGCAGCTTAAATCATTATCAGTTGCTCCATCATCGTTCTGAACCAAACCCATGTCAGATTTCTTTCTCTTGTACTCAACAGCAGCACTAGCAAACCCAATCTCTGAAATCCATCACACTCATCACCAGATTCCTCAACCGATCTTCAACACCCTGAATTTTTCCTTGTAAATATCAACAACGACCCATTCTTCATAATCCCATGAATTTCTTCTTGTTCTTTCTTTGAGGATCGAATTCAGAAACCCTTATATTTCAGATCCCCAAATCAACAGCATCAATGGCTTCAAACCCCAATTTCCTTCTTAATTTCTGCTTCATACCCTAACTCTGCTGATGTTCAACTACGAATCTGAAAAACAGATCCATCTCTTCTTCGTTCGCTGACCTAGATTGAACAACATCATCTTCTCAATTTCTCCCTGAGTTCTTCACAAATTCTTCCTCTGATAAATGGTGGAGCCGCCATCGGGTTTACTCTCATCTGACTTTGAGAAGTAAAGTAAATGATTGAGAGATATCTCAATTTTAGGGCCATGTAGGAAATAGAACTGCTAGCGGCACCCAGAAATAGGATAAGGGCTGCCCAGTTAGTTTGTGGCTTGTCGGTTTCAGAGAACCGACTACTTAACCTCCATCTTGCTCATCCTAGCCTGCTCCAAATATCGCCGGTGAACTCCCTTTTTGTCTTTTCCGCTCCAAATGAATGGTTTCATCTTCTTTTGCTCCAAGTGACTCCATTGCACCTAATAACTCAAAACTAAACATAAGAGATGCAATTCACAAGGATAATAGCAAAGAAAGCATAAATACTGGATATAAAATTAGGTGTTTTACAACACCTATCATATTCCCCCACACTTAGACTTTGCTAGTCCTCTAGAAAATCAAACGAAACTTATTCTAAAGGATTTATACAACTCCCATGAGGGTTTACTAGATATATACCCACAAAACCTACTTTTCCAACTTACTAGTTCTCCGTAATGATAGCATCCAACGTGCTAAGAAGACATAGAAATTCTGCACACTAGTCATAAGAAGTTAGACACATATATGAACATAATCTCATCCTTAAAAGTTGAGAGAGAAATAACCATCCCTTATCGAAAGAAATTCGGGTTCGGAGTGATCAAAAGTCTCGACTCTGCCTCACAAGAAAGGGTTTTATGAAGTTGCTCTCAATAATAAACATCATTTTATGGGTCACACATGTGTCCAGGCAAGAATGAAGAGAGAATCCTGCGACACCTTGAACGGTAGGAAGGCAAAAACCCTCCGAATTGTTTTGAAAACCCACATCTTTTATCATTTTGAAAACCCTTTTTTCTGACGATTTCTAAGAAAGGAAATCAACCACTTAACAAAGGTGGGAATATGCTTACTTACCTCGTTATCCGTTCGGCGTGCAGTTAGCGCCACTCTCACAACATCCATAGAAACGTCTTCGGTCTTCAATCCTTGTCTTCATCTTCGTCTTCGGTCTTCAACTCTTGATGATAACTCTTGAACTTCGTAGAATCTTGACAATGTGATTCTTTCCTCTAAATCCTTGTTGCTTGCATCTTCATTACAGATATTTCTTCTTCCATCGGCTTTATCGAATAAATACAAAACCAAAAACGAACTAAACAAACCAAAATATGATGCAATGAAATTTTTTTTTCTTACTTTTTTTTATAAGATGCAAGATAAAGTAAATACAAAATAAAAATAAACAAAATACGAAAACTAATGATGAACCTAATAAAAAAATTCTCTTGTCTTTTTTTTTTGAGACAAGAGAAAATAAAGATAAAAATAAAAATAAAAATGCAAGTACACTGGCCATGGTGTAAGTACTTTACCGCTCGATTTTTCACAACTTGTATGTCTCGATATCACAAACTTCTTGAATTCTCATCTTAATAATCTTCATTCTTGTACAATAGTCTTCAAATTGTAAAAAATTCCGCTCCTTGCCTTGTTGTTTGTAAACCTTGAACGTCTTCAACTTTCCTTCGAATTTGTGATGCTCCTCTTGTTGATGATGATGGTGTTTCTATGGACCTGTTGGTGTAGAGAGAGATAGAGTGGATGGTGCTAACTGCGAACAAGATTACAAGTGGTATGTAAGTTAGCAATTCGATGTCACCATTCATGATTGATAAAATAGTACTCAAGAGATCAAAATAGTGCTTCTATTGGTGGGAGGTTGGGTAGCTCACCATTCTACCCGGAGTTTACGTACGGTGACACACACTCTAAAAGCAAAAATTTAGACAGGTACAAAGAATTGAAGGTCGGTGCCTCTCATGATGTAACATGGGTAGTCTCCACTATAGGGGATCACAAATCTAATACCGAATTCAGTCTGCACCTCATTTGCCACTGGGATGGTTAAATCCAACTTTAGCTCTCATACAAGTAAGAAACCCGATCATGTTCTCTGTCATCTCTAAGTTCAGTCACTCTTATGAGAATTTCGATGTAATCTTAGCGACATGTACACTATGTGACTCTAAACTAACTACAAGTTGGAGTTTTCTTATTCACTATTTTACACAAAAGTTGAAAATGTCATGAAAAATTTACAATGCAAATGCTTAACCACTCCCCCACACTTAAATTTTACATTGTCCTCAATGTAAATTGAGTCATCCAAAGTAAGTGAAGGTGGGAAATTCTAACATGACATGTGACAAGAAATCAGAAAAAATAAAAGCAAAACAAGATAAGAAAAACTAAAAACAAGACAAGAAATAAATACAAGGCAAGAAATACTCATCCTTTCGGTTGCCTCCCATTTAACGCTTGGTTTAAAGTCGTCAGCCCGACTATCTCCTTGCTTTCTATGCCTCCTCCAGAGGGAGTGCATCCACAAAGTTAGCTCCTTCCACCACTTCGGAAGTGAAATTCTCATAATATGGTTTCAACCGGTGCCCATTAACTTTAAGTTCCTTGCCTGTAGCTATGCTACAAATTTCCACTGCACCATGAGAAAACATATTAGTAACAATAAAAGGTCCAATCCAACGTGACCTTAATTTACCCGAAAATAAATGCAAGCGAGAATTAAGCAAAAACACTTTCTGCCCAATGCAAAATTGTTTCCTAGAAATCATGAAATGCTTTCGTCTTTTCCTTATAAATGCGCGAGCTTTCAAATGCATCATTGCGGAGCTCCTCTAGCTCTTGGAGTTGTAACTTCCTTTGCTTTCCAGCCCCATCCATCTCCATATTGCATTGCTTAATAGCCCAAAACGCCTTATGCTCAATTTCAACGGGTAAGTGACAAGGTTTACCATACAAATCCTAAAGGGGGACATCCCGATAGGTGTCTTGTATGCGGTTCTATAAACCCACAAAGCATCATTAAGTCGCATGCTCCAATCTTTCCTTGTTGGGTTCACCGTCTTCTCAAGAATGGATTTCACCTCACGGTTAGACACCTCGGCTTGTCCATTTGTTTGGGGATGATAAGGTGTTGCAATCTTATGCGACACATTGTACTTCTTCAACGAGGTTTGTAAGATCCTGTTTTTGAAGTGAGAACCCCCATCGCTAATTATGGCTCTTGGAATTCCAAACCTTGCAAAGATATTAGCTTGCACAAAATCTGAAACCACTTTAGAATCATTAGTCGGGGTGGCCTTAGCTTCCACCCATTTGGATACATAATCAACATCAAGTAAGATATAAAAATTCCCATGAGAGTTGACAAAAGGACCCATAAAATTAATACCCCATACATCGAAAACTTCAATAAATTGAATAAAATTTTGTGGCATTTGATTTCGGGTACCTAGATTGCCTGTTCTTTGGCACCTATCACAAGTTGTACAAAATATATATGCATCTTTAAACAAGGTTGGCCAATAGAAACCGCTTTCAAGTACCTTGTGAGCGGTTCTCTTACTCCCAAAATGTCCTCCGCAAGCATAGGAGTGACAAAAAGACAAGATAAAATTAAATTCAGATTCGGGAACGCACCTTCGTAACACTTGGTCACTACCTTGTTTCCACAAGTATGGATCATACCATATGTATTGGTTCCCTAACCTATTAAGTTTGTCTCTCTCAGCACGAGACAAGTTCTTTGGGATTTGTTTAGACACCAAGTAGTTCACAATGTCAGCATACCATGGTTCTCCAAAGGCAATTGAGAATAGTTGCTCATCTGGGAAACTTTCACACAATGGGATAGTTTCCTTGTCCACAGAAAGATGGCTCAAGTGATCCGCAACGGTGTTCTCAATTCCTTTCTTGTCTTTGATTTCAATATCAAACTCTTGCAAGAGTAAGATCCATCGTATAAGCCTCGGTTTCGCCTCTTTTTTCATAAGCAAGTACCTAAGCGCTGCATGATCAGAAAAGACAACAACTTTTGTACCAATTAGATAAGAGCGAAACTTTTCCAAAGCAAAAACAATAGCCAACAACTCTTTTCAGTGGTTGTGTAGTTTTGTTGGGCCTCATTTAACGTTCTAGAAGCATAATAAATAGCATGAGGTATCTTTCCCACACGTTGCCCAAGCACTGCACCAACCGCATAGTCACTTGCATCACACATGAGCTCAAAAGGCTTGCTCTAATCCGGTGGTTTAATGATAGGGGCTGAAATCAAAAGTTCTTTCAAACGATTGAATGCCTCCATACACTTTTCATCAAAGTTAAAAACCACATCTTTTTGCAATAAGTTGCAAAGTGGTGATGCTATCTTGGAAAAATCTTTGATAAATCTACGATAAAAACCTGCATGACCAAGAAAAGAGCGTATCTCCCTCACCGTAGTGGGAGGGGTTAAAGCACGAATAAGGTTTATTTTAGATTTATCGACTTCCAAGCCTTTAGAAGATATTATATGGCCTAAAACTATGCCATGAGTTACCATGAAATGGCACTTCTCCCAATTTAGCACAAGATTTGTTTCAACACATCGTTCAAGGATTAGTGACAAGTTGTGCAAACAAAGGTCAAATGAATCACCAAAGACACTAAAGTCATCCATAAACACTTCGATTATGTTTTCAACATATTCTGAGAAGATACTTACTATACACCTTTGAAAGGTAGCTGGAGCATTGCACAAGCCAAAAGGCATCCTTCTATAAGCAAAAGTACCGAAAGGACAAGTGAAAGTGGTTTTCTCTTGATCCTCCGGTGCTATCACAATCTGATTGTAACCTGAATAGCCATCAAGGAAGCAATAGTAAGAGTGTCCAGCTAAACAGTTAAGCATTTGATCACTAAAAGGCAATGGAAAATGATCCTTCCTAGTGGTGGCATTCAATTTCCTGTAATCAATACAAACCCTCCAACCGGTTTGCACACGAGTTGGGACAAGTTCATTCTTATCATTCTCCACCACCGTCACACCTGATTTCTTTGGTACTACTTGTACCGGGCTCACCCACTTGCTATCGGATATGGGGTAGATAACACCCACGTCCAAAAGCTTTAGTATCTCCTTTTTCACAACTTCCATCATGGGAGGGTTCAAACGACGTTGCGCATCCCTTGTAGGCTTTGCATCGTCCTCCAAACGGATTTTGTGCATACATACGGCAGGGGTTATACCCTTGATATCGGCAATTGTCCATCCTATGGCCGTCTTGTACTTCCTTAGCACCCTTAGAAGTTTTTGCTCCTGTAATTCATTAAGCTTGTTAGAAACAATCAAAGGTAAATCTTCCTTGTCACCCAAGTACAAGTACTTTAGGTGATCGGGAAGAGGTTTCAATTCTAACATTGGAGATTTAACAATGGAAGGTACAAGCTTTTCATCACTGCATGGTAAAGAAATAAAAGAGATATTATGAGTTTCCGGGCATCCTTGTAGTGAATTAAGATCACCAAGGGCTTCCTTGACTTCATTACCACACTCTACACCATTATCCATGGATGTAGTCAAAACAGTTTCCAAAGCATCATCACCATTCAATTCAAACATTTGTTGTGCCAATGTATCCATAACATCAATGGAGAAACAAGAGTGGACATCACTAGGATATCTCATCGTCTCGAAAATGTTGAAACGTATTGTTTCTCCATCAAACTCCATAGTTAGCGTTCCCTTGTCCACATCAATAATGGTTTTCGCCGTTTTCATGAAGGGACGCCGAAGTATCAATGGAAGAGACGATTCCGGTGACCCTTCATTCATCTCTAACACACAAAAGTCGGCTGGAAATACTAATTGATTAACCTGCACAAGAACATCCTCAACAATACCCATTGGGTAAACATTAGAACGATCGGCTAATTGCAATACAATTCCAACCTTTTTAAGAGGACCTAACTCAAGTGAATTGTACATAGAGGCGGGTATAACAATAACTGATGCACCTAAATCCAAAATAGCTTTGTTAAATGTGGTGTTACCAATTGTGACTGGGATGTCAAAGCTACCGGGATCCTTACACTTCAGTGAGAGTTTGTGTTGCAAGATTGCTGAAGCATTCTCCCCCATACTTAGCACTTCATTACCTTTGAGCCTTTGCTTATTGGTACACAAGTCCTTCAACACTTTTGCATACTTGGGAACTTGCTTGATAGCATCAATGAGTGGTATGTTCACATAAATCTTCTTTAGAACGTCTAAAATCTCCTTTTCTAGTTCCGCCTTCTTGGAACTTGCAAATCTGCGAGGAAAAGGTAAAGGAGGAACATAAGTAGAAACCGAAGTTTTAGAGTTAGGAATAGGTACCTCGGGTGTTTGGGGAATTTCATCCCTCTTTTCCTCCAAAACCGGCTCCTTTGGTGTTTCCACCTTCCCCGAATCAGTAACCTCGGGTTGCACAAGTTGTGTACCACTTCTCAACGTAATAGCATTGACACCCTCTTTTGGGTTGATAGGTTGAGAAGGGAGTTTCCCACTATTTTGTGCCTTCAACTTGTTTATATCAATCTCCATGGAGCCCATTTGTGTCTGCAACTCCTTGATAGCACTCTTAGTTTCTTGTTGACTTTCCTTAAACATGGTAGAAATGCCTTGCATAAAAGTTTGAAGCTTTGCATCGATATCGGAACCTTGATTTTGCATCGATTGTTGTGGTTGCTGAAATTGTTGTTGTTGCGGCTGGAATTGTTGTTGTTGTGGTTGAAATCCACCCGAACGGTTGAATGTAGGTTGTTGAACCGCGCCTTGCTTGTTTGCATAGCTAAAGTTGGGGTGATCTCTCCATCCTTGTAAGTGTTGGAGTAGGGATCATACCGTCTTTGTTGATTTGGAAAGACCGCACTAGCTTGCTCCAACTCTTCACCATATGAAGGTAAAATAACCGCAGCCATCTTTTGCATCATTTGCTCCATGTTATCCATCCTTTGATCACGGTGTGATGATGAATCTGTAACTTCATGCACTCGCCTAACCATTGGTTCACCTCTTGTGTAGAATTGTTGCGAGTTTGCAGCCATGCTTTCAATCAACTCGGTAGCTTGGGCCACCGTCTTGTTCACTAGAGCTCCACCACCCGCTGCATCAAGAAGATATCTATCACTTGTTTGGAGACCTTCGTAGAAGTATTGTATTATCATAGTCACTGAATTGGTGGTGTGGACAGCTTGCCACCAATCTCTTGTATCGCTCCCAACATTCATACAAAGATTCTCCTACGTGTTGCTTTATCCCACAAATGTCTTTGCGAATTTGAGTAGCCTTTGACGCAGGAAAATACCTCTCTAGAAAAGTTTCTTCAACCCGTTCCATGTAGTGACACTTCCGGATGGTAAATAATACAACCATCCTTAGCATTGTCCGCCAAAGAAATGGAAAAGCTTTCAACATTGCACCATCGCATTAGTCTCCGGTGGTAGCATGGTGTACTATGGTATGGAAATCCATGAGATGCTTGTTTGGATCTCATTCGCCATGCCATGAAACTTCGGTAACTCTCTAATCAACCCCGGCTTGATCTCGAAGGTTGAGTTTGTCTCAATACACCACTTGTGCATCAAGCCTATGAGAAGCCAAGTCCTTGAGTGTACGATTTGCATCACCCATTGCTTCTTCTTCTTCTTCTTCAACTAGTGGTTCTTCTACAAATGGAACCTCTTGTTCTTCTTCTAGTTGTAATTCTTCTTCCACTTCTAACTCTTGTTCTTCCGTCGTGTCTTGACTTGGTTGGAGTATTGTGCCTCTTCGAGTAGCTATCCCGCACCTTGGATAGTTCCAATCTTTAGAAGCCAGGGATTAGGTACCTGAAAACAATTCTCGCAAACAAGTGAGAAACAAGACAAGAAAACAAAAACAAATATGAAAGCAGAAATGATGATAAGAAACTAAAAACTTAATAACAAGCGTATGCCTCCCCGGCAGCGGCGCCAAAATTTGACCGGTTGTCGCGCAAATAATTTCACTTTCTCACTCAACTAGATATAAATATAGTACGTGATAAGAAAGAGTTCGTTCCCACAGAGAGGCTTTTGTTGTTATCAAATTTCAGATTCTTAGTAACCAAAGGGGGGATTTTTGTTTTATCTAATAAACAAAGCAATAAAAGTAATCGAAAGCAATAAAATAATTTGAATAATCAATAAGAGAAGATTTGGTCACGGGATAGTATCATTCACAAACATGTATTTTCATCAATGACTAGAATTGATATTTTAATCTCTCATTTATTAAAAGTCCTAGGATTACCTTGATCGCAAGAGTATCCCGTTTATTTCCCGATTTTATCACAAACAACATTAAAAGATGCTATTGTGAAATACCTAGAAAGCAACCTAAAGTGTAAAAGCACAATTAAGTTTAACTCCCTAAGAGCATAAGTTTATGAAATAAGACTAATCAATGCAAACAAATGTAAAAGCACTAATTCGTTTTAACAAAGTTATGATTCATATGTGACTAGTAGGATATATTACTACAAGCACTACTCATTTATGCTACTTGTAATCAGGAATTTCACTTTTTCGTATGATAAACCTAATCTAGCAATAGATATGAAGACCAATCTAATTGATTCCGGACTCAATCAAACTAGCACCCAAATCATGCAATATTAACAATGAAACATAAACAATAAAGTTGAGACAAACTAATCCATTGATTTAAATATCATGCTTGAGAAATCAACTTTTATCCCATAACCAATAATAGTTTTAGCTACTCATAGCTTTTGATTCATCATAATGATAATCAAAATAAATTGAAGAAGATGAAAAATAAACGAAAGCAAACCCTAGTCGTGGCTATCTCCCCAAAGCTCCAAGAATAATACGTGATCCAAAGGAAGTAGAAAACTTTCCTTTTTGTAGCTCTTCTTAGGTCAAGTCTTCAAAAGCCCATCACCAAGAAGTCCACCAAGCCCATGTGTGAAAATACCCATGTAGAAAATATGTCCAAAAATTGTCGCCATAAATTGGCCGGAAGACGGTCGGAAGTTGGCCGGAAAACATCTCAGGTGACCGTCAAAGTCCACCCAGTCACTGGTCAACGAGTCAGAACGGTCAAACTCAATGAGTCACACCGAGTCAGTCAGTTGGTACCAGTCAGATGAGTCAGGTCTGAGTTAAGGTTAACTCAGCTGACTTGTTCTAAGCCAAAACCATTTCGCAGGCTAGAGCTTTGCTGCTGCACAATTATTGTGCATCACCAACTCTGTAACTTCTATCCTTCACTTCCATTTGATCATTGCAGCACCATTTAACTCAGCTGCCTCATTTCTTTGCCTTCAATCCATGTATTAGCCATTGCGACTCCATCTCGGTCATGAACCATTACGAGTTCATCCCCTTCATTCTTCATCTTCTTGACTTTGTGAACAACATCATCACTTGTTCCCTGCTCCAGCTGCAATGCTAAAATGCCTGCGAAACCAACTCAGTTCACAACTCCACAACACCATTCTTTGCAACACAACCACTGCACCATAGCAATTCAACTTCTTTGCAGCTCCTACTTGATTGTATGGCTACAGTTCAGTCACAGAATTCCAACAAACTGCAATCCACATACGCAGCCTAAGCCATACATCATCAGCTGCTTCTCAATTTGTAGCTTCAGTTCCACCAAAATCATCTTAGCTTCCCTGTAAACAATGGCAGCAACATCTCACCTGCAACTCTCTCTAGTAGCTACATAATGCCACAGCCCACTGCAATCAACACAAGCACTCTGCAACAATTCTTGAGCCAACAAACTCCAGTTCTACAGCTCCACTAGCCATTTCCCTTGCAGTCATTCATTCTTTTCAATAGAATCGAACACACCCAGTTTAACCAGTGCTCAATCAACACCATATGAAGCTTCTATGAACACCCTTCATCATACCCTGCGACATCTGAACTTCCCTTAAATCTCCATCTCAGCTTTAGCACCACTGTCAGACTCAGCTGCACAGCTCCTAACATTCATCCAATCAATTCCATAGCCAACTGATTCAAGTATAGGTTCTCAGTAACAACACCAGAACCCTTGCAATTCATCATAACCAGCTGTAGAGCATTTCTTGTTCACATCTAAGCCAGTAAACATAAACAGCTTCAATTGCAAGCAATACCCATTTCTTGTCTCAGTTGTGACGCAATAACCTAACACCAGCATAACCACCTGCAATCTGCTTCCTTCTTCTGCAATTGCAAATCCAATCAATTCTTCACTGCCACCACCATCTCACTGTGTACAGGCCTCCAATACCAATAACCCCTTCATCGCAGCTTAAATCATTATCAGTTGCTCCATCATCGTTCTGAACCAAACCCATGTCAGATTTCTTTCTCTTGTACTCAACAGCAGCACTAGCAAACCCAATCTCTGAAATCCATCACACTCATCACCAGATTCCTCAACCGATCTTCAACACCCTGAATTTTTCCTTGTAAATATCAACAACGACCCATTCTTCATAATCCCATGAATTTCTTCTTGTTCTTTCTTTGAGGATCGAATTCAGAAACCCTTATATTTCAGATCCCCAAATCAACAGCATCAATGGCTTCAAACCCCAATTTCCTTCTTAATTTCTGCTTCATACCCTAACTCTGCTGTTGTTCAACTACGAATCTGAAAAACAGATCCATCTCTTCTTCGTTCGCTGACCTAGATTGAACAACATCATCTTCTCAATTTCTCCCTGAGTTCTTCACAAATTCTTCCTCTGATAAACAGTGGAGCCGCCATCGGGTTTCTCTCATATGACTTTGAGAATAAAGTAAATGATCGAGAGATATCTCAATTTTAAGGTCATGTAGGAATAGAACTGCTAGCGGCACCCAGAAATAGGATAAGGGCTGCCCAGTTAGTTTGTGGCTTGTCGGTTTCAGAGAACCGACTGCTTAACCTCCTTCTTGCTCATCCTAGCCTGCTCCAAATATCGCCGGTGAACTCCCTTTTTGTCTTTTCCGCTCCAAATGAATGGTTTCATCTTCTTTTGTTCCAAGTGACTCAATTGCACCTCATAACTCAAAACTAAACATAAGAGATGCAATTCACAAGGATAATAGCAAAGAAAGCATAAATACTGGATATAAAATTAGGTGTTTTACAACACCCATCATCAAGCTAATATATTTTAACCGTTATATCGAACTTAGCTTGTTACACACAAATGAAATGTACCCTCATTTAGGTTTATGTAACCGTACCTAAACGTGTACACCATGTTGGCTCAACAATAATTAACCGAGGTTAGCCATATGATCAGTCACATATCAACCTTATTCATCTTAACCATAACTAGTTCAAATGACTCAAATAAAACTAGTTAAAGAGTTTTTCAATTGTTATATTCTCATAGACGTATACAAGAACACAATTGAAGCAAGTTTGATTCGCTCGAATCAATTCATGAACATTATAGCCACGGTTTGCAAAGATTGCATTCCTTATTATATAAATGTTTAAGTTCATGTACATAACCGATTTTAGAACTTTAACCTTCAAGTATGCAAACGGCTACGCATACTTGAAATACCCGGACCAAGATTGGGTTTCTCCAGTACGCAAACGGATACGCGTACTTACAATCCCAACAGAAATATTCAGACATGAACCTTACGCCAGTATGCGAACGGGTGCGCATACTTAGGTTCCCGGATTTCTCAAGCCAACATGTACGCATACGGGTATGCATACTATGGTTCCTGGACATGGATTACATATGTGCAAGAGTACACAACATGTCATATCCAATAATGGTTAAGTGTTCTAAAATCTTATTTCAATCATTGAAACTTTCTTAAAGGATGACAATAGCCGTTTTCACACACTATTAGTAAGGCTGCAGAAGAACTGGTTAGAAGTCCCTGTACCGGACTGGAACCGAAAAAACCGGGCCGAAACCGTATCGGAACCGATGTAGTCGGTACAGGGACCGGGAATGGGTGAGTACCGGCGTGTACCAGACCAAATAACCCGGTTAATAATAGCCTTCGATCTTTATATCAGAATTAATCACGACCATTGATTCTAGGTATTTTTAGTAATCTTGTCTTTCGATAATTGCGTATTCACGACTGATTCTTCTTCCTTTTTTCTCAGAGCTGAAGAACAGAAGCAGCACCGCTCACTTATTTTGATTCTTCTTCACTCTGACTCGAGTTTATGTATCAGATTCAGCACCACCACCTTCTTCTTCATCACCACCACCACCACCTTCATCTGATTTTGGGTGATTTCGAATATGTTTTGTAACTTAGGGTTCTTAATAACTAGTTACATGTTTAATTAATCTGTTTCATTGCATATTTGAATCTGATGTAAGGTTTTATTTGAGATCGATTTGTTTGATGTCTAGAAACGAAGAATTAATGGATTCTGTGATGGTGGTGTCTGTTGTTAGTTCCGGAAAATTGAATCTGAGAAATTACAGCCATGAACAGATTGAGGAGAAGATGGTGGTGCTACTCTAGAAATTCAACAATTCTGACGGGTTAAAAGATTGGGTTGAATTCAAGTGTTAATGGCAAGTTGGCAACAAATTTGGGTTTTTGATTTTCCCTGTGAATGTGGGTATGAAGTTAGAAATCAGATTGAAGAATTGTTGCAATGAATTTTCTGTGAGTATTGGTTGATTTTAGTTGGGTTTATGCTGAATTGAATTTGAGTATTGGTTGATTTCAGTTGGGTTTATGCTGAATTGAATTTTCCGTGAGTCATTGATTCATTGTATTTGTATGGGTTGTACAAGAAATTGGTAAAGTTAGGATGGGTTTATGATGAGTGCTAAAAAGTGCATATTTCTATATATTTTTCTTGGCATTTAACTCATCTTCTGTGCATTAATTCTACATTTTATCCCATATTCTGTATTTTCATTGTTTTCAAGAATAAATATTTTTATTAATTAATTTTGTATTTTTAGGTACTAAATAAAGCTTGGATGAATTGTTGAGCGAAAAGAGCAAAGAAACGGTCAAGACTCCCGCAGGAAGGCAGCAAAGAATGATGTTTGCAAGAGCCGGATAAACTAGAAGTGGGCTTGAAGAGGAAGAATTGTTCTTAAAGAAGATACGGGCTTGGAATACCCAAGTCCCAAAACCCTTACCCAAATCCATTTCCAATATCCATACCCATTTCCATGAGAACCGTCAGATAGGATCCATCACATCATCCTACGGTCGCCTCATCATCGTGCATCAAACTCTGAAGTTCCTGTCAAACATCATAGTACCTAACTCCAATCTAAGCCGTCAGTTTTGATGTATCATATATCCAACGGTCGCTCCAAGCCTGCTTCCATCTTGCCGTTAGATCCATTTCAGAAGTGACAACCCAACGTTTATCCTCGTTGTTCATCAACATTTGCTACACCCGCCTAACACTACAACACCAAACCCACCTTCACCTAATCGAACCAAACACACCCTTCTCCCAAAACCATCGAATCCATCTTCTTCCCCTCTCCGTCTGCAGAACCCGTACGCCATCACCACCACCTTCTCCCCTGCCATCTCCACCAAACGCCACCAACAACTCTCTCCACCAAATCAAACAAAACCCATCATCACCCTACCTTTCCCTAGCCTTCTATTTCATTAATTTCCCCTCTTTTCTCTCTGAAACCCTAGATGAGAAAATGATGAAATAGGTGAAGCTAGAGGATCAATTGAGGCATGGGAATGGAGCAGGAGAGTCAGAGGAAGAATGGGTCGACGCATGGGGGAGAGATTGTGCCATAAAATTAGGTAAAGTCGAACCCTAATTTCAACTGCCAATTTGGGGGAAAATTGTAAACCCTAAAATTTGGGTATAAATAGGATGTATGTTGTGTTGTAGAAGGCATGCCTGGACTAGCCAGTGCACCACCAAGAGGACTGGACTAGCCAGTTCCTCAATTGTTCATGTTCTGTTTTTCTTCACTTTCAAATTCAGTTTTATTTTCACATATTCATCATGTTTTAATTTATCACTTGCTAAGGCTCAGATGAAGCCTAGTGCACTGTTGAATGATGTATTGCTAGGATAGTTATCTTGATGCCTGTTTTGCTTGAGCAATGGGAAGTAATCAGTGCTCTGGTATGCCTGTGATTGACTGTGCTGTCAAAAGACAGTCAATACTAGGGGAATATCAGTGAGCAAGCTGATTTTCCTCCCATTCTAATATATGCTCAAGGTCTTCAACTCAACCTAGAATTGCATTGCTTGATTAGGTCACAAGGTGGATTCTAAGCCTTGGCTTAGCCACAAATGTTTTTACAGTCACTTATAATTTCAAGCCTGTTTTGATTCCCTGCTCAGTTAAATTTCTTAGCCATCTTGTTCAGTTTTTCTTGCAAATTGTAGCTGTTGTGCATTGAAATCAGTGCACAAACTCCTCCCTGCCCTTGGCTTACATCCTTGGTTGTTAACTGTTTTCCCATCTTTGCATCTGCCTTATTGCCTTGCCTTTGCCACTGCCTAAATACCATTGTATATGCCACTGTCACCTTTAACTCACTTTGTGTAGGCCCTGTTTTGCTCTCTTTGCTTCATTGTGTCATTGTCACTCATTGCATTTAGATTAACTAGTTTAGGAAACTTCAATACACCCCAAGTCCCTGTGGAATGACCCTTTCTTGCACACATTACTACAATTTGACCCTGTGCACTTGCAGGTTATCACTGTAGGCATCCATTTATTCTTATTTCTTACATCCTTAAAATCCTACCAAGTTTTTGGCGCCGCTGCCGGGGACTTGGCTGCTGTTTTGTTGAAGTTTTTCTTGTATCTTAGTTTGCTGTTTTTGCATAACTTGCTGTGCATCTTACTGTTTTGCATTGCATCTTAGGTTAACTGCATCTTAGTGTAACTTGCATTAGCATCTTGCATATTGCATATTAGTTTGCATCTTAGTTTGCATATCACTGCTGTATTGATCTCTCATTGCTTCTTTTTCAAGAGAAACTTACTTCTCTTTTTGAGCCAACAGGTGTTGCTGCTGTTGCTGCTTCCTGTTGCTGCTGCCAGCCTCTGATGCTGTGCTGCTGCTGCTGGGCTTGCCACTTGCTGCTGCTGGTGCTGAGCCTCTGGTGCTCTTGCTGTTGTTGCTGCAGCTGTGCTGCTACTTTCTTCTTCTCCCTGCTGCTGCTGCTACTTCTGCCTGCTAGGCTGCCCTGGTGCAGTTGGAGTGAACCTGGTACAGCTAGCCATTCTTGTTGGTGCTGCCTTCTCCAAGCTGCCTGGTGCTGTTGGGTTGACCCAACTGGGTTTCTGTTGTAAAGCCAAAGGAAAGCCAAAGCCCAACTGGGCCTCTCCAACAAAAGTTTAGGAAGATCCCAAGCCCAACTGGGCTTGTGCAACTTAAGAAAAGGGATAAAAGCCCAACTGGGCTTCCCTCTAAAAAGGTAAGCCTAAACCCAAACCCAAATTTTTTTGGGCTTGTAATTTTTTTGGTTTGTATTGTTATTCTCTTTTGGGCTTGTAAAAGTAATTATCTTTTTGGGCGTGTAATAATTATCTTAATTTTATTTCTTTTATTTATTTGGGATTGTAATAATTTTAGTTTTATTTTTATTTTCTTTTTTTTTTGTGGGTTTGTAATAATTAGTTTTATTTTTATTTCTTTCTTTATTTGGGCTTGTAATTTAGTTGTTTGTTAGGCTTGTAGTTTCTTTTAAACTAAAATTTGGGCTTCAAAACACAAAAAAAAAAAAAATTGCTCCTATTTTCGAAAACCAAATTTTCCCATAAAAAACCAAATTTTTGAAAACCCTTTAAAACCAAATAGTGGGCTTTGTGTCTTTTCAATATGGGCCAACCTAATGCTCTCCATGAATACATGTATCCCACAATAAAAATTCCATTATCATGTATTGTCTTACCTCAAACCAATAACCCTTTTAAAATAAATGCAAGCATGATACAAATACTTCCTTTATTTCGAGGGTTCGATTCTGAGAACCCCTATACTCATGTAAGAGAGTTTGAACAAATTTGTCGGAATATGCAACCTGATCATATGTCCGAAGGCTCTCTGAATTGCGTTTGTTTACATTTTCTCTAAAGGAAAGGTCCAAAACATGGTTTTACGGTTTGAGACCACAATCAATCAACACTTGGGACCAACTCACAGATCTATTTTTTAAAAAATTCTTTCCACATCATAGGACCAGCGCTATTCGTCAAAGTATCAATTGTTTTGTCCAATTGGATGAGGAAACTGTTTTTGACTATTTTGAACGTTTTAATGATTTGTTGAGCGAATGTCCACACCATGGATTTGAGAAGTGGAGACTTGTCGCTATCCTCTATGAGGGACTAGACTTTAAATCTCGAGCCATGGTTGAGTGTATGTGTAATGGTGAATTTCTTGATAAAACTGTGGATGATGCATGGAAATTTTAGCTGAGATTGCGGAGAAAACCCGTCAATGGGAATCCATTAGGGAAACTGAGACACTATCACATGATATAGGTGGTAATGAATTGAACTTTGAAAATAGCATGTCTAGTCCTTCTCATGTGTATGATATTGAATATGAACCTAATCTAGAGGAACATGAGTTGACTAATGACACCACAACTGCTAATAGGGACAAGTATGCATATTATTATGATGATGATAATGATAATTTATGTTAGAAGAACATGTCTATGCTGAAAATGTTGTGGAACCTTTGGTTTCAAATACAATAGGCTTTTCTGCCCCGACCTTCATGAATGATTTCTTCTAATATTCCATATGCATGTGATGTTGATCTGATTTTGATATTGTGCAATTATCCTGCGAAGAGCATGACTTAGGTAAATCTTCTGTTGACACTAATGATCCTATGCAGGAAAACATAGTTGATGTGTCTGATTCCATACTTAAGCCACAATATATTGCTTCTGTTGATGAATTTGATATCGGATAACCACGATTCTGAATTAGGACTTGTGCTTTTTTGTGATGATGCATGCTACACATCTTGAGTGTGACTTGGATTGCTGATGTGACTGATAATACTGATACTCTTGATCTCATGCATGTGAGACACTTAGATGTCACTTTCTTGCCTGAGTCACAATCTGATACCCTTCCACCCAACCTAGAGTTGGTTTGTACCATATTGTCAAACCAATTTTTCTGAGAGTCCCTAATCTAGGTTTGGAACTGTGTGCTTCCCAAGTCCTTTTGGACTATTTTGCATCTAAGTATATATCTTTGAGGAACCACAGTTGGAATTAGCATGTGTACCCGTCCCTAGCAAAGTTCATTTCGAATTAGACCTTGTGCATGATGAACCCCAAAAACTGCGAGATTTTGTATCCAAAATTTTATCTGTTGAAAAATCCAGGTTTGGGGGTTAGCTCATTTTGTTTCACAGTTTCACTTGCGTTTATTTCCTGTTATATTTGTGTGAAGCTGTTGAAACCTCTACACTTTGTCTTTTGGGTTGATCCTCAACTCTTTAGATTGTTAGTGTATGGTGAATTTTTTGTATATAATCCAGTAGATAAAATTTCTTAAAACCCTTTTGTTCCTTTTGTATATATTTGCTAATCCAATATGATCTCGGCTGAAATATGTTGGATTTTTTTTCCTTGAATAACGGAGTTCTAATCTTGCTTTCGCCGAAATCGGGTATTCTCTTTCCTTTTCTCTACTCAACATGATCCTCTTCATATGTTGTATTATAATTTTGTTCATATTTTGAAACATTGAGGACAATGTTTAGTTTAGGTTTGGGGGTGAAAAGTAGATACTTTGATAATATGCCATAATTGAAAACAAGAACTCCTTTTTTTGAAAAAAATGAAAAAATCAAAATAAAAAATTAAAAAAATGAAAAATCATAAAAATGGAGCTCTTTACCTTGAAATGTTGACTCTTGTGCAAATATGTAAATTTTAGGAGTCTTAGTCTAGATATTTAGGCACCCTGATTCTAGCACAATTCACATGTGATAAGAAACTTGCACGCGCACGATCTACCAATACATGTATAGCCTCGATCTTCAAGGTGTTTGATAGGAAGTTAGATTTCCAATCACTTTAGAATACTGAATGAGACGTGACTAGCTTGTTCTTTGGTTGGCTGGGATAGAAGTTGGGGATACGTTAAGAAAGCAACCATAGAATTTGACCGGATGCATTCGATAAGGGCCACCTCTTGCTAAGAGTCATGTAATTATGTTTTTCTTATCGTTCATGTATCAAAAGTGTCACTATGTTGTAAAGATCAAAGTTATTCTCACAAAAAAATCAAAAAAAAAAAATCAAAAAAAAAATCAAAAAAAAAAAAAAATCAATTATTTATTTATTCTATGTTTTGTCATGTTAAAGACAATAGTTCTTCTTGTTCCAAAATAAAAGAGTAATCAATGTAAATAAGAGTCATGTAAGAGTCATCTTTGTTTGTAAATAGTCTTGTAATAAGCAAGGAGGGTGCAGCCATCGATGTATAACGCGGGTAAACTGAAATATCACCAACTCATTGGGTGAACATTCACAATTCTCGTAAGCCGGACATCTAGCTTGGCTTAGAATTCGGTTCTTAGCCTAAAAACTATCTCTTGGTGGTTAGTAGTCATAATTCAGGTCCATTCTAGAAACATGTGTAGATACACTTTACACTCTTATCACATGTCTTTATGTTATCAGTGCTAGGATTGTGCCTTTGATAGCTAGATTGACATCTCCATTTTGCTGTGAGCTTAAACTGACTTGCACATGTCACATTTGATGGAATCTGAGCTTATATTTTGACCTAGAACTTTGTAGGTACGTTCTAAGCAAACCTTCACGAGACTTCACTCGTCCACTAGGGACACTTAGTGGTTTAAAAGGCTTAGTGCATATGCTAAATGCATTCGAGAGACCAGCGACAGTGGTATAGGTAGGATTTCCTTAGTTTTGTTTTACTTGAGGACAAGTAAAATTCAGGTTTGGGGGTATTTGATGAGTGCTAAAAAGTGCATATTTCTATATATTTTTCTTGGCATTTAACTCATCTTATGTGCATTAATTCTACATTTTATCCCATATTCTGTATTTTCATTGTTTTCAAGAATAAATATTTTTATTAATTAATTTTGTATTTTTAGGTACTAAATAAAGCTTGGATGAATTGTTGAGCGAAAAGAGCAAAGAAACGGTCAAGACTCCCGCAGGAAGGCAGCAAAGAATGATGTTTGCAAGAGCCGGATAAACTAGAAGTGGGCTTGAAGAGGAAGAATTGTTCTTAAAGAAGATACGTGCTTGGCATACCCAAGGCCCAAAACCCTTACCCAAATCCATTTCCAATATCCATACCCATTTCCATGAGAACCGTCAGATAGGATCCATCACATCATCCTACGGTCGCCTCATCATCGTGCATCAAACTCTGAAGTTACTGTCAAACATCATAGTACCTAACTCCAATCTAAGCCGTCAGTTTTGATGTATCATATATCCAACGGTCGCTCCAAGCCTGCTTCCATCTTGCCGTTAGATCCATTTCAGAAGTGACAACCCAACGTTTATCCTCGTTGTTCATCAACATTTGCTACACCCGCCTAACACTACAACACCAAACCCACCTTCACCTAATCGAACCAAACACACCCTTCTCCCAAAACCATCGAATCCATCTTCTTCCCCTCTCCGTCTGCAGAACTCGTACGCCATCACCACCACCTTCTCCCCTGCCATCTCCACCAAACGCCACCAACAACTCTCTCCACCAAATCAAACAAAACCCATCATCACCCTACCTTTCCCTAGCCTTCTATTTCATTAATTTCCCCTCTTTTCTCTCTGAAACCCTAGATGAGAAAATGATGAAATAGGTGAAGCTAGAGGATCAATTGAGGCATGGGAATGGAGCAGGAGAGTCAGAGGAAGAATGGGTCAACGCATGGGGGAGAGATTGTGCCATCAAATTAGGTAAAGTCGAACCCTAATTTCAACTGCCAATTTGTGGGAAAATTGTAAACCCTAAAATTTGGGTATAAATAGGATGTATGTTGTGTTGTAGAAGGCATGCCTGGACTAGCCAGTGCACCACCAAGAGGACTGGACTAGCCAGTTCCTCAATTGTTCATGTTCTGTTTTTGCTTCACTTTCAAATTCAGTTTTATTTTCACATATTCATCATGTTTTAATTTATCACTTGCTAAGGCTCAGATGAAGCCTAGTGCACTGTTGAATGATGTATTGCTAGGATAGTTATCTTGATGCATGTTTTGCTTGAGCAATGGGAAGTAATCAGTGCTCTGGTATGCCTGTGATTGACTGTGCTGTCAAAAGACAGTCAATACTAGGGGCATATCAGTGAGCAAGCTGATTTTCCTCCCATTCTAATATATGCTCAAGGTCTTCAACTCAACCTAGAATTGCATTGCTTGATTAGGTCACAAGGTGGATTCTAAGCCTTGGCTTAGCCACAAATGTTTTTACAGTCACTTATAATTTCAAGCCTGTTTTGATTCCCTGCTCAGTTAAATTTCTTAGCCATCTTGTTCAGTTTTTCTTGCAAATTGTAGCTGTTGTGCATTGAAATCAGTGCACAAACTCCTCCCTGCCCTTGGCTTACAGCCTTGGTTGTTAACTGTTTTCCCATCTTTGCATCTGCCTTATTGCCTTGCCTTTGCCACTGCCTAAATACCATTGTATATGCCACTGTCACCTTTAACTCACTTTGTGTAGGCCCTGTTTTGCTCTCTTTGCTTCATTGTGTCATTGTCACTCATTGCATTTAGATTAACTAGTTTAGGAAACTTCAATACACCCCAAGTCCCTGTGGAATGACCCTGTCTTGCACACATTACTACAATTTGACCCTGTGCACTTGCAGGTTATCACTGTAGGCATCCATTTATTCTTATTTCTTACATCCTTAAAAGCCTACCAGTTTATGCCAAATTGAATTTTCTGTGAGTCATTGATTCATGTATAGTTGTATTTGTATGGGTTGTATTGGTAAAGTTAGGGTTCCTGTCATAGTAGGGAAGAACTTATGAAGTTTTTCTTTTTGATTTGAAACTGTAATAGCTAATAGGTCAAAACCTGGTACCGGTACCATGTACAAGTACATGTACCGGTCCTCAAAATGAGGTACCGGCCAACACCAAGTACAAGGACCGGTTCCATAGGAGAACCGGACCGTACCGGACCATGTGCAGCCTTAACTATTAGCATCAAAGCAATTTTCAAGTTATTGAAATAACCATAACGAAACATTCCGAGTCTACATCAAATGATTGTATCACACAAACCATGTAAGATGTTACTCCGCAATTTTCACATGCTCATCTTTTGACTTGCGTCAAGAATATAAGATGAACTTGGTCGAAGCGAAAGCTTGCCAACACATATTCCGAGAAATATATAAGCGAGTTAAACTCAGCTCAAAATCTCAAATGTGCATAATAAAAAACTATATCGTAACACGACTTATGTCTCAATATAAGAGATAGAGTAGAAATAGACTTTCCAAGTGATAGTTGAGTTTCAGTCTCCACATACCTTTTGTTGATGAAGTTCCACAAGCTCTGCTATAGAAATAGACTTTCCAAGTGATAGTTGAGTTTCAGTCTCCACATACCTTTTGTTGATGAAGTTCCACAAGCTCTGCTTAGTAGTTCTTCGTCTTCAAATGATGAACACCGTGAAATCTAAGGCTCAACTATACAATCAATGTCCTAGTCCGAGACATCTATAAGTAGACTAGAAATCAAGACTTATAGTTTTGATCACTAACATTGACAAACATGCTTAAGATAGCAACCATGCGAGTTCGACCGAGCAGTGATCTAACAAAGTTCCACAAGCTCCCCTTAGTAGTTCTTCGTCTTCAAACGATGAACGTCGTGAAGTCTAATGCTCAACTGATAGACACATTTTTGTGTCTACGTTGTCCTTAATTTCATGTATTGTTGGTACTCGATTTTTGTACTTATTATGGTATTTTATGTGTTTTTAGGTATTTTTGGAAATAAACATTCTTGGAAAAATCGGCTCGAAAAGTCGTCTAAAGCACCGGAAGGAACGTGTTATTCGGACTCTCACTTTTAGATAAGGGGCGCCCAAATGATAAGGGTATCCAAAGGATATTTGCACCCAAGCAGCTAATCAGAGACACCCCTCATGGCATCTGCTATTCGTACCCCAGGACCGGATAGGGGGCACCCATCTTCTTCTTCACGGGAAAGATATTTGGCGGGAAAAGAAATCTCAACTGTGTGAGATTCTGGTCATGATATTATGGGGATATTTGTGTCTTTAAGACATGATTATCTTCTTACCATGATAGTAAGATTTTGTACGTGTCTTGAATGGAAGGAAATCGTATACTTTTGGATATTTTCGAAAACAGGGAAGGAATTATTCACGGAATTAATTGAAGATATTCTCTTCATTATTTGGCTCAATTAAATGAGAAGATTTGGATATACCATACAACTCAGAAGACGTGTGAAAATGGAGAGGAAATATTCCCGTGAAATACTTTCATTAACTGCAAAGATCTTTTGGAGTAATTGAGATGATTGTCGACCTAAGATTGGCTTCACAGTATAAATAAGAGTATCTTGGGTATCAGTGAGGGGATGGAGAGTTTGGGGATCGTTTAGAGCAAACCCGATTTAATCGTTATCTTCTCCCATTTCATCACTTGTAAACACTTTTGAGTAATGAAAAATTATTCTGAGTGTGTTTCCAATATGCGGAGCTAGACCCCAATCCTTGGGGCTATGGAGGAAGCCGTTGTTTCGGTAAAAGTGATACATTTCTATTTTTAATTAATTATAACAACTCTATTATGATTTTTGCTTTGAATTAAAACTTGATTATATGATCTTAATTACTTAGGTGTATTTTCTCTTGATAGAATATGCTTATGCCAAGTTCCTTAAAGATCTTTGTACAAGAAAGCGTAAGCTTAATGTTCATAAGAAAGCCTTTTTAGCTGGTCAAGTAAGTTCAATTCTTCTAAACAAAACACCCCCTAAGTATAAGGACCCTGGATGCCCTACCATATCTTGTGCAATTGGTAACCACACTGTCGATAAGGCATTACTTGACTTAGGATCTAGTGTTAACTTACTCCCGTATCATGTATACACCCAGCTAGGTCTTGGTAAGTTGAAACCGACCAAAATGACACTACAATTAGATGATAGGCCTGTCAAAGTCCCTCGTGGTGTCATGGAGGATGTTCTAATTGAGGTTGATAAGTTTATTTATCCAGTGGATTTTTTTGTTTTAGACACCCAGCCAGTTCAGGACCCAAGTGCTCAAATCCCGGTGATTTTAGGTCCCCCATTTTTATCCATAGCTAACGTTGTCATCAACTGTAGAACCGGACTTATGAACATATCCTTTGGTAATATGACCACTGAACTAAATGTCTTTAATGTTACTAGACAACCTTTTGAGAATGATGAATTAGAAGAAGTGAATATGATTAGCACTTTAGTTCAGGATTTAGTTCAGGATAATTGGCATGATACTCTATTGGGAGATTCTTTAGATGAATTTGAGGAAACCATTCTCTTAGACCAGATGTGTGATCAATCTTTAGAAGAATCTCTTGAGTATTTTAAGGACTCTGAAGATCCGGAAATTCAAGCAATAGTTAGAGGTTTGTTTGTGAGTAGTGAAAACCCTAAGTTTGGGGGTAGTGATGGTTCTTATGATTGTCATGTATCCCTAATTAGAGTCCCTAACTTGGGACTCGAGCTTTGTGCATCTGAGATATCACTTGAGTCTATTTAGACTCCGCAACCCGATCTACCTGATACTGTCCAGGAGGTAACTCAGGTATTAGAGACCCGTTTTTCGGATGAATCTATTTATCAAGATACACATAAGAAGCTCAATTATGCTACCCAGATAAACCCAGTTGTCTTGACAGAAACCTTAGACGAGGATGTGCTCCTTCTTTTCATTTTTCTGAACCAGTGTTGTTGTCTCATATTTGTGTTAGCTCTATTTGGTCTTGTGGACCCACAATTGTTTCGACTATTGGTATACGATTTTGGGAGGTGGCAATCCTTTTTGAGGTATTTGATGTCTAGCTAGAGACTTTAAATTTAGGATTTACTGAAAGGTACCCGCGCTCATGCGACACGGTAATATCCTTCCTTGTTTCTTTTCCTCAAGTGGTAACAATTTCTCCTTGTTCATGCTTTTAATTTCATTTTTAGAACATTGAGGACAATGTTAGATTTAATTTTGGGGGTGGGGAAGAAACTTTTTGTTAGCTGCAATAAATAAACTCCATAGCCTAGAAATTTATGTTTATTAAGGATGGCACTAACCAATCTAAGTGGATGGAAGCATTTTGGTTGTAGGAGTTGAGGAACCAATCTGATTAGATGGAAACATCTAGAAGAGTTTATTCATAAAAGCACAGAGCTCAGGTGTTAGAAAAAAAGAAAACATGGTAGTTTCACTATATCCTCGTGATGGAAACATCAAAAGAATCCTGATCAGTTCTTTTTTCTTTTCTTTTTACCATTGCTATGGTGAAATAGAGTGACTGAGATCAAAAAAAAAAAATTGAGACCAGACCACCAGACCAACCGGAATAAATACAATAAAGTCGACCACTGGTACCCTTGTATATGCCAGCTGAGTTGACCTAGAGTTAGGATTATCGACCACTGGTTCCCTTGTATATGCCAGTGTGTTGATATTAGTCCAGACCAGTATCTCAGTCAATTAGGATAGGTTCAGCTTAGATAACATCATCTACGTTTTTTTCTACATCCATCTTCTTAATCTATCCATGTGATTGGTTGACTCCGGTTTATGATGTCCAGAAACTATCTGAGTAGAGCTCTGTCACTTTATATGAATTTTAGTATGCTTGAGTGCAAACTCGTGTACATCAATTGGAATTTCGCATCAGGATACTTCCTCCTGTAGCCAATAAGTATGCCAACCAAGGAGATTCTTTAGTGCCTTCCAAGGTTCCACATAGATAGCTAGGGTCTGGAGTAAAGGTTTTGTGGGTACACCTCTGGTAAACCCTCCGGAGACAACACTCCGCCGCTAGGGCCACCTAGCGGTTTAATGACTTGCTGCACGTGCTAAGTGTAGTCATTTTATTTTCTAGATTAGTTTTGCTCGAGGACTAGCAAATAATAAGTTTGGGGGTATTTGATAGACACATTTTTGTGTCTACGTTGTCCTTAATTTCATGTATTGTTGGTACTCGATTTTTGTACTTATTATGGTATTTTATGTGTTTTTAGGTATTTTTGGAAATAAACATTCTTGGAAAAATCGGCTCGAAAAGTCGTCTAAAGCACCGGAAGGAACGTGTTATTCGGACTCTCACTTTTGGATAAGGGGCGCCCAAATGATAAGGGGTACCCAAAGGATATTTGCACCCAAGCAGCTAATCAGAGACACCCCTCATGGCATCTGCTATTCGCACCCCAGGACCGGATAGGGGGCACCCATCTTCTTCTTCACGGGAAAGATATTTGGCGGGAAAAGAAATCTCAACTGTGTGAGATTCTGGTCATGATATTATGGGGATATTTGTGTCTTTAAGACATGATTATCTTCTTACCATGACAGTAAGATTTTGTACGTGTCTTGAATGGAAGGAAATCGTATACTTTTGGATATTTTCGAAAACAGGGAAGGAATTATTCACGGAATTAATTGAAGATATTCTCTTCATTATTTGGCTCAATTAAATGAGAAGATTTGGATATACCATACAACTCAGAAGACGTGTGAAAATGGAGAGGAAATATTCCCGTGAAATACTTTCATTAACTGCAAAGATCTTTTGGAGTAATTGAGATGATTGTTGACCTAACATTGGCTTCACAGTATAAATAAGAGTGTCTTGGGTATCAGTGAGGGGATGGAGAGTTTGGGGATCGTTTAGAGCAAACCCGGTTTAATCATTATCTTCTCCCATTTCATCACTTGTAAACACTTTTGAGCAATGAAAAATCATTCTGAGTGTGTTTCCAATATGCGGAGCTAGACCCCAATCCTTGGGGCTATGGAGGAAGTCGTTGTTTCGGTAAAAGTGATACATTTCTATTTTTAATTAATTATAACAACTCTATTATGATTTTTGCTTTGAATTAAAACTTGATTATATGATTTTAATTAGTTAGGTGTATTTTCTCTTGATAGAATATGCTTGCTTTAGGGTTTTGATATTCTATGCTTGGATTAACATCTATTCTTTTGAAAATCTACATGTCTAGGCAATACTATTAGAATCAATTTGAATGTTGAGTTGCATAATTATTGTTTTATTAAATCACTAATATCGACCAATGGTGGAATCCTATCCCCGGTCTCTCCATAATTTTTGCAACACTTTTTAATTGAGTTTGTTATTTTTATTTATAAAAATTAAGTCTAAAAAAATCTTCCTTCACAAGTCTCAACGAATCTTTTACTACAACATCATTGAAAATAACCATTATCAACTACACTTTCTATCCTAATCCGAGACTTAGCTATAAGTAGACTATAAATCAAGACTTATAGTTTTGGCAACTGAACTTGACAACAAGCTTGAGATAGCAACTCTTGCGAGTTCGACCGAGCAGTGCTCTAACATCTTCCTTCCCTGGACCAACCCTATCTCTCCATCTGCGACTGAAGAAGCCTTTGACGCCTATTGTCTTGGTTTAGAAAAAAATTGTTCTTCATCAACCTATGGTCCTCATTTTCGAACAAGTCATATTACTCGATTAACCCTCGTGCGTTTTCGACATATCCAACTGGTAAAATTGATCATTTTGATTATAATATTCTTATAAGATTCAGCTTTGTGGTATCGTACATATGGAAAACAAGATGTTCTATTGTATTTGAAAATGTGTCGGTTGTATTAAATGAATTGGTGATGAAAACAGTTACTCACATGAATGATCGGAATGCATGCCAACCCGATTCCAGTTTGTCTCAGCAACAAACTACAAAAATTAGAGTATCTTACAACTTAGAAAGTACTAGTTAAAGCAATGAATAAAAATCAATCTTGATCCTTTTTACATAAAGAAAAATAAAAACAATAACAAAGCATGGGACTAATATGAAAAAAAAGTTTGCATATACATGCAATGAAATACATTGCCCGGATCAATAAAATGGATCCAGAGCCACTGAAGGCCCAAACACTTCTTAAAGCAGTATTATGTGGGCCAGGCCTAAAAGCGCTGAACAATTACATCTGGAGAGGGATAATCCAAATGAAGTGAATGCATTGAATGGAAAGTTGTCTTCTGTAAAGTGGACAATAAGCAGTTTAGTATTGATTCTCTAAGTTTTTTTAGGTTCTCTTGGTAGCGAGTTATGTATTTATGTCCCCAGTGTAGCAAACGATATTGCAGACTATGTTTTTAATTTTTCTAGGTCATTAATAGTTGTTGAAGAGTGGAACAGTGGTTTCCCAATTTAAACGCATGAAAAAATCGAAGCTAAAATAGTATTTGGAACTTTTTTTTATGATTTTCTATATTCATTTCTTAATAGAAAAAGGTTCAACAACGAGGTACATTAGATAAAATGCGAAGGTAATCAAGCGATGTGTATCAGTACGACAATAATGTATGATGAGCCAAAAGAGCACATGCCATCTGGCGACAATGCTAATCGGGGCCAAGCACAACATCGAGCGAAGGCAAGCTCCGTGAACTTCTAAGGTTTGCACAAAGACTTTTCGGGAATTGGTTTGTTGGTTCCTTACCCGAAAAATGTATTTGATATAAGTTTCGGTATCGTCCTAAAAAGATACAGTAAAAACTCCATATATTAATAGCCTTGGAACTTCACAAAATTATTAATGTATGGAGTTTATTAATACATGGAGGCATAGCAAAATAATGTTTTTCCTTTGCTAATTCAAAGTATGTAAATATGATGGATATGGATGTTTTCCTTAATCATCTAAACGAGCAATAAGTCATATATGCTTTACCCGAAGAAAAAATCATCGACGAAATTAGACAAGAAGCGGAGGGAAATAATCTTGATGATGATACCAAAAGTATCATGCCAAAAAACTTTAAACATGCTCGACAAGTTGGAAATGTTTTGCCTTCAGCAAGAAGGTGCACGCAGTAATGAGGTCTTATGCATCCGCAAATCAAAAGATGCGATAACAATCCAAAAAGTTACATCCTCTTCTCAAACAACTATAGATAAGTACTTTATGTCATCTTAAATTTCGATGTAACGAGATCTATAAGTTTCCAATAATGTTAATTATATTAATATATGGAGGTAAATTCCTTATGACGGGACTAGAAAAATCTATTAATATTAAAATATGGAGGTTATTATTATTTATATAATTGGCCCAAATTGGAACTATGATTTTCTATTAATATATAGAGTTTATTAATGTATGGAGTATCATTATATGAAGTTTTTATTGTATGTGCAAGTTTCAACCAAACTCAGGTTACTCGAGGGATTATATAAATTTACTCATTCTAAATGGAAGATGATAAACTATAAACATAATAATTTTTTCGTTCATGATCTAGAAAAGATAGTTTACACTTGGAAACTTATTCTCATGTTGCTTGCTCTTGTTTCTCGCATATTATTCTCTTGAAACCTCACCTCTTCGATGTTAGCCTTTAAGATCTAAAAATCTATGCTTATCATACATACATGGAAACTTATTCTCATGTTGATTGCTCTTGTTTCTCGCCTATTGTTGTGTTGAAATCCGACATCTTCAATGTTAGCCTTTAATGTATAAAAATCTACGCTTATTATATGTTTACAATCCCACCTTTAAATTATAATTGCTCTATATTTATCCTAGAAAAAATATCATGATTCGTAGAAATCCTACTGATACTAAGAACAAGGGTTATGGATGGTGTCATTTTTTCATTTGAAGGAGTGAACTACCTATTTGAGCAGATTAAAGGCTATTATGAGTAGTTTTCACCCCACTTCCATCACCAACTCGTTCATACACTCATTTGGGTAAACGAGTGATTGGTAGTGTAACACTAGATGACGGACGGTCTCCCGTTTGAAAAAAAAACTACACGGGAGATATCAAAAAATATTGCGCTGGAAGGGGGACAGTCCCCCATTTGGATTGGTTTTTAGTTTCACATGGGGGACTGCCCCTGTATGTTTGTTTTTAGTTTCTTAATCATTTTCGAATGAAAACTTTCCCTCCATTCGTATTTTATTATAAAATTTTTGAACTTATTTTAGTAAACGGGAAATTGTTACCTGTCTGGTGTTCTCTTTCCATTTTGCCCATAGTAGCTTCACTCCTTCAATTGAACTAGTTTTATCTCCAAAAATGAAGACTATCCCATATCCCTTGCTCTAAGGGAAAAACACTTCGCCATCTAACACAGCCTGGGTTAGATGCCAGACCATTTTTTTTCGTTTTTACGGAGTTTGACTTGGAGGTATTGCACCCGATGATGACTCGGAGGTATTGCACCAGAATCATCAGGTACATATTTGATTGGACTTAAAAATTCTGTATAACCCTACTATTTGATACTCCCTCCGTTTCAAAAAGACAGTCCCCTTTGACTGTCAAAATATTAAGGAGATCATAGTACTTTATTTGACTACCCTTAATTATTTACCTATTTTATGTTAATAAAAATGAAAGTATTAAAAACTACCTAAAATTGTCATGAGGATTGTAAATAGGAAACAAAAAAAATAAATTAAAATATATCGAATTTATGGAGTACAAACTCTTTAGGGAATTTAATTCTTGGAGCCAAATATATTGTCTTCTAAAAGGAATGAAGGGTATATTTGTTTCTTTAACCTTGCGTTTTTAGGGGCCACTCAAAAGGAATTAGGGGCCACCTTTTTATTCCCATCCATTGAAGGAGGTTAAGGGGTGTCTTAAAAATAGAAAATTGTCTATATTATCCTTCACCTTTATAATAAATCTAAACCTATATCATTTATTTTTATAATCATATCATTCTTCTTCTTCTTCTCTTTTCTACCCATTGAATTTTTTTTCATCATTTTAATTTTGATTGAAAACAAAGATCGTCGATCAAACAAATGTTATGATTGATTTTTTAAAATTAAAACCCAAAATTCATTAACCTTAAAGTTGAAACTTAGAACATCAAAAAAAAGGAGTTCAACAAACAAAACGAATAGATGATAGTAGTTGTGATTCAAAATTAGGATTTGATTACTTGAAATCAAAAATTTGATCCGAAAATTTTCTTGGATTTACAGTAGCAGAAACATAATCGGTAGATAACTATCTATTTTACCTACCGATTATGGTTGATGTTCTTGGATTTACACTAGCAGAAACATAATCGGTAGATAATAATCTACTTTACCTATCGATTATGGTTGATATTCTTCGTTTCTTAAGAACATCAACCATAATCGGTTGGTAAATTGATCATATCTACCGATTATTCTTGATTCTAAAAATTAAAATTTCTCTGTACAAAAAATTATGCACAATCGATAGATAATGAACACCATTAACTACCGATTGTGAAAGTAGAAAATTTTGAATTTTTTGTTAAGTTTTGAAAATTTGAATTTGAGGCCATGAACACAATCGGCACATAATAAGCATCACTTATTAACATAATTTACTTCCGATTATGGTAGTACTAAAATTCAAAAATTTAGTATATTCGGAGGTTAAAGTAACACACTTTACTACCGATTATGGTAGTACCAAAGTTCGAAAATTTTAGGATTTTGGCAAAATCATATTTTGGAGCCAATATACATTCGGAAGTCAAATTTACTACCGATTATGGTAGTACTAATATTCGAAAATTGAATATATTCGGAGGTTAAAGTAACACACTTTACTACCGATTATGGTAGTACCAAATTTCGAAAAATTTAGGATTTTGCAAAATCACATTTTGGGGCCAATATACATTCGGAAGTCAAATTTACTACCGATTATGGTAGTGCTAAAATTCGAAAATTGAGTATATTCGGAGGTTAAAGTAATACACTTTACTACTGATTATGGTAGTACCAAAGTTCGAAAATTTTAGGATTTTGACAAAATCTCATTTTGGGACCAATATACGTTCGGAAGTTAAATTTACTACCGATTATGGTAGTGCTAACATTCGAAAATCTAGTATATTCGGAGGTTAAAGTAACACACTTTACTACCGATTATGGTAGTACCAAAGTTCGAAAATTTTAGGATTTTGGCAAAATCTCATTTTGGGAACAATATACATTCGGAAGTTAAATTTACTACCGATTATGGTAGTACCAAAATTTGAAAATTGAATACATTCGGAGGTTAAAATAACACGCTTTACTACTGATTGTAGTTAAACTACCGTTTGTAGTATTAACTACCGATTGTGGAAGAGTAATTTTGCCATTATGAAATACGCGAGATAAGGGCTAGCTTCAATTTACGTTTGGGTGACCATATTTTATCTTATTGTTGGCCTCTAATTCCTTTTGGGTGGCCCCTAAAAATGTTAGGTTCTTTAATTGTACAATTTTTTTTAATATTTCAGATTAGGTCCCATTAATATGCATATATGAATATAAAAAATTAAAGGCTATCATAGAGAATTCATTGAAAAATACGCCTATAAACAGAAGCTGGACACAATTTTGAAACTGACAAAAATGGAATAGAGGACGGTCTTTTTTGAAACAGAGGTAATAAATTATTTTTAGTCACCTATAACTAGGCAGACTCTGACTCGGTTGAGCTTGAAAAAAAAACAAATGACCTGCAAATCTTGATAATGTTGTGGTTTAGTCTGATTCAGAGGTTGCAATCCATCTTTGCTGCTGCAGTGCATGGAGAAGAAGTGATATAGTGGCCGGAGCAACGGGTAAGACAAGACAGGGCCTACATAAATGAGGGGGGAAAAGGAAAAAGTAAAACTAGAACACACCAATCACTAACAGCTCAACATAGCAGATGCACTTTTCATTCACAGAATCTTGTTTCACTGAGGTGAATTGTTTAGCAGATGAAAAATCACATTCATTCCATAAGATCCATCAGGGAAACCAACTTTCTGAGTCGATTACTAAGTTTAGACCATGATACAGATATATCAGTAAAAGAATAAGAAAGAAAAACTTGACAAAATTGAACATCTCTTTTCTTCGCGCAGTCTCCCTTAAACACTTGAAATCCGAAAGCCGCACTCATCAAGGCTACTATTTCTCTTAAACTGCTTTGAGAGAAGAAAATGGACAGTAGCAGAGATATTCACTATGATGACCATTTCTATTTTCTTGCAAGAGATTCTCCTTTATGCTCGCTGCCAGCAGTAACAACAAAACCTGCTCCTACCTGAGTACATAAGGAAATGTATGAAAATGTACATAGCATGAGATAATGGACAAGCACAAAAAACAGAATGAGAGAACCACAAATAAATTGTTGTCCTCTCATCAGTGAAGGATCCAGGATACGAAAATTCTTTGGATAATTTATACATGCACAACCAAATGGCCGAGCAAGCTAGAATTAGTGTCAACCAACTCAAAGGAATTAAGTTTCACATTGAAGTTTTTCCAATAAATATCTTATAAGTTACAAGTTAACTCTCATACTTGAGAAAAGAAAATTCGCTGAAAAAAAATACGTAGCTACAACATTTATATTTCTCAAATGAAAATAATTATTGCAAAAAAATTGCTTTTTGATAATTTGGATAAACAAGTCTAATATATCCGGACCTGATTTAAGGAATTTATTAAATAGAATGAGAAGCAAAAGCAAAGACAAAAACAGCAGTATGTATAAAATCCCATAATGAGTGCCAAACACATAATAACTAAAAACATCAGCAATTTCTTTCGAATTAAAAATTATCATAAATGGCAGAAAGCACAAGTGTCATTTTAGATTTTACTCAAAACGCATTTATCAGTTAATCTGCAGAAAGGATATACTTTCACTAAGTACCCAAAACGAGTTATTATTCTACTTCGGTTTCTGTTAGTTTTATGAGCCAGTACTTATGCAACCTATTTATTTCAAGAATAACAAAAAAAAAAACAAGCAATTCTAATTTCAAGATGTTACATTATATGTTTCTTTCTCTGTATCTCGTGTTTCTCAGAACGAAACTGAAAAAGTATCTATTCACAAGCCAAATACCACCCACATATATTACCTGGCAATCCTTCAGAACAGCACGCTCATGGAGCTGAACGTTACTACAAATAGCAGAACCTTGGATGGAACATCCATCACCAATAGTAACATGGTTCATCACAACAGAATTCGCAACCTGAAAACAGAAGGAATCTGTTTTATAAAGCAAATCCACTGAAATTTTAATTCTCTATTCTCCTTCAACAAATTTGGCATATACCTTTACGTTTGAGCCAATTCTGCAGTGACGACCAATGAGTGAGCGTTTGACGCTACATTTATCGCCCAATTGTGAACCCTCGCCCAGCATACATTGTGGGCCAACCTAAAACCATGAAACAGACAACCAGATAAGTTAAAGGAGGATACAACTTTACTGTCTCCTTCTTTACTTCTTTTCTCATATGTGGCATATTTCATCCACTTCAAAGTTTTTCAACTAAGGAACGCCGTCAATGGATACATGTACGTGACAAGAAGAGAAAGAATCTAGATTTACTGCAAAAAAAACAAGTTAAAGTTGCAGAGAAGTTTCACTTACAGTAGTTTTTGATCCAAGCTCGGCTGATGGATGGATGACGTTGTTATGAACGGAAAAAGAATACCCTGATAAGTGACTTGCCTCTCCTATCACCTAGCTCATTCATGCAGACAAGACTCAGCTTCTTCAGTAAAACTAACACATAGAACTACACTAGGAACAAATTTCAGACTATGAAGTTTCTCACATCTCGATTTATGTCATTAAAAGCTTGGATAGAATTTAAACGCGCACAGTATTTGCTCTTGTCTGCAATATAAGCACAACATTTATGTGTTCTTCTTGGTGCAGGAGAAAAACCATTACGATCTGAAGCGTAAATGTCATGAAAACTTGGTGTTGCCAGGTGCTGTGAGAGTAATGATTGGCTATTTTGTGAAGCACCATTCTCATTCCAATTTTCTGCTTCGGGTGCCCCATCAGAAGCTACTTTTGACCTCTGATTAGCGATCAAGGAAACACAAGGGATAAATTAAGAAACATGAGAAAAAGAGAAAAACGTTTTGTGCCGTTGTAATCGGCTTGTTTTTGTTTAACTAACCAGTTGACTCCAAACTAAATATGGCAGAACATCCTGCTTTAGGCTTTGAAATGTTTCATTTTGATCCAGAACCTCTTTTAGAACAGACCTAGAAAAAATGTTAAGGGGATATGAATAGGTAGTATACAGGAAATTATTTCTGCAGAAATTCTAGAATTACAGAAACAGAATCAAGATTCAACAGAAATCACATACCACTTAAAGGCGTACAGATGAGCGTCCATGAGATCGGCCCGAATCTCCATCTACAAAACACAGAGCGATGGAAATGATGTCCCTAAGAGGGGGAACAAACTATTAAATGATTTAGCACGAGAAACGGCAAATTATCAGAGAATAGTCGGTAATTGCAGGGTAAGTAAATACAGATAGTCTTAAACATCAATTACTATAAATACTAGACATGAACAGTTATAAAAGATGGTATACAGTCCAACTTTGGATTGTAGTACCCCACCTAGTTATGAGTCACAGATATTTGGTCGGCACCAGGTTAGATGCGTCTGGCTAACTCAAATAAAATTACTGAAACTTATTCCTCACCATAATAAATGATATCTGAGTACAAACCAAAAACAAAGTTGCACTTGCACCAGCTATTTGAGGTGAGCATAATATTATTTCCATGGGCAAAAATGTCAAATAAAATTGGAAAGGAATGCATTTGTCCAAAGTAATACCAAATACATAAGAAACTAAAAATAGTACAAACTAAAAAATCTTTCCTTCATCCATTTGATACTCCCTACTCAGCGCATGTCGTCCGTCTTTACTTTTTATATGATGGAGCAATAGCCTAATATTTATATTATATTACGATTAGCATTGTTGTCCTTAATTGCCACGTGTAAGACCTAAATAATAGGTTTGCCATGTGTAAAACCTAAATTGTATGCCGTGGAATGGAGCGAAAACTCATAGCCATCTTTCCTATTATTTTAATTGATCAATTAGGAAGACATATTCTAGGGTTTCTCATTTTTCTTGATCTGTGATAGCCTAATAATATTCATGAAAATGAAGACATGTCTTGCACGGCCTACGTACGAGAAATTAAACGACCAAAACCAGTATAAAACCAGATTAGAATAGCTGTGCAAATTAATCAAGCGATACTTTTTTATATAAACATAGAGATAAAGAACATTAAATCAAAAACGTATCCATCATTGTACGGAGTTAGACTTAGAATATCAATCAAAAATCAGCTTACGCTATGGGAGACTTTATAAAACTTAGCCATATATCACGTTTTTTGTTCTATAGATATGTATGCAGCAGTAGTGATTGTCATAGATCATAGGTGGAATACAAATAAGAAAATTATTGGTTAATGTTTTTTCTCTCAAAAAACCAGCTGAAATTTGATCTTTCTATAATAAATTTTAACTGAATTCTAGAAACTTGTACCAGTTTGAATAAGAACTCTGTGATAGAAATGTACAACTTTGATAAGGAATGAAGTTTACAGGATTCACTATTCACAAGGTGATATTCAAATTGGTCCATTTAACTTGGTTTAACAATGTGCTGTATTAAGATTGATAGTTCGCAATCTAATTGTAATATCGATATACAAGTTGTTCTATTGATAAAACGTAGACGTGGATTCTCTTATTGATTCCATAGGAAGTGTAATCACAAATTTATAATATGAATCACGTCGATATCGAGTCATCTTTTATGTTACAGATCAAGCATTTGCACACGAAAAACAAATCTATCTAATATTTTGTAAGATGCATGCGAATTTCCGTATTGCGTCACAGTTTTTGGGTAACTTTCTATTCCTGTTAAAGCTAGATTTTTAACAGGTCAAGTAAGATACTACGTATCTTCTGAATTTGTTTCAAATTTGTGATGTTTCTGAAGTTTTATTGAGTACTAATTGTAGTGTAAATCTTTATGTATGACCGTTACAAGAGTTCTATTTGGATTCTGTACCTGATCTGAAAGATAAAAATTTGGATCCCAACCTACTAGGTAACTGCTTGGCTTCTTGGAGATACTATGTAAGTTTTACAAACGCTATACTGGCAAACACAATAGATTTGTAACATAACTTTAAGAACATTTTTAACAAACATAACGTTCACATAAAACAGTTTTTTTGACTCATCTAGTGGTGAACTTTCGTGATATTAACAATATCTCACAACTCTTAGCATTTGGCTTGCAACAAGGGCATCTCGCAGAGTGAACGAACAATTATTGTTTAATTTTGTATCTAACTTGAGAGATATATTTTTTTTTTCAAACTACGCTAGCTCTTTTATGAGCTACTGTAATTACTAAAGTTTTATGATCATCCCTGTGAAATGCACCGGTTCGCTGCTTGTTTTCTCGCTAAGACCTGAGAATCCCTGTATCGAGTTTTTCTTTCTAAGAATCTTTTTTTTAAGAAAAAAAAGAGGGCTGGTCTTTTCTCACGTCAGCAGTGGTTAGGAAAGTAACGGGCAAGCAGCCAAAGAGGGTCTTGGTGTGGAGCAAATACTGTGTGATCAGTGATAACCAAAAACAGAAATATTTCATGGGGATGATGTAAGTAATGTTCGTTCTAGGAAACTGTTTTGGGTCAGAAAGAGATGCATTTTGGCTTTCACACAGACCAGTGACCCGTTGCATATAACACTATCATACTCAATGTCAAATAGCAATTACAATCCATACCTCGCCTGCAGCTTGGAGAAGACTCTTTTGAACTTTAATATCTTTCTCAACTTCAGCTCCTGACAAGAGGCATATAAATTCCCATGATAAAGAAGATAGACTAGACTTTGAAAGTGACCAAAAAAATCAAACTAGGCTTGTTACCTGTAGCAACAAATAGTAAGAATTGCTGTGTAGGGTCCAGTCCGATAATATTATACCGTGCCGGCTTTTTTGCCTTGTCCTTTCCACCAGAAGATCCAGTCTCTGATGGAACAGGGGTAGCACACAAAAGTGATGTTACAACTGCATCATGTCTTCTATGTGCTGCTGCAACAGCTCCAAGAGGAACATTACAAACAAGATCTCCACTAACAACCTATAAGCAACATTCAAAAATAGGTTTACCAAGGATAAACAAAAAATTTCAAGTTTTACATAAAACTATGAGAACATGATACTTGCCAAGATATCATTTGCAGTAAGGTAGTGAGCAACAGCTCGAAGAGCGCCAGCAGTTCCAACATCCTCAGGCACTGCAGCAACCTAAATATGAAAGAATCAGATCAAAAGCTTGATAGTTAATAGCTGAATAAACCAAAAGCCAAATTGATAGCTGAAAACTTCAAACAAGCAAAGCAACTGGCAGAACACTGATCCCCACATACTATTAAAACAAAATTGGCTTTAAAGTATGCTTAACTCCACCAGTTGAAACTCTTATTCGATCACCAAAACCCAGTCCCTCTAACTTTAATCAGTCCACATAGGAATGGAAACCCACTGTCCCTCTAACTTAGTACAATATTTCTTGTTTGTTTCTTCCTTTCATCTTAACCTTCGATCTGTCTATATAAGAGATACTGTATTTGTTATTCTAATTTATAATTTCCAGCTCAATCATTTGAGAGTTTCATAATCAAGCTCTAAATTAAATACAACCTAACTTTCTTCAACTAGAGTTTTAACTATGAATTGTCAGATATCTTACTTTGCGTGCCTTTCATTAACTCTCAATTTACTTATTATATGTAATTCAAACATTCCATAACTTTTAACTAGGATTGTCATATCAAAAGTTCACAATACATTTGTTTTGCCTTCACATTAAAGGATTCAAATAAACAGAATAAAAAAGAAGAAGACCTCAACATGAATACGAGCAGCATAAGTACTTGATATCCATGTTCCAACTTTAACAGCTGCATCTTGACCTTCCACAACCTAATCAACAACAAACAAAGTAATATAATGAACCAAAACCCTAATTTGTAAATACAGAAAGACAAACAAAGTTTTATGTTTAGAGAAAGAAACTTACGACGATGAGATCTTTGAGATTACTTGATTCAAGAAGTTCAAGAACATAAGAAAGAAGAGGACGATTAGCAACAGGAAGTAGAGGTTTAGGGAGATCTTTAGAAACCAAAGGCACTAAATTCTTTGATGTACCACCCGCTAATACAACTACTTGAAAATCCATTTTCGTCATTGAATCAATACGAATTCAACGACAAAAATCGAAATTGGATTTGATATAAACTAACAATGAAAGACAATTGAGTTTTTCTCTGGAAACCAATGCAAATTCTATTTGGAGGGTTTTGAGGTGTGCATTAAGTTGCTCTCACAGTTCTGCATAGAATTTAATTTTAATAATATTTGAATCACCACGATCGGGGATGTAGCTCAAATGGTAGAGCGCTGGCTTTGCATGCGAAAGTTATATATGATGGTACAGGGTTCGATACCCTGCATCTCTATTTTTTATCTATTTTTTTTTTTGTTAAAGCACTGGACAAACTAGTGTATGTATCTATTTATTTTATTTTTTGTTAAACCACGGGGATAAACTAGTGCATGTGCCTGACGGGGATATATGATGGTACAGAGTTTGATACCCTGCATTTCCATTTTTTATTTTTTTCTTGTGAAAGCATTGGGACAAACTAGTGTATGTGCCTGACGAGGATATATGATGGTACAGGGTTCGACACCCTGCATCTCCATTTTTTTAATTTTTTTTTGTGTTAAAACATTAGGATAAACTAATGGATGTGCCTGACGGGGATATATGATGGTACAGGGTTCGATACCCTGCATCTCTTTTTTTTTAATCTTTTTTTCTTATTTTAATTATTTATTTATTTTGTTAAAGCACTGGGACAAACTAGTGTATGTGCATGACAGGGAAATATGAGTTTTTAGGGTTTTAGTTGTGGAGGTTGAGCACGAATAATCTTCGGGTTTTAGTTTATGTACCTTGAATTTTCAGGGTTTTATAAGATAAACTTGTATATGTACCTGAAGGGATAAATATGAGTTTTCAGGGTTTTAGTAAAAGTTACGGATTGAGCATGAACAATTTTCAGATAGACTGATAAAAATGGTTATTCGAAGATTTATACGGTCACAAGGATGAATATATCAGGGTTGGTTTCATGAGGAAGCAGAAAAAACGAGAAAGGTCAGAACAATTCTTGGTTGCAAAAGAATGCTGGTACAGGGTTCGATACCCTGCATCTCTATTTTTTATCTATTTTTTTTTTGTTAAAGCACTGGACAAACTAGTGTATGTATCTATTTATTTTATTTTTTGTTAAACCACGGGGATAAACTAGTGCATGTGCCTGACGGGGATATATGATGGTACAGAGTTTGATACCCTGCATTTCCATTTTTTATTTTTTTCTTGTGAAAGCATTGGGACAAACTAGTGTATGTGCCTGACGAGGATATATGATGGTACAGGGTTCGACACCCTGCATCTCCATTTTTTTAATTTTTTTTTGTGTTAAAACATTAGGATAAACTAATGGATGTGCCTGACGGGGATATATGATGGTACAGGGTTCGATACCCTGCATCTCTTTTTTTTTAATCTTTTTTTCTTATTTTAATTATTTATTTATTTTGTTAAAGCACTGGGACAAACTAGTGTATGTGCATGACAGGGAAATATGAGTTTTTAGGGTTTTAGTTGTGGAGGTTGAGCACGAATAATCTTCGGGTTTTAGTTTATGTACCTTGAATTTTCAGGGTTTTATAAGATAAACTTGTATATGTACCTGAAGGGATAAATATGAGTTTTCAGGGTTTTAGTAAAAGTTACGGATTGAGCATGAACAATTTTCAGATAGACTGATATATCTGAACAATTCTTGGTTCGAAGATTTATACGGTCACAAGGATGAATATATCAGGGTTGGTTTCATGAGGAAGCAGAAAAAACGAGAAAGGTCAGAACAATTCTTGGTTGCATAAGAATGCTCTGAGAGATGTGTTTAGCTGATGTTAGAGCACTGCTCGGTCGAACTCGCATGTGTTGCTATCTCAAGCATGTTTGTCAGTGTTAGTGATCAAAACTATAAGTCTTGATTTCTAGCCTATTTATAGATGTCTCGGACTAGGACATAGATTGTGTAGTTGAGCTTAGTTTTCACGGCGTTCACCATTTCAAGACGAAGAACTACTAAGGGGAGCTTGTGGAACTTCATCGACAAAAGGTATATGGAGACTTAAACTCATCTATCCCTTGAAAATTCTATTTCTACTTTATCTCCTATATTGACACATAAGTCGCCTTACGATATAGTTTTCTATATACACATTTGAGATTTCGAGCTGAGTTTATCTCGCTTACATATTTCTCGAAATATGTGTTGGCAAGCTTTCGCTTCGACCAAGTTCATCTTATATCATGTGAAAATTGCCGAGTAACATCTTACATGGTTTGTGTGATACAATCATTTGGTGTTTCCTTGGAATGTTTCGTAATGATTATTTCAATAACTTGAAAATTGCTTTGATGCTAATAGTGTGTGAAAACGGCTATTGTCATCCTCTAAGAAAGTTTCAACGATTGAAATAAGAGTTTAGAACACTTAACCATGATTGGATATGTCATGTTGTGCACTCTTGCACATATGTAATCCATGTACGGGAACCATAGTATGCGCACCCGTTTGCGTACCTGTTGGTTTGAGAAATCCGGGAACCTAAGTATGCGTACCTGTTTGCGTACTGGCATACAACTTCATGTCCGAGAATTTCTGCTGGGATTTGAAGTTTGCATACCCGTTTGCATGCTGGCGAAACTCAATCTTAGTCCGAGTATTTCAAGTATGCGTACCTGTTTGCATACTTGAAGGTTAAAGTTCTAAATCGGTTTTAAACATGAACATAAACATTTATATAATAAGGAATGCAATCTTTGCAAACCGTGGCTATAATGTTCATGATTGATTCGAGTGAATCAAGCCGATTATGCTTCAATTGTGTTCTTGTATAATTCTATGAGAATACAACAATTGAACAACTCTTTAACTAGTTTCATTTGAGTCATTTGAACTAGTTATGGTTAAGATGAATAAGGTTGATATGAGAGTAATCATATGGCTAACCTCGGTTAACTATTTATGAACCAACATGGTGTACACGTTTAGGTACGGTTACATAAACCTAAATGAGGGTACATTTCATTTGTGTGCAACAAGCTAAGTTCGATCCAACGGTTGAAAGATATTAGCCTTGTTGAATTAGGATTTTCATCTAGCGGTGAATATTGAATGCTTTGTTACCAAGGTAACTTGGATTGCAAACCCTGATTTGAAAACTATATAAAGGAGAACTCTAACAACTGGGAAACCTAATCCCCACACCTCCTGTGTGTTACTAGTTGCATAAACTAGAGTCAATTCTCCTTTAACCTTAGGTTTCTATCGATCCCCTGTAGGTTAATGACTTCAAAGGCTTTATTGGGATTGTGAAGCCAGACCTAACTATTTTCTTTGTAGTTGCGTGTTCTGATCTTGCCCGATTCTATCGTATTGAGTACAATTGAAATAATTGACTCAAGATTAATTTCTCCGATAGGCAAGATAAAAGTAATCACAAACATCTTCGTCTCATCGTTTGTGATTCCACAATATCTTGTTTCGCTAGTCGATTAAGATTATTATGAGGTGATTGATAATACTAGACTGTTCTTCGGGAATATAAGTATGATTTATCAATTGGTTCCTGTTCACCTTGATTTATCAAAAGACGGAACAAAAACTCTTGGGTATTTCTGTGAGAGACATATTTATTCAATCTATAGACTTTTCTGTGTGAGACAAATTTGTTTATCAAGTCTTCGACTTTGGGTCGTAGCAACTCTTGGTTGTGGGTGAGATCAGCTAAGGGAATCAAGTGCGTAGTATCCTGCTGGGATCAGAGACGTAAGGAATGCAACTGTACCTTGAATCAGTGTGAGATTGATTAGGGTTCAACTACAGTCCAGTCTGAAGTTAATTGGTAGTAGGCTAGAGTCTGTAGCGGCTTAATACAGTGTGGTGTTCAATCTGGACTAGGTCCCAGGATTTTCTGCATTTGCGGTTTCCTCGTTAACAAAATTCTGGTATCTATGTTATTTCTTTTCCGCATTATATTTTGTTATATAATTGAAATATCACAGGTTGTGCGTTAAGATCAATCAATTAGAATATCCAACCTTTGGTTGTTGATTTACATTGATTGACACTTGAACATTGGTCTTTGGTACCGTTCAAGTAACTCCTCTTATATTCAATCGGGCTCGCATATTTCTATTTGCTGATTGCGAATTAAATTAAGAGTTAGAGATATTAAGCTCTTTGATATACTTTTCTCTAGATTGAGTCTGACTGTCTAGTTGATTCTCTAGAAAGTGTATTGGAGTAAGTCCTCTCATATTGCCAAACGAATTGTTGGGTGTGGTTGTTAGACCCCCGTATTTTCAGCTGAATTCTCGGATCTCAGGTCGATTATGACAATTCTTGGTTACATATCCTAATTTGTGCATTATGTCTAGTCTGTGTCATGTGGAAAGCACAAGATAACAGGTGATAGCATGTGGATCATGTGTGAGACACGAGATGACCTGATGTTGAATATCAACCTTATAGGTCGGGAATGCATGGCTTGTAAAAGACGAATTCTTTTTTGTGAGTCCCCTTAATGAGCGCACAAAGCTCTGAAGATTTTGTTTATAGTTTTGTTAAATGTTTGAATAATATTATACGGTTCAGACTCATGGTGGCAGCTGTGGACATGCTTATGATGCCGAGGATGAGGCTTATACCTGATAAGAGTATCTCGTATTTGTATAAGAGTATAATGAGCGTGTTGGCTTGACAAGTGAGTCTTATGGGGACGTAATAGGAATCATTCACGAGGCTTGTTAATACGCCCCATAAAAGTATCTCATTTTCGTATAAGATAAACATAAGCTCGTGACTCTTGATGAGTCATTGAGAACATGCCTGATATGACTACTGAGATCAGCAGATGAAATGACTAGTAGCGTACGGGTCATGTGAGTGTGACATGAATCTTGAGTCTTAGTCATGAAGACCATGAGTTTAGTATTGGTCATAGAGACCAAGAGTTGATTGCCGAGTTGCTTGATCACGAAGACGAATACATGAGTCCTGATTCTTGGTCAACGAGACAAAAACCTGAGTCTTGCTCACCTCATGAAGTCGACCACGGACATGCCTACAAGAGAGAGTGTGTTAGACTTGAGTCGCGGTTAATTATAAAATGAATTTTTTACCCCTCGCCACAAAATTACCTGAAAAGACGAGGGTACCCAAATACACCATAATTTTTAAATTAGCCACCTATAAGTCCTCTTACCGAAAGTGGTTGTCTACGGACAAAGTCGAGACGATACTACAAATCGGTTTTCACACTTTGTGTGATCGTCTATGGATACGAGATCGATACAATACAACAATCAAAGTGTGATTACTTGATAATAGGTTCAGACTTAACCAAACTCTATATGATCATTATCAAGTAATACAGAGTTAACGTTTGTGTAATTTACTTTAAATTATAATAACAACAATTATAATTGCGGAAAACAAAAGTAAATGACACAGCAAGATTTTGTTTACGAGGAAACCACAAATGCAGAAAAACCCCGTGACCTAGCCAGAATTGAATACTCTTAGAATTAAGCCGCTATACAAAATCTAACAAACTGCGTATAGTTGAGACCAAGCAACTAAACCTACAGTTCACCTAGTTTCTTCAGTATCCCTGCGCTTCCGACATTCAATAAGTGCACGCACTGGAACAATTCCTTTGGATCGTATTCCAAACAATAAAGGAACAACAAATTTGTTTGGTAACAACTCTCTTGATTCTTTCAGATGAAGATATCTCAAGTCATAAGCAAAGGCTCTTCCGTTTAACCAATAAACTCCTTTTCCTGGTCAGATCAATCTATCCAACAACTACCAAAGTAGCAGGGGTTTAGATTTGCAATCAGTCAATATAGAATCAAACAAGAAACTATAAGGTGATGCTGATCTTACAAAACTAATCAATCGAATAAATCCGATTCTAGTTGGATCCCAGCCGATCAAGGTTTGTGCACACCCAAAGATATAAAAACCAAATCAGAAATCTTCTTTGTCTTCAAATCTTCTTTAATCTTCAATAAATACCTGCACAACACCACTTGAATCTCTTGTGATAAATCACACACAGAACAGAGTCGGTTAACAGTGGATTATCATAAAGCGTCTTTAGATCTACAAATAGTTCTAAAGATCTCGTCGACACTTCGATCTAGTTTAAGTGGATATTATATCGGAAGAGAAGATTCTTAAGAATAAACAAACTAGGTGCAACCAAAGTTCAACAACAGTTAGTCAATCAAATCAATCGAAAACTAAAATAAACTGCAATTATCCAGTTTCCCACCAACGGTACTTGAAGATCGCTTCTTGATCCCACAAAAGTCTTTAAATGAGCGGTCGTAAGAGATTTCGCCTAATTAGGTTACTTTCCTCTCCGATTAGACGGCTCCACCAGAAACAACAAAAAAATGAAGTTTGCCTGACTCTTAGGATATTTTGCTCGAAATGCAAACTTGAGTATTTATAGACCAAGGATGTTTGGACACCAAGGAATTTCCAAAACCGAATTATTCTTAAGATATGCAATAAATACCCAAATCGGTTTACATAATTCCTGGAAATGCTTTGTCCAATATTTCCGAAATCTCACTAAAAAATCTCCAATTAGTAAATGCACATTACCAATTTTTATTTTCTAGAGATATGCATTTAATTGCTGGTAATTAAAAGCACATAAAATTAATAACATTAATTAAAAGATTCTTAATTTATTTTGGTACGGGACTCCTTGAGTTATTAAGGAATATCTTTGAACAATAAAAGATAAGAGTTTTTTTGAAGCATAAAAGATAAGAGTTACCGAACATGTTCAAAGTATGTCGACATCTTTTTCTTTTGTAAATTCTTTTTCTTTATACCACACTTCCAAACAAGTTTAGAATTGGTTCATCTGTATTCCAAGAACAACTATGTGATTGATCAAATATCAAATCACTAATCATGGGTTTACGGTTCTACCAAACACAAGGATCGGTTCTACCTTAATATGGTTACTGGGACCAGTTACATCAGTTATCAGGATCGATTACGTCAATTACTGTGACGCCCCAACTCTTAAACCTGTTTAGCTAATATGATTACAGCCTAATTGAAGCATCATATCTAAATTATCATTTTAAGAAATCGTAATTACATAAAGTGAACTAAGATAAGCCCAAACTCTCTGATACTTTATAACTGAGAATCTCTCAGGTGATATGAATATATTAATGTGTTGTTTTTCAAGTGAACAAGAAATTAAAAAAAAAAACGTAAAAGATACATAACATTCTTAAACTGCTAAATCTATAAACTACGGAAACAAATATCTTCAAGCGCGCTATCTCTTTTTGATAACTGAAAAACACTGAAGTGGGGACGTATGAGCACATCATCCCAAAAGGGTGCTCAATGAAGACATATAACTCTCAAGTACTCACTAACATGCTTCACAATTCTAAAAGAATATAAATTGAAAGAAACGAGAAGAAACTAATCATTCAGACATTTATGCATCATGAAGCAAATGTCGCTCTAACATCGACAAACTCATTGGAGAAGACGACGTGAGAGCAACCCTAATCAATAATAATAACATCGTCCATACAGAGTGCCCATACAAATCATGATTCAGAATATTACCATCAAGATCAGAAAGTTAGTCAAACAAGTATAATATGCACACGAGTGATTTCCCTTAAATAAAATAGTATATATTATTGCCGACGGATGGCGTACCGCCCTACTAGATATTATTGCCGACGGATGGCGTACCGCCCTACCATCTTAATAAGCAGAAATGTAGTACTATTGCCGACAGATGGCGTACCACCCTACTATCAATATAAACAGGAAACGTAATACTATTGCCGCCGGATGGTGTATCGCCCAACTTAACTTAGCTAAGATCCGTGGGGAAACACATAACTCTTCGCGGGGAAATCACACAATGCATAATACACACATACAATTATATTCAAAACAAACATCGTTCAATGCGATTACAATATAATTCATATATATAGTAAAAGCACATCATGCTCGCAAAGGAAAGTAACTCAATGATTACAAGAAGGTTATAAAGTTCCCACCTGTTTTGGTGACAAGCCAAGTCAACCTCGAAATTCTCAATCCATTGGTTCATCCTTCAAATCGATCGTTGTTAATAAAGAGTAACTGCTAGTCACACAAACGCCCTAAGAAATTAGCCAAAAGGCTCATACCATAATCTCATACAATACTCTAGTTATATGCTAAATGACACATCTAAAAGTTTATTAATTCAGTTGGATTGGTTCTATATTCTATTAGATAAATCTTATGAATATCTATAATTTTATATAAAAAACCAAAGGTTAATTCGGACCATAAGGGTCCAAATCATCAAAGTAGATAAATCTTATGAACATCTATAATTTTATATAAGAAACCAAAGGTTAATTCAGACGATAAGGGTCCAAATCATCAAAATAGGAAACCTAAGCCTCAGACGATAAGGGTCCAAATCATCAAAGTAGGAAACCTAAGCCTCAGCTCAAGTCCACTAATCCGGCCCGTTAATCTAAGGCCTGGTCCAATTGGTCAACTAACAGTCAACATTAAAAGTCAACTCAAGGTCATGGTTAAAAGGTCAACTGAGTCAAAACGGTCAAGGTCCACTGAGTCAAGTCTGGTCACCTCTGGTTGATGAGTCAACTCAGTCAGATAGCTGAGTTAGGTAATTCAGATGCAGTCACAGGCATCTTCCTGGATAGAGAGGTTTAAGGCCAAGCCTTTGCAAAGGCCAAGCCTTTGCATAGGCCAAGAACACTAATGCGCCAACACAAAACAAGATGCACAGTCATGATCCACACAACTCTATAACCATTCTAACTGTACACAGTTCTATAATCTACAACTAACTTCTAATTCATCTCTAAACACACTTCTGCAACATCAATTCAACCTTTACACTCTCTAAACTTCAGTTCAGTATTACCCTCTACACCAACACTCCAACTCTTCAAGAATTGCAACTCCAGAATTTAGCACAACCCAGCTGCAATACTCATTGGCAATTCTGCTCCATCTCAGTCACACCACCTGCATAACTTGAACACTGTACAGCCCTTGCTCTCCTGTAACCTCAACTTCAGCTGCAATATAAGCATTCATGTACAATTTCCGTTCACTCCAGTCCATACATACACATCCATCCACACAATTACTAAACTTAGCTCCTCCTCTTCCCTGTGATTCTAAACTACTCTAAACTATAGCCACAACTTCATCAACATCAGTATTATTACAATCTAAAGCTCCAATTCCATACTTCTCATACTCAGCTCAAAATCTTACATCACTTTCATAACTCAACTCATCTCATTTTCACATACAAACCAAACAATCTTCATCTTCTTCATAACCAGTTTAACATCAACTCCTTTATAGCTCAGTTCCACCATCTCCCCCACCACTGACATTGCTACTTCATACTACAATTACAACTTCAACACCCTGCAACACCCATTACAACTCCATTCACCCTATAGAGTCACTACCACCAATTACATTCCTCTAGAGACCTTCCCTGCAATTGATAATCTAATCCACAACTTAACTAATAGTCATCATTACCATCTGAGACGCAAAGTAAGGATTTCTAACACCACTGCCATTTCCGTCTCCCTGAAGCCTAACATAAACCTAGGTTACATTTCATAGTTCATTTCAGCTTCATGAACACCAACAACTGGTTTATGATCTTCGCATGCAACTTGAACTACATCAGTGACATTCCATTGAACTCCTTTGCTCTTTCCCCAATTCCAGAAATCTTCTTCAAATCCCTAATCTCATATTTCCTCTGTAAAAGCTTAAATCAGCAATTCAAACTCAATCACCAACACCATCTTAAACAATACCTTCTCTTCTTCGAATCTCCACGGTTCAATTCATCTTCTTCATCAATGATTCAACAACAATTGCTCAACCCTAAAAACCCTAGCCTGAGATTCGATTATCCTAAAGAAACTAAAATTAAACTCTATACATAATCCAAACATCAATTAAAAAACAAACCCACCTACAATATATCATATCCAAACGATTCCACACATCAAAATCAATCAATACAAAAGCCCTAAATTATCTTACCCTTTTCCTGCTTCTTTCAGAGCCCAATCGACATCAACATCATTACCTTCTCCCTTAATTCATCAGGTTACCAAGCTTACTGTGACTGGTTTACATAAAATTCAGGCTTAAATTCCATGGAACTGAAATCCACAGAGAAGAAGGAAAAAGAACAGAAAGAAGAAGAAAGAGAAAGAGAAAGAGAAATAAGAAGAGAAAATGATTTTCTCTTTCGAATGGTTTGAGATAAGACCATCGAGAATTACTAATACACCCACTCGTTTTCCTTAAGGGCAGCCCTAGTCGGTCTAATGGGAAAAAAAACTATTTAGCCCTTCTCACTATACCGAGGATATCTTCATCGACTGGTATCCGAATGACACGTTCGAGTAGCCCATTTCGCCTAACTTATCAAGTGACACAAGTTTCATATCTAGATTATTGTTATATTAATTTCTATTATTAAAATCTATATTAATTAATCAAGTCATTAGCGGTTAATGGTCTAATAGCGTTGACGAGCTTGAGGGTCCTTACAATTACCAGGACCGGTTACCATATTCTCATGGTATTACTTGTGATTGATTACACAAGTCACTAGGATCGGTTACACCAATTACCAGGACCGCTTACGCCAATTACAAGGATCGATTACACAACTCTTTTGTGATTGGTCATACCAATTACTAGGATAGGTTACACCAATTACAAATATCAATCATACCATCTTAGGTGATTACTTAGGATTGGTTACACTAATAAAAGTCATACCAATATATAAGTCAGGCACTGTGACTAGTTTTACCAAGATACATAACAAGTTATGATCCGTTCTACTAATTCACACATATTGGTAATCCATAGATATGCAATGAATAACAATATCAATAAGCCTAGCGATTTCCCTTTCGATTCATACACAAGTTCATGAATGTACTTCCTTTAAACAAATGTAAACATTGTTTCCCTATGATGAAATCTTCACCTTTACCCATACACATAATCACAATAGCATTCATACGATTATGTCGATGTCTAATATACGAAGTTCAAAAGATAAGCGTTATACTTCGTATTCTAATTCCTTAACACTATGATCATGTGATCAAGTCTCACTAATAGAGTATAATCATTCACAGCTTCGCAGTTATGTTTTCAATATAGCACAACTTGAAAGATATGTTGGGAGTGAAACAGTTCAAGTCAAAATATTACTAACCTCAAGAGGAAGGATGATGTCGTCATTCTAGCTTGTTACTTCTTCACATTCTTCAATTCTTCGAGTAATACTTGTATGTCTCAATTTAATTGGAATACGCAACTAAATCAAACCACAAAAAGTGATCAATTTAATTGAAGGTGCTCAACATAAGTAAACTTACGGAGCTACGACTAAGGTAATCATACGGAGACGACTAACTTAATCGTTCACATACTCAATATAAGGAAAAAACTTACGGAATATACGACTACATTAACCAATAGAACATGGTTAGTATAGCCGTTCATATACTCAACACAAGAACTTGTGGAATATATGAAAACTCAACTAGACTAACTACAAGAGAACTTATAATTAATCTAACTGGAAAACAACCAACCAAACTAATCACAAAAGTAATCAATTTAATTGTCAAAGGATTTGCTCGACAAAAGAAGACTTTCGGAGCAAATAACTAAATAACCAATCAAGATGATTAATTTAGTTCATAATGCTCAACATATAGCATCTTATGGAACAACCAACAAGTCCAATATTAATCGACATAATTGTAAGGTGCTCAACATAAGACACACAATGGAGCCTTCACGGTAAAAAATAACAAAATTGATCAATGAAGATCAATATCGTGGATAACATACAAGGATCTATTCTATTTTCCATCATAACGACATAATAGACTTTATCCTTGTCAAACAAAAGATTTTATCCTATTTTCCATCAAATACATGATTGCATAGGCATAACTTAGCTATGTGTAGTTAAAAACCTCCAAATATTTTTAGAATTTAAAAACCAATAAACCTAAAAAATAACATAAGAAGATGAAAACAAAAATATCTATGTGTAGTCACAATCATCGCTGTTCAAAGCACTAGTTATTCTTCCAACTAATTCAAAAAGAAGACATACTAGGCAACCAACTAGACCCAAGATCAGACGAAAAACTAAATCATGTCTGCAACCAGGGATTGAACAAGAACGAGTTCCTCAGTTGCCTTCCTTAGTTCGTCTTTTAGGTAGTCTAGATTCCGTGTTGCGATACCAAGTTGTTCGCGTACGACCTTAAAGTCTCCAAGAAGATTTCCTACCAGTTGTGAAGAAATCTGAACTTGCAGTTTGTCTTCGTTTTCATGATCAAGAGCATGAAAGCATGAGATATCAATAGGGCATAGCTCAACATCATCAACCTTGTTGCTTCCCTCCATTGTGCACCAAAAAGATTTTTAGAGAATCTTTTTGCATCTCTGGAACACATTATATATATAAGGAGTTCCATCAAACTCTAGGAAACAGGACGTTCGTGAGGGTTGGTGCGTGTACTAGAGAAACGGGCCTAAGAAAGACCAGGAAGCCCAAAGAAAAGTAAGAGAAATAGATGTTGAGGAGCAAACGGAATAAAGTAACATCGAATGCAGTACAATCCTGACAGCTTTCTCAAGACGAAAAATCCTGAGAATCAAGAGCATCCCTTTTTAACAGGACAAAAATTAAAAAGAGATGCAACATGAAAATGTCAGGGTGTAATAAGATGAGCATCGTGCTCATCATTGTTTACTTCTTCTATTTCCTTTTCATCGGTATTAAACAAACTACCTAGTTTAGTTGAAGAAGTATTATCAAGAGACGATTTAGACGTACCTGGGTTACCAGCATTCCATGTTTTCTTGATATTCCGTCTCAGTCTGTTTATGTGAATCTTCAGATCAGAGACTCGATTGTTGACATGTAAGAAATCTGAATTGGATTCACAGTCCTTTTTGAGAAAATTAGAGGAACTTAACTCGTTTTTCTTTCTTTTGTTCCTTTTTCTCCTTCCAGACTGATTCACAGCACCTGCCACACTTTTGCTGTTTTTCCTTCCACCATTATAGGCATCCTTCGGTTTGAAGACATAACTAGGAAAAGCCTTATCACAGTATATCCCTTGAGGTCGAACATGGTTGATTCCAATCTTTGATATAGATTTAACAACTTCTTTAGACATCCAATTAAGAATGTTGTGAAGTTTTTCATTCCTTATCCTAAGACGACACCTTCGCTCAGAGTGTCCTTTGTTTCCACAGTAATAGCAGTTGAAGGACTTACGTTCAGTAGTTCTCTTTTGAGCAGATTTAGAAGAAGTAGAATCCTCATTTTTGCAAGCTGACACAGGTTCTTCACATACATAAATATTAACAGCTTTAACAAACTTAGGCTTACCACTGTTGGGAGCGTTTGTTCCTTTATATCCCAGACCACGTTTGTCATGATGTTCTTTACATGCTCCCAGCATAGAAGACAGTTTTGTAGAGCTAGAAACGAACCTATTTAGATTCTCTTCCAGTGATTTTACCTTATTATGAGCAGCAGTGAGTTTGGTTTCCAAGGATTTCTCTTTGATAAGAAGATTGCGTTCTTTGTCATTGAAACTATTTTGTTGAGATTCACATCTCGCTTCAGTTTCGGCAAGCCTCTCTTTTAATATGCAGAGGTTATGAAGAAGATTATCACATTCAGATTTTTTTGAGCGAACCTATTCTTCATGATCTTTAACGGTAGATTGTAACAGTTTGTATCCACCATCATAACCTTTGAAGAGTTTTCTCAACTTTCTGTTTTCTTGACAGAGAGGACCCATATACTTTCTCAAGCAAGCAGTTGTCCTTGTTTCCTTCAATTCAAAATTAAACAACTTGATGTATTGAGAAACTTCCTCATCAAGACTCTGTCCTTCTTCAGAATCACTATTATCCGAGAGATCATCCAACTGTTCATCAAGAGATTTCCTCCAGTTGAATTTAGATTCAGTTGAAGGAGACGAGAAGGAGTTTTCCTCAGTGGTTTCAGATCTTTGAAACTTATCTGAGTAGTCTTGTACTAATGTTGCGTTGTCAGAGATAGTACTCTTGTCCATAGAGTCAGATCGCTATAAACACGGACTTGTTAGGTCTTAAACGTTTTTGCCTGCTCTGATACCAATTGAAAAAGCGGGGGTCTAACAACACCACCCAATATTTCGCTTAGCAATCTGTATGGACTAACTCCGAAATACTTTGCTAGAGAATCAACTAGACAGTCAGACTCAATCTAGATAAAAGTATCTCAAGGAGTTAATATCTCTCTCTTGATTTGATTTTTACTCAAGCTAAAACAATAGCGAGTCTTTAATCAAACACAAGAAATAACTTGGATGGTACCAAAGACCAATGTCCAAGGATCAATCAATATCAATCAACAACCAAAGGTTGGATTTCCAATTGATGATCTTAACGCACAACCTGTAATATTTTAATTATATAAAATATAATGCGGAAAAGAAATAACACAGACACCAAAAGTTTTGTTAACGAGGAAACCGAAAATGCAGAAAAACCCTGGGACCTAGTACAGATTGAATACACACTGTATTAAGCCGCTATAGAAACTAGCCTACTCCAAGCTAACTTCGGACTGGACTATAATTGAACCCCAATCAGTCTCCCACCGATCCAAGGTACAGTTGTACTCCTACGCCTCTGATCCCAGCAGGATACTATGCACTTGATTCCCTTAGCCGATCTCACCCACAACCAAGAGTTGTTGCAACCCAAAATCACAGACTTGATAATAAACAGCTCTATCTCACACAGAAAAGTCTATCAAAGGATAAATCTGTCTCTCACAAATAAACCCTAGGTTCTGTTCCGTCTTAAGATATAAAATCAAGGTGAACAGGAACCAATTGATAATCCGGTCTTATATTCCCGAAGAACAGCCTAGATTAATCAATCACCTCTCTACAATCCTTCCTGATTACATAGGCGGTTTGTCGAGGAGTCACAAACAGTGAGACGAAGATGTTTGTGACTTCTTTATCTTGCCTATCGGAGAACTCTCACGATCTCAAGCCAATCAAAGATTGTACTCGTACGATAGAAGATGCAAGATCAGATCACACAACTACGATAAAAGTAATATCGGTATGGATTCACAATCCCAATGAAGTCTTTAAGTCGTTAATCTGGTTTTAGAGAAGAAAACCAAAGGTTAAAGGAGAATCGACTCTAGCGAGCGCACTAGTATCACACAAACGTGGGGATTAGTTTTGCACAATGCTAGATGTCTCCTTTATATAGTCTTCAAATCAGGGTTTTTCCTTAGTTACAAAGCAATACATATTCACCGTTAGATGAAAACCTGATTTAGATTCAAGCTAATATTTCTCAACCGTTAGATCGAAAACTTAGCTTGTCACACACACTTGGGTAGACGTTTACTGGGTTTATGAAAACCATTCCCAAACGTGTACGTGTATGTTGGTTCAACATAGTAACCCAAAAGGTTAACCATATGAGCATTTCATATTAACCTTGTTCTTCTTCACCGTAACTAGTTCAATTGACTCAAATGAACTAGTTAAAGAGTTGTTCAATTGCTATGAGATCTTATGTAACTACACAAGACACAATTGAAACAAAGATGATTCGATTCGATTGAATCGGCTCATGAACTTTATAGCCACGGTTTGCATAAAGCATTCCTTAGTAATTTAAGTTTCATGTTCAGAGCACATCTTTAGATCATAACCTCTTAATTTCACAAACAAGTTCGCGGACTTAAGACAACCGGTGGAGTTTTCCAAACTCAGCAGAAAATCTCGTCAAAGAGACTTTCGCCAGCTCGCGGACTAGGTTCGCGGACTGAGTTCGCGTACTTACACGCAAACGAGTTTTTGGAAAATCCCAGCAGAAATTCTCGGTACAAGAACTTCCTTCAGTTCGCGGACTGGGCAAAGCCAATTCCTCCGGTTTCTCTCAATCAACAAAGTTCGAAAACTTCGGATTAAGGAATACATGGTTATGTAATCTAAACTCTCATTCCAATCATTGAGACATTCTCAGAAGACGTTATATAGCCGTTATTCACAGACCGTTTCGCGTCAGAGCAATTCTCGAAGTAATTGAAACTTTTCATGACTTTCGTCACTAGGTGAAGATAAATTTGGTCAAAGCGAAACGCTTTACCAACACATGATTTCGAGATATAGATAGGCGAGATATACTCGGATCGAAATATCAAATGTGTATGATCCAGTCTATATAACATACGACTTTTGTCTCATAAGAAGTAGGAGATAGAAGAGATAGACTTTTGAGTGATAGATAAGTTCAAGTCTCCACATACCTTTTTGTTGATGAAGTTCCATGGTTCCTTGAGTAGATCTTCGTCGTTGTATGATGAATCTCCATGAAGTCCTTGAGCTCAACTACACTTTTTTATCCTAGTCTGAGACTTAGCTATGTATGCTAGAAACCAAGACTCATAGTTTTGATCACTAACATTGACAAACATGCTTGAGATAGCAACGCATGTGAGGTCGACCGAGCTATGCTCTAACACTTTAAACAAATGTAAAGATTGTTTCCTAGGATGAAATCTTCACCTTTACCCATACACATAATCACAATAGCATTTATACGATTATGTCGATGTCTAATATACGAAGTTCAAAAGATAAGCGTTATACTTCGTATTATAATTCCTTAACACTATGATCATGTGATCATGTCTTACTACTAGAGTATAATCATTCACAGCTTCGCAGTTTTGTTTTCAATATAGCACGACTTGAAAGATATGTTAGGAATGAAACAGTTCAAGTCAAAATATTACTAACCTCAAGAGGGAGGATGATGTCGTCGTTGTAGCTTTTTACTTCTTCACATTATTCAAGTATTCGAGTAATACTTGTATGTCTAATCTTTCTAGTCTAACCTATACGAAGTTGTCTGTAGTTGCAGGAAATCCTACACTACACCCCTCATATGATTTCATTAACGCTTAACTCATTTTTAGGTTAACAATCTTAATTTTATTGATGAATCTTTGAACAATCTTACAAGAAAAGATAAAGGAATCAAAAATTACCACTGCTCTAGATTTTCCCTCTCCTATTTACTTGTTTCTTACTCAAAAAGATCTCTCCACTTTTCCTTTACAATTGAACGACTATTTATAGGGAAGTACCTAGTGGATGATAGCTAATCTGTCCTTTATTTTCGGATATGTCTTGCGATATTCTCGCAACCTTACAAATGTTAATCTCGCAAACTCTCTCATTTTCGCAGAATCATTAAATTTTTCTCATGATTTTAGCTGACGTCGTTTATTATGTCACTTCCAAAATTGTTCTGCGACGCTGTTGTGTTGTGTTGTTGATAATTTCGCTGAGGCATTATTGATGCGAGATTCTAATCCTACATCTTGCCTCTTCTCATATCTTCTCTGCAAAGTAGAAAATGATGTGAGAAATGCCGCAGCTGTTCATCTTTTCATATTCTGCATTTATCACACGTATTCTTTCTTCCATCTGTTTCTTGACACGTCTTCTGTAACCGTTGCTTTTCAGCCGCTCATGTCTTTTCGCCTTAATGGTGTTTATTTCTTCGAGTAAAAAATCTTCTTTATATATTTTTCTTACTCTTCTTTCCACTTTCTTTTTACTTTCTCTTCTCTGTTTATTCTCTCATCTCTGCAACTCTATTGTTCTTCCGTAAGTTCCGCTACTGTAATCCTTCCCTCTTCCCTCTTCTTACTTTTTATTCATTCCCATACTCTATATTCAAATATGCCTCCAAGTGGCCATAAACATGAGAAAAACTTAAAAGACATCCAAAAAGATCTTGCAGAGAAAGGTTTCACACTTTCTACCATTCCTGGTGAAAGTGCCAAATCAATTCTTTCTATCAAACTTTTCTCTGATCAATGTTGTGATGATCAATCAATCATAATTTCGCTAGGTAAAATTTTCGCAGGTCTCCCCATTCCTCTTTATGATCCAGATATTCCTCTGTTCTATGAAATTCTCGCTCACTCGGGATTTTCGCGAGCTATCTTCCAATTGAGTGGGAATTGCATCCGTCTGATGTTAGAGTTCGCTAACCGTGATGCTGGTAAAGGATCTCTGTACTCCAAAGAACTTAGGGATCCTAAATTCGCAGACTTGGAGATAATTGTTGAGAAATACACAGTAGCGAGTTTCTTTGAAAATTATGAATTGATCTCCATGAAGAAAGAGAATACTCGATGGGGTATTCGTTTGAAAAGGAAAGATAACACTGATGAAGCTAAAATACTCATGCAAGACATTGATTGGCATTCTGGTAAGAATACAACTCCTCGACAATCCAAAGATGATAAATGGTGTGTTTTTCCCTTGATGCTAAAAGGACCTTATATTGCTGGGTCAAATGTTCTTCCTGAGAATCTCGCTACCTATCAACCGTTATAATAGGACTGGGAAGACTAGTACCTTGTTAGCTCTTCGCTCATACGCAAATGAGGTAAGAAACATTCTCTTTATGATTTTAAACAGTATATTGTTGCTTCCATTTCTTATTTATATCTGTGTGTGAAGATTATTGCTGAAATAGAAGAACCTGCCAGTGTTGCGAAGACTGGAGATAAAGGCAAAGGTTCTCTTCGCAGGGAAAAACCAACTGCTCCTCCTTTAAAGAAAATAAAAGTTCGTTCTTATTCTCCTTCAAATATTCCTTCTCATGAAAACTCCGAGAATGATGAGGATGATGAGGATAATGATGACCTTACTTCAAATGAAGATTCTCCATCTGAACCTTCTACGGCTAAGCTCTCTGGCCTCTTTTCTGATTCTTTGCAAGGAATGGGAGATAGTCAATTCGCTAACACCTGTAAAGCTCTCGCTACAATTTGCGATGTTCCTTTATTGGATGGTGATAATTCTCTTCGTGGAGTTTCTAGATCAGTGACTCCCAATTTCCTGCATTCTCTTAATAGTCTGATATACTTTCATCCTTTTACTTCTTCATTGTTGTAACTCAAAATCTCTTTTTATGTTAATACTTTTTATATATTCTCGCAGGATGGAAAAGCTTCTTTCGCTGTTGCCTCAGATCTAGAGAGGAGACGCGAAAATCTTGAAAAGAAGAATCTTCAATTTCGCACAAAGAATGAAGAACTGGAAGCTGAAGTCAAATGTCTTCGCGAGAAAAACAGACAACTAGAAATTGATTCTTCTTCGTATAAGAACAAAATCTCTAGTCTTCAGCAAGCTAATAATCAGCTCTATGGTATGTTACTTTTCCCCTTTCCCTTCATTCATTCATCATGTTGTTTTATCTTATTTAATTGATCCTTTTTGCAGACATTTATGGTCTTTCTGATGAAGCTACCATTCTTCGTTCATTTCCTAATGCCTTGGATAATGATACCCTTCTTGAGCGTCTTAATAAATCTTTAAATAGTTTTTCAAATGATAGAATTTCATCTCTTTCTCTGAATGAGCTTAGATCCAAATTTCGCCTCTTAGAAATTGACCATAGCTCTAGTTTAGGCTTAGCCAACCGATTTAAACGTCTCCTTCTTAATTCTAAAGAGAAAATCAATGAGTTGAGAACCAAAATTAGCGGTCTCACAGATGATAAGGATCGCATCTCTGATCAAGGTGCTAAGGCTTTGGCGAAAATCCAAGAGACTCTTCTTGAAGTTCAACTTGAACGAGATGAAGCTAATCGCAAGAACATCGAGCTCTGCGAAAGAGAAAACCAAATTTGTTCTCGTCTTCTTATAAGTAATGAGGGTGAAATTGCTTGGGCTGCGAAAATCTTAGATGATGCCAGAAAAGATTTAAGTGTAAATGTTAGTCTCCAAGTTGAGCATACAGCCTTGATTAGAGATATGGTTTCTGACAGGGAAGGTTATTAACTGTTCTTCTTTACTAATCTTTTGTTTCTTATGAATTTTCATCAAGTTATTAATTGATTGTCTTTTGCTCGCAGATTCTGAAAGTAGATATCGTGAAAATATTGAGGAACTTGAAGCTGAAAAAGAGGAACTCGCAAAGAATCTTTCTTCTCGCAACGACAAGTATTCTAGATTAAAGAATCAAATCAAGATCATTGTTGCGAATTTTAAGAATGATGCTATGCATTTTCACAATCAAACTATCCAAATGGTTTGTGATGACCATAGTATCCCTCATTCTGATTATCCTTGTCTCTTGGAAGAGATCCCAAAGAATATTCCCAGTCTGATTATTTCTGATAGTGAAGCTGATGATGAAGAATCTGATGGTGATGAAGGTTCTGACACAGACGAAGAAGGGAACAAGTCTGATGAAGATGATGAAGGATCAACTAAGAAGTAGTCTTTGTTTCTTTCTTTGATCTTCTGTAATGCTTGTACATTTATTCATTCATACATATCTTGTTTTTATTACCTTTGCCATCCTCTGCTTCTTTATTATTTTCTGCTACCGCTTCCTTGGTAATGGTATGTTCATCATTTTTATTCTGAGCTAACATTAGTTTCGCAACATCTCTTCTTCTTTTCTTTCGATCGCATCCACCATCAACCTCTCACTTTTTTGTGTCTCTTTGATTTTGTGTCGCCAATTTTCCTTCTTGTTTTCTCTTCCTTCGCAAGATTCTATCTCAGTTTCGTAACACCTCTTTCCTTCAACCCAATCTCCCTTTATGATTCCTACACCGCTGGGGTGAGGGAATTTGATGCACTGGTGGAAAGTTGAAGCTACACCTAGAATCCCATGTAGCCAAGGTCGACCAATTAATGCATTGTAGGGTGATTCTACATCAACGACACAGAATAGGATTTCAAAAGATATTCCCTTGAATAGAATTCGCATAGTAACCTCCCCTAGAATCCCATGTAGCCAAGATCGACCAATTTGCTTTTGCACCAACTTCTATGAAGAATGTTTCCTTCTTTTTCATCGTGTTTACTTTGTGATGCTCTGGTGGTGGTGGCAATGGTTGAGATTGTGGGTGCCCTACCAAAAAGTGGTTTAGTTTTCCTTGATCTATCATTCTCAGAATAATTCTTTTTACATTTCTGCAATCATTTGTTGTATGTCCATGAAAATGATGATAAGAACAAAACTCATGACTTCTGTGGTTTGGAGGTGGTTCCGTTCCCATGTTCCATGGTGTTGGTATATTCTCCATCAAAATTATGGCTTCCCATATTTTCTCCACACTTGCATTTAGAGGTGGCATCTTGATTTCTTCCCATACTACCTTGTGACCTCCTTGTCCTCTATTATAGTTTTGTCTTTGACCTCCATAAGTTTCTTGTGGCTGATCGAGTCTTTGAATCTTGTTATTTCCACCACGATTGTAGAAATTTCTTTCTCCTTATTACTCCTCTACAGGTATGCATACGGGTACGCATACCTAAGTACCCGGACTAAGTTTGGGTTCTCCAGTATGCGAACAGGTACGCATACTTCCAAACTCAGCAGAAATTCCCGGACCTGAACCTCACACCAGTACGCGTACCGATATGTGTACAAAGTGCCCGGACTTTCACTAAACTAACCTGTACGCATACTATGGTTCCCGGACTTGGATTACATATATGCAAGTACGCATACTATGCTTATATCCAATTGTTCTATACTCCATTTCAATCATTGAAACATTCTCGGAAGACGATAATAGATGTCTCACACAAACTATTAGCTTCAAAGCAATTTTCAAGTGATCGAATGATCAATACGAAACATTCTGAGTCTACATCAAATGACTGTCTCACACAAATTATGTAAGATGTTACAAGGCGATTTTCACATGATCATCTTTTGACTTTCGTCAAGAATACAAGATGAACTTGGTTAAAGCGAAAGCTTACCAATACATATTTCGAGAAATATGTAAGCGAGTTAAACTCAGCTCGAAATATCAAATGTGCATAATTGAAGTTTATATAGCTATAAGGCTTTTGTCTCAAATAGGAGATAGAGTAGATAGCCTTTTGAGTGATAGATGAGTTCGAGTCTCCACATACCTTTTGTTGATGAAGTTCCACAAGCTCCCTTTAGTAGTTCTTCGTCTTCAATCGATGAACGTCGTGAAGTCTAATGCTCAACTACACTTTCTATCCTAATCCGAGACTTAGCTATAAGTAGACTAGAAATCAAGACTTATAGTTTTGGAAACTAAACTTGACAAACAAGCTTGAGCTAGCAACGCTTGCGAGTTCGACCGAGCAGTGCTCTAAAAATATCCCCCTTTGTCAATTTTAATGACAAAACTATCAATACATATGGATTACAAAATAAATAAAATTTGTAAGCTCTCAATCCAAATGTTTGATTTCCTTGGTTCTTCAACATTACTCGAAATATTCGTCACTTCCAAGTACTCCAGTGATTCTGAACGTGTTCAACTCAACATCATCGTTTTTGAAGATCCGTAGCTACAACAATGAGAAAACAGTTGCTCTCAATCATTGTTATATAGTGTCATAGTATTATTACACAACATCAAAGTCCAATTGTATCACAACTTTGACACCAATACTATGGTGATATGTATCACTCCCCCTTACATAATGATCCGTAAACCATATGTATCTGTAGTGTGAACTACACATTAATTCTCCCCCTTTTTGTCAATATAAATTGGCAAAGGTACGAAAACTAGTGGGATCCTAATGAAATTTCCATAGAGATACTTCATGACCAAAAGAGAACATATCAACTTTGTTTCGATGATTTCACATAGCCGAAACTAGTCTATTCATCAAGGAGTTTATAAAGATACAAGAAAACTCCTATAATGTTCCACAGCCGCACTCCCCACAAAGATTTGGAAATTAAGCACAAGTTCAATAAGAACTCTCCCCCATAAAATGTCATTCCCTAAAGAACAACAAGAGCGACCTTACTTTCAAAAGAAAAGAAGGATTTTTTTGGACATTAACAAATCACATGAAACATGAATTTGTATCCAAATACTTAATTAAATTAACCACAAGAGAACCCATGATTAACTTAATCAGAAATGCTCAGCATAAGAGAACTTATGGAGCCGCACAATATTTACACAAATATGTAGATCAGGGAAGACCAATACTACGGAATATTCAAAGATTCATTCTATTTTTCATCAATATTTGCATAGAGACGTAATAGACTTAATCTTTGTAGACAAAAGTTCATCCTATCTTCATTAATATTTGCATAATGACATAATATGCTTAACTTTTGTTGTCAAAGGTTCATTCTATCTTTTATCAATAAAGACATATGATAGATTTAACTTTTGAGCAAATATGGGACAATCATAATTCACGGACGTAAACACACATATCCCATAACAAGTTGCTATATATAAAACCATAACGATTAATACTACAAAATCATCTTCCAAATAAACTTTAGAATTTAAATATATAAATCTGAAAACATTGCAAGATGAAAAACGTTGGAAGTAGCTATGTGTACTCACAATAATTGCTATTCCAAACCCTAGTCATCCTTTTTAAAACAAAAAAATAAATTCTCATAAGAAGTTTCCTATACATTAAGTCCTTTGAAAAATTCTTTATCGTCCCCGAACTCCTTATCGTCAACAGCCATTGGAACATAAGGTTCATGAAGAAAGGAGTCAATTCCAACAAACCTTATAGACTGATGCCGAACCAAGGCCTTCTGAATTTAGAGAGTCCTTAAAACAATAACCTTTATTTGTTGAATCTCCTTTCTTGTTTCCTTCGACTCTTCAAGAACCCCAGAGAACTTCTGTAGATTAGAAGGAAAGGTTTCCTCACATTCCTCCTTTTTCTTTTCAAAGTTGAAGGTACAGGAGATTTATATTTTTCCTTCATGATTGATGGATTAACAATCATATTAACATCTTTTCCATCAGAAAACATAATGCTTGGATTTTCCACACCAGAATGAGGTTGTGAGAGGAATTCACAAATCAGACTCAACAAGCAATCTTGTGATAAAAAGAGTTTTCAGGGAAGGAAAAAGGAATGTAGGGTTACAAAACCTTTATACACTAAAGGTTCACGTACGCACAACTCACATCCCTAAAGAAGGCAGAATTGTCGATTTTAACCTTTTTTTTATTGCTCAAACAGAATAAAGTCCTTTCAATATCAATTAGATATGAAAAGATGGAAGAATTCTAAAAAGGTGAAAAACAAGACCAAAACATGAAAAATTATTTTTCTCTTTTTCTAAAGCCTGAAGTGTGCAAACCCTTGTCTCTTTTTGAACCAGGCACATGAGACAAGATACACAACTAACACAATTAAGTTGTGCTGGGGTGAATAATAATCAGTCCACTGTAAAAATTCTTCTTAGAACCCTGTTTCACAGACTGTTTAGACCGTATTATTTTCTCTAGTGGTCTAATTTTTTCTTTGGAAATTAACTTCTTCGAGGAAGAGATGAGATTACATACCTTGGACGATTTCTGAACAAGTTTGAACTTGTTTGCTAATCGATTTGCTCTTTGTTGAAGTTTGTTGACATATCTTATCTTATGTTTGTACTTGAAATATTTGGAGAGTTCATGACTCTTAAGAGTACAATAAAAACATGTCAATGTGGAGGATGGTTCAGACATCATGGCTGTGCAGGCTACTAGACAAATGGTAGATCCTGAAAAATTAGAAACAAAATTTCCAGTAGACAAAGAGAAATCCATTTTATCCTCCAAGGTGGTTGAAGTTTCTCCCGAAAGAATATCGAGATTGATGTACGTATTGCTACAATTGTCAAATTCAATATTTTCACAGTGGAGTGCAACACTTGATTTTTCGTCTTCATTAGAATAATAGTGATTTGACATTTCAAAGAGTTGCAGCAAGACCTTTGTTTCCAGTTATTTTCTACGATTTTGACACTCATTTGCAAAATGACCAAAGCCTTTACACTTGAAGCATTGTGGCATATCCTCGGCATCAGTATCATCAATATCCCTATTTTTAGGAGGAACACGATTATGAGGTTTAACTGAAGACTTAGGTTTATCTCTAGTGAACTATTTACTTCTCTTCGAAAGAAGATCTCTAAACTGTCTTGTGATCAAAGAGACTGACTTGTCAAGATCTTCATCTGATGAATCAGTCTCAGAAGGATCATCTTCAGAGATGCCAACACTTTTACTTTTATCAAGTAATTTAGTGTTCCTTTGTTCTTTGAAAGCAATATCCTTTCCAGATTTGGATACATGCTCATGATCAAAGATCTTTAACTTCCCAACGAGAGTATTTATGGAAAACACGTCAAGGTTATTTCCTTCAACGATGGCATGTTTCTTAGAATCGTATCTAGATGGCAATGACCTGAGAATTTTCATCACAATGTCCTTTTCAGGAATAGTCTTACCCAACGCAAAAGATGCATTAATAATTTCAGACACTTTGTGATTAAACTCATCAAATGAATCTTCATCTGTCATACGAAGGTTTTCCCAATCAGAATTTAGGTTTTGAAGCCAAGCTTCCGTTTCACAGGTATTCCCTTCAAATACGGTTTCTAAGATATCCTAAGCATCTTTAGACCGAGGCCCACAGTCACATGGTGTTGAAGATCTGGGGTAATGGCATGGATGATTGCATTCAATTCGTCAGAATTTTGCATTGCATCAAGAATCACGACAGCATCATAATCACCAATATCCTTTGGAACAGTTACAGTGCCTATTGTAACAACCAGAGGATCATATCCATTAACAACGTAAACCCATGATTGAAAATCACGCGCTTGAAGAAAGGCACGCATAGAATTTTTCCACCACAAGTAATTCGAGCCATCGAAGACTGATGGTACGTTTATAGAGATAATACTTCTGTCCATAGAGTCAGATCGCTAAAAACACAGACTTATAAGGTCTTAAACGTGTTTGCCTGCTCTGATACCAATTGAAAAAACGGTGGTCTAACAACCGCACCCAATATTTCACTTAGCAATCTGTATGGACTAACTCCAATATACTTTCAAGAGAATCAACTAGACAGTCAGACTCAATCTTAAGAAAAGTATATCAAAGGGTTATATCTCAATTTCTCAATTCAATCTGTAATCAAACAAATAGGGATTTTCGAGCCCGATTGAATATAAGAAATAACTTGGACGGTATCAATAACCAATATCCAAGTGTCAATCAATTTAATCAACAACCCAAAGGTCGGATTCACAAACTGATTGAACTTACGCACAACCTGTGATATTTCAATTATATAAAAAAATATAATGTGGAAAAGAAATAACACAGACACCAGAAGTTTTGTTAACGAGGAAACCGCAAAAATGCAGAAAACTCCCGGGACCTAGTCCAGATTTGAACACCACACTATAATAAGCCGCTACAGACACTAGCCTACTCCAAGTTAAATTCAGACTGGGATGTAGTTGAGACCTAACCAATCTCACACTGATCAAGGTACAGTCGTGTTCCTTACGCCTCTAGAACCACGTCGGATTCTACGCACTTGATTCCCTTAGCTGATCTCACCCACAACTAAGAGTTGCTACGACCCAAAGTCGAAGACTTGATAAACCAATCTATCTCACAATGAAAAGTCTATTGAATAGATAAATCTGTCTCCCACAGATAAACCTATGAATTTTGTTCCGTCTTTTGATAAATCAAGGTGAACAGGAACCAATTGATATACCAGACTTATATTCCCGGAGAACAGCCTAGAAATATCAATCACCTCACAATAATCTTAATCTTATGGTAGCGAAACAAGATATTGTGGAATCACAAATGGTGAGACGAAGATGTTTGTGACTACATTTTATCTTGCCTATCGGATATTAAATCTCGAGAAAATCTTAGAGAAGATAGTACTCAATCACGATAGAAAACAGCAAGATCAGAAAATGCAACTACAGAGAAAATAGTTGAGTCTGGCTTCACAATCCCAATGAAGTCTTCAAGTCGTTAACCTACAGGGTTTCATGAAAAACCTAAGGTTAAAGGAGAATTGACTCTAGTCGCAACTAATATCACACAAGAGGTGTGCGAATTAGGTTTCCAAGTTTCTAGAGTTCTCCTTTATATAGTTTTCAAATCAGGGTTTGCAATCAAGGTTACCTTGGTAACAAAGCATTCAATATTCACCGTTAGATGAAAACCTGATTAGACTCAAGCTAATATCTTTCAACCGTTAGATCAAACTTAGATTGTTATACACAAATGAAAAGTGAATTCATTTAGATATGAGTACCTAAACGTGTACACCTTTGTTGGCTCAACAATAGTTAACCGAAGTTAGCCATATGAACACTTTCATATCAACCTCATTCATCTTAACCATAACTAGTTCAAATGACTCAAATGAAACTAGTTATAGAATTGTTCAATTGTTTGTATTCTCATAGAAGTATATAAGACACAGTTGAAGCAAAATCGATTTTGATTCACTCGAATCAAGTCATGATTATTATAGCCACGGTTTGCAAAATATTGCATTCCTTATTATATAAATGTATTAGTTCATGAAAAAATCGATTTTAGAACTTAAATTACTCAGGTATGCATACGGGTACGCATACCTAAGTACCCGGACTAAGTTTGGGTTAGCCAGTATGCGAACGTGTACGCATACCTTCTAAACTCAGCAGAAGTTCCCGGACCTGAACCTCACGCCAGTATGCGTACCGGTATGCGTACAAAGTGCCCGGACTTTCACTAAACCAACCAGTACGCATATTATGGTTCCCGGACTTGGATTACATATATGCAAGTACGCATACTATGCTTATATCCAATTGTTCTATACTCCATTTCAATCATTGAAACATTCTCGGAAGACGATAATAGTTGTCTCACACAAACTATTAGCTTCAAAGCAATTTTCAAGTGATCGAATGATCAATACGAAACATTCTGAGTCTACATCAAATGACTGTCTCACACAAATCATGTAAGATGTTACAAGGCGATTTTCACATAATCATCTTTTGACTTTCATCAAGAATACAAGATGAACTTGGTTAAAGCGAAAGCTTACCAATACATATTTCGAGAAATATGTAAGCGAGTTAAACTCAGCTCGAAATATCAAATGTGCATAATTGAAGTTTATATAGCTGTACGATTTTTGTCTCAAATAGGAGATAAAATAGATAGACTTTTGAGTGATAGATGAGTTCAAGTCTCTACATACATTTTGTTGATGAAGTTCCACAAGATCCCCTTAGTAGTTCTTCGTCTTCAATCGATGAACGCCGTCAAGTCTAATGCTCAACTACGCTTTCTATCCTAATCCTAGACTTAGCTATAAGTAGACTAGAAATCAAGACTTATAGTTTTGGCAACTAAACTTGACAAACAAGCTTGAGATAGCAACGTTTGCGAGTTCGACCGAGCAATGCTCTAACAAAAAATATACAGGTTGTGTTACAACTTTGCTATAATGAATTACAAAGTATAACGTCTATCTTTTGTATTTCGTAACTGCGACATAAACACTATATTTGTAACTTTTTACTAGATTGTGTATGGGACTTTAAGTTGATTCTACGCCTAAAAAAACTATGTTTAACTACATGAGTTTAAGGAAGTAAACTTGGGAAACTTGTTTCGGAGTTGAAAGGAATCAAAGGGATTTGATGGTCTGATCCTTTTTGGAGATCTATAGAAGGAATGATCTCTTCCTTGAGGATCTATAACAGGACCGATCCCTATTGGGGATCTCTTGTATGACCATTCCCTAAAAGCATAATGTATTTCCGGTTTCATATACACTTTAGGGTTTGTGCGGTTATCGGAATATGGTTCGCTATTTAAGAAAGTTCAAAATGTCGACATAATGAGTATTTGAACGTGTGCCAAAATCTTATTTATTAATTGTCCAAGGATATTTCTTGATACTCAAGGTGACATCCCAAAACAAAATATTTGAGAATCTTTTATTATGATTTTTGAATTTGTATGTTTTATTTTCCCAATAAGTAAAACATATCTCTGCAAGATGTATTAGTAAAATATACTTGTATACTAGTTAATATTGAGTTATCATCCATGAGAGATTTTGGTATACTAGTTAGAATTATACAAATCGAAAATTGGTATTTACTGCATATCTTTTGATATTTTCGGCGATGGAAATTCTCTGGTATCCAACCTACCTTGGTCTATAAATACTGAGGTTTGCTCTTCTTACAAACTTATCCTGACACATGCACTTTATTTTGTAGTCAGTGTGATAGCCGGCTAATAATATTATTTGTAATATTATTCGTGAGATGAGATTATCCTAATTAAGCGGAATATTTTATGCCCGCTCTTCAAAGACTTCTTTGGGATTAAGAAGCGTCTATAAGTGCGGTTGGTGGGAAATTATAATCCTATTATTATTGTAGTCTTCGATTATTGATTTGATTGACTAATGGTAGTTGAACCTTGATATTCACCTAGTTTGATTATTCTGAGAGCTTTCTCTTCTGACATAAGGTCACTCAAAATAGATCAAGGATCGACAAAGTTCAGATATTTTTTTAGATATGAAGATAGGCTTGTGATCATCCATTGTAAACATACTCCATTTTGTGTGTGATTGATAATAACGGAACAAGTTATTGTTCAGGTACAATTGAAGACCAAAAAAGATAAGAAGGTTTTTTGATTGGTTTCTGATCATTGTGATATACTTCGTGCACACTTGATTGGCTAGATCCAAGGAGTTTAATTATCTTCGATATTCATAACTTGTTGTGTAGATCGATGATCTATCATTTGGTGGTCTTATTCAGGATCTGACTTTGTTAAATTGTAACTAAGATTTGATTATCTCGATAACCCAGATCTTGGTGGATCTGAACCAATACAAATAAGTTTGTTAGTTTAAACAGAAGAGCCTTTATTTAACTCAAAAATATCTCTGATTTATTTCTTGAGATTGATAGAGCGGTTATGTAGATGGTGGATTTTCGACAAGGGCTAAAATCGCAAACTCATAATTATACGAAGCTCTGATCCAGCAATCAGACGTGAGTATTGATACACGGGTCTCTCATCGAATTCTCAACGGAGAGTACTTTCTCTAGGAGTACATGTAGATATGTAGTCTCACGACTGGACAACGACATATCTCATGAATATTGAACACTTTCAGTGATTATTTATATATAGTATCACGAGATGGACGGCTCCTAGACAGCTTGCTCTGCTAGTATAGAGCGATAACGTCTTCAGGAACAAACAACGAGTTTACCCTGACTATATAAAGGATATGACTTACCGACAATCTCACATCGGGATAATTAATGCTACTGGACAGCTTGCTCTGCTAGTATAGAGCCACAAAGTTAATTATTCCTAATTAAGATTAATTCTGCCGTGACATTCACTACTGAATTCCCATAATAATCTATTATTGCTCCTATTCCATGGTCGAATCCACGAATGGTCCCATGGAATGGCAATAACAATTATTCTGATTCTATGATCGAATCCACGTCTTGATCTCATAGAATATCAATAACTATATTATCTCATTACTCTGATTTCATGATCGAATCCACAACTGGTCTCATAAATGGTAATAGATAAATCTTAATTACTCCGATTCTATGGTCGAATCTACGATCCCATGGAATGGTAATGCTCACTTTATTATTCTGAATTCGTAATCAAATCCTCAGCTGATCCTATGAATTAATAATAAACATCTTATTACTCAGTTTTGTGAATTATTCTCCACTGAATTCCACAATTAGTAATAAATAATCAACAACCGGGCGTCTGAGCTATCTCTAAGTAAGCCCCGATTTATATGGTGAAAGCGTATTCAATGACAATGCACTAACAGTCACCGCCCGAACGAGTATTTCAAAATACAACGAAACGATAAACCTATGCAAAATAGGGAAGAAAATAATAAATAATTAAAAATATTGACCAGGGTGCTGGGAGCACGGAAACACGACCAACCGACCGTGTCGTGGTCAATCTCACGCCAGTTTTATATTTTTAATGCATTTTTATTATTTTCCATGATTTGATGAAAATTCTCTCGTTTTATCAAATCTCCTTCGTCTCGAGGAAACTCCTCGACTTCATTCATAAACCCATGAAAATAATATAAAATTAAGGAAAAATAGTGTGGTGCGTGACCATTGGCCAACCGGCCATGCCTTGGTCCTAGCCGGCCCCACACCTTATGGTTCCTCATTATTTTATTATTATTATTATTATTATTATTTCTCTGATTTCATGAAAAAACTCCTTGATTCATGGTATTTTGCAAAAATTAGGAAATAAATAATATAAAATTATGAAAAACTTGTGGGACCGGGCCCTAGCCGGCCGTCCATTCCCTAGCCGGTCCCACGCGCCCCTTTATTTTATTATTATTTTATCTTCCTTGAATTTAACAAATTCCTTGATTTCATGGTATTTCTCTCAAATTAGGAAAAATTCCCTCAAATCATGAAAAAATACCTAAAAAATATTAAAAATTATGAAAACTTGTGGGACCAGGCCTTAGCCGGCCGGCCATGCCTCCCACGGCCCCACATTCCCTTGTTTTTATTATTTTAATATTTTTGACTTCCTTGAACTCATGAAACTCCTTCACTTCAGGGAAACTTCCTAAATTCATCAAAACTCTTTAAATCCGTGATATTTTTCATAAAATCATCAAAATATTATAAAATTAAGGAAAAGGCACCACGGGACCGTGTCCACGACCGGACGACCATGCCTTGGCCTCGGCGGTCCCACGCCTCCTCATTCCTTATTTTATAATTATTTTCCATCATCTCATGGTGTTTTCCTCAGTTTCGTCGAAACCCTAATTTTGGCATATTTTCTCGAATGGATGCTCAATTGCATGCCAGAAAATATCACAATTCTCAGGACTGAGACGCGGACACCTTGGGGACACGAGCACGCTATCTTGACCGACCAAGATTGGCTCTTTGGCTTACAGAATCCGGTCCTATCAAGTTTCACAATTTTTACCTAATTTGCACAATTGCACGTATTAGGTCCAAGACTCTTCCAAACAGTTTGGATTTTCATGAAGTGATCATCAGGCGGTCACGTGACTACCCAGGGCCGGTTTCATGACCCTATGGTCGGTCCCTCACTCCGTCATAATTAATTAGGTTTTCTCACCTAAGGCTCAGATGGGCATTTTCGAATATATGATTAAACCAGCATTTAATCATTCTTTCACCAACAAATCGTCAACTCTTCAGGAGTTCTTTGTATTTGCTCACGTGAGCATACAGACACTACATGGTTGATCCACGGTCCCATGTAGTCGCTCCCTCCTTCGTCCCATGGTTAAAATTCTAACGAACCATGAATTGATCATCAATTGATCAAATTAGGGTTTCTGAATCCAAGGATCATCATTCCAGATTCCAACCTTAATAATTTTACGACGACCTCATGGTTATTAATTTTATTAATTGTGCTCGGTTCAACGACCAGTATTCTAATTAATATTTTTGGTACGCTGCCAATAATCCATCAGATGAGCAACACATGCTCAGACGATCAAATATTCAACAATTCATCACATTAGAAACACTTTCTAAGATGATAAATATTTGCTCAAACCAAGGAATATTGGTTCAACAATCAATATTCAACGATCCATCGAATGAGCAATACTTGCTCGCTTCATCGTAAGAACTATACTTTTGTCTCATGACATGTTCAACTCATGAGTTTCAGAACATCATGTTCAACTCAGCAACTACATGGACTCATCGTCCCATCAAACCACGAAGTCATCAATTGACTAACATACTACGAGACGTCAATCGTGTCACTTTGGGGGATATCACTTAGGGTTTTGGTCTGGTGGTCTACGGCACGTGTGTTCAAACACACGATGGAATGTGAGCAAGTCGTGCAATCAGTTGAAGGAATTCACGAGGTAGTGGGTGGAAAATCGACCAAGTCTCCACACGTTGAGCAACTGGTTTCAAACACGATCTTCACTTCCCCACTCCTTGATTCCATCAACTGTCAAACTTCATGGGATCATGGTGTCTAAAATTCCAGCAATATAAATAAGTCTCTGAATCATGATTGAATGATCAACATAAACAGTATCATCAATCTCATGTCTCATCAACAACACGAGATCATCAACTCATCAATTGAGCAACTACTCTCAATTGAGAAATTTCAATCATTCAGAGCTTATCAAATTCAGAATTCATACACCCACAATCTTTGATTACCATTGTTTCCACTCATTTCCCAGCTTCCCTCCTACAGATCAACCCATCCTTTCTTGTGACCGAATTTACTCTGGAACGGTCATTGTCTTGATTTAGGCCGGAGTACTACAGATTGATCTCTCGAATCTAAAGCACCCCTTTGCAGCGGTGCATCTGTGTGAGGTTTAACATTTCGCTCGGTTCGGGGAGTCTCCTCCGTACGGTCGTCTCCTCAATGCCTCAAAAACTAGCAAATAGTTTTTCCCCATCTACAGATTGGCGACCACAGTGGGAGATCATTCTCTCGGTTGCAATCTCACAATTCCACAAGATGGTTGATCTCAGGTCAGGTTCCGTTACGAATCCTAACACAAACCGTGCTAGCACTAGCAACAACAACAACAATCAGAATATCCCGGAGACAATTCCGACCTCCAACACTGATGGTGGTGACATTACTCCTCCTCACGTCGAAGGTCATCCACTGTCCGGACGACACCCTGAAGAAGTCAGAGGATATCCACCACCTACCATTGTTGATATTATCAAAGCGCGGGAGACTCTTGCAAAGAATCAGACTGACATGGCTGCTACACAGAAGGAGCTGTGTAATTATCTCAAAACTCTTACTGACAAGATGTCAGAGAAAACTCAAGAGAAGGGAAAGGAGAAGGATAAATCCTCAGACGACGATCCTGAAGTAATTCCAATCCATACAGTAGAAGACGACGAAGTCCTCAAAACTGCTGTAGACAACTCATCAGCGAAGGGATCATCGAACTTCATCACTCGCGAGGATCTGTAGCACCTCTTGGAGAACCGTGGAAAAGGCAAAACATCGAATTTCCATCGTCATCAACCTCCTTATCATGCCGCTACGCAGAGGATTCCACTCCCCAAAGGTTACGTTTCTCCAACCTTCACCTTATATGATGGAACTGGGAATGCTCGGGAACATGTCTCTCATTTTCTCGAATCCCTGGGAGAACATGAACATAATCATGTCGTTCGTCTCAAGGAATTCTCAAAGTCTCTGAAAGGCATAGCATACACCTGGTATAACAACATCGCACCCGGGACTATCAATAATTGGGGAGAAATGGTTAATGCATTCTACAGGAAATACTTCTTCGTTTCGGAACAAGTCACCCTCTCCAACGTTGGAAGAATGTTTCAGAGGGTCATTGAAAATCCCAATGATTATGTGAAAAGGTTCAGAGTCCAAGCCCTGGATTGTCATGACCCAAACGTCACGGAGCAACAACTGGTGGACTTGTGCATCAATGGCATGCTCCCGGTCTACATGGCCTTGCTGGAGAACCTTCGATTCCAGACTTTCTCAGAGCTTCACGAAGCTGCGAAAAGGTCGGCAACCACTGCACCAGCTCTTTTGGAAAGATCAAAGTCTACAAAGACTGAGGATTCAAAAGACACTCGGGGAAGAAGGTGTTTGATCAACAAGCAGTACAACCTGCAACCTTCAATAAATGCTGTCGCAGAAGGGAGTAAGCGAAAAGCAGAACCACAGCACAAGCAGATTTCCTCCACCCATTCAAAGGAACACAAGAAGGAGAATTCGAAAGTCCCTCCTCAGCATACGGAAGATCCAGAAGCACTTGATTTTCCCTGTTCAATGGAAGAAGTTAATGAACTACTCGATGCCTGGATCCAAGATGGTGCAATCAAATTGCCTTATGTCAAGAAGGAACCAACTGAAGAAGCCATGGAAAATCCTCGGTATTGCCGCTTCCATAGATACGTCAGCCATCCCACAAGTGATTGCAAAATTTTGAAGCGCATATTCAAAGAAAAGGTCGAATCAGGAGAGCTCAACCTGGGGACTGAGGGAGTACACAAAAAACCCCTCCCAGTCCGAAATTTTACCATCTCTGAACCTCCTGTCAAGGAAGCGGTCCAATCTCTGATCGAACATGTCTGCGAGTTGTTATATCTTTCGAAAGCTCAAAGGAAAGACATGTTTGCTGCACTGAACCACATCGTGTCCGGAAAACGCCTGCTGATCCAAGAGACCACCACCGAACCTTTAGCCACTGACAAAGAAATGTATGACTGGGGACTGCTCACCACAGTGCACATTAAAGGAAATGAGTTCAAGAGGGCGTTCGTCGATGTTGGTACCGCTGTCAACATCCTCCCTTTGAAAACTCTCAGAGCTGCTGGTATTACTCGACAGGAAGCCACACACGCTCCCATAGCAATCAGGGACCACGAAGGAATCTCCAGAGACGCATACGACTTCATCACTCTCAAAGTTACGGAAAGATTGATCTGCACTGAGGCCAAGTTTTTCATAATCCTGGAAGACTCTGGATACGACATGGTCCTTGGAAGAACTTGGATTCATGCTGGAAGAATAACGATGCCTTCAACACATCCTGTCATTGACAAGGATTCCGAGTCATAAGACGAAGCAGAGGACGCACCACTTTTTGAGCATCTGGAAGAAGTAAAAACTCTGATGGGACTTACGCAGGAACTTGGAGAAAATCCGCACACCTTTGTCAGAAGGTTTCGAGCTCAGGAAAGTCTTATTTCTCCTCATGCTCCAATATTACCAATGTTCAGATATGCTACTATGGCCCAGGGACTCCTCCCCATGAACAATTTAGCAGTCATCAAAAGCTACGAGTGGGTAACTTCACCTCAGCAATATTACACCCAATGGTTGGGTTCAGAAATTCTTCAAATCGGTCACATCGAGAGGTTTATTGTTGAAGATATGGCTAAGCATGATCAACACTATGCTGGATACTCTCTTCCGCGCGAGTGTCCATATGTTCCACAATCGTGGAATTCCGTCAAACAGGGAATTCCGAATTAGCGGAAGATATCCAAGGCACGATCGACCAAGCCTAACAAGTTTCATGAAGGAGACCTGGTTCTCAAAGCAGTTCAGCGCGGTCTTCATTCTACAAGGAACTCCAATTGGGAAGGACCATTCATGGTCGCTAAGTCCATGGCCGGAGGATACTACAAATTGATCAACACAGATGACAGAACCCTGCCAGTAATTCACGAAAATTGGCTCAAGGCGTTTATCTGAATTTATTGGACATTTGAGGTATTGGGCGTTCGAAGCATTCATGGCGTTTGGATTTAACATTTAGGATTTTCTTTCATTTGTATTTCAATTCCTCCAAAACGTTTGCAATACTTGCAATTAGTATTTGAATTCAGCAATTTATCAAAATTCAGTTCATATTTCGTAAAAGAAATCAAATCTACAAGAAAATCCTTAACCATCAGTCAATCCAAAACCATCTAAATATCAAAACCCAAGTATAAACCTCACATCTCTCAGAAGTTCAGAAGTTCAAGAGATGATCAAAGGAAATCAGCAAGAAAAGTTCGCTCATCAACATCCTTCAAGATTTGCAAAGCCGCCCTCTCCTTGTTCAACTCCTCGGTCAACTTGGAAATCTTTTCCTCCTTCTCCTTCACAGCATCATTGGGAAAGGGTATGTTCTTCTCACATGAATCCTTGATAACGTTTATTTGCTTGCGAAGCCATTTCACGTTGAGGCCAAGTCTCTCTGAATTCTCCAAGTTAAACTCCCAATCAAAGAGTATATCTGGAGTCACAGTATTCCTAGGTCTGGCACGCATATCACTCACGACACGCAAGATAACGCCTACTTGCATGGTTAAAGCATAAGCAAGCCCAGGATTCCTGTCAACGATCATGTGGCCAAACTTCTTCCATATTGTCTCGTACAAGCGTGCATATCCAAAGGGAACGTTGAATCCACCTATCAGTTCATGATATGGGAGTGAAGTGTTCAATGGAGGATCGAAAGAAACTCCTGCAGTTGGGTAGTCATACACTATTATGCGGTTCTCATTCACTGGGGCGGCTTCCACAACCAAAGCAATAGTTCCTTCGGTATTCTCCGCTGCTGTCTCGGTTTCTTTTATCACTGAGGCAACAACCATCTGAGTTTTCATAATATCAGTAGCAAACTTCTCATGGCCTTGAAGTACAGGGATGGTTGTATCTTCATCAATAACTTCAGAATGGTTAGAGTTATCATTGTTGGCTCAAGTATCCTCAACTTCGGTATTTAGCACCTAATACGAAGATTACATGAGGTTAGAGTCACGAATCCAAAGGAGATTATGAAACACAGTATACCAGCAAGTAACATCATCAAGGTTCATCATAATACATTCAAGGCACGAGCAAATAACATAAAAGTCATGAAAATACGTTTTACGATGAGTCCGTCAGAAGAAACTGAACTCTTCTCTGTACTAAGAGACGAACTGGGAGCAATCTACAAGTAATTTGAGGATGGTACATATACCATTCTCTTCGTATGGATTTCCTCTACGACATGTAAAAATTCATGACAATCCGATAAACGAGCAAGTAGATGTGGCCAAAATATCAAGTGATGCGCAATCTGAAAAAGTCCTGGAAGTCTCCTGAAAGATTACTATTTCGCCTTTTTCAGGCTCTTAACGTGCTCAAAACTTAAAAATATTCTTTGAAAAAGCTTGGAAATTTTCCGGGCTTGAATTTGCACATGCATATCATCAAAATACGATTCCGAACGAAGATTCTACGACATTTTTACTAAAAAACTGGGTTCTGAATTTTCTGACGACGAAATTTGACTACGTTTTCATATACGCACATGGATTCACATTCATTCATTCATAAAATCAGCAATTCTATGCTTCCATGAAGAACGTATAGAGTATATGCTTACTTGAGGGATATCCAAAGCATTCAAGGAGTTGGGATTGTCCGTGTCAACGATGGGAGGATCATTACTTCCATTCAGCTCCAAATCCTTAGCACTGCCTGTGTCTCTATTCTCAAGAGACGGTCGAGTGGAGACACTTTCCATCTCCATAACGACATCCTCCTGGACGTATTCTCAAACAATTAGCATTTCATCAATAAAGTATCATAATCGAACATGTGAAGAGATACTTACAGCTTCTCCTTCATCGCTCAAGTCAGGAATTGCTTGCTCAAAGGCGGAGAACCGAAGACCATCAATACTTGATGGAGCAAAATCCTGCAACGGAATAACAATATCGGTTTCAAGATCCTAATAATATGGGCGAGAAAGAGGAGGAAAATATTGGAAACTTACCAAAGCACCAACTGGGGACTTTACGGTATTAGGTAACAGCTTATAACCTTTATGCCTGCCTTCTCCGCCATGAATAACCGCCTCAGTCTCTGAGAAATCTACACCGATTCGAGGTCGTATATTACGACCGTCATGTGGTGAAATCCAGTAATATAATCAGAATACAATTCTTATAATTTCGTGAAGATTATATGAAGAAGCATACCTGAGAGCATCCTGGAAACGACTTTCGTTTATCACCAGAAAGATACTTCAATCTTGGTCGATTGGAAATCATCTCAGCCGAAGGAATATCCTTGAATGGAGGTCTGGGAAATCTTACAAAGCCATGCAAATGCCCGAGTTGCTGATCCCAGAATTTTACATAACCTGGGGTTACATAGGCGAATCTATCAGAGCCAGGAAACCAGAAGCTACTCCCTTCCACGTGAGTATGATCCAAATGAGTCCTGAGTTGCTCAACTGATGGCTTCCTTCTCCGTATAGTTGTAACACACTGATCCATACCCATTTGTCGAGCTGCTCTATCAATATTATACTCCTCCACTGAAAGCTCTCCAAACGTGGCTGATAGCAGATGACCAGGGGTGCAACTCAACATGAAAGATCTTTCGCCATCACTCAGATGCGCACCAGACGTCAAACTCGTGCTTTCTCCAGTATTGAAAGTCATCGTCTGAGAAACATAATTAGGGACTGACACCCACGGTCGAAAATTGAACTCAGATTCTTCATCTAACACATCAATGAAGCGTATTTTAGAACGAGGTTGCTTTGTGGACCAACGCATGATCCTAGCGTTATCTTTCTCAGGAAAAGTATGGCGCGCATCAGTATTCGGTCCTTGCAGAACATTACGTTGAGTAGGTGCATAATTATTAAAGTGCTCCCACATCAAAGCTTGAAGAAACATCGTGTTGACATAACACTCAATCTTCATGGAGCCGTTCGACAGACTGGAGTCTATAATCAAGGAGTCCAGGTTGTAATACAAGGAGCCTAAGAATAGACTACCTATCGGAAGTTGCTCACCTTGAGCCATATTAATAGAAAAGGGAATCACAAAAGGCTTCAACAAGTTTCCACTGTCTTCAAAAACGTCTCTGGACAACCATAAACATAAGAAAGCAGCAATGGGTAACATACCGTCGATGGGTTTATCAGAAACCTCGTCTTTGGGCCACCAGTGTGTCAACCAGGAAGCATAGCATCCTTTACTACCAGCCTTATTCGCTTTCTCCATTGCAGCTGTCAAGACATGAGAAACGGCGGTCTCCTCATCTGAAAGATCCCCAGGAAGATTGCCCGTGATTGGGAGATGCATCAGAGCCGCCACGTCTTCCAAGGTAATGGTAAACTCTCCCCATCTACATATGAAAGTGTGAGTGGGAATGCACCAGCGAGCAAACAGAGCCACAATACCACATGCGTCATGATAAATGAACAACTCTCCAGAAGCTTGAATAGATCTCGTCACCTGCGCCTGGTCGAGCATAATCCTCACATGAGGAAAACCCAACATATGCCTCGCCCAGCCGGCAAATTTCTCCAAAGGTCGTCGAGAAAGCTTAAACTCTATGATTGATGAGGTGAAGATCCCTCGTTCAAGAAAAAATCGAATCACTGTCTTAGGAGTCACCAATTTCTTCTGAGTAACAGTTCTGAGATTTATCAAAAGACGATACACTGGTGATTTCAAATGTTGCTCAGCTCCTGGAATATCTTTTTCAAAGAATGCATCATCTATGTTCGGGACATTCTTAATCCCAGGGATTTCCCCCAACGGAAGTTTCATCCATGCATGTCTCATATCTAGAGATACCATCATCAACGCACATCTCTTCCCTCGAGGCGTCATCAGCTTGGGAATTGGTCATCTTTGCTGAGTAGCTGAAAAGGTTCACACTACATTCTACTTCAGTATGCCGTCCAGATATAAATCAAGGAAATACAAGCAAAAATGGTAACTCTAACTCTTACCTTTTACTTCTACAATGGTAGTAGTAATGCTAGAGTTACCTCAAAATCGTTCGTCTCTTCGAAAACTGCAAAAACGAACGAAACTTTATTAATTTCCGAAACTGATTTTTCATGAAATCGGACACAATTTTCATAATGTGAACATTCACACAACTGACCTATGAAGTTTATAACAATAAAATATTTCATCATAAATATATTGTCTATCTTCGAAGGTTCCTCAAAACACACGTTTTGATTTTTTCAAAAACAGCAATTAATGCAACTTGCATACATAAATTCTCAAGGATTTTATCTAATGAAAACAAATTCATGCAAAAAAATATACCATCATATTTTGCACAATATATGTCACGGCATATATAAAAAAAAACTATTTTTCCTTCGTATCGTCGTTATTTGTCTTTAAAACGAAGGTTTATTTCAAAATACTGTGAAAGCTCACATCTCATACATATGATAAAGTTTTGTATTTACATGAAATCTCATAAGCAAAATTTTATCACTGGACACAAGTTCATCATATGAATTTCCTTCGAGTCGTCGTAATTTTCTTTAAAACGAAGGATTATTTCGATTTCGTGAAAATTACTTCCTTTTATGATAAAACCGTGGTACACATGAAAGCTCATACACTAAGTTTTATCACTGGACCTAGGTTCATATATAAAAAAAAAATCTCTCCTAAATCAGGGATTATAGTTAGTTTTCAAAACTAACGATCGAACGAACATACGTTTTCAAAAACGAGGGTTTTTCATAAAACTCACCAATATATACACACATGTATATGGTTTCATCATGATCAAAACATGAACAACTCATGAAGGTCACAACATCAGCAAACATCAAAAAAAAAACGCACGCACCTGGTCGGCCGGAAGTTGGCCGGCGCAACGGCGACTGGCGACGGCGGCGGCGATCAGGTGGCGGCGGAACTTCAAGCTGCTGGCGTGAAGGAGGAGAGGTGATGGAGAGCTGGACGTGGAAATTAAAAAAAAAGGATTAATTCCTTTTATACAATTTTTTATTTCCAAAACCTAATTTTCCAAGGATTTCCTTATTGGGCCCGTCCCGCGAATCCTGACCAACCACGGACTCGTCGTCCAAACCAGCGGTTCAACACCAATTTATGCTCACCAAACGACACTCCAATCATGACATTGAACTTCATCAAGTCGTGGTCTGCTCATGCTCTCTAAATCCGGTAACGTCTCAACTTACGACTAATTCAATTACTGGTATTGTTATTTATGGCCGGAAAATCACCATTTAATGCTGACTGAGGAACACATTTCCTCAGTAAGCAGGGGACTTAATGTAGATGGTGGATTTTCGACAAGGGATAAAATCGTAAACTCATAATTATACGAAGCTCTGATCCAGCAATCAGACGTGAGTATTGAGACACGGGTCTCTCATCGAATTCTCAACGGAGTACTTTCTCTAGAGTACATGTAGATATGTAGTCTCACGACTGGACAACGGCATATCTCATGAATACTGAACACTTTCAGTGTATTTCTATATAGTATCACGAGATGGACGGCTCCTAGACAGCTTGCTCTGCTAGTATAGAGCGATAACGTCTTCAGGAACAAACAACGAGTTTACCCTGACTATATAAGGATATGACTTACCGACAAGCTCATATCGGGATAATTAATGCTCCTAGACAGCTTGCTCTGCTAGTATAGAGCCCAAAGTTAATTATTCCTAATTAAGATTAATTCTGCCGTGACATTCACTACTGAATTCCCAATAATCTATTATTGCTCCTATTCCATGGTCGAATCCACGAATGGTCCCATGGAATGGCAATAACAATTGTTCTGATTCTATGATCGAATCCACGGCTTGATCTCATAGAATAAGCAATAACTATATTATCTCATTACTCCGATTTCATGATCGAATCCACAACTGGTCTCATAAATGGTAATAGATAAATCAATTACTCCGATTCTATGGTCGAATCTACGACCATGGAATGGTAATGCTCACTTTATTATTCTGAATTCGTAGTCGAATCCTCAGCTGATCCTATGAATTAATAATAAACATCTTATTACTCAGTTTTGTGAATTATTCTCCACTGAATTCCACAATTAGTAATAAATAATCAACAACCGGGCGTCTGAGCTACCTCTAAGTAAGCCTCGATATATGGTGAAAGGTATTCAACGACAATACACTAACAGTCACCGCACGACACGAGTATTTCAAAATACAACGAAACGATGAACCTATGCAAAATAGGGAAGAAAATAATAAATAATTAAAAATATTGACCAGGTGCTGGGAGCACGGACACACGACCAACCGACCGTGTCGTGGTCATCCCACGCCAGTTTTATATTTTTAATGCATTTATTATTATTTCCATGATTTTGATGAAAATCTCCCGTTTTATCAAATCTCCTTCGTCTCGAGGAAACTCCTCGGCTTCATGGGTTTTCATAAACCCATGAAAATAATATAAAATTAAGGAAAAAAGTGTGGGGTGACCATGCAACCGGCCATGCCTTGGTCCAGCCGGCCACACACCTATGTTCCTCATTATTTTATTATTTTATTATTTTATTATTCTCTGATTCATGAAAAAACTCCTTGATTTCATGGTATTTGCAAAAATTAGGAAATAAATAAATAAAATTATGAAAACTTGTGGGACCGGGCCTACGGCCGGCAGGCCACAGCCATGTCCAAAGGTCCCACAGTCCCTTTATTTTATTACGATTTTATTTCCTTGAATTTATCAAATTCCTTGATTTCATGGTATTTCTCTCAAATTAGGAAAAAATTCCCTCAAATCATGAAAAATACCATAACAAAATATATTAAAATTATGGAAACTGTGGGACCGGGCCCCTAGCCCGGCCAGCCTCCACGGCCCCACACGCTCTGGTTTTTATTATTTTAATATTTTTGCTTCCTTGAACTCATGAAAACTCCTTCACTCAGGGAAACTCCCTAAATTCATCAAAACTCTTTAAATCCATGAATTTTTCATAAATCATCAAACATTATAAAATTAAGAGAAAAGGCACCACGGGACCGTGGCCACGACCCTCCGGCCGACCATGCCTTGGCCCGGACCGGTCCCGCATCATCATCCTTATTATAATATTTTCCATCATCTCATGGTGTTTTCCTCAGTTTCGTCGAAACCCTAATTTTGGCATATTTTCTCGAATGATGCTCATTGCGCCAAAAATATCAAAATTCTCAGGACTGAGACGCGGACGCCTTGGGGACACGAGCACGCTATCTTGACGACCAAGATCTCTTTGGCTTACAGAAGCCGGTCCCATCAAGTTTCACATTTTGACCTAATTTGCACAATTGCACGTATTAGGTCCAAGACTCTTCCAAACACTTTGGATTTTCATGAAGTGATCATCAGGCGGTCACGTGACTACCCAGGGCCGGTTTCATGACCCCATGGTCGGTCCCTCACTCTGTCATAATTAATTAGGTTTTCTCACCTAAGGCTCAAGGAGCATTTTCGAATAAATGATTAAAACCGCATTTAATCATTCTTTCCAACAAATCGTCAACTCTTCAGGAGTTCTTTGTATTTTCTCACGTGAGCATATGGACACTACATGGTTGATCCACGGTCCCATGTAGTCTCTCCCTCCTTCGTCCCATGGTTAAAATTCTGACGAACCATGAATTGATCATCAATTGATCAAATTGGGGTTTCTGAATCCAAGGATCATCATTCCAGATTCCAACCTTAATCATTTTACGACGACCTCATGGTCATTAATTTTATTAATTGTGCTCGGTTCAAAGACCATTATTTTAATTAATATTTTTGGTACGCTGCCAATAATCCATCAGATGAGCAACACATGCTCAGACGATCAAATATTCAACAATTCATCGCATGAGCAACACTTGCTCAGATGATAAATATTTTCTCAAACCAAGGAATATTGGTTCAACAATCAATATTCAACGATCCATCAAATGAGCAATACTTGCTCGCTTCATCGTAAGAACTATACTTCTGTCTCATGACATGTTCAACTCATGAGTTTCAAAACATCATGTTCAACTAAGCAACTACATGGACTCATCGTCCCATCAAACCACGAAGTCATCAATTGACTAACATACCATGAGACGTCAATCGTGTCACTTTGGGGGATATCACTTAGGGTTTTGGTCTGGCAGTCTATGGCACGTGTGTTCAAACACACGATGGAATATGAGCAAGTCGTGCAATCAGTTGAAGGAATTCACGGGGTAGTGGGTGGAAAATCGACCAAGTCTCCACATGTTGAGAAACTGGTTTCAAACACGATCTCCACTTCCCCACTCCTTGATTCCATCAACTGTCACACTTCATGGGATCATGGTGTCTAAAATTGCAGCAATATAAATAAGTCTCTGAATCATGATTGAATGATCAACATCAACAGTATCATCAATCTCACGTCTCATCGACAACACGAGATCATCAACTCATCAATTGAGCAACTACTCTCAATTGAGCAATTTCAATCATTCAGAATTCATACACCCACAATCTTTGATTACCATTGATTCCACATATTTCCCAGCTTCCCTCCTATAGATCAACCCATCCTTTTTTGTGACCAAATTTACTCTGGAACGGTCATTGTCTTGATTTAGGCCGGAGTACTAAAGATTGATCTCTCGAATCTAAAGCACCCCCTTTGCAGCGGTGCATCTGTGTGAGGTTTAACATTTCGTTCGGTTCGGGGAGTCTCCTCCGTACGGTCGTCTCCTCAATTCCTCAAAAACCAGCAAATCGTTTTTCCCCATCTACAGGTTACCGTATACAAATTACTCGTTTGCTGTTTCAGAATACGATCCAAAGGAGTTCAGTGCAAGAAGTCTTCACAGCGGGTGAAACAACTTAAGATAATGGACTCTATCTTAGGATTCACGTGCGTTGACCAGATAGGTAACAGACGTAGGGATACTTAAGGAACTAGGTATCTTGGAGTTAGTTTAGTTGGTCTTAACTATACGAAGTTGGTAGTAGTGTTTGTATAGCGGCTTTATTCTGAGAGTATACCAAACTGGACTGGGTCCCGGGGTTTTCTGCATTTATGGTTTCCTTACTAACAAAATCTTGTTGCGTGCTTTTACGGTACTTTCTCTCTTTTATTTTTATTAGTTATAATAAAGTAATTGCGTTGTACGTTAATCAAATACTTGGTTTGACCCCATAGTTGGTTCGGTCCGAACTTATACTATATACCAAGTGAACATCTTGTGATTTCTATCTTCTTGAAAAGGGAATAAAGAGAGATGTGAGAAATTGAATCGATTACAATTAATTCACGCGTAGCCTTGCATAATCCCATGACGTAGGGGAGAAATAATGACATAAACAGAAACCATGAAAAAAAGGGGAATAAAGATAGATGTGAGAAACTGAACTTATTACAAATAATTCGCGTTTAGCCTTGTGTTTGGTCAATTTTTTTCATTTTTCTTCCTGCCCCCTACTCGGCAAATCTTAAAATCACAATATCATCTTTTTTGGGAAAATCTGGCCTTTAAAAATTGTTTTAATTTTAAAAAATAATAAAAAAAGTAATTTGAAAACTAAAATCAAATTAAAACAAAACAAAGAAAAATTAACCAGGGGTGACTAAATAATTTACCTATCTTAGGGCACATTTTTCACCCTACTACTACTACTTCTTCCACCACCACATTATCGTCACCACTCCACCAGTCTCACCAATACCCACCACCATTATCCCCACTGCCGATCCACCACCACCACCCACCATCAAAACCACCATTAGTGCTTAATTTACCTATCTTAGGCCTCCATTAGTGCTTAATTTACCTATCATCACCACTCCACCAGTCTCACCAATACCCACCATCATTACCCCACCACTGCCCACCATCACAACCACCATTAATGCTTACTGATATGGTTAATATCAAATAAATTTATTATGTATCAACAAAAATATATTCATTTGATTAATTAAATAAACATGTATTATGAAATATAAATTGAACATTTATTGTTAAATTTTAATTAAACGTGATCATTTATAGCGGTAGATTTATGTTCTGCAAGTATAAATTGATCGTTCTTTATCTAGTCTAACTTGTCCAAACTTTGTTTTGTATTCTGGAAATGTAATACATTTTATTTTAATACTAATTATACAAATCGTGATTTATTCAATCGGGTATTGTAAATAGCTGGGATCTCATTTGGGTGATCCAGCGGTCATGATCATATTGTCTTATATGATATAGTATCCTCCTCAAAATATTTGTGTTTTGTCCTTACCAGTTGTGCTAAAAACAACCAACTACATTTATCACAATAAAATATTGCCCATTTTGTAAAGACACAAAACTATTATTGTCCACTACTATTCACTAACATCCACCACTGTACGTAAAAATCAGCCATGCCGACTATTTTTCCACCACCAGTAATGTTACCACCTCAACCACTCACAAATACCCGCTACCGTTTCCACCACCCACTGCTTCTTTCACTACCACCATTAAAAATTATTAATATAATTTTTAACCGGGGTCACTGTAGTACAGTGGTAAAGTCATTGGGTGATGATACCAGTTATTTGAGTTCGAAACTCGCCAACACCAAATTCTTTACCGATCAATATATATATATAGTTTTTAATAAACTTATTTATCAATTAAAATATGTATTTATTAGATTCATTAAATGAACATTTATCATGAGAAATTAGTACGACACTAATTAATAAAGTATTTATAATGGTTAGTTAAAAAAATCACGTACGTAGATTTATCCCTCCTAGACAAATCTCGGCCGCTCTTTATCTAGTCTAACTTATCCAAGCTTTGTTTTTTATTCTAGATGTAATTTTCACATCAATGGATATGTAATTGGTATTTTAAAAAAAAAATATATATTAGAATTTAATGCCTTATTTTTTGATCTCTTCGCGTCCAAGCTATTAATGTGATTCATTATGTGTTTAATTTAAAAAACAAAAGGCAAATATGTTTGAGTCCCTTCCTGATTATTTACATGTGATCAATTATCATGTTCAAAATTTTATGGTTCTCAGTGCTCTTAGTATGTATTATTAGTTGTGTTTCAGATATCGCGTCCTCAACTTTTATTATTCATTTTACATCGACGATATTCCTGTCTGCACTTATTAATCGATTATTATTATGACTAGTTTACTATTCTCGGTTACAAATAACTAACAAAATTCTTTAAATAAATAATTAACTTTCAAATACTTGGAACCCACATGAATTTATGTTATTTTTTTTGTTCATGGTTTGGGAAAATTGACGATTTTGCGTTAGCCTGTTTTTGAATGGTTTAGTTTAGTTTTAGACTCTAAGAAACCCTTTCTCCTGGTTTCAGTTGTGGTGTATATAATCAAAATCTTACCAAATCGTACCATGTGCATCACTGGATACGAATTTTATATTAATTGGTAATCACAAATGATAAAGAAAAGGTGACCTAACTATGTTCTAAGACATCAAAACGGCCGGTGTAAGTATGCAAGAGAGCTGGGTGAAAAACTAACAACATAGGAATATAATAAGTACCTACCCGACTGATATGACATACTTTTGTTATCGAGTATCGGCAGTACCATATTAGAAATACTAACGCCTAAACCAGTCGTTCACAAATGCGGTTGTTCCCTCTGTAATTCTTAACGCAAGTACTACGTTGGGCGATTTTTCTCATGTGTTTCCAAAATTTAGCAAAAGACAATTATTACGATGCACAATTTTTCTTAAATCTAGTATAATTAGCTACATTGTGAAAAAACGGGGGTAGAACAACCACACCCAATAATTCGTTCGACAATCTGTATGGACTAACTCCAATATAATTTCGAGAGCACCAGCTTATAAAGAGCTCGATCAAGAAATATATCAAAGAGTTACATCTTAATTTCTCAATACAATCTGCAGTCGAACAGATAGAAATATGTGATCCCGATTTATATGAGCAATAACTTGGACGGTACCAAAGACCAATGCCCAAGTGCCAATCAATTACTATCCAACAATCAAGGTCGAATTTACCAATTGATTGAACTACGCACAACCTGTGATATTTCAATTATATAAAAAAATATAACGCGGAAAAGAAATAACACAAACACCATAAGTTTTTTTAACGAGGAAACCGCAAATGCAGAAAAACCCCGGGACCTAGTTCAAATTTGAACATCACACTGTATTAAGCCACTATAGACACTAGCCTACTACAAGTTAACTTCGTACCAGAACGTAGTTGAGCCCTAACCAAGTCACACACCGATTAAGGTACAGTCGTGTTCCTTACACCTCTTGAACCACGCCAGATTATGCGCACTTGATTCCCTTAGTTGATCTCATCCAAAACTAAGAGTTTCTACGACCCAAAGTCTAAGACGTACAAACAAATATGGCTCCCACTGATAAGACTCTGATAGATAAATCTGTCTCCCACAAAAGTACTTTTGAAGTTTTTGTTCTGTCTTTTGATAAATCAAGGTGAACAAGAACCAATTGATAATCCGGTCTTATACTCCCGAAGAGCAGCCTATAAATATCAATCACCTCACAATAACTTAACTATATGGTAGTAGAAGAAGTTATTGTGGAATAACAAAGAATGAGACGAAGAGTGTTGTGGGGTGATTTCGGTTTGGGGTTCTACCTGTCCTAGCTATACCAAATGACCTCACTATACCAAGAATAGTAAGAGATAGAGTTGCATTTCCATTGTACCTTGTCCTCCTTTATATAGACTTTCCAAAAAACCCTTCCTTTTATGACATCGTGCATGTGTCCTAAACCTTTTTAATTACTTCCAATGCCACTCCTTCCTTAATATAATCTCTTTCTTATTCACTAATTCCTCTCTTATCCTTCCTTCTAATGGGCACTTTCTTGTTGTAGTTGGGCTTAGTCCCCAAGTCTCTACGTTTTCTACTTGACATAACCACCCCTCCGGGGGCACCCCAAACCCGTTAAGGGGATTTATTTTTCATGTATCAACATTAGTCCCCTGACTATTGGGTCAATTGCTAAATAACCCGATAGTCAAATCATTATGCATTCTCGATCACCACGCGCCGCAGGAGGCGGGGTGGTTATCGTATCATTTATGGTGACACTTCTCCTATATAAAGGTATCGTTCCTTCTATCCGATCATCCGTTTCAAGCCCATTGTTTTCCATTTTTGCCTCTTTCCGTCGGATATTTTGCTTAGATGGCTCATTCCTTTCATGGGTACGTTTTGACCTTAGCGCCTATCCCTGCGCTGGTCTCGATGTTCAAGGAGGTAGAATTGGGGTGCCTGTTGTTAGTGAAGGCCAAAGTTGAGACGCTTCGTGAGCATAGGCTAGCAAATAGGGACTCCATGCGTGCTCAGTTCTCGGAACGTCATGAAGTGCATCAAGCGGCTCAAAGGGCCGGACACATAACATCTGCCATTCAACACGCTTTAGATGACGCTGTCACATCTCGACATGCTTCTAATTCACTTCTCAAAGAGTCTTCATTAATGACAACAACTATAGATCATGTCACCGCTGATTGTCGTTTATATGCCTCTGATCAGGTAACCCCGCGGCTTCCCGGGTACACTCTGTCCCTAGCGGTTGTCTCGGCGCTCGTAAACTTGACCTATCCCAGAGATGAACTCGCGCGTTTACTAATGTTAAGAGCAGAGGTGGAGGTACTATGGACACTCAGGAGGACTCGCCTAGACAAAGCACGTAGGGAGTGTGATGAACATGAAGTCACTCGTGCGCTCGCTCGTAGTGTAAGAGGCAAGGGTAAAGTCATGCGAGATATCCGTAGGTTGATAAGTGAGGCCAACTGGGAATTGTCTCAAGACGTCATTCAGTGTGATGAGGGGCGTCTGATGGCGGAAGCCGTGGATATGGACATTGCTCGTTGTTGCGAGCCGATAGTCAGCTAATGTTGTGTGTCGTTTTGGGGCGGGTTATCTTGCTGGTTACTCGCAGTCTATCACTGTTGTTACGCTTGCTGATTTTTCTCTTTGTGTACTTGATTTGGGACTCTGCCTCCTGCGGATTTTCTTTTGATGTTAGTATTATTTGTTGCTTGTTGCTAGGCTTTTCTTCCCTGTTGCTACTTTCCCTACCCCTTTTTGTCTCGTGGATGTTGCCATGTTGGTCTTTAGTGTAAAGACCCTCAAGTTCGTCAACGCTATTTGACTGGTCTAGCAATAGTCAAGAGATGATTTAACAGATAATGACTTGATTATTAGAGACAAACGTAATAAATAGAAACTAATATAACAAATATCTAGATACGAAACTAGTATAACTGGATAGGTATCGAAAAGTTATGCGCATTGGACTACGCGAACGTGTCATTCAAACACCGGACGAAGAAGATAACATCAGAGTTGTACGAGGGAAAAAAATAATCATTTTACATATAGACCGCCTGGCTGCCCTTATCAATTGAATGGGTGCCTTTATAATTTCAGTTGCCTTATCATCACCAAACGTGTCGAGAGAAAATCATTTCTCTTTTCTTATTCCCTTTCCTTCTTCTTTCATCTTCTTCTCTGTTTCTCTTCTCCTCCTCTCTGTCGATTTCTTTTTCAGTGGTTTGAGATTGAGTTGCTCGAAATTAGTTCATAGAAAGCTTTTAGTTGTTGAATTGAGGGTGAAGGTGATAGTCCTACTATTGATAGAGTTCTGGGAATCAGGAAAAAAGGGTAAGTTAAATTAGGGTTCTAATTTATTGAATTTCCTTTATGAAATTGTTATGATTTGATTGATTGTAGACTGGGTTTGTACTTAATTTGAGGTGAAGTTGATTGCATGGAAGTTAATTTAAGTTTCTTTAGGAATTAGGGTTTTTTCTATTCTTCCCTAAATTAGAAATTGGGGTTTGGGTATTAATTAGGAATTAGATGATCAGTGTTGGAAGAAAGAGAAATCGGGAATCAAGGTTGTTGTTAATGGTTTGGAATTGAAATTCTGTGACAAGAAATGATGAAGATTGTTTTGTGGTTTGTTCTTGAGAGAATTTGTGTATGGAGGTAGTAATTCATGGATAGAATGATATCTTAGGAATCTTAATTGCAATCTGGTGGAGCTAAATGATTTTAGGGAGTTCATGGAGTTAAGCTCAGTTGGAGATGAAGAAGATGAATGATTGTTACAGGTCAGGGATGAGATTATAATGATGGTGGTTTCCTGGGAATGGAGTTGCAGGTGATGATGCTGGAGTCTAGATGCCCTAAAGTTGTTATTGGTGAAGCTGTTGGTGGTGAACTGTGTTGCAAGTGCTAGTACTGAGTGGACATGATTCAAAGAAGAGATTGAGTTCTGTCATTAGAAGAACGGGGTTAGTTGTGGCTGTGACGGTTAGTTTGTGATACTGTTGAGGTAAGATGAATGAATTAGGGGATATATGAGTTGGAGCAAGAAGAATGAATAACTTCCATGGAAAACTGAATTGGATTTGCAATTGTAGATGGTTGTACTGAGTTACAAGTTGTGGTGGTGTTGTTGAAGTAACAGGGGAATGCAGATGAAATAGTTAATAGGATTGTGTTGGTTCTGAAGTGTGGATTGTTGCAGGTGAGAAACACAGATGGGATGTTGATGTTCTTTGTAGCTGAGATGAAGTTGTGATCATAGTATGGTATTAGATGATGTGGTATGAATAGTTGAGGTTGATTATGTTTAGGCAACTTGAGAGATAAGGCTTATAGTGTAAGAAGATATGTTTTAGTTTGTATCTTTGCAAAGAGAGTTAGAAATGCATTTTTAGTCTTGGCATGTGTTTGTGATACATCTTGATTGCGCAATAAAAGTTTGAATAATTTGAATCAGTCTTATTGACTGAGTTGTCTCACTGATTTCTGTTTAACTCAGTGGACCTTGACCAGTTGACAGTTGACCAGACTTTGACTAGTTTTACTAGTTTGACTTGACCTTGACCATGGAATTTGGATGTTAACTGTTATTAGACCTTTTTAACCAGACGCGGACTGTTAGTGACCGTTAGTTGACCAGCTGTACCAGGCCTTAGATTAATGGGCCTTGCCAGTTCATACCTTTTGGGCTTGGGCTTAATTGCATGTGTTCTTAGTTTGATGTTTTGGACCCTTTATGGTCTGAATTAACCTTTGGTTCCTTCTACAAAGTTGTAGACATATCTAATAGACTTTAGAACCAATCTAATTGAATTTGTAAACCTTAGATGTGCTAAGTGCTAAAGATAGATGATGAAAAGGTGTAGAACCATAAATGGGCGTAGAACTATTAGATAGTTTATTTAGCCTATAACTAGAGAATTGTATGAGATTATGTTATGAGCCTTGTGTGAGCCTTTTGGCTAATTCTTTAGAGTGCTTGTGTGATTAACAATTAGTCGTTATTAACAACGATCGATTCAAAGGATGATCCAGTGGGTTGAACATCTCGAGGTAGGCGAGGCTTGTCATCAAAAGAGGTGGGAATCGATAACGAACTCTCTTGTATTCATTATTATTTTACAAATCTATCTCTTATGAAATCCATGCATATCTTTGTTAGCATATGATAGTGTATGCATGTATATATATGTGTAATACAAAGTAGTTTTCTTTTACATTTTGGGATGGGATTGGATCTTAAGAAACAACTGATATATGTGTTTTGGGAGTATTTTACTTATTTTCAAAAAGTGATTCTTCCCATTGACTGGAAAAGTGGTTACAATCTTTACTTATTGTTAGCATGAAAGAGAGAAGGTTTCCTTTTGATTGGTGTGTGATGTGTGTGTGCCCAAAAGGTATATCTATATTTATGCGCTAATGGAGTGAAAATTGCTGCCACTAATAAACTAATAGGTGTGTGACACGTCACCGAATATTACTTTCCCTATTTCTTTACGGGCCATGCATATATCATACATGAATGTCTATTGTTCTTTTAAATTACTTTCAAAAGCTACTATATTATGTTTTGGTGTTTAGAGAGAATGATGTTGAGAATCTTATATATGATGGTTGGATTTAACCGTGGGTGGATGTGGGTTCTCCACTGTGTAAGCACTTCTATCGGATATAAGGTTGTTACCATTATTTTCTTTGGATACTTGATATGTAGAGTGCGCATAGAATGAGGTACTGGTAAGGTACTTATCGTGTATGATTTCGAGGCCGGAAAACCTCACGGTACTTTAATGATCATTGAAGCTTCCGCAACAGTCATGCCTTTCTACTCCAAAGGAAGACGTCGCTCAACTGTTATTTATGTTGTGAATGTGTGCCGGTTTATTGGTTGGTAGAACTTTATATTTTCAGTACAATTTACTATCTTAATATGTTTTATTCTGTTTTCCGTTTTTCTAACGGTTTTCAGTAAAACCCGCATTGTCTTTAAATCATTCTAGTGATTACTTGAAAGTTAGTTGTTATTTCTACGGGGCACCCCTTTTAGGGATGATGCGCTCACCCATTCCCACTTTCAGTTTCAGAGACAGATCAAGTTGTGCACGTGGCGATGAAAGCTTTGAGGGGTTGGTTTCGTTAGTTGGTTAGCTTCCGATATGTTTATTTTGTATTTATATTCTACTTGTAAATAAACTCACTATTAAATATGTAACACTTGAGAGGAGTTCTTGTATTTATTTCAGAGAGGGTTTAGATTCGGGTTAATCTTTGTTTAGAACTTCTTTCTTATAAATAGATGTTTTAGATCGTTAGTGCCTCATTTTATAGTTAATCTCTTGGATTAGTCAGTTGTTAGCTTAGGGGGGCCTACATTTAGTTCCTGAGTCCCCAGGACTCGTTTTGAGCTTGCCTTCTCTCTAGGAGGTGCCCCAGAGCTGCCTGGGGAGGACTGTTTCCCGTACTTTGTTGTTAACGTGAATTGACGCGTGTCACAACGTGTAAAAGAAGATGCGAATGGTGGATGCATCGTGAATTACGCCCTTTCCTTTTAATACAATTCTTCTTCTTAGTCTGATCACTAGTTTTTTTTTTTATCTTCCTTTTCCATTTCTCTTGGTCAACATATCGACTTCATGGCTAATTTTCTTCATGGATATGTGTTATCCTTAGCGCCCGTTCCTATGTTGGTCTCGGCTATGTTCAAATGTTGTGAACTGAAGCGACTTCTGCTTGTGAAGGCTGAAATTGAGGAACTTCGAGAGCAGAGAAAAGTGAATAGAGATGCCAAGCGTGCAAGCTTTAGGTTACAACACGAGGCATACCAGACTACTCAGCGAGCTGAATCATCAGGGCGTATGCCATTAGAGATCCAGCGCGCGATGGACGAGGCTGTTACTGCTCGTGATGCGGCCAATCAATTGTTCGCAGATTCTTTGATGATGATGGCTACTATAGATCGCGCCGTTTCTGATTGCCATCTCTGGATTTCCAACCAGGAAGCTTCACCGCTTCTTGGGCATGTTCTGACCTTGGCGCATGCGTCTACGCTCGTACCTCACCCTTACCTTGAGGATGAATTGACACGTTTATTGGTTATAAAGGAAAAAACGGGTTTATTATGGACGCTTAGGTTAATTCGTCAAGATAAAGCACGTAAAGAGTACGATAAACATGAGGATACTCTCTCGCTTGCTCGTGGAGATGGAGCTGAGGGTGAGGTTATTCAAGATATCTATCAGTTAGTTCATGAAGCTGATCAGGATCTTCGTTTGGCTACTGCCCAGTGTGATGACGGGCGTTTGATGGTCGAAGCTTTGGATGCGGATATTACTCGTTGTCGGGAATTAATGGCTGATTAGGTTGCGTATCCCTCTGCGGGGGTTGCCTTTTTGTCTTGATGTCTGGTTTTTCTGTTGCTTTTTTTTTTATGTATTTGTTCTGAATCGGTGTGAATAAAGTTTTCGCTTAAGTTGGAGTATTGTTCTCTTTTCCCTTTTCCCTTTTCTCTTTTTTTTT